>NC_052053.1:21984855-22595689 GCF_903992535.2 Arvicola amphibius
TGGCTTCGTTTCTGGTCATACTTGTGAGGGAGTGTCTTGATTGGCTTAATTGAGATGGGCTTAGCCTGAGCTGCATAAGGAGGAAGCAAGCAGAAACAGATGCAAATGGCCATCTCCTTGGACTTCTTCTCCACTGTGGACTGGACTGTTCCCTTGAACTCTGAGTCAAAGCAAACCTTTCTCCCTGAAGTTGATTTTGTTGTTGTTGTCACCGTTGGATGTTTCTTATTACAGCAACAAGAAAAGCAACTAATACACAGGCAAAACCAAGGAGCCTTTCTGCCCAAGACCAGTCAGCTGATCATCCCCAAGTGAAAACACAAAACCGCTGGGTAGAATTAAAAACCTGATCTGCCTTCGTTTCCCTTGTCCCTCACAGTCGTCATTGGTTTTGGGAAATACGCATAACCAGCATTCACAGAGAAGTGAAAAGACATTTTCAAATAAAAAGATAAGCAAACAGCCAAGAGCTACCTATTTGAGGAAAAGCAATAAATACCATATTAGAGAAACCTGAGAATCCTTTGACTTAGAGGGCTTACCCTTGGCCATATGTTAAGGAACAGACTTTAAAGTAAAATTAATGTACATGAGATTTAAGAAAGGAAAAAAAAATCTGGAAATTCCTACAAATCTGATGTGTCATCAATAATGCTAGCATATCCTTTAACAGGAAAATGTTAAGGATAATATTTGAATAAGAAGATTTTTCGCAGCCAAAGAATAACTTGTTGAGCTGGGTCAGCCTCCAGAATGGCTCACGATTCAGCTTCTGGGGATAGTCCTGTGGAAAGCATGAGCATTGTCTGAGAGGCATGAGTAATAGACTCAGAAGCCCTCAATCTAGCGGACCCAAACCCAGCAAAGTGTAGAGAGAAGGGCGAGCAAAGAGGTGAAAGTAACCCCTGAAATAAATAAAATTTAAGTAAAATAAAATTTTGATTTCTTATATTTAAAAGACAAGCAGAAGGATTGTAGAAATGCTGGCAGGGCCTGGCAAAGATAGGTCAGCGTTTTAGAGCACTTGTTGCTCTTGCCAAAGACCTGGGTTCAATTCTCAGTACCTACACATTGGCTCAAAACCATCTGCAATTCCAATTCCAAAGGCTCTAATGCCCTCTTCTATCCTCTGCCCTCTGCTTCTGATCTCCTTAGGCACCAGGAAGGTACATGGTACACATACATACAAGCAAAAATAAAACAAAACACAGAACTCATACATATGAATAAATATATTTAAAAAAAAACCTCACTGGCAAAAAAAAAACAAAAAACAAAAAACAAAAAAAAACACCATCATAAAATTGTAAAGCTACAGAGAAAATCTTGTTTGTAGAAAGAAAAATAAACCATAGAAAATATGATATTTGTAGGACATATCAATATGTTTCAAGAAAACAGTAAAAAGGCTTATCAAAGTACTGAGAAAAATAAGCTGAGCTCTGGAGAGATGACTCAGCAGTTACGAGTGCTTGGTATTGTTGCAGAAGGTCAGGATTCAAGTCCCATTACCCTCAGGGTGGCTTATAACGGCCTACAACTCTAGTTTCAAGGGATCTGATGGCCTCTTCTGACCTCTGCACGTTCCTCCATGCATATGGTGTACCTACATGCACTCACACATACAAACATACCCATAAAAATAAAATATATTACTTAAAATCTTTTGGAGCCAGGTATGATGGTATGTGCCAGCAACCCCAGCATTCTGGATGGTGAGGCAGTAATATGGAAGGTATAAGGTCAGCCTGAGACAGCTCTGCCATAGATGATAGATAGATAGATAGATAGATAGATAGATAGATAGATAGATAGATAGATAGATAAAGTTTTTTCAGGGCTGGGGAGATGGCTCAGTGGGTATAGTGCTTGTTGCTGGAAGCCTGAAGGCCTGAGTTCCTATTGCCAACATATAGGTTTATAAAGAGGAATGAGGTGGAGGTATGCGTGTATCCCAGCCCTGGAGGTAGAAGAGACAAGAAATCCTGGGGAATCCCTGGCCAGCTAGTTGAGTGAAGAAGTAGGCTCTAGGTTTAGTGAAAAACTGTATCTCAAAAATAAGGTGAGATATAGTAGAGAAAAACACAGAGTAGGTAGTAAACACACACATACACCAAAACAGTTTCTCATTATAAAATCTTGTATGTTAAGAGAAACTACATAATTGTTAGCACCAGCCAATAGTTGATAAGATAGATTTATAAAAAAAGAAAACAAACACATTTTTAGTTGTATTTTCCATTGATTAGAAAAAAGGAATAATTCACTGGAAAACCACACAGTAAACAAAATTTTGTGTAATAGTAAAACTAGGTTGGGTGGTGGTGTTTAACCCTAGGAGGTAGAAGCAGGTGGATCTATGTGAGTTCGAAGCAAGCCTGGTCTACAAAGTAAGTTCCAGGACAGCTAGGACAGTTACATAGAGAAACCCGAAACCCTGTCTCAATGTGTGTGTGTGTGTGTGTGTGTGTGTATAAATATGAATATATATACAGCAAAACTACAAGATAAATTGTAGATAATCAATCATAATCAGAGAATGTAATATATTGTTTACAAATCAGATCATCAAGTGGGCTGTGAATTAATAGAAAATGTCAAAAGACAAACTAGAGATACAGAACAAGTGTAAACCACATTATTTGGTAAGGAATCACTGTCTAGTATAAAGCACCACACAGCTCAACACAGCAAGGGATAAAGAAGGCAGACAAGTGGCCAACCATCTTGTAAAAAGATGCCAAACAAGACTTCTCATTAGGGAAAGCAATTAAAGCTCTGACATGACCTCAGCCCATTGGTTAGGAAATCTCTTGCTTTTCTGTGCTGTGCTAAAATGCCATGACCAAAGTGCTGTGGGACAATGGTCTTGTACACTATAAAGATTTGTCACTTGTATTGGTTTAATAAAACACTAATTGGCCAGTAGGCACGCAGGAAGTATAGGCAGGGCAACCAGAACAGAAGAATTCTGGGAAGAGGAGAGGCTCAGTCTGCAGTCATCACCCAGATGCAGAGGAAGCAAGATGAGAACACCTCACTAATTAAGGTACCAAGCCACATGGCTAACACAGACAAGAATTCTGCGTTAATGTAAAATGTAAGAATTCATTGAGAAGAAAGCTTGAGCTAATAGGCCAACCAGTTTATAATTAATGCAGGCCTCTGTGTGTTTCTTTGGGACTGAATGGCTGCGGGCCAGGCATGACAGAAACCTCAGTCCACACCAAAGCTTAAGGTAGAGGTTATTTTGGAATGCAGGTTTACAGGTGTGGAATGCAGGTCTACAGGTGTGGAATGCAGGTCTACAGGTGTGGAATGCAGGTCCATAAAAGCCATGGCAGCATAGCAGAAAGCTGAGAGATCACATCTCATTTGTACCCAGGACGGAGAGAGAACAAGCAGGAAATGGAGCAGGGCCATCAGATCCAGGTCTTGCTTCTCTGTCCTGGAATTCTGGGTGGAGATAGTACTGCTATTGACTCTTTCTGGGCATAGATTTCCATAGTAGAATAGAAATGGAAAAACTAAGGCAGAAATAGTAAAAAAAAAAAAAAAAAAAAAAAAAAAAAAAAAAAAAAAAAAAAAAAAAAAAAATCGTGCCTCCTCCCATACTGAATGAGAAGTTCCAAGCAGCCTCAGCATACCCGACTTTCCTATACACTATGTCTAACTGCTGGCTTCTTGTCGAGCTTACCTGTTCATATGTTTTTATCTGGCCCTTTATCAATTGCTGTCATTAATATGTGAACTATGTCTCAGAGGTTGATGTCTGTTGCAGGTTTGGTCTTTTGAGCTTATAGTACTGCTTGGGGAGATGGTGGAGACCAAGGAGGGTAGGACCAAAAAAAAGGAAAGGAAGGAGGAAGAAAGAAGAAAGTCATTGAAGGTTTGACTGATATCTTGTCTCTCTGCTTTCTGTTCACCATGATGTGTGCATCTTCACCAGGGCGTCCATGTGCGACTGATTCAAGCCTTTGAATCCAGGAGCAAGAATACATGTTTCTTCACGTAGATTGCAGTAGTTATTTCGTTATGGTAGCAGAAAGTCTGACATCTCACCATTATAACCTTCCCAAGGGACTCAGGTTATTCACTGCCTGTGTTTAGAAGAATGTTGGGTCTGAATTTGGACCCAAGGAATGTTTGTTGAATGAATAAACAACAACTAAACAACAACACCATGAAACTGAAGCTTTGTGCCTAGGATGCAATCAACTCTAAAAGAATAGCTGGAGACACAGCTGCAGCACCAAATGCAATATGCATCCCATATTTTGGTGGCTAATGGGATGATCCAATGTAGTATACTTAGGCAGTTGAAGCCTTTCCGTAGGCCCATGTATTAAATGGACTGTGCACCTCCAAAACTTAGAATACGTGGGTTCATCTGTGTATTACCGGATGCTTCTGATGAGCACCAAGACATTTCAAGCCACGTTCTATGTTGTTCTTACTAACAATACATGACTGTTCCATTGGGTGTGATTTCTACACAATTGCTCCAGCCAATTCATCCACAATTACCTAGACTAGTGATTCATGAAACTCATTTATTTAAGTGTTGATACTGGCAGTTAGAAGTGGAAAATGATTGTTTGCAAGAGTTTTGTGGCTATCTAATGTTTAATTATTCAATCGTTCTGAAAGTAAGCTCATAATTGATGCAATGTGTAATGTTCAACACACGTCACCCCCACCACTTTTAATTCCTAGCATAGGTATGTTTATATAAGCAATGTGCTGAGACTTTCACAGTCAAAGGGTTTAGTAATGTCTGCCTATTTGATCCAAAATTGTATTAGGCTACAGACAATGAAAACCTTTTGTAATTATATTATACATGTACTCAGCAAGGAAACAGTTCAAACATTGTAGCAATAAAATACATTTAAAAATAACAAAAATATTCTAGTATTTTAGTAAGTTTTAAACTGCATAGGAAATATATGTGTTAATCCAAGTATTAATGAAGGAGATGTGGACAAGATAGAAAATGACAGACACAGAGAATAGGGAGCTAATAAACAGTTCCATGACTCTGTGCCTCAGGAGGAAACTAGAGGCAGTAATTAAACTGTAAGAAAAGATTCTCAAGGCAATTTAGATGCACACGTGCACACACAGAGAGAGACACATACCCCAGAATGCACATTCATACCTGTACATGAATGCATTAGAATGCACATCCACACACACCAGAATACACACAGAGACACACAACATAATGCACACACACTTACAAAACTATGTCTAAACAGCAAACAAACAGACATCAACGAAAACAACTCCCACAGTTTTCAGAGATGCAAAACCCTATTAGTCTATGTGCAAAACAGAAAATCAGACTGTCCTCATGAGTTCTTCTCACTAGTAAAGATGCAATGGTAGAGTCACCCTGGAACTCTCAGGTTTGTCATGCATGTGGACATGCCATATGAGAACCCTAGACATACAAAGGCTCAGAAAACACTTCCCAGGTGTATCCTCACCAAAAATTTACTTAAAGACACACATGACCTGCTCAAGAGAGTAATGAGATCATCAATTTCATTTTCTAACTTGCAAAATGCACAATGGCAAGAAAGCTTGCTCATCTTCTGTAGAGATAAGAGGTGACAGGGGTCGGACACTTATTTCATTCTCATGGCGGGATAAATTGGTGCGATCTTTTTTGAAGGCTATTGAAAATATCCAGCAACATCTGAAATTCTTATGCTTTCTCCTACATAGCAGACTGAAAACGCATAGAGAAGATGTGGGAAGAGCATGGGATTGTCCTGGTAGCATCTGAGTCAGCTGGGAACACTGACATACACACAAAGGGCGAAGGATGGAGTACAAAGTGTAAAATATGTGGTTAGTGTAGAAGAATGATTTCTCTGTGTGTATGTTCACTTTTTATTGGCGCCAGTGTGTATGTGTGTATGTGTGTGTGTGTGTGTGTGTGTGTGTGTGTGTGTGTGTGTGGTGTGTATAGGCTAACCTGCTTTATTAGTGTGACCAGGATCAGCCTGGTCAGCTTGCCCGCTTGCTCTGTGATCTTACTTCTTCAATGGGGTGTCTCAGTGATCATATTCACACTCAGGCCCTCCATGACCCGAAAGAATTCACTGGTTAAACAATCTGAGGGAGAGCTGCAGAGGAAATTCAAGTCAGTTACCTGTGCTGAACATGTTTGTTTGTGTCCATTATTCCTCATATAATGAAGACCTAAAGCAACAAGAGACAAAAGAAGCAGCAATGGTTAGGGCAGCAGAAAGTAACTCTCAGACTTAAAGGAAACAAATATACATTGCTCAGAACCATCCTACCAAAGAGTACCAAAGAACTCATGATGTCAAAAACACAAAATTCAATAGTGGATTTAGGGGGATGATCAAAGAAATCTAATTAAAGACAAACCACCTTGAAAGAAAAGACACAGCCAATCCATTCAGCAGTTTTAATTCACATTTAACAGGAGTTTCTAGATTGTAGAATAGAGAAAAAACAATAAAGAAGGGAGATCTTCTAGAACTGAAAAAAATATCTTTGGATGACATGCTTTTTGTGGATTGCTTCCAAAAACAGCTGATGGTAGCTCCTATCCCACATTATTTTCTATGAAAATTTGTCACACTTTCCAGCAAAAACTAAACTTAGACTAAATCTCAGAACTTGCCTTGATTAACAGAACATAGCTTCTGAGAGACAAGGTGCTGCTGTACACCTCTGTCTCCCCTCCTCTAGAAATGTCAGGTGCCAGACTGCACGAGAAATCAGTTAAATGAAGATCAACTGGTAGAAGAAAATGTGTGACAGAATACCAACACGACAAAGATTAGGAGGGAATCTCATGGTTCTTCCAGCCCATTTCTGCTGCCAACTCAACACAATCCAATAAACGGCCCTCTCAGCTGCTTTGTGGTGAAACAATTTCCCAGAGCTATTATTTGTATCTTCCGTGTCCCCCAAGGTCCCTGCAATGAAGGCTTGCTCCACAACTTGGCACTTCTTGGAAACTTTGAGAAGTGAAACACAGAGAGAAGACTTTAGGTCACTGGAGACATTCTTTAAATGGAATCCTGGGACTGTAGTCTTTGTCCAGTTCCCTCCACAATCATAACGTAAGTGGTTTTGCTAGTCACACACCCCTACCATGATGTACTGCCTCAGCAAGCAACAGACCCAACCCACTATGGAAATAACCCAGACACTATTCAGAACACAAGGGGTAAGGTGAGAACCAGCGAAGAACACTTATATATGAAAGGATGAGAATCAGAATGGTATCTAACTATTAAAAAAATCGAATTCATAATTATATCTGCCTAAAATATCAACTAGATATGAATGCAAAACAGATGAAATTTTAGACACGAAAGTGATCAGAAAATTTATGAAACCCAATAAACAGTAAGGCTGAATCAAAATGCAATAAAAATTCAGTTTGACAACAGTCTGCAATCATAAAATAATAATTAAAACGTAACATTGGAGTCAGTTTCCAACAAGAATATCTTAAAAGGGAAGCCAAATTTTGTGCAAGAGATAAATGATTATACATCAATACTATCTTTTTAAGAAATAGAAAACCTGCTTTAATAGGAAAGATGAGGGGAAAAAAATTATGTCCCCTTTCTCTTCCTCTTTCGCCCACTCATTTGGGCCATCAAAATATATATCATATTTTCCAGAGGAAATCTTAATTTTTTACTTTGAACTCTCATAAAGAGTTTGAAATTTTATGCCAAATGTTTATGTTGCTTATATAACATATATATTGCTAGAAATGTTGAAAAATACTGCTTAGAACAATTTTGTTATGGAAAAATAAATCATTTTCATTTTTTTAAACTATTTATGAGACTAGCAATAACTGAGATCTTGAGCTGAAGCAATTATTGATATTTTTTCTTCATGGACTTTCAAATTATATGTACTAGGAACTGAAAACAACAATATATATTTTTTATAAAAATCTCTATATTTCTAAGCTCCTAATAATGTAAAAATTCACTAGATAGATAATGTCAAAAAAACTGAAACATTTTGTAATGGTCCATACCTTCTGTGCTTTACTTCCCAAAGCTCAAATTATACCTTCGGGGATGAGGAGCTGAAAGATCTATTTTTAAATCCATTTAGTTCTACTTTGTAGTATCATTAATCTTGTACATTATGGTATAGTGGGAACAACTTGACATACGCACATAAAGAGAATGGGGCTTCAACTTTGCTTAAATGCAAAAGAGTTAAAGTTAAGATGCCTTTTGTTCTCTGTGCAATTAATATTCCGGAGATTTTTTTTAATCATGATGTGACTTTCTAGCATGAATAGTTGTTGATTTTTTTAAGATCATGTATTCATATTTAGAGCTTAGATCTTTATTAGAGATGCAGCTGACTAGCACATAATTTAGTTACCTCTCTGCATGGCACATCTGGACATGAAAAGTGTGTACATTCTGTAGAAACTGAAGTAACTTTTAACTGAGCAACAGGAAAAATACTGCTTGATAGAAGACAGAACAATCTTTTTAAGCTAAAAAGAAAGTCTGGAAAGAGAATGGGGAAAAGGCTTCAATGGGGAGCTCATTAATATTGTCACATTGTTTTCTGTGGTGGCTAATATCAGTTATCAACTTGATACACCTGGAAGTGGTCATCTCTACTGAAGAAATGCCTAAGGGCGTATCTGTGGGGCATCTTCTTGACTACTAGGTAATAGAGGAAGACCCAAATCTAGGCAGATGGGCTGGGTTACATAAGAAATCCCACCACGAGAGTCTGAAAACAAGCCAGAAAGCCAGCCAGGAGAGGCTGAAAGCAAGCCGGGCAGCAGGGTTCCTCCAGTTTCTGCTTCAAGCTACTTCCTTTAGCCCCTGCCTTGTCTTCCCCTCCTTGATGCATTGCGACCTGTAAGATGGACTAAATTCTTCCCCTGCCCCAGGTTGCTTTCAGTCACAGCAACAGAGACGCTAACTCGGACAGTTTGGGACATCAATTGATCCAAAGCATCCGACAAGGTCCTTGAATTAAAATGAAGTAAAACCCAAACGGGGAAAGGTCCTTCACAAGACACAGCGATTTTGACTCTATCTTTCCACAAGCCCGCTCCAGGTAATGACAGCCCTAATAAATGTTGTTCCTGTACAGCACGTGGTCACCAGGGCAGGCCATCTTCTGTGGCCTTGAAATAAAATGACTCCTGTATAATAAAGTGTGGCTCATAGTGTAAAGTCAGGAAGGATAAGTGCAGAAATGAGAAGCATGTCATGTAGGCTCAGCCTCCAGCTTTGATCCGCAGAAAAATGACACATGTCAGTCATTCCTTGTAGATGCAGTTATGGTAAAGAAGGCCATTTAACAGTCTCAGTACCATTAGTTATGGGCAGAGAGGAATATATTGTACACACATAAAACAAGAGGGGCTGGAGAGACCTGGAAAAGTGATCCAAAAATTAAAGAGAAGTAAAAAGGAAAACTGGAAAGACAAGAAGGGTGAGAGAAAAAAACAGGGAAGACAGCTTAAAAAAATGCAGCAGGAAGAAACAAGATGCTCTTGGCTGTAAAATAGTGTCTGGAGAGGGATCACAGGTATACAGCAGCTGTTTTGCATTCATATCTAGTTGATATTTTAGGCAGATATAATTATGAATTCAATTTTTTTAATAGTTAGATACCATTCTGATTCTCATCCTTTCATCTGCTCGTGGCCCCAAGCCTTTAAGTGCTACCCAGGAACCTGCCTGCTCTGGTTCCAACTATGTTCCACCCCTGCAACCAGGAGCAAAGGAATAAGGCCACAAAGATGGGGCCTCTTACAACCCACATTGCCACTTCTTGATCTCCTTTGATGCATTTCAGACCAAGGCATTCCCTGCAGAATGCTGTCCCAAATGCCATGTAGTCCTCAGAGACGTACACAGACTTCTTCACAAGTTGCCTTCAGAAGGTGGTTGTTTACATCTTTGGTATTTGCACTCCTAAAGCTAAGGAATAGCCAAAAACCAGTCAATTTTAGTGTGGGGCTATAGCTGGAATTTGATAAAGACTAGTATTTTGGTTTAAATGTGCAATGTCCCCTTAGAGGCTCATGTATTCTCTAGCTGGTGGTGCTATCTTGGGGTGTGGTGGTCACTTTAGACAGTATAGTTCATGTTGACATGCCAACTGGTGTTTTTATTATGCAGGTCTTTTTTTTTTTTTTAAAAAAAAAAAGCAATATAAATATCGCCACTACCCTTGGTTGCCTCGCAGGACTTGAAGGTAAGATCCTATTGCTGAAGACTCTGCATACTTCAGACACAGGATTTGGAAGAGTCTAGCTGGAACTTACCTAGAAGCCTCCTCTCTGAGGACTAGCTCTCACCGTATCAGAGGGTACTGTGTTGCCAAGTAAGGAAAGAAACCAATAGTCCTATCCAGCTGTAAAGCTTGTGAGCTATAACAATGGCCAGTCCACACAGTGAACATGCAATAGTGGCATGTTTATCTTAAGGGTAACCAACAACTACTCAATTGTACTTAAGTCTCCATAGGAGAGAATTTATGCCTGGTACGATAAACCTAGCTAACCATTCATGATTGGGGAGTTCCATTTTCCTAAACTAATACATCTCCAACTGTATTCTGAATACCTACCCTTGCACCTACAGATAAATTTAGCTCTTGCCCCTCATCATAGCAGTTTCGTTGTGCAGCAGACAGAGGCTATTACAGAAATCAACAACGGTTCAAAATGAAGATAAAATGGACTAGACGGTGTCTATAGCCAAATGGAGCATCTACAGTGCCATCCCTACACCCAAGGCTCAAGGGAAAACCACAGAAGAGGCAATAGAAAGAGTGGAAGAACCCAAGGACCAGGACACTTGCTGCTAGGTTGTGCTTTCTGTATGTGCCTGAGAAGCTGCACCTGTGAAAGATTAATTTAAGAAAAGAATAGATAACCTGAGGAAAGAAACCAAATAGATAAATAAATCTATCAGAGCTATAGGTTTTCTACATTTACAACGATTAAGACACCAACTTTCTAACATTTTTAATCTATATTTTAAGTTAGCATTTGAAGAATCTAATTTTAGCAATTTCCTACATTTGTATCATTATGTTTTGCTCTGATTAAGACTTTCAGGATCTGCACTTAGTTGACATTAACCACAGACCACCTCACAACAGTTAGGATGGCTAGGATCAAAGAAACAGAAACTAAAAAGGGTTGAAAAGGATGTAGAAAAATTGGAGTTTTTAACCTCTTGCTGGGGAGATGGCAAACTTTCCCTCAGTCAATGTGGAAAATAGTATAGTGTACACTCAAAAGTTCAAGAACAGAATTGTGTTATGATCTAGTAGTCTTACTTCTGGGTGTACACACAAAAGATTTGAGAGTGGAGTCTTGAAGAGATATTTGTAAGCCCACAGCAACATGACTTACTATAGCCAAAAGATGGAAGCCACTTGGGCATCCATAAATGGATGAAGCAAGACGTGACTTGTAAAAGCAATAGAGTACAATTCAGCATAGGGAATATATTTTGACATACACCAAACATGGGTGAACTCTTAGGATGTTCTGCTACATGAAGAAAATAAGACACAGAAAGACAAATTCCTCATGACTGCACAAATATCGAGTACCTAGAACAGTCGATTTATTGTGACAGATGACTGAGCGGTTCTTAACAGGAGCTTGAAGTAGGGAAGTGATGGGGTGTGTATATGTTTACTAGATATGAAATTTCAGTTTTCCAACATGAAAGGAATTCTGGACACTAGCACCATAATAGTATGAACTCACTGAATAGCACTGAAGTATTTTGTACTGTGACTAAATTAATAAGTTTTTTTGTTTTTTGTTTTGTTTTGGTTTGGTTTGGTTTGGTTTTTTGAGACAGAGTTTCTCTGCAGCTTTAGAGCCTGTCATGGAGCTAGCTCTTGTAGATCAGGCTGGTCTCAAACTCACAGACATCTGCCTGCCTCTGCCTCCCGAGTGCTGGGATTAAAGGCGTGTGCTACCACCGCCTGGCTAAATTAATAAGTTTTATTAGTATCCATGATTAAAATGTGTCTGATTAATAAAGTCTTTTTTGATCTCTGTAATTCTGGAGTTTGCCTCAGAATTTATTCTCCTACTACTATCTTTTTTTTTTTTTTTTTTTTTTTTTTTTGGTTTTTCGAGACAGGGTTTCTCTGCAGCTTTTTTTTTTTTTTTAAGAGCCTGTCCTGGAACTAGCTCTTGTAGACCAGGCTGGCCTCGAACTCACAGAGATCCGCCTGCCTCTGCCTCCCGAATGCTGGGATTAAAGGCGTGCGCCACCACCGCCTGGCTACTACTATCTTTTAATACAATAAATTCATAAGAATTTTCTTTTAAATTTATAAAAGCACAATCTCTAATGAAACAATATTTATACAGGAAAAAAAAGCCAGGGAATCTGACAGTCTTTATTCCTTCTTTTCTAATAATAATGCTACATTTCATCACTGATACTACTTGGTAGAAAATGTCTACTCCAAGGCTGGTGATCATAGCCCCAGTCAATGTCTATCAAGGTTCGTTTCTTGTAGCCATTTTATTTCATGATATTTTATCTATCAAGTTTTAGATACATGCAAGCTGACTGTCATTAAGTGTTCCTAGGTAGGAGCCATTATTGGTTAAAGAATGACCATCCACAGATGTGGAAGACTCATCATCCTGTGCAGAGTTGAGCTTTCTCACTACCACAGTTGAATAAACAGAAACCCTTTGCAATTGCTTCAGGTTCCTTAGTTCACTTCAAACAAGAAATCTGCATCAGCGTTCCTACGGGGCTTTGCAAGTCTAGTCTCCCAGGTCCAATGCATAACAGATGAACTGCTTCTTAAAATACCCCACAGACTTTATATTTGTGGGGGGGGGGAGTAACTTAAAGTTTAAAAATGCAAATACATTTATTTATCTAAAAAGAAGCAAAACGTGCAAAGTCAGAATGGACTGATTAGAACTGAATGCTTTCCCCAGTGCTTTCCATTTGTTTGCATTGGAGAGCAAGCCCTGCTCAGCAGAGCCACTGCGCACAACAGTGCTGACCTAAATTATCTTTTGCTTTCTATCTTACTATTTGGCCACATAAGAAAATGTAGAAAAGAGAGAAAAGAATTTCTTTTAAACACTTCCCAAACTTGAGACTACTAGTTCAGTAGGAATAACTTCATAGTGCTGTCATGCTATTTTTGTTTTGATTGATTGATTGAGCGAGACATGGTCTCATATTATCCTTGTTTATCCATTTAGATATGGTCTTCTGTAGTCCAGACAGGCCTTAAATTCTCTGTCCCCATGAATCACCTTGAGCTTCTGACCCTTTTGCCTCTACCTGGGACTGCAGGCATGTGTCATTTTTATTAGCAAAACTTGGAGTTGTTTTACAATGTCGTGGCCTCATCAGTTCATTGTTAGAATGGCATCATGGTCAAGAGTATGTAATCCTTGCAGACAGGTTTGGTTTCACAAGTGAAGTCCTTGGTTTAGGCTTCTGTTATAATGATGAGGACACATGAGTCCTGGGTGTTCTCATTAAAATCCTCATTGATGCTGGGCAGTGGTGTTGCACGCCTTTTAATCTCAGCACCTGCAAGGCAGAGGCAGGTGAATCTCTGAGGTTCAGGCCAGCCTGGTCTACAGAGCAAGTTCCAGGACAGCCAGGGCTGCACAGAGAAACTGTGTCTTGGAAAAACAAAACAACAACAGCAGCAGCAACAAAAACAATCCTCTTTTCTCCCTTCCATTTGTTTCCAACATATATAATAAATACCACTGGACTTTTCTCCTCACGTTTCCAAGAAAAAAAACCAACAACAACAAAACAATCAATCTTCTCTGTTGTAGGAGATTGCTTGTTCTTTTCCTGGCCGCCCAGACTCCCAAAATAATCACTCAGAAATCATATTATTTGCTATACTGTTTGGTCAATAGCTTACGCATATTTCTGGCTAACTCTTATATCTTCATTTAACCCATTTCTATTAATCTGTATATTGCCACGAGGCTGTGGCTTAACGGGGTAAACTTCTGGCGTCTATCTCCAGCAGGGCTACACGGCTTCTCTCTGATTCCGCCTTCTTTCTCCCAGCATTCAGTTTAGTTCCCCCCTCCCCTGCCTAGCTAAGTTCTGCCTTGCTATAGGTCCAAAGCAGTTTCTTTATTAATCAATGGTATTCACAGCATACAGAGGAGAATCCCACATCAATTCTTTGCCTCAGTTTGCACCCTTTCTCTATTGACTTCCCTTCCCTAACTTTCTTTTACATAAATTGGCATTAAATGGGAATAAGATTTTTAATATACATGGTCCCCAAATCATCCCTCCCATGCTCTCACTGTGCAGTCTACCCGTATGTTGTTTGCTTTGTTCTCTCTCTACAAATCCAGGAGAACCGGAAAGACAGTTTGGACGGAGGTAGGGAGGTATAATTGAGCAAAGCTGGCATTCCCTTTTGCAGACAGTTGGTAACAATTGGGAAGAAACTAAAAATCTTCATATACCAGTCACTCTTAGTCCATTCATCCTAATGGTTACACACTTTTCTGAGCATCCAGCCAAAGCCTAAAGCTGTTCACAAAACATCTGGAAACTTAAAATCCCAAGCAGCAAACGCTTGATAAATTGAAGGCCCTCTTCAATTCCTCTCAAAAGCCTCCGAGGCCCGAAACCCTCTCAGAGGGGAAGCTAGTGCAGCAGCTTTTGCACAGCACATTTTTGTTGCAGAGATTTGGAGTGGTTTAGGTCGAAAATTTGACCCCAAGCACCATGAAATTCCCGCCCATGATGTGAGTCCCAGGAAACATCTGGAGTCTTGCGCAGTGAATCTCTAAATCTTCATTTCCCCATGCGGAACACAAACAGGTTGCACATTATGATTTAATCAGCTGTCTTTAGAAAAACAGGCACTCGGAATTCAAACACATTAGACCTAGTGGTGGTGTTTCAGAGCAACAGCGGGACCACACTTCTACCCCAGGGCAGCCCTGGCCAAGAGTTCATTGTCTCCCTTTTCAGTTCCTCCCCTGTACAAAGTAAACTTTCCTTCCTTCGGTCAAAGGGACAGAGGATGAGCTCTCGCAAAGAAAGCCCAGGGTTCCTGGGCCTCATGAATCACTGAGAGACTTGGTTCAATGTTAGGTCACCATGGAACACAGACTGTAACAGAAACACATAAAGGCTCCAAACGGGGAGAGGAGGAACGCTATTCTGGAATATCGTTGCCAGAGTAACATAAACCCAGTGTGTTTTCACAAGGAAATGAGTCACTTGTTTCTGTTGGCTAAAACTCTGTTTTCTTTAATTTCATATTTTAGCTTGTCTAATATATGCCAAAAGAGCCCGGGGTTTCCAGTCTTCAGACGGGGATAACTCGCTAATTAAAAGCTCAACAGAGGGTTTTGCACGGCAATCAAACAGAAGGGGATAAAAGGAACACTCAAGCAAGTGGGAGCACACAGGGAACACGGAAGCAAGAGCACTCAAGACGCAATTCAGAGGGGACACGAGCGGCGTCTGCACCAGGAGACACCTCAGGAAAACATCCCCCGAGCCCCTTCACTGAAATGACGCAGACAGTCAGTCCGTTTCTCGTCTGGAACCCCTGGGTACTGCGGGGTTTTTCTTTCTTTCAGATGAAAGAAAGAAACTAGAAGGCACAGGAGCTGCAAGGGCCATGAGGCACAGACTGGAACACTTTCAAGGAAGACGGAAGCAATCACCTCTGGGCCATCAAGAAGTAATGGGGGCTGTGGCCACCAGTAGAAAAATCCTCAGCGGTAGGTATAGATGGCACCCATCTGGCAGCTGGGTTTATCCTGTAGGGCTTTGGATGAGCTTTTTTTTTTTTTTTTCTGGAAGGCCAGCATATTATTTCTGTCTTTCTATGAAGGCTGGCCTTCTTCTAAATATGTTACCTGATTAAAACATAAGTGTCAACTTTCCCTCTAAATTGCTATAAGAATAATGCAACTACCCGGAGTGTCTGAAAGAGAGAGAGAAAGAGATCAGATAATTTAAACAAGTCATCAAAGAAACTGGCAGGGTAAGGAGGGACGTAAATGTCCAGCCGAAGGAATGCTGGCAGATGGCTTTGGTGACCCGCAACAGCGGGAAGGCTACAGGAAGAGAGGACTGGGGAAGCAATCCACATAGATGTGATGTTTAGGAAGCCAACTGATCCCAGAAGGAGCAAAGTGGAGAAGTGGAGGACTGGCTTCTGGGTCTGCAGAAAAGACTCTTTACCCACAAAGGAGGTAGTATTGACCAACTCAGTTGTCCAACAAACAAACAAACAAACAAACAAACAAAAAAGCCCAGGTGAGAAAACCCAGACACAGTTACACACGGTGACCATGCTTTTAAGGGAAGAATAGTAGAG
Source organism: Arvicola amphibius (assembly GCF_903992535.2). NCBI lineage: Eukaryota > Metazoa > Chordata > Mammalia > Rodentia > Cricetidae > Arvicola > Arvicola amphibius. The sequence continues at coordinate 22,001,248 of NC_052053.1, forward strand.
TTCTCCAGAAGTTGTCCTATTCCTTTCATTAAGTGGCTGGCATTTGGTTTCTCTTCTAAGTGTCTTCTCAACGTTTTTAACTTGATACTCAATGCTCTGATCCAACCGTGTTCAGTATTTAAGATTTATAAAAAGGAATCCCCTCCTCTAAACCATTATGTCTTCTTGGCTTCATCATTTGCCAGGGTGGCTATCGTTCTGTCTGTATGGCAATCTCTGATCCCAGAGTCACATCTCAGTCTTCCTTTCCCTTCCTTCTTCCCCTCTTTCCTAGTCTCCTCCCTCCCTCCCTGTCTCCCTACTTCTGTCTCTCCCTCACGAGTATCCCATCAGGCACCATGTTTGTGGGTTTGTGTGTAGTATTCTATTTCGTAGTGTGCCCTCTTTTATATTTCACAGCCACATCCTCGGCCAGAGCCCTGGCTATATCATGTCACAGCGAATTTAATTTATTGCAACCATTCCCTAATAGGTCTCTGTCTGCAATCCCCGACTCCTGCACCCCATCCTTCTGGTGGAGGTGGATGGAGTGCTTTGAAATTCCACTGACTAGGACTCCTCCCTGCACAAAGCTTCCCATGCAACCCTGTGTCTTACAAGTGTAGGTATGCAAGCTGGTGCTCAAGTCCTCCATGTTATTGCCTCCTCTTTCACCCAGCTTTATCCTCCCCATTTCCTCATCTGGAGTCCCTTTCTCTGAGTGTCTCTCTCTCTCTCCTTGACCCTCCTCCTGGAAAATATCCCCTACCCAGCTCATTCCTACACCATTATGTCTCTGCTCACTGGCCAACTCCTCCGCAAAGCTTGGGCCTATAGATATTTTGTACCATAATCCAGCATATATATATATATATATATATATATATATATATATATATATATATAAAATTTAATGAGTTAGGTTCTCATGTTCAAGAAATCTTACCATTCTTACAGGTCTACTGGAGTGCACCTGTAGGCTCAGTTTATTCAGAAGGCTGAGGCAGGAGGATTGCTTGAAATTAGGAGTTCCTGACATACTTGAAGAGCCTCTTGAGGCCCCATCTCAAAAAGAAATTAAATGAATAAAGAATTCTTAACTTTCTGAAGAAAGGTCTTTCTGGTAGATTCCACAGTCTCAGTGACGTAGCTACAGTGAGTATTTCTTGAACAAAGATGGTAATTAGCTTAATAATGTCATCTGTAGCTAGTGAGCCTGAGTTGAATGTTTTTAATACATTTTAATGAGTATGTTTTCAAGATGTTCAGAACTTCCTTTATAGACATCATTTGTTCATCTTTCATGCATGTCTGAAAGATTTAAGAACATTAATTAAATGTCTAATCAATTTACATCATAATTAGCTCCCTCTAAATCCCTATTTAGCACCATGGTCTTTCTTTTCCCCCTTAGAAACATTTCTCTAGATATTTTTCCTGCAACATCTGTGTTTTTATTATGTATGTGTATTTGTTATTCTTCATGCTATCTTTAGTTTTAAGTCACTATTTGGTTTCTATACTTTATTCTAGAAAAGTACAAGACATAAATATAGTCTTCCATCTTTTCTTTTGACTAGAGTACAGGAAACAAGATAGCTGGGTGTATGACTATACGCATGTGCAACTTTGACTAATAAAGCGAGCAGTCATCTGGATGAATATGATCTGGCTTACACCCACTGAATCCAAGAGCACCTGGACTTCCAGGTTTTACTCATGCAATGCATTGGCAAACTTTGTAGGGTTCTGCCAGTTTCGTGGGTGAAAAAAAACTTATTAATGGTAGCAGTTTTTAAAATCATCCTTATTGAAGCTTAATTAATATAATAAAACCCACTGCAAATCATTTGATTTTTGACTGACGCATATACTTACGTACTCACTTCCACAAGCACAGCATAGAACATCTCCATGACCCATGAGGATCTCTCCTCTCCCTTCATACCCAGCCCGTTCCCATCTTCGGGCTCTGACAACCAGCCACTGCTGCTGAATCACTACTGTGCTTCCCTTCCAGAACCTGCTCTAAAGGGGTCATATAGTACATACTCTTCTGAATGGCTTCTTCCTTAGGGAAAGCTGTGAGCATCTTCAATGCCAGTATGTGTACCAATATTCAATTCTTTTTACTCAGAGAACAATAATCTGTTGCTAGCTATAATGGTGTCAGGAGACAGCCATTGTTGGACTAACCAGACCACAGCCTAATAAGTCACCCTAATAAGTCCCCTTTTAATACACGTACATTCATTCCATCTGTTCTATTCTCCTAGGAAACCCAGCTAACACATTAGGATAAGCCAAACTTTTACCCAGCTGCCAGTTGATGGGCATATATGACCATGTCTTGTTTGGGCTATTATAAATGAAACCACTACAAATAATTCAATACAAATGCTTACATAAAGATATGCTTTTATTCTCTTGCATAAACATATAAAAAGGCTACAAGTAAGGTTAGTGAGTGGTGTGATATCTATTTTTAGTGCTGTAAGAAGTTGTCATTACTTTTCAAAGTGGCAGTGCCATTTCCTAAACCCCACTAAGAGCGTGTGAGCTCTCCTTAGAGATCTTCATTCACACTACATCACCACCACTACAAAATATCGTCGCCTTTAAACCACAGTAGAACTGGTTAACTAACTGAAGTTTAGCTTGTCTGTGTCCTTGTCACAGTCAATGTTGGCTATCATTGCCCGTGCCACTTATACATCTTCTTTGACAGAGTGTCTTCTCACGTTCTTATGGGTTGGGTATCTTACCTGAAATTTCTGGGACAAGCAGCGTTTTCTGTTTCAGACTTTGCAATATCTTTGTGCACATAATGAGATATTTTGGGGACATAACCCATAGGATTCATTTGCGATTCACAAACATCCTAAGCACATATCCAGAAAACTGTTTTAGACAACATTTTTTAAGGCACCTGTGTTTTGATTGTCACCCGTTACATTAGATCTTGCGAGCAATTTTTCCATTTGTGACACCACATTGTTGCTCAAAAGTTTCAGATTTCAGAGCATTTTGGATTTCAGATTTTCAGATTAGGAATTCTCAGCTTATGTCTAGATATTTGTTGTTACAGAGTATAAATATACTTACATATTCCAGTTACAATACAGTATCAGGACTAAGGGTAGCTCATGGGTAGAACACACACACACACACACACACACACACACACCATAGTAGGCTTGAATTCAATCTCTAGCATCAGAGAGAGAGGGAGGGAGGGTCAGAGACAGGAACAGAGAGGCAGGGAGGGAGAGAGAGAGGAAGGGAGGGAGGGAGGGACAGAGAGAACTTACAAAAATAGAAGAAGAAGAAAATGGAGAGGTGATGAAGGAGAAGGATGGACGGCTGAGAATGAGAAGGAGAAGGGAGAGAGGACGAAGAAGAAGAATAAGAAGCAAAGCAAGCAGAGAATAAGAAGTAACGGAAGAGAATAGAAGAAGAAGAAGAAGAAGAAGAAGAAGAAGAAGAAGAAGAAGAAGAAGAGGAGAGAGGGAGAGAGGCAAAGAGGGAGGGAAAGACAGAGACAGAGACCACACAGAGAAAGAGATTTTTACACACATTTCCTTCCATTTTAGGGCTTTCTTTTTACTTTCTCAACAGTCTTTTGAAGAGCAAACAATTCTAGTATTTTACTATTTATTGTTTTTATTCAGTTGAAAAATAACTCCCTCAAAAAATAAGAAAGATCTCCTACAGGTATTTTTAGCAGTTGCTGCAACTGTCCCCCTTTAATTCTCAGATTACCCCATCATACAGAGAGAGTTCAGCCTCTCAGACCCCAGTCCACAGTTATAGCAGACTACAATGCCGTAAGGCCTAAGTCTGTGCTTCCTTCTTTGTGACCACCAGGACACTGGGAAAGGAAGTGGAAGTTAGGCTTGTGCTTTGAGGCAAGAGTCTTATTGTTCAGCCCAGGCTGGCCTTAAACACACAATCCTCCGGCCCCAGCCTCCTGAATATTGAGATTACACACGTGTGCACTAACATAAGGAGCTTCAGGTTTTCTTTCTTTTTAATTTTAGTGAGATTCAACCTAACAATTGATGAACTCATAGATTGTGCTTTGGGTTTCTTATCTAACATAGACATTACACTTTCTTATATCAATATTTCTATCTATGATCTGCTTTAATTTTGTGTATAATGTAAGGAAAGGGTTGAACTTCTCTGCCTCATTTCTATTGATCATTGAAAAGGTCATTCCGACATCATTGCCAAACATCTCACAACCATATTCCATGTGGTTCTGAATTCTCTAGCCTGTGCTTTGGTCTGTATGCCTCCCTATATACCAAGATTGCACTACCTGATGACTATAGCTTTATAACAAGTATTAAATCAGGGTGTGTTTGTCCTATAATTTTATTGTTCAAATCATGTTGGTTAGTTTAGAATCTTTTTTCCCCAAGACAGTGCTTCTCTGTGTAACAATCCTGGCTGTCCTGAGACTCACTTTGTAGACCAGAACTCACAGAGATCCACCTGCCTCATACTCACATGAATCCACCTGCCTCTGTCTCCTGAGTATGGGTGTTGGAATTAAAGGCGTGTGATCCCAAGTACTGAGATTACCTTTGTGTGAGCTCTGTTTCTTTTCTCGACTGAATCAATTTCATGTAGCCCAGGGTGGCCTTGAACTAACAGAGATCTGTCTGTTTCCATCTCCTAAATCCTGAGATTAAAGATGTGTGCCACCACTACTTGGCCTCTTGTGACTTAGCTCTGAACTCTGACCTTCAGGCAAGCTTTATTTGTTAAAACACAAACAAAACATCACCATGCCCTCCTCCATGCTCCTTTAAGTAACCCCAAGTGCTCCTTGGTCAATAAGTTAGACCCCGGGTGGGGTGATTACTCTGTTCTGTCATTGATATTCTGTCTGCAGTAAATAGATGTTTGTTCACATACCCCAGGAAAAATTCACACAATATCAGGTAAACATTCACTAAATAAACTGCAACTGTTGGTTGCCTTCAACCCAACACTCCCGGAGACTGAAACTGGAAGATTACCATTTTGAGGCTAGCCTAGACAACAAAGCCAGATCTTGTGTCAGAAAAGCAAAAGCAAAGCAAAATAAAAAATAACATCAAGACTAGGTTGCAAACAGGGTAGATGTTATAACAAAAAGTACTAATAGTGTGCTGGCTAGCTTTTAATGTTAACATTGAGAAGATAACACTTCACCTGAGAAAATGCCTCCGCATCTAGTTCTGGGCAAGCGTGTAGAGCATTTTCTTAATTAGTGATCAATGTAGGAGGCCTAGAGTAGTTGAGACAGTATCACTCTGGTCAGGTGGTCTTGATTCTATAAGAAAGCAGGCTAAGCTAGGCACGATGAGCAAGCCACTAAGCCAGCATTCTTCCATGGCCTCTGTATCAGCTTCTGCTTCCAGGTTCTAGCCCTGCTGGAGCTCCTGCTCGGACTTCCTTCCATGAACTGTGGTATGAAAGTGTAAGCAAAATAAGCATGCGTTATGCCTGAAAAAAACTTGCAGCAAACGTCCTCCCTATGCCAAAAGGCAAATACCCCCTAAATACAAAACAAACAATAAATCCCCAAAACCTTACATGTTAAATCACAATCACTGATTAAAGACTGCATCTTTGCCAGGGCATGACAGGGTCTCTCGGGATCTCCTCAGAGGCACTCCAACCCTGCCCAGGGTTGCCTTGTCTCCCCGCTCTCCCAAACCACAGAAGAAGAATCCACCAACCACTTCTGTATTGGGTCTTCTACACCTCCAAACCTGTAGGACATAGAGGACTCTACCAAGTTTTGCTGCTAGCTCCGGACAAACCGGCTTCCTCAGACCACAGTGGCAGCAATCTCTTTATGCTGAAAACTTTCCAAGAGCAGGAAACCCCTTAGGCTCTTGCCTTTCACCTTTCACAGCTGGAGACTCATTGGTGGGTGGAATCTTACCCTCAGGGCCTTCCTATTGTTCCATTGCAGAGTGAGAGCTTTCTCTTTAACAGCTTTGATCTCATTAGTGACTATAGCCTCTTTTCCAGCACAGGCTGTAACTTTAGTGCCCATTTCCTCCCTAAACTGTACATTAAAAAATTTCTTTCCCCCCCCCACCTGTTGTCCTTTTTCACTGTAGATCCACACAAGTATACTATGTGATGGTTGATAATAATGATTTCACAGACTTGATGTTACACCATTGAAATTTCTTCCCCCACCAAAGGAATTAGTCAACTACTTTGTAATCTTGACCTAGATTCTCAGAACACTGACAGAAGGCAGCTGGATTCTTTGCCAGTGGCCCCTAGTCCGGGTCCCAACAGGATCCTTGTTTCCCTTTGAAACCCCAAGTACCAGACCTCCACTGTTCATATTTTTCTCAGTATTGCTTTCTCCCAAGTTCCCAATAGGTCGGCCCATTAATCTGTGCTTATTGCACCCAGTGGTTTTTCTTGCCCAAAGTTCCAAAAGCTTACACGGCCCTTCCACGAAACAGACGCCTATAAGCCACACACTCAGGCTGGCCACTGCAAGGTCAACACTTCTCAGTACCACTTCCTGTACTGGTTTCTTTTCTTTTCTTTCTCCTCTTTTCTTTTGTGATAAAGAAAGAGGTTGTTTGGACTTACAGTTCCAGAGGAACAGATACCACTGTAGAAGCCAGGCCTTGGCAACAGGCAAGGAAGGCAAAGGGAAGGAGCAGGAAATGCTGCTAGGCTAAAAAGCCCAAAGCCTGTCCCCAGGGCCTCACTTCCTGCCCCAACTGATTTACCTCTTGAAGGGTCTACAATCTTTCCAAATGGAGCCATCAGCTGGGGACCATATGATCAAATACATTAATTTATGGGGGACATTTCATGTTCATACAAAAACAGTGCATCTGTCTCTTTTTTCCATTTCCTGTTTTAACTGGTTAAAAAAAATTTCTAGGTGAAAGGTTTCTTTTAGTGCATTAAAGTCTCTCCATTATCTTCTGACTTGCCTAGGAACTGGTAAGAATTCTGTCAATCGTAACTTTGTTCTTCTGTGCATTCGTGTATATTTTCTTTCTACTTTTAAGGTTTTTTTATTTGTGGTTTTAAACAATTTGTTTCATCCTAATTTCTTCACTTTTTATCTCTCATATTAATTGAGTTTCTTAAAATAATGGGTTTCTGATTTTCATCTAATTTGGAATTTTTTGATCAGTATTTCTTCAAATATTTTTGTTTTTGCTTCCCTTTCTACTAATTAAACATATATTAGACAATTTAATTGTGGGTAATAAACACTGGAAATCAGTTATTTCCTTCAGTATATTTCTCTGAGTTGTTTAATTTAGGTATTTCCTACTGCTCTCTTCAAATTTACTGATCATGTATTCTTTAGTGATAAACCTACTGTATAAGTTGGGGTTTTCTGGAGAAACAGAACTGATAATAAACAATATATTTATTACTAAGGGGATTTTATTAGATTGGTTTACACAATACCCATGTGGTAGTCCAACCAAGGCTATCTGCATAATGGAGAGGTTGCAGACCCAGTGGCTGATCAGCCCACCAGACTGGTGCTAATGCCTCAAAGAGTTCCTGGAGATCCACTGGTCTTCAGTCTGCTTTGTAGGCAGAAAAGGCTGGGTTCTGTTGGGAGGAAAGAAATACAAGCAGCCACGAAAATGGATAGCCCCACTTAAGAAGAAGGTATGCTTGCAAGTAAGCAATGCTTTTCTCTTGGACCTCATTATGTCTAGCCTGCTGCCAGAAAGTTTCATCTATTCAGTGGGAGAGTCTTCCTTCCCCTCACTTCGCCTCTCCTGGAAACACCTTCACCCACAGAGGCATGTCTCCTAGTTTATTTCCAATCGAATCAAGTTGGCAATCAAAATGACCTATCATACCAGTTTAGGGCAGTGCATTGTGTTTTTATTTATTTGAGAACTATAGTAGTCAAACTTTTCTTTGTTGTGACAAAATCTTTGACAAACGCAACTACAGGAGGGAAGCGTTGATCTGGGTTCATGATTTAAGAAGGGAAACGGTTCATCATGGCAGGCGACCAGGTCATGGTAGCACCCTAGGCAGCTGTTCATTTTGTGTTTGCAGTAGGGAGAGCAGAGAAGGAAGGCTAACGCTCAGCTTGAGTCCTCCTATTTATTTGGTCCAACATTCCAGCCCAGAGCGTGGTGCTGCCCATTCAGGGTGGGTCTTCTCCCCTCAGTTAACACTCTCTGGAAATTCCTTCACAGACGTGCCCACACATCTGTTTCCTAGGTAGTTCTAAATCCAGGCAAAATTAGCCAGCACAGGTAGCATTTTCTCAGTTTATTATGGCTTCCATTTCTCTTGTGACAGTGTCCAAGTCTCAAAGTTGTCTCAAACATACAAAACATGTTCATCACGGTTAGGTTAGCATCCTTGTATTCCAGGGTCCTTGTTTCTGTCTGTTTGCATTTAGTAATTATTTTATATTTTTTTAGGAGGAAAGTATGGGTTTTTTTGGTTTGTTATTGACTTTCTTTTATTCCTCTGAATAATTTGATTGTATTATTAGTTACAACTGAGTAATTTGAAGTTCAATTGGACCGTTTTGAGACCTGCTTTTAAACTTTGCTAGGATAAATCCAGTCAATCTTTAGGGCCAACTTGGCCCTACTTCTTAGTATTCTCTTCCATTCCTCTCAGGCTGGTGTGAACACAAGCCATTTCCAGTCACGTCAGGAATTTGTCTATGTACTGATTTCTAGTAGTTTCTGAATGCAGTCTCAGGTGGCTTACTCTCAAGCCTGGGTAGACTAATAGCCTGTGCAAATCCTCACAGTCTCCAGCAGAGATATTCTCTTCTCTTGGGTGGGCCTCACAAGTCCCAGCCTTGTATGCCAGGCTCAAAATCCTCCTCTCAGTAGGACAGCCTGTCTTCTTGGCTCTACCTTTTACACAGGAAGTCTGGAAACTGTTTCCAGATTCACTGCATTAGTGTATTAGTGTATTTAAAGCTTGATGTCTTCCTGCCCATTTCCTCTTGTTCACTCCCTCCCTTCCTCTCTTTACTGTTTTCTACTTTGCTTTTATTTTCTTTCAGGATGCAATACCCAGATTGTTTATTGTTCAGTTACTGTAAATTTTTGTTTTATCTCATATAGTTTAGTGTTTCCGTTTTTAAACAGAAAGTTAAACGTGGTGCCCTTAACTCTGCCTTGAGCATCAGAAGTCTATCAGATTCATTTCTTTGACTTCTTCATTAGAGGACTTCATAAAAAAGGTTGTGTAATCGCTGGGGCGACTGCTTTGAACCTGTAGAGACAAAGGTGTATGTTATTGCTGTAATCAGTGTATTCTGCCATAAGCCAAAAGGAGTTTCCTAAGTATGTGGGAATCAGTTGTAGAAACGAAAGTGAAAACAGGAGTCTGGGTGTGTAAATATCTACGGTCTCTAACTAAGAAGACTGAATACTTCTCTTCAAGTGTAAGGGGAGACTTCCGTGTTACTACCCCTAAAGTGTTCATGTCCTTCATGCATTTATTACTGTTGTTGCTTCTTTCCTCATTTTCAATAACATCATTTAATTCTAGAATTCTGCTCCACTGATTCTTTATAGTTCACAAATAGTTTTTCTTATTCATTGATATTTTACTAGGTCTTCCTAAAATAACTATTCTTCTGATGTCTTTTTCTAATTCTTAAAATAATTTAACTTTATTTTGTGTGCATTGGTGTGAAGGTGTCAGATCCCCAGGAAATGGAGTTACAGACAGTTGTAAGCTGTCATGTGGGTGCTGGGAAATGAACCTGGGTCCTCTGAAAGAGCACACAGTGTTCTTAACCACTGAGTCATCTCTCCAGCTGCTTTTCTGATGTCTTAAAGACTTTCTCCTATTTTTATATTTGTGTGTTTCTCTGCTTTTTGTATAAACATTAAATAATCATGTTTCAAATATCTAAGCCCCACATACAGAGACTCTGCAGTGAAAAATGAATAAACTAATCAGAGTACACTTTTTGTTCTTAAAATCCTTCTTATAATATTTGTATAGATAAAACTGTACATATGTGAGCTTATAGGCATAACATTGGTGGGGGAAGAGATAAAGAGAAGACCAAATCAAAATTATAACATAAATTAAGATTATTCCTGAAATTCTGCCTAGAATATAACAAATCTCAGAGAAATGTTGAGCAAAACTATAAAATCTAAATATGCTGGAAGATAGCAAGTGAGGTAAATTTTCCAAGGTCAGTTGAAAAAAAAATGTTTTTGGGGAAGAAATTAGCCACAGAGTTGGGCACTGCGGCTCCACTTACATCCTGTCCATTAAGAGAAAGGGAGGGTCCTGAGAAATGAAGTCAAAATTCACAGAAGCCTGGGGGAGCTGGCCACAGAGACCTGAAGCAAGCCTGGTGCTGCCTCGTGATTAGACAAGGATTAGATTCCCTAATTTATCTATTTATTAATATTTCCATGGATACTGGTGTGGTCTTAAGCTCGTTGCTGTCATGTTTAATTGTGGGAGCCCAAGGGTTTAACTAAAAGGGCATGAGGATTCATTAACAGGTTTAACTGTTATTAACCGTTTATGTAAAATCCTATTCCTAGCTAAGGCCTACTCTGGTTCCTACCCACAGATAGTTGCACTAGCGTCTACTACAAATGGAGACAGTGCTTTTGTTTCCCGGCCACCCAGACCTGAATAATCATGCAAAAACTATATTACACTGTTTGGCTAGCCTCTCAGGAGTATTCCTAGCTAGTTCTTACATCTTAAATTAATCCGTTTCTATTATTTTATATTTTATCATGAGGCTCATGGTTTGTTACCTCACATCTTGCTTTTTATGGGTGGCTACATGGCATCTGCCTGACTCGGCCTTCTTTCTCCCTGCATTCAGTTTAGTTTTCTCACCTAGCTATAGTCTGCCCCGCCATAGGCCAAAGCAGATTCTTTATTAACAAATGGTAATAAAATACATTCATACCATGCAGAGGGGAATCCCACATTACCTCCACTTTCTATGACTGCCTGGCCAGAGTAAAGCTGTTGGACCCTCCTAAGCAGACTCTGGAAGACTTGAGGTGTATGGTCCTATCAAATCACTTGATAACCCTTCCCTGCAGTTGAATCAGAGAGCAGAAGTCTCCTGATGATGTTTACTGACCATTCTGGCTCACCTTGTTAGTCTTATACTCGTACCAAGTGAGAGCCTCCTTCTGTCTCACTTGTGTTTTCTGGGTCTTAACTCTACAGGACCCCCACTGTTATGGCACCTAATTTTCCCCCATTAAAAGCTTGTCACTCACCTGTGAACTGAACAGAAGTCTTCAGGTCTTGGCTAGTTCAAAACAGGGGTTAGTCAAGTAGATAAATATGCCGTTAGTCAAAAGGGTAAGAAATAGCAAACATCAGTGGTAGATTAGAAATATTCAGAAGAATGTGCAAATTGTCAAGAATAATTAATGAATGGAGAGAACGCCCACCAAACTTATGAAAACTAAGAAGAAAGTCAATCTAAGCATGGTGTTCATGCCTATGGCCTCAGCCTTTGAGAGTATAAGGCAGAAAGATTGAGTCCAGGAATTTGAGACCAGCCTAGACAACATAGCAAAATGCTGTCTCTAAAAAAATTTTTTGTTTGTTTTTTTTTTTTAAAATGAACACAATAAGTTTAACTGTAACATTTAATTTAAATAGAATAAAACCAAGCATTTCAATTATTTTGCCAAGTATGACCAGGTCTTCCTTCTTAAATGTGTGTTCTTACATTGGTTTTTAAAAATCTGGACGCTATGCTTGCATCCGTCACCTTTTCCGTCACTGTCAGAATAACCTTGAAGGTAGGAGGGTTGATCATGGCTCAGCTCCAGTGGATGTCGTCCACCATGATCAGGCAGGCATGGTGGAGTTAACAGCAGCAGCAGTGTGTAGCCAGAGCTCCTGTATCACAGAAAACAGAGCTCCAACTGGAACCAGAGACAGGCATAGCCTTCAGGGCCTGCCCCTGGTGACCCAATTCTGTCACCTGAGTCCCCCCTCCCAATGGCTCCATCCCTTGTCTAGTCAGGTCGCCAGCTCAGGACCAAGTGTTCTAACATATTTGGAGACAGGGCACTTTGCATTCAAACTATAACACCATTGTTCATAAAACACAATCTTTCAATAATGGAGATTTTTAAAGAGCTGTGTAATGGTGAATTTCAATTGTCAACTTGACATAATCTATAGATTATAATATAATACAATACTATATTACATTATATAAAATATTACATATAATATAATACAATCCTATATAATGTATATATAATGTAATATATAGGATTGTATTATATTATATGTAATATTTGTATTATAATAATGCAGAAAGAGAATCTTCATGAGGTATTGTTTAGGTAGGGCTGCCTTATGAGGATGTCTATTGGAGATTATCTTAATTGGGATAATTAATGTAGGAAGACCCACACTGGATACGCATGGCAAGATGTCATGGTCTGGGCTCTGATCTGAATGAAAAGGCAAGGACAAGCCAAGTGCAGCATGCATTCATTCTCTGCTCTCAGTTCCTGATTGTGGATGGGAGCTGAGAAGCTCCCTTAATCGCTCTCAAACTCTGGAACCTTGATACGTGAACCACAATAAACCCTTTCTCCTCTAAATGGCTTTTGTCAAGGAATTTTGCCATGACAACTAGAAAGGAAACAAGACAAGCTAAAGAGCAAAACAGGACAAAATTACACGACAATCACAAACAAAAGGAAACAGCAAAGGACTATGAATCGACAGTTCTCAAAGGACAGAATACAGACTGTCAGTAAATGTGTGAAGAAAAGTGTTAGCCTCGTTAACTATCAGGGAACCACGCATAAACACTACACTGAGGTTCCATCTTACCTGGCTAGAATGTGAGTCATTAAGAAAACAAGCAACAACAAAGACTCGCAAGGATCTCGACAGAGGGATCCTTGATACTCTCTGGTGAGAGATGTAAATTAGCCCAGCCACTATGGAAATCACCATAGAGATTTCTCAAGAAACTAAAACTGGATCTTCTATATGGCTATTCTTGGGTATTTACCCCAAAGACTCCAAGTCATCAAATCACAGAAGTACTTGTGCAACAATATTATTACAACACTTCACAATAGCTAAATTTTGAATTCACTCACACAAGAGATCTGATCAGAGAAGCAGGGAAGGAAACTATGACATATACATGATGAAATTTTTTCATTAATAAAGAAGAATAAAGTTATCCCTTTTGCAGGAAAATGGATGCAACTGAAGATAATCATATTAGGTGAATTAAGCCAATCTCATACACTCTCATTTGTGGTCCCAAGATTTTATAGAGGTACATAAAATCATGTCTAGATATACAACATCAAGACAGTGAAGCTGTCTAGGGACACGGGGAGCTAACGGGAAGGGGAGATGAGAAAGGGAGCATGGGAAAGTTGTTCAACATACAATATACACTTGCACAAAATGCAAAAATAAACTTCTCCCAAAGTAGAACACAGAATTAAGAGAAAATATGATGATAAAGGTCACAAGTCTTAAGATAAAAGTCATAGCTTCAAATAAGATGACATTTATGGATCTTGTTTACCATAGCATATAAACAAGATAAGTCTTTAGAAATGTAAAACCAATATAATTATAGCTGGGAAATTTTATAGTGTTTCTTTTTTGGCCTGGGTTCTAGCTCAGTTGTAGGGCACTTGCCTAGCATGCGTGAGGCCCTGAATTTGATCCCTGATACGACAAATCAAGCAAGCAAGCAAGAGAGCAATGAAATATTTCTTTCTGAAATGGGCTGCTAAGAATAAGTAGAAATAAAGAAAATTAAAGAGTGAAATAAACAGCTCTAACCCTGTACATAGAGATGTTTCAAATAGATAGCATCCTCTTCCCCCCCCCCACCCCAGGCCTAGGGAACATTTGTAAAAATCAGTTATGGACTGGCTGAAAAAGAGTGTCATTAGCAAAAGTAGAGATTTTCGTCAGCCATTTTCTATAATGTTAAGCCAATAAAAATTAATGAGTAATAAATATAGTCAAGCAATTCTATCTACATGGAAAATAAGACCCCTCTTTTAAGAGACCCTTAGGAATGAATGTGTGGAGAAAGCCACGTGTCACCTGGACACAGCCCCGTGCAAGGAGGCAGACATCACCCTGCACTCCTGCCCATCGTTTGAGTTCAGCAAAGCAGTTACACTCATCCAGCCTTGCTGGCGTGTGCCTGGAATTGACATCTGACTGTTTATTTGCACCACTGATTTATTCCGTAGAAAATCAACCAATAATTTAACAACACACTAAGTTGCCCGATTTAAAGAAATCAGAGTATAAGGTCATTTTAATTTTCAAATATATGGTTTAATATTGCTTTTGTGCATCAAGGTATTCACATACACTCACACCGGAGGGAGTTACAGGAGACATATAGGATACAGCACCGCACAGCGTGTCACACACGCAACACTAATCATGGCTTTTATTTACTTCCCACTTGCCAAGCTTAATAGGAAATATTTCCCTGCTGCACGTGCAGTGTGCTCCTTTACGTGACGGATGACTCTCTCTCCACAGACCCAGTCCCCTTTGTCCTCAGCTTTGGGAACTGGGACTTGGACATCGCTTCCTGATGCTGGGGAACTTCTGGAAGCAGTCAGGAGCCTCCATGCAGTGTGTGCCATGGGGTCCGCCTTTCTGAACATGCCTGAAACTATACACAATGCCCTCCACAGGAATCAAATAGGTCACTTCCTACCGACCTACTGGGGATTCGTGCGAAGTGAAAACAGCCCTCTATTTCCTGTCAAATGTCTGTTCCAAGTCTCCAAACAATCATTAATATACTTGCCCCAAATGGGGACAAGGAGCTGAATATAATCAAGAAAAGTGAAAATAGTAGTACGTCATACGTGCTATGGAAGATACGAAACCGGGTGGGTAGACCAATCAGGATCCAGCCAGGAAAACAGTGGTCCAATAAGCAGCCAACGAGACTCTAAAGGAGGGAATTAGCTATAGCGATGTCAGAAGTGTTTGAAGAGAAAGCAGGCGGTAAGGAGGTGATACAGCCATTGCTGCTTCAGAATAAAGAAACGAAATGGGATTACAGAAGCCCCGTGAAGCCAAAGCCACTCTGAAGGTGCCGGAAAATGTGGAGTTGTTGAGGTCGCTTGTGATGTCACCCAAAAGGGGAAAGATCTTTCCGGTTCCCTCTATGTCCCTCTCCAACCTTACATCTAACTGCCTGCTGCCCTGAGAGCAATAGCTCTATCATTGGCCAAACTTAACGGGAAGCCAGCTGGCAGAGAAAACTTTGGGACTCATTTACAGGGCTCTGTCTCTGCAGAGCAGAGGAAGATGGGATCTGGGTCCGAAACAGAACAGACCAAACCAAACTCAATGAGAGACTTGGACTGACCGGTGATGGGTGGGGACCATTTCAGAGAGGATGGTTAGGAAAGATCTGGAAGGAGATGTCAGTCACGCAGACACCTGAGAGGAGTGAAGAGTGACGTCTCCTGAATAGTTGAGGAGACAGGGCAGAGCTGGGAGCAAGTGGGACACTCTGGAGAGAAGGGAACTGGCTGGGCCTGTCCTAGGAGCAGTGAGGCTGGTGAGTGAGCTCAGGGTGCGGGGGTGGGGGACAGCACAGAAGGGAAACACCGCATCAGAGATGGGAGAGAGATGCCATAAGTGAGGGCCTGTTAGCACAGACTCAGAAACCTTGAGTTTGAGCTAACGGCCATGAGAAAATCACAGGCTGTTCTTTGTGACCAAGCAATTGAAAGTGAGCAATTTAGAATTCCATTCATACTGAAGATACAAGTACCTTTCTCCATTGAGCAGGCTCATGTTCTAAGAGTCTCCGTGACATTCTGCCTCCCATCCTGCCCCTTTAGTGCATTCCAATTTCATGACAGGGCCAACATGCCAAATAATCCTCAAGCATGCACTCACCTTTGGCGATGGGTAGACAACTTCTAACGGTTTGTGCAGCAGCACATCTTGTCAATTCTACGTTGATTCCTACTGCTAATCACCAAGCCCATGAAACACCCTACGTTACCCTGGGCTCCAATTCGTCTTATGAAGAACTGGGTCATTTTAATAGAAGGCTCCTTATAGATTGGAAGAACCTTGGACACCAATATCAGAGGCCATCCTCAGATATTTGGGAAGCTCTGCTGTATAATACTGGTCCTTGGTGGCTCCCACAGAATCACCTAACTTGTTTAGATCTGCAGATCTACCCTCAAAGAAAGTAACCCTTATTATCCTCACCCTTTACTGAAAAACAGAGGCCTGGTTTTCTACCAGAAGTCAACTGGAATAAAAACAGAGACAGTTTCCATGTGTCACAGAATACTATGTTTGTGTACATACATGTTGTGTACATGCATGTTGATCAATATTAAAACTCATCCTCAAAATATATTCCAAACACAGTTGGCCCCTGGGCTCCTGGTCACCAATTTGTTATCTTAAATAAAGTCTATATCGTGCCCACTGTTCCCAGGGTCTTGTCTAGATGTGAGTGGATACCCTCAGATCACCGGGGGTTGAAGGATGTTTGACAGAGAAGCCAGGAAACAAAGAAGCAATAGCTAAGAGACATTTTCACAGAGAACAGAACTATACAGACAGGAAGAAGCCCATCCCAAGGTACACTAGTCCAAAAAAGAAAAAAAAAAGAGACCAGATAGAAAAGGATCCCAAATCAAAATGCCACCACTTCACCCCTCACCAAAACTTGAAGCTAGGAAACAATAAAGTCATTGCTTCAAAATGCTGAGGAAGAAAGGAAGAAATGATTTCCTACCTGGAATGGGTAGCAGTCCCTGAGGGGCTCTGGGCTGTGTAGGCTACACACAAGCCTGTCATGGGTCAGAAGCAGAAATCCCCACTTTCTGTGGAGCTCTGGGGCTGAATCGCTGATACAGATCAGATAGCTGAGTCAACGAAAACCAAGAGTACCAAATTAAACGGGGAAGAAACTATCAGATGCACTATGTGACTCAGCTGTGGCCAGAGACCTCATCACAGCAACATAAACAGTGACTCTCGACCCAGGGTGAAGCATGTTACAGTCTACGAGGAGCATGAGTGGGACTGGTGTGGAGGGATCCAACAGGGCTGATTATCATCTTCCAGGAGAGACAGGAAATTAGAAGATGAAATCTAAAAGAAGATCTGTGGTCTTTTGTGTTTTCATATGAATTTTAGGATTTTTGTTTTCTAGCTCTGAAAATAACATCACTGGAATTTTTATGGGAATTGCATTGCATCTGCAGATTGCTTTGGATAATACAGCCATTTTTATAGCATTAATTCAGCCAATCTAAGAACATAGAGGCTTTCTAGTATCTGTTTTCAATATCTTAAAATTTTTTTTTATAGAACTCTCTCAGCACATTGGTGATGTTTACTCCTGGATATTTTAATTTTTAAAAAAGTATTTTACTTATGTTTGTGTGCATTGGCGTTTTGCCTGCATGTTTGTCTGTGTAAGGATGTCAGATCTTGGAGTTACAGACAGTTGTTAACTGCCATGTGGGAGCTGGGAACTGAACCCAGGTCTTCCGGAAGAGCAGCCAGTGATCTTCACTGAGGACCCATATCTCCAGCCTTGTTATTTTAATTTTTTAATGCTATTGTGAATGGGCTAATTTTTCCTAATCCCTTTCTCAATAACTAATGAATCTTGGATATTGATCCTGTACTCTGCAACTTTAAAGCGTTTATGGGTGCTAAAATTTTCCTGCCAACTCTATGGGATCTTTTAAGGATAGAGTTAGTCATCTGTAAATAGTGATAGTTTGATTCCTTCCTTTTCAATTTTTGTTGACTTAATATCTTTCTCTTGTCATATTGCTCTCACTAAGATTTTCAGGTAAGAACTTTTTAATAAAACCCAAGTAGTACAGAAAATAATCCCAAGTATTGGCAAGTGGAATTGTTTAAAACAGAAAAGCTTCTCCCTTGCAAAAGACTCTACGACAAAGTAAACAGCCTACATAATGGGAGAAAAATCTTTGCCAGTTATAACTCAGGAAATAGGCTAATAACTTTAATATGTAAAGAACTAGATAACAAAAAATCAAAACCCTGCCAATCTATAAGTGGGCCAATGAATTGAAAAGATGTCTCTCTCAAAAAAAAAGTTAAAGTAGTTTAAAAATTTTTAAAAAGTGTTCACCATTCTTAACCACCAGGAAAACACAAATTAAATTATTTTACAATTCCATCTCGCCTACGTCAGAATGACTATTGTTTAAAAAAATGGTAAGTTTGGTGAGAGAAGGTGGGTGAAGGTGTTTGACAAAAAAGCTGAGCACCTGAGCCCAATCCCTGGAATTCACAAGCTTTAGAAGGTGGGGGACAACGGAATCCTGCAAATTGTCCTCTGAATTCCACACTTACACAGTGAACTATGTTATGTTACACACACTCACACACACAGACTGTACCGGCTGGTTTTAAGTCAACTTGACACAAGTTAGGATCAGAGAGGAAGGAGCCTCAACTGAGAAAAATGCCTCCGTAAGATCCAGCTGTAAGGCATTTTTAAGTTAGCGATCAATGGAGAGGGCCCAGCCCATTGTGGGTGCTGCTACCCCAGACTGGTGGTTCTGGAGTCTGTAAGAAAGCAGGCTGAGAAACATGGTCATGGCATAGGCCTTTTAATCCCAGCATTTAGGAGGCAGAGGCAGGTGGATCTCTGTGAGTTCAAGGCCAGCCTGTTCTACAGAGCTAGTTCCAGGACAGCCAGGGCTACACAAAGGAACCCTATTTCAAAGAAGAAAAAACAAACAAACAAAAAACAAAACAGGCTGAGCAAGCCATGTGAAGGAAGCCAGTAAGTAGCACTCATCCATGGCTTCAGCTCTTGTCTCCAGGTTTCTGCCCTGCTTGAATTACTGTCCTAACTTTGTTTTGTGATTGATGGACAGCCATGTGAATAGATTAACTGAATAAACCATTTCCTCCCTAACTTGCTTTTTGATCACAGTGTTTCATTGCAGCACTAGAAACACTAAGACACACACACACACACACACACACACACACATGCATTTATGCAAGCACGGCATGCACACATACACACACAAATGCAACAAAAATAAGAAAACAAATGGCAGTGAATGGATAGGATAACTTATATTTCCTGTTGGTAGATAGGAGTATAGATAGGATAATTTATTTTCCCTGTTGGTAGATAGTTGTATAAACTGGTGCAACCACTTTGGAAATCAATGTGAAAGTTTCACAGATAAACTAAAAATAGAATGGCTGTATGACCCAGTTACACCACTCCTGGGTGCATACTCAAAACTCTGTATTTTATTATAGAGATACTTGCACATACATGTTTATCGTCGCTCCACTCAAAGGCACAAGGAAATGGAACTCGTCATGATGTCCTTCAACATGAATAAGTAATGAATTTATGGTGTAATAACACACAATGGAATTGTGTAAAAGAAAACTATGGAATTTTCAGGAAAATGTTCTATCAAATGAGGTAACTGCAGGTGAGCAAAGCAAACCCCGCACATGCTCTCTCACCTGAGAATCCTGTCTTCTGGTCTTCATGTGTGTGGGAGCAAATGTGTAGAAACTTGAAAACCGGAAAGGGCTGTATGAAGAAGGGAAGAGGAGGTTTTAGGGGAGCAGCGTGGGGTGACAATAGGACGTGTGTGACATGTGGAAGGGAGAATACTGCCATGGGAAGGGCAAGTGGGAATGGAAGGCAGGGAGATGGGGGAGAGGACCCGACTGGGAGGGCACCACCCAAGAGCACATGAATATAAAAACGCCATAAGGCCATCTGTTGCTGTGTATGCTGAATGAAAATAAAACAAAATTAGGCTGCCGAGATGGCTCGGTGGGCAAAGTTGCTTACTGCCAAGGCTGAAAATGGGCTCGATCTTCAGGACCCACATGACAGAAAGACAGAACTCCCGGGCAAGTCATCCTCAGAGCCCACTTGCTCTTTGTAAAAGCAGGAGATCATCCCCACACAGTCATATGTGCACACAACAAAAATGAACAAAAATAAAAGTAAATGAAAAACATAAACAGATAAATGCAGTCTACACAAGGTGAGACTTTAATCCGCCCTAAAGAGGGAGGATGGTGGGATGGGTAGCAATCTGTGTCAGAGGTGCTTTCTGGAGACACATTGCTAGAGAGGCCCGCGTCTTATTTCACTGCCTTTACAGCAGAATCACTGTCTGTGTGTCTGAGAGTCACTGAAAACCAGTGAGCAGAGATTTAGGTCAAAGTTGGAGAGATATCAAAACAGAAGCCTATTTAGCCAGAGAACGTATTGGGGAAGAAGCCATATAAGAAGACGAAGCAGTCCAGAGCCCTCCAGAGATGTCTTAGCAACAACAGATGCGTCTCCTTCAAAAATTAATCCAAGTGGGCCAGGGACTGAGAAAAGACAGCGGCATGGAGGTCAAAGCTGGTGATCTTTTCAAACTTTGTTTCCCCTTTGTTTCCTGATGCTGCCGTTTTAGCTGGCAAAAGGGCCACTGGGCTACTCTGACCTCCACATGGAGGAACACGAAGCCAGCCCACAAGGAGCAAGAACAGGGTATGTTGGCCACAAAGCAAGCTCCAGCTGTCCAAGTTTTATTACTTATTACTTCTTACACAAACACTACTACCACAGCTTCTGGGCAAGAGATAAGCTTCAGTTTGGTTAGCTTGGTTGTCATTCCTTTCTCTTTCTTCTTGACAGCCTTCCCTGGGCACTGGGGCTTCCTGGCTTGTACTCTGCCTTCAGTCCAGTCTCTGCCTGCTGTATAATTAACCAGACAGCATCTTCCACTTAGGCTGTCCTTAGTATGCCTATTACTATCTAAGCACAACTATCCATGAATTTCAACCAGAGGGATTTTCCCTTGTCTTCCTAGACCTCATGGACCAACTATTTCCATGTTAGAAAGCACAAGCAGTTACACAGTTCACGGTGCTTTTGTCCTGATGTTGGTACATCACTGTGGCTGATGACCCCAGCGTCTCAGCCAAGGACGGGAAGGGCAGCATTGTGAGTTCACATCTCCATGCAAGTGTCTGCCTGTGATACTTGCTCAAGTAAATGAGACTGTTGCGATAGGGATGGGTATTTTAAACAGTTCTTCATTAAAAATGAGCCCTCTTCGTTTGTAAATGCCACAGTTAACTTAGAATATTATCTTTAGAAATACTAATTATGCCAAGTTAAGAGAACTAGATAGTGTCACTTAAGGACTACATGGGCACAAAAACACCTGGGGTGACATGAAGGGTGCATTCAAACATATTCGTCTAAAATGATGATTATCGGGCTGGAGAGAGAGAGAGCTCCACCATTAAGAACACTTGCTGCTCTTGCAGAGGACCTGAGCTCCTGAGGTTCTCATGACCCAAGCTCTGTTCTCAGCACCTACTTACAATCACCTATAACTCCAGTTCCAGAAGATCCAACGCCCTCTCCTAAGCTCTTTTGTGACAGCATACATGTGTGTGTGCATACACACACACACACACACACACACACACACACACACACACACACGATTTAGACTTGTCCTGGTAATTGGTATTTTTGTTGCTTAGAAACAGGCTCAGTTTCTTCTTTTACCAAATGGCAAAAACACTTCCTGCCGCTGGGCGGTGGTGGCGCACGCCTTTAATCCCAGCACTCAGGAGGCAGAGGCAGGCTGATCTCTGTGAGTTCGAGGCCAGCCTGGTCTACAAGAGCTAGTTCCAGGACAGGCTCCAAGGCCACAGAGAAACCCTGTCTCGATAAACCAAAATAAAATAAAATAAAATAAAATAAAATGTAGATAAGTATAACCTGCTGAACTAATTCTAGCAGGGCAGAGACTATCTGAATGATCAAGGATGCTGAAATATAATATAATATAATCATTGCTCATGTTAATTTCATCATTTACATTAGTAATTCTTCAGTTGACCAACATCACCTGTGAACTCTATTTTTTGGAGGAGGGGGCAGGAAGCCAGGTAGAAGGAAGCAGACTCATGTAGCCCAAGTTTGCCTCAAACTCATTATGTAGCTGGTGATGACCCTGGACTCCTCATTCTCCTGACTCCACTCCCAACTTGCTTAGATTTTACACAGACGTTACCATGCATGGTTTCTAAAAAAAATCACCTGGATATTGCTCCGAATGGCAATATACAGGCATACATCTGGACATCTGTCTGAGAGGGTATATTTTTTGTTGAAAATGGGCTTTGGAATCACTAACTTAGAAAGCTAAGTGACTTTTTAGATTTCATTTAAAATATAATTACATCATTTCCTCTCCTACCCCTACCATAAGCAGCCCTCACACTCCCTCCCACAGGGCTCCTGTTCTTTAACCGCTATTGTTAAATATGCATTTCATACATATAAATAAAAAAATATAACCTTTTGAGTCATTTTAATGCTGCATATATATGTAACTTATATTATATGCTTATATATACATACTTATATGTATTTATATTGGCCGACAACTTGGTATTGGACAACCAGTCATGGGCTCATCCCTGGGAAGGATAAATTGTCTCCCTCTTGGAGGTTGTTCATTGCTTATAGCTCTTCATCTAGGGGTGGGATCCAGTGTGATTTTCCCCATCCAGGTTTGGGTTGTTGGAATTCCCTTTTCATTTATTGTGTCAGGTTGCTTTGCCTGTTTTTTTTTTTTTTTTAAATCAATATATTCATCATCTGGTGATCTGTAAAGTAAGTGTGTGTGTGTGTGTGTGTATGTGTGTATGTGTGTGTGTATGTATGTGTGTATGTGTGTGTGTGTGTAAGAGAGAGAGAGAGAGAGAGAGAGGTCAACTGTTTATGCAAAAAAAAAGATCCCAAAATAGTATCTTGGAGCCACCCATTAATGGTTGCCTAGCGCTGAAATGCCGCATTAAATATGCCCTTCTCCACTCTGTCTTCACTCTCAATCTGCTCGATTTATTCCCAGGACATAAGGAGAGTGAATAAATTATGTAAAAATGCATTGGAAAATTTAATGCAACCCCTTTAATCATCTGTGTCAGGCTAATAGTTTCATCAATTACTTCGCAGACTTTTTCTAGTTGCGTTTCCTACCTCCTTCCTCAGTTCAGGTGTTCAAGCCTTCCTCTGTGATTTGCGAGTTATTGACTCTGCTGTGGAAAAAAATAAATAAAACTGTCTTTCTAGCTATTTTCCAAAGGCCTGCTTCCTTAGAAGGTAAGAGGGGACATTAATGTTGACAGAAAAAAAAAAAAAACCCAGCAATCTGGAAAATGATTACCTTAGTGAATATACTTCCTAGGGTGGGAAAAGAAGTAAGACATTGGCCTCTTATGCGGAATTCAGGAGTGTGAGAGCCTTATAGTCGGCCACTAGAGGTTATATACAGAGTTCAGATATGGGCGAAATTTCTGCTCCAAAAGTGTACCTAAGTCCCAAGAACTGTATTCAAACAACAGGAACTGCCAGGCCCAAGAGGTACTATTATCTTTGAAGCCAGGAATACAGAAAACAGATGCCTGCCACTCCCCCTCAATTCCTTGGTGTGGCCTAAGGCTCTGGGTTAGTTCCCCGGGGCTGCTGCTTTAAAGAACTGCAAACAGACTAGCACAGAACAGCTGGTTCCTTTCCGCTCTCAGCTTAAGAGTCAGAAAGGCTAAGGTCAGGCTGTCCACAGGACCATGCTGCAGGGGCCTGCCTTGCCGCCATTTTCATCTGCAAGTAACACTGGGAGTCTTTGATGGTCCTTGATCTGCACAAACATTACTTGATGCCCCTATCATCATATGGCTATGCCCCCTCTGTGTCCTGCCTTCTTTAAACAAGGACAATAGTCACAGAGAATTAAGACCCCGAACCCTTCCATCATAACTTAGATTCGACTAAGTGTATATTCAATGACATGTTTCTGAGTAAGGCTCCATTTTGTGCAACCACGTGTGAGGATCTCAATGCATCTTTTAAGGGCCAGAAATTCAATTCATAATAGGCCTCAGCATCTTGACCCACTTCTGAAATGACAAGGAGCCCCAAGAATTCCTGAGATGAACCCTTCCTGCAAACTGCTTAGATGGGACTGGAATGTCCTTAAGCTAACCTTAAAGAACACACTTGAGTTGGTACTCTGAAAATCAGGAGCATTGTATTTTCATTCAGGTGTTTAATCTGCATGCAAGGGGCTCGGCGTTTGAAGTCTGCAGTGGATAATAGTCTAGCACTCCTCTGCACAACTCCCTAACTTCATTCTGTGTTTGTGTTAGCACACTAGAAGCAGCCGTCAAACTGAAAATAAATGAATAAATAAGAGTATCATGGAGGGTTCCAATAACAAGCATATAACTTACTGGAAGCTTTAAATCGACCCTGAATTCACAAAAGAGATTTATTTTAAAAGATACTCTCTGAGCATGCTTGTGTGTGTGCGTGTGTGTGTGCATGTGCGTGCGCCCATGCATTCACATCCGTCTCAGGAATATAAAGCCATTGAACTCTCCCTACAATATTTTTCTTTGCATATTTCTAAAATACTTATAAAATTGTTAGATTTGGTTCTGAACTTGATGCTATGTGAAGAAGCAGCTCTATTTCTCTTCCTTTTTTCAACTTGGAGAGTTACTTCACACACGATTTATTTGGTGTTATTTTCCTTCTTCAGAATGCTGATCACTGGGGAGTTGCAATCTCTCCAGAAATTCTATATGCAGGTACAACATTTAAAACTCATTTGATTAAAATCATTGCTTAGAACAGTGGCTTTTTGAAAAGGTTAATTTTCTTCTAATGTAGTCAGATTTCTAAATCAGAACACCAGTGCTATATTTATTTCAGAAATGTCAACCAAAAACTCAGGCGCTCATAACCAACCAGGAAAATAATAGTTGCAGAGCCCACATCACTCTTGAATTGTAGCAAAAAGAAGAATTTATGCATCATATAGAACCATTTTTTAAATGGGGCTTGGATTAACTGACATAATATATTTAGTGACCTTGTTTCATGGCTAAAAATAGGCAAATGTTCCCCTCTGGCTTCTTCATCTTTTTGAGGAAAAAGCAAACGATAAAGTCAGATGTTGGCATTGTTGGGTTTGAGTTCCCCCACAGAGGCCATTTAAAGCTTTTTCATAGACCCTGAATTCACAAAAGAGATTTATTTTGAGAAAGAGTGTGTGTGTGTGTTGGGGGGGGGGTGTTCATATCAGTCACACAAAGTCCTGACTTCTTCCCTCAAGGAATCCCTTTATTTTGATGTTCCTGTCAATCTCCAGCTGTTAAGCTACTCTTGAATGTCTACCTCTCTGTTTGTTTGAATTCTTACATCATCATCATCTGAGGACTTCCTAGGCCATTATGTATGTGTTTCTTTTGAGTGTGCAAAGTTGGGGGGGGCTGTCTCAGAAAGTACAACTTGGGTGTCTTAACATAACTCCCTTCCTCTCATATGTTGACCAGGCAAGGAGATAGAATGAAAGGAATCCACAAGCATTTGACTTTCTAACAAGCACTGGAAGCAATGCCAGTGGCTCAATCTTGGTCTAATTCCATTTGGTTTGAAAACACAGAAAGGGGTGAAAGGGGAAATACTTGGTGATCTCAGGGGGAGGAGAAGGTTTTTGTGCAATGTCAGAACATTCTCATAGGAAATAAGTCATTGCCTCAGTGTTTCTCACTGTGGCCCTCGGCTCCTTCATCACAGAGACTTCAGAACCAAGCTGGAAATACTTCTTTGGTCCAATCTCACTCTGAGCAGTGCCCATGAACTTGATATAGTACCTGCCCTGCGTCACAGACCATAAGGTCTAATGAAGATGTCAGTATGTGGTATGTTAGTCCTACTGTGAGAAGGAATAAGAACAGTCTATACTTAGAATATTTTATTTTTTTTTGTCAAAACCATCATTACACTTTTCTAAAGCAAGAATTCTGGTTGTGACCAGATAAAAGTTTTGAAAGTAAGGAAGTATTGGGGCTGGTCAAATGGCTCAGTGGGTAAAAGCAATTGCAAGAGCAGCCGGATGAGCTGAGTTCAGTGCCCAGCGTATGCATTAAAGGTAGGCGAATAGAACCGCTTCCTTTAAGTCGTTCTTGACCTCCATGCACAGCAACACATGTACATGTTATATACAATAACAGTAAAAAACTGTTTAAATAAGATTCCGAGGATAGAGTTTTAAAATTGACTTAGGACTGGCCATCTACTTAATAAACAATTATGAAATATGCAATCAGCTACTAGGTAGTAGCCTAGATGTTGGATGCACATAGATGAAAAAAACCTGTACTCAGAGCACTTGAAATGAGCATAATTTGCTAAGAAAGAGGAATTAAATGCAGGTAACTACAACATGGATGAACCCTGAAAGCAGGCAAAGTGAAAGAAATGACAACATCAGACAGCATGTTGCATAATTCCAGGCACACGAAATGTCCTGAGAGGCAAATTAGTAAATTAGAAAGCAGCCAGCTTGATGCACATGACAGCGGCAAAGGAGAATGGCGAATTCCTGCCAATGGCATGGCTTTATTTGGATATGACCAAATACTGTATGATAAGGACTGCAAACTGACATGAGTATGTTTTAAATGTTGAACCGTGCAATTAAACATAAACTTCAGTATGGAAATTCAATTCCAAAATGCTAAAAATTTAGGAAAGATAGGCACATTCTCAGAATGGTAAAATAAAAATAATTAAAAATTTATTATATTTATTTATTATGTATACAATATTCTGTCTGCGTGTATGCCTGCAGGCCAGAAGAGGGCACCAGACCCCATTATAGATGGTTGTGAGCCACCACGTGGTTGCTGGGAATTGAACTCAGGACCTTTGGAAGAGCAGGCAATGCTCTTAACCTCTGAGCCATCTCTCCAGCCCCCTAATTAAAATTTTTTAAAAGGTGTACTTACTCTGTGCCGAAAGTGCTGAGAAGAGATAGGGAGCACTGAAAATCAAAGACTGAGAGGTGAAAATCCTGAATAATGCCGGGCAGTGGTGGTGCATGCCTTTAATCCCAGCACTCGACAAGCAGGAGTGTTGCACAGAGAAACCCTGTTTCAAAAAACAGAACAGAACAAAACAAACAAATAAAATGCTAAATAGCTGGTTGCTGGTGACTCCAGAATGCTTCACCATGGCTTGTTCAAACCCTAATGCTGCACAATGTTGTAACACGGTGTTTCAGAAATAATCTGACATTGGAGTTTCCTGTGTAAAACTAGGTTGGAATTCCTACAATTGTCTCCCTCCAACCCTAAAATGAAAGTTAAATGTTTCCAAAAGACTTAGAACTTAGTTATAAAGTCAGGGAAAAGACAAGACGCAGAAACAGAGTGAAGCCGACCACTGGTGGGCCTCACATGCAACAACTGTGAGTCAGAAGATACGGAAGCAAGGGTTTCAAATTATTGATGAACAATCCTTCTAAAATAGCGCTCTGCAGCCAGCCAAGATTCCGCTAAAGTTTGAAGCTAAAAAAAGATGTCTCAAAAGTGTATTCTCACGAGCCCCTTCCCAGGAAGCTAACAAAGGATGTCCTCCAAATAACAAAAAATAAAAATAAATGAGTAAAATCAAAGAGGAAAACACAGGACCCAACTTAAGGGAACGAAAAAGGATTTCCCATGATGATAATGGCTCAGGAAACTCAGCTGCCAGCCCAGATGGGAAGATAAGAACAGAGGCCAAGAGAACTTCTGGGAATGGAGGGGTAGGTGTAGCCAGGGTCAAGCTATTTAATGGGTGCATCCATGCTGAGAAGCATTTTGTAGTTTGTTTTTGTTTTAATTAAAAGCTGAAATACCAATGTTTTTCAAAATGAGACAATTATTAGCTACTGAAGTAACAGCTACATAACAAGAGGAATTGTAATTGTAATACACCGCATTAGAAATGGTGATCGGTATTAATATGAATGTAATAATATAAACTGAGTGTTTACTCAAAAACAGGATATAATTTTTATTTTGGGGAATTTCATATATAAGTATTTACACAATATCACCATCTCTTTTCTTCTTCTAACTCTTCCCATATCCCTCCCGTTCCTTCTCAAATTCATGACCTCTTATTCTTTAATTATAATTGTTATATAAATAGCCATATATATATATGTATATATATATATATATAGTGTTTATAAACACAAACTACTAAGATAGTTCAGTGTTGCTTATATGTGTTTAGGGCTGACCTCTTGGAACTAGCTGGCCTAGTAGGAGCTCAGCCCTGGAGAAGACTCAGACCTTCTTCAAGGGGTGAAGCCTTGTGGGAATTCCACATCCATGTTGACCTGTCAGCTGGTGATGTCATGGTGCAGACTTTCCGGGTGCAGCCGAGCTGTCAAAAAAAAAAAAAAAAAAAAAAAAAAAAGACGCTATCTTGAAGCAGATCTAATCTGGAGCCTTTCCCTCTTCCTAAGGAGAACACAGGGCACAGTGAGCTGTACAGATGCCTCCGCCTTGATTCAGAAGAGAATGGACAGCAACGAGAAGAAGACAGAAGGGGAAGACCATTGCTCTGTCGTAACTGACTGTGCTGTGCCTGTCACACTGCAGATGCTCACCAGCTAAACAATACCTCTCTTAGCAAGTCTACTTCCTCCGCACATCCACCTAGCCTCTTCTACTTTTTATGCTTTGCAGAAGAGTAGCACTGTCTAGGAAGGAGTTCATGCATGTTGGTCAAGCATCCGACCACAGAGCTGCATTCCCCCCACAGGTCCGCTTTTTACTGATTTTGTGTCTTCTAGACCTTTGCTTAATAAAGAACCAAGACTTCCAAAAGAATTATTTTCTTTCGAAATCGATCGCCGTATGATCTGTTGGCTAGACATATCAAGGATGGCCATACATGAGGCTGTGTCATTGCCACCTCCACTCCTCCTTTCCTGAGATGGGTGTCCCATCTAAATGACACTCCCTGGCACAGGAAATAAAACCTCATTTTCGGGGACAAAGAGTGGATTGACTTCACCAGAGTTGAAGCTCACACACTGAGCAGAAGTACATCAGCACAATAGGAACAATTAACACAGGGTCTTGAATCGAACTGCAGAATTGGAGCCTGACTTATTGATAGTAGGAAGACTTTCTGAATGGAGAAGGAGCTTAAAAAAACAATATTCAAGGCTATTGCTGAGAGTTCTCGGGTACAACTCCCTTGTCATAAATAGAAGACACTATCTCGAAACAGTCATCCCACCCCAGACCTCTGGCTCTTCCAATCTTTTCTTCCTCTCGTCCTTGACATTCCCAGAGCCTCACCAGCAAGGAGGCTCTGACGTCCTGGCTCTGACAACTTTCAGGCACTTATTCAATGATACTAAAAATGAAACATAGTTAGAAATAAAGGCAATAGAAGAGGAATGGAAAAAGCTTGGCGAATTACCACATATAAAACCAAAAATAAGACAAAATACTTCTAATAACACTGTCTCTGCATTGTGTGGTTGGTGACAGGCAGTCTCCTGCACTGTGTGCTATGGTGACAGGCAGTGTCCCTAAACTGTGTGCCATGGTGACAGGCAGTGTCCCTGCACTGTGTCCTATGGTGAGAGGCAGTGTCTCTGCACTGTGTGCTATGGTGACAGGCAGTGTCCCTGTGCTGTGTGCTATGGTGACAGGCAGTGTCCCTGCACTGTGTGCTATGGTGACAGGCAGTGTCCCTGCACTGTGTGCTATGGTAACAGGAAGTGTCCCCGCACTGTGTGCTATGGTGACAGGCAGTGTCCCTGCACTGTGTGCTATGGTGACAGGTATGTTGAGTCCTTTCCATACCACAGTGTCGTTAAATCCACTGGAGTAGACATTATTATCAACACCACCATCTACTTTCCAACTGAGGAAACTGAGGCTTTATAAAGCCACAGCTTGAGAAGGTGATGGGGTAAAACAAAGATTTATATTCCTGGGTAGGGAAAAAAAAACAGACATAGCTAAAGGCAGTGAATAGACAGATGTTTCCAGACATCAACCTTAACCATAAAGTGTGTACATAAAAACACTGAGAAGCCTATTACCCTCATCTCTATAAATAGAGATGAGGGTAATACTTGGCCAGATACTATTCCTTCTTTCTGTCCAGTCTGCAGTCATATAAAATGCTTTCTTTGTTCTTAAGAAGACCGCTAAGAATCAATGAGTTCCTTACTCATTGTTACTCACCTATGAGAGAGATTGCAGTCAACAGGGTGTCTAGAACACACAGAATGAGTGGTTGGTTCTGCCAGAATTTGTTCAATGCCAGGAGACTTCCTCCTGGAATTGGAGCAAGGTCAGTGCCAGGGAGCTGGAGTGGAGAGGAATTGACAGGAATGGTGAAGAGCCAGACATTTCCCAGACATTTGAGTGGGTGTTCACGTCATCAGTTGGCAAATCTCAGGCAGAGTCAAGACCCTGTGATTCTGAGGTGGCGGTCTGTCTTCCCTGCTCAGGCAAGGGACCACCTTGAATGAGAACCAATCCTGCTCTCAGTGCATCCTACCCACACGATGCCAGCTGGAACGAAAGGACAAAAGCTCAGATCAGCCTGAAGTGCTGCTAGATGCCCAAGCTAATGTTTTCTAGCCGTGTGAACCTCCTACACACCTGTCAGGTAAAAGGCGAAATTAATTTGCATTTCTCCTTGATCAATGCTAGAACTAAAGGAATCTGTGAAAATCAAAGTCTCCTAGTCTGAGTCCCATAGCATGATATTTGCAGAAGGGAGGCTAGAATCTAGCACTCCTGTCTCCCCTGCAAGAGATTTTCCCATTAGCTATGTTAATAGTCTGCCCGTCTAATGAGTGACAACCCCCACCACCCCTCACAATGCAACCAATTTGGTTATTTGACATTTGTTATGTTTTTAATTGGAATCAGAAATTCCTAATATAGAGTTAAATCCTTAGGCAATAAGTTTGTCCTTTCTAACCATGGTGAGTAAAACCCTTCACCTCCCCTCAACGCCCAAGGCTAACAATTAATTTTCCATATTTATGTCTATATCAAATCTGCCAAAAAGAAAAATAAAAAACATTCTCCTTGGAACTCAAAATTCAAAAGCTTAAAAACATCTTAAGAATTAATCTCTATGCCCTATTCTTTGGCTGGCAGGTTAAAGACTGAATTTGCATAAATCCTTAGCAGTGAGCCCTCTCTTATTTGTTAGGATAAAAGAGGTGGGGTGGGGGTAGTTTTTCCATGCTGGGGGAGTGAGAGCTGGCCTTGCTCTTACAAAGCCAGGAGAAAAGGTACAACAAATGAGGACAATGGGGTGAGTTAACGAGGGTCCAGAACAGACTGGAAAACAAACTAAGGGTGCATAGGGAGTGAGAGAAGGCTCAGCTCTCCACTGCCTAAGCATGAAGGGCTCTAACAGCCCTGGGTGTGGCAAACATGGTGCCTTATCCTTTTACCTCCTTTCCTCTCCCTTGCTAGAAGCCATTAGCTTACATTCCTAAAGCTAGCCCCCAAGGCCTCATCCCTTATTTGGCCACCAACTCATTCCTGAGACAAAACACCAAGTTCCAACAATCAATATTCATTATTTGGCTAACATGCCCAATCAGGATTTACCAACTCACCCTAGCATGAACTCCCTGTTTTTCTTCATGAAAACCCACTCCTGCGAAACCCCTGCTTGCTGCTGCTCTTGCTGTTTGATGCCTGCCTGTGCAGCCCCTGTTTGCCCCTCTGGGGTAATAAATCTGCTTTGTGCTGAGAATTTGGTATCCGAGTATGTTCTGGACCAACTCTGAGGGGGTGGTCCTTACAATGGTTGCTTCTAAATCTTAGAGGAGGGAACAAGGAGAAAGGAAACTAAAATTCAGATGTACCTGTATGTATTATATTTTGTTTAGTCTTTGTGTGATGGGAGAATGTAGAGCTTATTTGAAGTCTTAGCTGTAGTAGTCTGTGAAGCTGGACCATCTCAGGTGGCCCCTTTGAAGTTGTTCTAATATGGAATTTTAAGGAAACAGGGGCATTCTGGGAGACTGGATCACCTGGACTACTTGTCTTTATTGGTGTCTGATCATTTTTTCTAAAAACACATAAACTTTTAAAGGTAGCATATGCATCTGCATTAACACAGGTAAGGAATTTTCAGTGTGTACAAGTCAGTTAAAGATGAGTTTTTGTTTTATGTTTGAGCAGATAAAAGGCATCTGTTAACTTTATGTTTGTTTGGACTATATAACCAAACCTCCATATGAAAGGTTGTCATATAATAATAAGTAATGAGGACTCCGTCGTCAACAAGACTTATCATGTCTCATCTAGTCTCAGAACTGCTCCCATAGTAAAGAGACCAGCATATACATCACCTGTTCAGTAGTCTTTTTTTATGTCTGTAGCCAAGGTTTTTAGGAGTTCTCCCCCAATAAAATCTGATCATCATTAAATTTGAAGAGAACTGAAACTTTTTGTTTCCTGTGGAAACAAAGGCATAACCTCTCTCCCAACACAACATATTTTCTGATTTCCATTTTGAAGTTAAGACATTCTGAAAATATATAGGTTGGTTTGACTTAGCAGTTTCCATAGTCCAAAGTTTCTCAGCAGCTATTGTTTTTGTACATTAGCATTTAAAAAATTCAAAGTCAACAAAACACAACACAGGATTCAGATACCTTGTGTGTTTCCCATCTTTATGTGGCTTATTCTTTTTATGTTAATTTATTCATTCTTTAAAAAGTTTATTATTTTTAAACATTTATTTTTTTCTATGACTGACTGTACTAATGTTTTTCTTTCCTTAGCATCTAAGCACATTTTTAAACATATTGTACCTTTTTAGAGGTTTTCTATGTCTGGTCCTGGCTTTGCTAAGCGCCTGCAACATTCTCTGACCCTATGAGACCAGTATTAAACTGCCATGTCAGCCACCATGAGACTCAGCTTAGTACATGGTATTGGCAAATTGCACTGGCACTGGCTCCAGTCTGAAGGTAGCAGCCAGTAGCTTCACCTCTGTATGTTGAGTACTGGCTCACCTGAGAGACTGCAGGATTAGGAACCCACATCTGGCTCCTTGTCCAAAACTTAGTTCTTAGTTTTCTTGGGCCTCCACATTGGACACCATATGTAGACAGATTTTTCTTTGGGCTACCATCTCACAAATAATGACATGGAGCCTTATTATTAATTATTAAAATTTGACGTATAGTTTGGTCTTGTTCCCAACTAGTTAAATTTATAATTTAAATGATACATTTGTACTAATTTATGTTTTATTACATGCAGTTACTCATCTTCCATCTTGCACTTCCTGCTTCCTCTCCATGTCTCCTGGCATCTCCTGCATTCCTAGATTCCTCCTCCTCTTGCTTTCCCTCCCCAGAAATCCTTACTATTCCTCCTGCCTAGCTATTGGCCATTTAGCTTTTTATTATACCAACCACAGCAATACACCTTCACACAGTGTACAAATATCCCACAGCAGGAGTTTATGACTGCTTATCGAGTCTAGCTCAGGCCACAGAACCCTTTGAACTTCCATTAACTTTTTGACTGGCTTCCTGGACTCCACATGATAAATCCTGGGCTGATAGGTGAATGCCTACACAGCCAGCAGCTGGTCTCTCTGCTCCTTGATTAATGTCATGTCATGCCTCAGTCAATATTTTAATACCACCCATGGGTACATCTAAAACTATACTCATCAACAATTTTTTAATTATTATTTTATTATTATACGTGTATGTGTATATACATGTATACGTGTATGTATGGTTATGCCCATTGTGTATGCCTTCTGCTCTTGGAGGCCAGAAGAGGCCATCAATTCCCCTGAAATGGAATTATAGGTGGCAATAAGCTGCTGTGTGGGTGCTAGGAATCAAACTGGATCCTCTGGAAGCTGGGCCAGTGATCTCAACCACTGACTCCTATCTTTGGCTCACTATCAATTCTTCATAGCTGAACTTGCTTTCCTTCCAAAAAGCATTCCTTCTTCTTTATATTCATTCTTCTATAACTCCTCTGTGTTCCAAATCTTCCACTTAGCCTGTTCATTAGCATCCAAATCTTGCCTCATATTTGACTGTCTTTCCTCCATTTTCAAGCAACTCCCAAATTAGTACAATTTGAATGGTGTGCATTGAAATTCTATAACACACCACCACTCCTACACTGGATCAGAGACAGTGTCACTCACATCTGCAAGTAGGGGTTAGAGAGAGAAGTTAGATCTAATGGAGGTAGAGTTGCTGGTGACTGATTTTTGGCCTGGTGACAAGAATGAGGTCAGGGGCACAGAGCTATCCAGGTGTCACCCAGCCATCTGTAGAGATGGGCAAGAGAGAAGTAGGAGTTGGGTCTGCAGGTGTCTGATGAACTAGGTATCTTTGTTTGCCAAGGAAGTAAAACTTGGAACCAGTCACACTGTTGGTCCCATGTCTCATGGTTGATTTATTGACTAGAGACAAGGTTAACACTGGCATAGAGATCAGCAAATGTCCCATCAGTGGTTGGGGAGAGGAGCTAGCAGACAACACAGGTCTCAGAAATGGGGAGCTGAGCAGTAAGCACGAGAGAAAGTCGGCACCCCAGGTGAAGACAGGATATTGGTGCCAACTGCAGTATGCACCAGGCTAATAGGGTTGAAGACGAAAACCAGTGCTTTTGTCCTTAGAATTTCAGGGCTCAATACATTTGCCAGCTACCTGATATGAGTCATCAGAGTGGGGCTTGGTAAAGGATTTAGGTGCAAGCGTGGATCTCTCTAAGTGCTAAATGCAAGTTTAGATGCTATTCAGAAGTGCCTAGGGGAGACGGCATGGACATGTGACCAGGCTCCACTGAAGAGAAACTGCACAACCAGATTCTATAAATGGGAGCCGACCTAGCAACGTGGAAGAGGCATTTTGGAAGTGTGACAAAGGTCCTAAGTGTGAATGTGGGCTGTCCAAAGAACTTCAGGATGATCCTGAATCACTGCCAGCAGGGAAATGAGATGTTTCTGCAAGATCCTGTCTGTGTACATCAGTGAGTATTCCCAGTCTTTGGCTGAAAGCGTCCCTACATATTCAAGCAGAGCTAGGTTTGAAGATCAAATTCAGGTGATATAGGGAGGAATTCCAGATATATTTAAGATCCATAAGGCTTAATGCTAAGCACCTGTTTCCTCTCGATTATCCAGGGCACGGCTGTAATCCACACTGCCCAAACCGCCAAGAGTATCTAAATTAATGCAGTGGCTTTCTAATCATTTTCTCCAGTTAGATGACTCCACCTCCTTCCAGTCCGCTGAGTTTTTTAGTCTCCTGAAAGCACAACTTTGAACATGCTGTCGTGATGAGAAGCATCCTTTTCTAGTGTGAACGGGTCCAAATCAAACATCTCAAACAAATTTTATATTTCAAGCACTAGTGTATGAAAACAATGAGAAATTCACATAAAAGTAGCAATGACCTAAGGAGCGACAAGGGACAGATGGAGGGATATATATGCTTGGGTTGACAAAAACACAGGATGTCTTGATCTGCCTGGCTGTCTTCTGGCTTTCTGAGTCTTAGAGTCTTTGTCAACACTCAATCTTTAGGAGTGGAATCACAAAGTCAAGGATCCAGAGCCACTATGGATGGGGGTGTTTGCGGTTTCTGACAAATGGAATCCTCTACGACACTGCCTTATGCTTGAGGACTTAGACCTTACACTTCCTAAACTTAATGACTAGTTAGCATGATTGTTCAATAGCAAATTCATTATTCATTCATTTACAAATTTATTTATTTGTTGTTATACAGGTGGAAATAAAATACGTTTTGTTTATAAATTTTACGAAGGCATAAAAATACACTTGAAAAGCAAGATGAGGAAGAGGAAGAAAATCAAAAGGGACAGCCATTGTTATTACTATCTGAGCTTTTAAAGTCTGGACCTAATATAGTTTTAGGGTTAAAAATCTTAAAGTATTAAGGAATTTCTAATTCCACAGTCTACTGTTTTTCCCCCCAAATGGTGACTGTCATGCATTCAAATAGAACTGCAGTGATGGGTAAGGGGGCCTCAGAGTTGGCACATAACACATCCAGACACAAAAATCTCAGCACAAAGCAGTGGATTTTAAGGAGAAAAAAAAGGGAATTCTATGTTGTTAGGATGAGTTGGTAAGTCCTGATTGGACCTGTTAGCCAGTATAGCCGAAATAGGAATTTTGGTTGCTGGACCTTGGTGTTTTGATAGCTGGATCTTGTGTTTTAGTCAAGCATAAGGAAGTGCTCAAATAAGAAAATAAACCTTGGGGCTAGCTTTAGAAAAGCAATCTAACGGTTGAGCAAGGAAGAGGGAAGGGGGGTGGGCAGGACCTGGCAGCACCATGTTTACAGTGCTTGGGCCTGTGTTATGGGAGGCTGCTTGTTTGTTCCTGTCTGCCCAGACCACAAAATAATCACATAGAAACTATATTATTTGCTCTACTGTTTGGCCAATAGCTTAAGCATATTGCTAGCTAGCCTTTACATCTAGTATTAACCCATTTCCATTATTTTTTACCATGAGTTTCGTGGTCTACCAGTAAGGTTCCAACTGGCAGCTTGCGTCTTTCCCTTCTTGCGGCTACATGACGTCTCACTGACTCCGCCTTCTTTCTCCCAGAATTCAGTTTAGTTTTCCCCACCTATCTTTGTTCTGCCCTGCTATAGGCCCAGAGCAGTTTCTTTATTAATCAGTGGTAATCACAGCATACAGAGGGGAATCCCACATCAGGCCTGTTAGCCCTTCAACAAATGATGGCAAAACATTAAAAGTTATCATTGTGGTGAGTAATTGTCTGTTAAATATTATTTATTTGCTTGCTTTTTAATTTAATTTTATGACTATGGGTATTTTGTCTGCACATATGTTTATGAACCATGTGTGTGCCAGGTACCCATGAAGACCAGAAGGTGACATTAGATTCCCCCGTCCCTGGAGTTAGAGATAGTTGTGAGCCACCATGGGGAGCTAGAAATCAAACCTGAATCCTCTGGAAGAGCAGCAAGTGCTTGTAACAGCTGAGCCATCTCTCCAGTCTCCATAATCTATTTTTTAAAAGCAGCTTTTGGTGTTAATCAAGAGAAAGCAGGACAGGTAAGATAAAAGTACATTTTAACTTGTTTTTACAAGTGATTTTTGTGAGTTGCCAAAACAGTATTATACCACTTCATAATCAACATTTTATTCATATATTCATATATATATATATATATATATGTATGTATACACACATATATACATATACATGCATGCACGCACACACACACACACACACACACACACACACACTGAGGTTCTGGGCTCAATTTCAGTGAATGTATCCAAGAGAGAAACAGTTTATCTTATGCAGGAAAGTCCTTAATATACAGCTTCATTTCAAAGACATAAATGACTTTGTTAATAGTCAGCTTTTAAATTCTATTCCCCTCATATGACTGAAGAGATTAT
The DNA here is from genome assembly GCF_903992535.2 of Arvicola amphibius. Taxonomy (NCBI): domain Eukaryota; kingdom Metazoa; phylum Chordata; class Mammalia; order Rodentia; family Cricetidae; genus Arvicola; species Arvicola amphibius. The sequence goes on from NC_052053.1 coordinate 22,038,634, forward strand.
AATTTATAGGCCGTATTCAAATTTCCTCAAACATCTGTCTATCCATAAAACTAAAAGCTCTGAAAACTACCATTGGCTCCAAACCTGAGACTTTGTTGCAAATGAAACCAGGAATTTGGCACAGGAAGGAAGCAAGGTCAGTCTGCCTGGCCCGTGCTGGCAGAGCAAATTCCTATGGCTTCCAGTAGCTGGAGCCTGCTTCCGAGTCGCTGACCACAGTTATGCTCCCACAACCTAAGAGGAGTGCAAAGGCATAGCTTACTCTCCGGCAGAGAGGCCCAACTACCATTTCCATAACTCCCTTCTTGAGACCTGGGACACACTTGGCTTCAGGGTAAACAAGGGCCACTAACGGAAACCGAGACAAAGGAAACCATCTGGAGAGCGGGGGACAGGCCCGCTCCTGAAGCCCACACTCCAGTATGCTGCCTAGGGCTTGATTTCTGTTGCCGTGATAAATGCCATGACCAAAACTAACCCCAAGAAGAGAGGACATATTTGGTTTACACTTCCAGGTCACATCCGTCTTTGAGGGAAGTCGGGTCTTGTCCCACCGTGGGTGGCACCATCCTTAGGCAGGTGGGAATGGGCTTTATAAAAAAGCAAGCTGGGCATGAGCTGGGGATTGTGCTAGTAGTGATCAGCATTCCTCTGTAGCTTCTTCTTGAGTTCCTGCTCTTGCTTCCTTGTCCTTTGTATTTATTTATGAAAGTTTGACCAAACGGAGGTGGTGGCTACTGTAGCTCGGAGCAGAAGCAGCTACGGGGTATAATTTGGTAGCGTCCTTGCCACTGACAGAAACAAACGAATTCTACGTCAGCTCTTCTGAAGCTTCCCATTTACTAATGAGCTCATTTGCCCTGACACACAACACGATTTCCCATCATGCACTGCTACGGTGGCCCACATAGATCCTAAATCCAAGGTGCACAGCTACCTTCCCTGGGAATGGATGGTTTGATGGTGGCTGGTGCATACGTTACAAACAGTGCAAAATATTCTTCTAAATGATGATCAATATAACCGGGAATTTCTGCAAGACTGACAATTCCTCCCTTAGAAAACGAATATTTAGGAATTTATCCATGGACTTAAACCTTATGACTCAACATCTGCATATGCAAAAACCTTGTAGCATGTGAGTAACTTTATGGGGAAGGCTATTTATACTTTTGACTAATAAAATGGATTTCTTTTTTTCCAGAGAACTTTTGCTAAACTTGGAAAGCAAGAGCTGATTATTCGGATTATTGGATCTGTCCCCAAGGGCAAAGTGCCTGTGGGTTGCCATGGGAGGGCCCCAGTTGGTCTGTGGGAGAAAGGGTATGATAATCACAAGGCCATTTTGCTGGGCTTTGTCAATATTTGTTTTATTTCCCAAAGCTACAGGGCTGCCTATTAACAGCTCAATTACACACAAAGCTAATCAACATTTTCTACAGGAAATACTGTGCTGGCATTCAAACCCACTTTTAGGATGAAAGATAGGCTAACAAAGGAAAGGAACTCATTAGCTGGTTTTGGGAATTTGAAGTTGGAATAAATTAGTACACATGATCAACACATTAGACGTTTACCATAAACCAGTGGGTCTCAACCTTCCTAATGCTGTGACCCTTAATACGGTTCCTCGTGTTGTGGGTGGCCCCCAGCCGTAAAATTATTTCATTAATATGTCATAGCTATAGTTTTGCTATGTTATGAATTGTAACATAAATATCTGATATGCAGGCTATGTGATATGGGACCCCTGGGTCACAACCCATAAGTTGAGAACCACTGGCATAAATGGTCATTGCAAAATATGTCTTTTCAGTACTAACCAGCTTTCTTCCCATCCCAACTTCGCTATTTAGCCCTCCTCTCTCATGAAGATGGTCTTTTCTACAGCTGTTTGTGGAAGCAACAGAGAGGTGAACTTAGGAGGAGAAGAAACCACGGTTAAAACGCAAATGTCTTACCTGGGAAACTCACCAATTCCCGAGGTTTTCGGTTATTACAGTAACAGAAAGCAAGCAAGACTAGAGAAAATAGGGCAAGGAAGAATTTGGGAGAGAAAGATGGGCTTTGCTGAGAGACCCAAGAGACTTGCCGACTCCAAGAGACTCCACACTGCCTGATGGCTTGTGAGAAGAGCCGAATCCTGGGGCTGGGAGCGTAGCTCAGATGGTAGGGGCCTTGCCTACATATACAAAGCTCTGGGTTTGACCCCCAGTACTCCATAAACTGGGCATGGTGACTCACATGCCTGCAGCCAGGAGTCAGAGGCTGGAGAATTCAAGCTCATTTTTGGCTACACATCAGCAAGGCTGTACTTCAGACCCGCGGCATTTTAACAGCCCCCCCCCCCCGAGCCCCTTTCAGGGGATCCCTGCCCTCCAGGTTAAAATCTGAGAAACATAGTCCTAGGAACCATCAAAGATCAGCCCTGGCAAGAGTGTGGGAGTTCAGAGCCCTGACAGCTGGATGTAGTCTATGCTAAGCATGAGTGGGAGGTTAGGGGACAGGGACAGTCAAGCTTAGGTGTCTATTACAGAATGCTGTCCTCTGATCATGACAGTTGCTGTGTTGAAATCAGAACAGCTGAGGAGACCCTCAGAAGATTGGACCCACTGACGTTCCCTCATACAACAGAGGGAGGGATCACCAGCTGCAGGAAGCTAGGGAGGAGGCAGGACCCAAGGGGCTACGAGGGGCCGAGGGGTATTTGCCTTTGCAAATATTGCATATTGATCTATATGTGTTGCTAAACTGCACTGTTTTCTTTGCCAATATAATGAAAGAAGTTTTCGAGAACACTAATGTAACTGAGCATATATGACTGTCTGAGAGCTAAAACCATAAGCCGTCTTGAATGGAATTGCCTTTGATTGATGGTTATATTTCTAAATTGATTCTTCTAATGTAGCATTCGGGTCATATAAGTATATATTAACAACAAATAACCATGAACATTGGACTCAGATAAGCTTATATTTGTGTGCTAGGAGAAAAGAAGTTTCTGCATGTCATTCTTTGTTTCCACAGGAAGTTAATAATGACTTTCAGGATATCTAACTAAGTAGAAACAGGATTCAAATTGACCAAGGAATCAAGCAAGCTCCAATTTTTACCTTAGATGCAATGAGAACTCTAATTAGAACTAAAGGAAAAATATCTTGTTGGCAGAGTGCATGTGAACACAATCTATACACACATCCCTAAATCACATATACCCAAAAGAACTGGAATTTTAATCAAGTAAACAGATGTTAATGGTGAACACGCATCAAATTCTCAAATGTTATAAAATTTTACTTTATTTTTCAGTAGAATTTGTATTTTTTGGAGTATTTTTTAGCATTTCCTACTATAGATTTAGAACAAAACAAAAACAAACAGACAAAAATGAACTTGGAAAGTCAAACTAGTGGAGCAAGCAAATTGGTTCACCATCTCCTTGGGAAAACACAGCCTGTCTGGTGTAAGGTGGATGAAGATGAACAATTAATTGATGTCAAGATCAAAATTAAAGCTATATGCCTCTCTCCTACCCACCATATGGTTAGTGGGTTTAACCACCTAAGGCTGCTTTGGAGAAATATATCCATTCCTTACCCCTATGGGCATCTCTATCTGATGATCAACCAACCCCAATAACTCTGCATAGGACACGTTGTTCACTGTGGCTGCTGGCAGAGCTCTTAACCTTCCCCAGAGAAACTTGGTCAAACCTTGCCTTCCAAATCACAAAGACTATCAGGACCTCTCCCCACCCCCCATTCTGCTTCTCACATCCTCATCCTTTGATGTGTCCTGTGCACAGGATGCTTTGGTGTCGTTTTCCATCGCCCATTCTTATTGGCAGATTTTCATATAGCAACTTAGCAAGCAGGTTCCTACAGCCACACACAGGTGGGGTGTGTGTGTGTGTGTGTGTGTGTGTGTGTACATTCCAGACAGAGGTTGATGTCTGTTATTTTCAGTCATTATTCCATCTTATTTTCTGGGACATGGCATCTCATCAAACGTGGAGCTTACCTGATCAACTAGGCTGACAAGTGAGCTTTCAAGGATCCTCCCATCTCTTCCTTTGTCCCCAACACAGTTACACATGCCCGTCACCAAATCCAGTTTTTGCAGAGGTCCTGGGGAATCAAATTTAGGTCTTCACTTTTGTTCCACAAGGACTTTATCAATAGATGGAGGCATTTTCCCAGCTCCTCCTTACAGTCCTTTAAAGCAAACCTGTGTCTAAGTATAGTACAGAGGAAAAGAGTTGTACAATCACATGTGCAAAGTGAACACACAAGCATATTCAATGCCAGAAGTGTGAAAAATGAACACACCAGTATACTCAGCACAAGATGTATGCAAATAAACATACCAGCCTGTTCAACACCAAACATGTGCAAAGAGAACACACCAGCACATTCAACATCGGGACAAGAAGCAGAAGCTGTCTCATGATCCCAGAGGCTATCTCTGAAGGAATATCATTTTCATGAACCCTTGTGACACTTAGGAGACTATGCTTGTTCGAAATTTACATGAATGAATTTGTGCGCTGTGTACTCTTCCTATTGAAAGCTCTAGCTCAACACTATGCTTCGGAGACTCCTCCATGTTCATTTTTATTGCTATATGCTGTGCCATTTTAAAACACAGCAGAGATCATTTACTCAGCATACTTTTAATGGGCATTTAGTTTACTTCTAGTCTGGTGCCATCATGAATTGTGAGCTATGAAGCATAATCTTGTACATAAATATATTGTATATACATACATATATATGTGTATATATACATACACATTCATATATATGGATATTTTGGGTGAACATATAAATGGATTCTGTTCCGTATAAAACCAGAAGTGGAATTTCCCAATCAGCCTTAAAAGGAGCTTCCAATGGCCCTTGAAGATAGCTATAACCCATTTTCACTGTCATACCCAATTTTTCCACAGCTTCATCTGGGTGCATTATAGCTATCATTATGGTTTTAATTTGTATTCCCTATAGTTTGATGAAATTGAGGGCCTTCCTGTAGATTTGCAGCAAGTTAGATAGCTTCATTCCTGAAGTGCCTCCATAAACATGTCTGTTTTCTATTGGGCTTCCTGAATCTCTCTCTCTCTCTCTCTCTCTCTCTCTCTCTCTCTCTCTCTCTCTCTCTCTCTCTCTCTCTCTCTCTCTTAAAAATCTATATTCTTGCAAGAAACTGCACTTGCTTCTAGTGAACAATTCTTTGTGTGTGTTACTCAATGTGATTTACTATTGGATTGAGGGGGTTTGTTTCTAAATTCATGAAGGGAATTAGCTTTAACTTTCTGTTCCTATAACTATCTTGAAGGCTTTAATAGCAGGATTATACAAGCTCCATGCCACAGACTAAGCAGTGCTCCCCCACACACACTTCCTATGCTGGAAGAGTTCATACAGTATGGGATTGGTATTATTTCCTCCTCAAATTTTTGACCTAACTTAACAATGGAGTCTTAAAGCTGTCTATGTGGAAAGATTTTTAAACAGTGGACTCAATATTTTATTAAATAAAAGGTTCTTATTAACAAAATTAATTGTTAACTTGGCTCCTTCTACTCCAGGAAAAATGGGTCTTAGTTTTCTATTATGATAAGACACCATAACTGTGGTAGTTTGAATAAGATTAGGCTGTAAGCAAACTTGTGGGGGCATTTTCTTAATTAATAATTGGTATGGAAGTGTCCAGTTCAATTGGGTGGTTCCACCCTGGGTACATAATCCTGAGTTCTATAAGAAAGCAGTTTCTCTCTCCTTCCTGACTGCTCTTCTTTTCCTGGATTCTTGAAATGAAAGTTCATTTTCTCTATGTACTCTTGCCTACTGTTTGTGTGTATGTGTCTTTAAGTATTACAGGAGTATAGCACAGTTTTAGTGAGCTGTACCCTCTTCATCATTCAGTACACATTTCTAACTTTCGTGCATGACTTCACTTAGAAGTACATTAATTGTGAAAGTCAGAAATTTTAACATTAGTTCATTCAGAGCCCAGCTCTACTACATAGTCAAAGAACAGATTCTGAATGATTGCGTCTTTGAAATTGGTTGAAGCTTGCTTTATGAGCCAGCATATGGACAATCTCAGCAAATGTTCCCTTTGTACTTGAAAAAAACCTAGAAATTTGACATCTCTAAGCATTGTACTATAAACATAAATCAGCTCAAGGTGGGCAATTCTATCATTCAGACCTTCAATGGCCTCGCTGATCATTGTGTTCTCTCTGCCACCTGCTAATGAGGACTTGAAGTGCCCTACTATGATTATGGATTTTTCTGTTCCATCTTTTATTTCCAGTACATTGCCTTATACATTTGAAACTGTATTATTGGGTGGCTATAAACCTAACATTATGGTAACTTCCCAGGGCACTTACTCTTCTTCTGAAGTATCTCTCAGTGCATATGAACACTTCTTCAAGTCTCATTTGTTTGGAACATACCTTTCTTTTGGTAAGTGTTCACATTAATTATCTTTTCCACCCTTTTAGCTTGATCTCTCTGAATCCTTAATTTTAGGCCAACTTCTTCATTAGACTTTTGTTTCTAATGTAGTATAAACTTCTCAGTTTTAATGTTAATATGTATGATTCTCATTGAAAGTTTTTGTTGTTGTTGTTGTCTTGGTTTGGTTTGGGTTTTTTGAATTTTTTATTTTTATTTATTTATTTTTTTTGGTTTTTGGTTTTTTGGGTTTTGGTTTTCAGAGACAGGATTTCTCTGGGTAACAGCCTTGGCTGACCTGGAACTCACTCTGTAGATCAGGCTTGCCTTGAAAACGCAGAGTTCCACCTGCCTCTGGCTCCTGAGTGCTAGGATAATATCAATTTGTCAGTCACTTTCTTCTGTGTCCTGTAGAATGTCTGGCAGACTTTTTCATGAAGCAGAAACCCTGAAGGACTGTCCTACCTTTAGGCAAGTTCAACAATCATATTTTTGTGGGTCCAGTGTGTCCAGTTCACACAACATACCATCAAGCAGTCCGGGCAAGAGCAGTTTCTTGCCCAAATGGCTAACAAACTCCATGAGGAGCCTCTTTGATGCCCACAGTACTCTTGAAGTAAATTGGTGTGGCCAGGCGCAGATGTGTTTCATTGTCATGAGAAGTCCTAAGTTCTTAAAATATTTTAAATACCATATTCTGTAAGTCTTTGAAATGTTTGAAGAATACCTATTCAACTGAAGTATATCTTTGCACATCTAGAAATTCTAACTAACATGACTACAAGCTTGACTATTATAAATGACTATTAGCCTGTATTAATTATACAGTACATTTTTAAATGAGCTGTATAAACACAATACCTTAAGCAAGATATCTATATCTATATCTATATATATATATGACAAAATTGACCTTAAATTTGTATCAATAAACCAAGATCCATACCAATGTAAAGTGTTCATATCTATATCATATCCCCCTTTAAATATAAACAAAAATTTATAAACAATACTTGGGAATTTACATAGACAAGAATTATGGTTTAATTTAAATTGTCAGAGTTAATTAATAATAATAGTTAGTTAATAATAGTTAAGTAATATGCCAAACAGTTTATAGTTAATATAAACCTCTGTGTGTTTCTCTGGCACTGAATGGCTGCAGAACCAGGTGAGACAGAAACTTTGGTCTACACACCACATGTGTACAATGCCCATGGAGGCCTAAAGAGGACATCAGATTCCCTGTAACTAGAGTTAAAGATGCCGTGAGTTGCCATGTTTGTGCTTGGAATCCAACCTTTGTGCTTTGGAAAAGCAACTGCTGAGCCATCTCTCCAGCCTCTAGTTCAGATTATTTTTAGAGTCTAATTTTGCTAAGTGTAAATTTTGAGGTTAGCTAATACTTCATTTTCTCTGTCCCTTTAAAGATGCCATTCTGTTAGTTCCTAGCTTCCAGCTCTAAAAATTAGGCCATAATTGATCTTGCAGTTTCTTTCAAGAAAATGAAACCATTTGGTCTACTTTAAATTTTTGTCTTTGGTTTTCAACAACCTCTCTTTGGTTATTATTGTTTGATTATTGGTTGACTATTTGTTTGTCAAGATAGGACTTCTATATATAGTCCAGGCTGGTACTGAAATTCATTATTAGTCCAGGCCAATCTTGAACTTGCAATCCTTGTTTGATTATTTGGTTGACTATTTGTTTCTCAAGATAGGGCCTTTTTATATAGCCCAGGATGGTACTGAGCTCCAGGCTGATCTTAAACTTACAATCCTCTCATCGCAGCCTCCCAGGTACTAGGATTACAAACATGTGCCATCACACTTGGCTGCAACAGTTTTTAATGTATGAAGATATCATGGTTTAGACATAGACTGTCCCCACAAAGCCTCACATAGTGAAGGCATAGTGCCTTAAGCAGCAATGTTCGAAGATAGGACATTGGGAAGTGAGAGGATTAGTGATGGATTCACAATTCAATGGACTATTGGGAAGTGATGGGAGCTTTGGGAGTCAGGACCTAATTGAAGGACATAAGCCACTATAGACATGGCCATGAAAGGCTCCTGGGGCCATGTCCAGTCCTTCATGTTCTGTCTCTGCTTTCTGGTTCTACAAGATGAGAAGCCCTCTTTGCTGTGCTATTTCTTTGCACAGGCCAGAAGCAATGAGCACAAGTGAACACATACTGAAAACCTGAGTGTTGGGTCAGATAACCCTTTCTTCCTCCCTTTTCTTCAGGAATTTCCTAACAGTGACAGAAAGCTGATTAACACACATTGTTTGTTTTTTGGTTGGTTTTTTTTATTTATTTATCTGTTTGAGTTTGAGATATAACTTAAATCTGTAGGCTTCTTAGCTTAGAGGAAATTTTACTAATGCGGTATGTCTTCAACTGTTGCTTGTACTTCCCTTATTTTTTTATTGAATTAAATTACCTTTTGGTTGTATTGTATTGCTTGTATTTTCAGTACTTTATTCTCCTTTTGTCCTATAACCTATTTTGTTATGAAACCAATTTGTTGAATTCTTAATTGGTTTTCAGTTCCAAACTTTCATCTAATTCTTCTATTAATTTGAAATCTTGGGTAAAATCTTTCAACGTGCCTTATTTTTGTTCCCATTTCCTTTTCTGAGACAAGATTTCCTTTTACCACCCAAGCTAGTTTGGAACTCCTGGGCTCAGAGTGACTCTTCTACATCAGTTTCCCAAGTAGCTGGGATTATGGGTACCTGCCAAAGATCCTTGTATGCTTATATCAGTCTCTATAATCTGGAAATGCATTTCTTTCAACTGTTTTTTTCTTTCTATTTTGATCATAGTATCCTAGATTTTAGGATAGCCAGTAATTTTGTAATAGAACACCAAACTATGTATATATGTCTATATAGATTTGCATGTGCATGCTCACATACTATAGAAGCTTCTTATTATACTAAGTCCATTCACAAAGAGTTCTTCACCACTACTACACACACACACACACACACACACACACACACACACACACACACACACACACACACACACACACACACACACACCGGAGATAGAGACAGGAGTAACTGGTCAACTTAATCAGATCAGGTTGAAGCCACTCAAGGTTAGAGGCAACGTTTCAGCATAATGAGACCACATAACACCCTCTCTGGGTACTGTAGACTTTCTGCTTGGTTTTAGATTTTTCACGTGCATTTGGCTCTGCAATTGGCTGTATATCACTCACACTTCTCTACTCACCTTTACCTAGCAACCCAACCACCTCCACTCCTACTATAAAGCCCTTTGCCTGGATTTTCTGTCCCCTACCAGCAACTTTTCTCTCAGGGGTCAAATTCCAGATTTCTCTTTTCTCATGCCCAGAATTAACAATTCCCCAAGAAGGGGGGGGGGGGACAAATGTTATCAGTTGAAATCTCTATCTTTGACCCTTCCCCTTCCCCCTAAACATTCTCCCCTTTCTCAGTTCTTAGCGTTTCTGTACCTCTCCCATGTTGTAAATGGTTTGTTTTGGTTTGGCTTATCTAAATTTTCTGTTTGGGGCTAGAAAATGGTCTGCTGTAAACTACTGCGGCAGAACAAGAAGTAAAAATCCATATTGTTCCTTAAAATGAGATGGGGATACCCTTGCTATAGAAGCTGTATCCTCTGGCGGGGATGTCTTTGAGTTATTTTGTGCCTCAGTTACCCAAGAATTAGAACATCTAGATATAACCAAGCTGATCACCATCCAACATCCTCCCCACCAAAGCACTGTCTTCTCTTAATTGATACAGGTGTAATGAGAAACAAAATATTCACTTGTGGTGGCACACGCCTTCCACCACAGCACTCGGGAGGCAGAGGCAGGCAGATCTCTGTGAGTTCGAGGCCAACCTGGTCTACAGAGCAAGTTCCAGGACAGGCTCCAAAGCTACAGAGAAACCCTTTCTCTAAATGGATGTCTTTCTCCAGCAACTGAACTTTTAAATTTTTAAGGGTGGTGCCTTCTGATTTCATTTTATTTCCTTCAGTCCTACATTCTGTGGACAACACAAGAAATGTTTGTTTTAGCATATAGCTGGAAAATATGTCACCTTATCCTACATCTACCCATGCTAAAGCATTCAGAAGGGCAGGTGGTCAGCCTTGCTACTGTCTGTGTGCTTGCACTCACCCAAAATCTATAAATTGAGACTCTATCCTCTATGGTGGTGCTATTAGGGCCTTTGGGAGACAGGTGGGTCATGAGAACAGAATTCTCATGATTAGGGTGTGTGCCCTTCTGAAAGTCACATGTGAGACCTACCGCATAGGACAATGTGAAAAGATTTCATCTATGAACCAGAAAGCAGCCCTTCACCAGACTGCCTAGCTTTCAGAGCTGTGAGAAATCCCTTGTTTATAAGTTCTCTGGGTTATAATGTTTTATTATAGCAGCCCAAATGGCCTAAACGAAGATATATTTTGACAGCTTAGGGAACATAATTATAATGTACCGATGTGGGGAACAATTTTTAGTCATTACTTTTCTCTTTCATCCTTTACATTCACCAAGTCTCAGGGTAAAGAACTTTCCACTGCATGGGAGAACAGATGACTCCACCGGATGGCACTCCTGAAAGCCACCGTCTTTGTGTGGTCACTATGAGTACTCGGTAGAAATGACTTGGCCCTCACAAAGCCAGAGCAATTTAGTGAAGCGCTTCTCTACCCATTAGCACCCACCCCTCTGACCTTTCCTTCCATCCCAAAGCAAACAAAATCAGTTGCTTATTTTAAGGTCGTCTTGAAAATCATTTAGGCACAATTAAGGATCACAATATCCTGTAAGCAAGTATTATATTCTAATATTTTCTGCCAAGAATTGAATTTGCTAGGCATAACACATTTATTGCTGGCAGTAGATGTACCAAAACCTACCGACACCAGGGAATTAATAAATACCACAGCCCTCCTATGGAGCAAGTTGCATGAATATTTAATAGGAAATGCATGATGAATTTCTTGCATGATTATGCGGAAAAACATTTGGGAACGGTTGCAGCTGTTACACGAATAAGCTCGGTCCCTTTCTCCCATGTCTCTCCATCGCTATCAGTCTCAGTACTGCCCTTTAACTTCAGCAGGAAGCCATCTCCAAAGTCGAAGACCACAGACACCTGTCAGCATTACAGGCAATGTGTGACTCCTCACAGATGCTCTAGGTGTGCGAACCTTACAGTTCTCAGGGGTGCACTGCGAGGGTCCCCTGGAAACTGAGGGCCATCGGGGAAACCTGACTCAAGAGACGAGGGGAAGGAAGCTGTGCTCCCACGGGTGCGACCAGTTCTCTCTAATGGCAAACTTCGGGCCTCTACCTAAGCCATCCTAAAATATTCCTAGCCAATTTGAGGGTGGTTTCCTTTGCAGGCCCTGGTTTGTTTCAGCACTACAAAAATGTGCAATTTCGTCCCTCCCGTTTGTACTAGAAATTCCTTGACGTTCCCCTTTAAGCCGGTAAGCCGTTCCTTTAAGATTTTTGAAGTTTCCATCATATTCATAAGGCTGAAAGGGCACAGCACAAAAGGAATTCTTTTTTAAATGAATTGAGAATTAGATTCTCATCACAATTGTTTGAGCAGTGAGGTCAGATCTGCTCGTACTGAAAGCCAGTTGGTTGGAGTCCTCCTGAGCTTTAAAGGGCATCCCTCTAAACAGAAGCCTCTCATCAACTCATTCAAATGACCCCAAATTTATAGCAGATCCTCAGCACAACACCTCCAGGGATTAGGAATTCTAGAAAAGTCTCAAATCCTGGAACCTCCATGGTCACAGCACAATGTTATCAAATTGTTGCAGGGAGCTCAGATGTGCTTGGGTTTTAACAATGGTCTGTGACCTTCTTGTGAATTGGAAGTGGCACAGGGTCCGTACCCCTCAAAGCCACTTGGTGTGTACTAGATGCCATTCTGTGACTGCCACCCTTAAATGACCAAGTTGTAATGATACTTTTGGCTTCGATACAAGAAGAGAAATCCTCCTTAGTCACATATTTGTTGCCCAAATGTGGCAGAGACACGAGCTGTACCTCTTAAGATGGTGACTGTTTGCCCTCCTCACACTTTGGGAGCTAAGTGGGGGAAGAAAGAGAGGTTCTGCCAACACGAGGATTGGTGAGTCTTCACCAAAACCATTGTCTCTGTCTCCAGAGAGCTTAGGGGACGACAATACAATAAGATCTCAAAGCTTCAGGACAGGTACCCAGCAAGGCAAGCACAACTCTAGAAAACAACTTTCTCTTTCAAAAACAGGACTGTCACATAAGCAGGACAGGCTAGATGCTGGTTTCCCTACCGTCACCTGCTCTTTAGGGGGTGCTTCTCTCAGTACCTAAAGTGAAGGCACGCATTTAAAATCCCACTGAAAAGGTTCTAGCAGAGTCTCCCATTATGGAGTATGTTCAAGGCAGCATTCAACATCTCAGAAGAGGTGATGATAAGAATGCCCTGGCCCACACAGGATTTTCCTATCAGTGAGTGAGGATCCATTGCAGAACCTGTCCGGCAGTGGGGTACCTTAGAGGCGGGGTCCAAACGAAGGAGCCTTGCATCACCTCCATTCTCCATTTTGTTAAAGTCTAAACTTAAAACTAATTCCCCAAAAGTCAAAGAGCAACTCATCACTTATTAGCTTAGCCTAGATCCTTTATTAATGGGGGATCTGACACTTAGTATTTGTTTTTTTTTTATTTAATTTTTGAACCAGGTCTTACTGTGTATACTGGCTGGCCTGGAATGTCTGATGCTGACCAGGTTGGCCTACCTGCTTCTGTCTCTCCACTGCTGGGCTTAGAGGCATGCACCACCATGCCCAATTTATACTTAGACTATTTATACGTAAACAGAAATATATATGTCTAAGAGGAGACAAAAAGGGATTTTGCTATACCACAAAGGGAAGACTGACGCGCATTTCTATCTAGAATAATATGTACACTGTTACAATTGAAACTTCAGCTTAGGATGGCAGTAGAAACCTCGATTGAAGTGTAATTGGTAGAAGACAAACTTCTAGTGCTACTGTTCCTCAAAGACATCTTTAAAAAACAAAACAAAAAAAAAAACTCTACATTATCAGTTATACACAGTTAAGATGCTCAAATACTTATACAAGTCCACACAGGAAAAAGCATTGAAGGGGCATTGTCTTTGCTCTTTGTGTCTTATAGTTAATTCAGTGTTAGCTCTCTTATGAATGGAAACAATATAAATTCCTTTCTGAGGAAATTCTAGTTTTAGAACTAATCTTTAATATTTTAAATTTCATATAGTCTGAGTCAAGCCACCCATTGGGAAGGAGCCAGAGTGTAGCTACCAGCTTCCTGTTGCCTGGGTATTTTATTACATCAACTCATTACAACTCCTTGTTTGTATTTGCATTTTACTCTTGGGCAATTTTACAACATAGAATAGTGATAAGCTTGTAGTCTGTTCCTACTTGTTATGTTTAATCATAATGGCAATAAGGGAGCTCATTGTCTCCTGCCTCTATCTCCAACACACTGCAGTGATTTTCAGGTAGAACCCATGCCTTACAATAGCCTTGGAACATGCTTTCTCAATCCTTTCTTTCGAGCTGAGCACTTGAAATATACAACAAAAGGCATACGATAAGCTTAGCGCGATCTCCATTTGTAATCAGAATGTATGATTAAAACTAGAGAAAAGGCTTGCCTCAAAACAAACGTGTGCAGAAAGGAGAGCTAAAGAGAGGGAGAAAATGAGTATCATTAGGATGGTCCAAGAAGACCCCTGTCCTGTCTTGGGTGGCTCTCCTGCACATTATGGCTTGGATTATAGTTTCACAAACTAATGCTTCAAATTCTGGCATAAGTTACTAATTTTCTTTATGTTAATGAAAAACACACAGCAGTTCCTTGAGATTCCCCAAAGCAGCATCAGCCATTAACTACAGTACTTTTGGGGTGGTGGTGGGGGGCTGATTCCAACAGAAATAATTGAGAATGGGCTCTCTGCCCCTGAGCGGCCTGTAAGGGAGAACAGTTGAGACTTGGCCCTCCTGGCCTCGAGTTCTCATGAATTAGATTTGGCCCTCTTGGTCTTGAGTTCTCAACAAGCTGAAGAAATCAGAAACTCCCAGGGAGCACCAGTATGCAGTAAAATCATGGAGCTCTGGCCCAGGAGGTATAAAGAAGTCTGTCTCTGACTTCAAACCTAGCAGAAGGAAATTTGAAATATAGCCATTTGATCTTCCTTCTCAATGTGACAAGATATTCCTTGTTGGGGCCAAATCCATCAAGCTATTTGTTAACAACTGATACTTCGTGCACAAGAATATTCTAAAGACTCCAACAAGCACAAATAAATAAATGTTATTCCCCATGAAACAATTTTTAAGGCATCCAGAGGGCATACTATGTGTCTTAGAGTTTCTTTTGCTATGATAAAATACCTTGGCCAAAAAGCAACCTAGAAAAAAAAAAAAACGGTTTATTTCACCTTACCACTCTCAGGCCACACTACATCACTAAGGAAATCCAGGGCAGGGAGTCAAGATGGGAACCTGGAGGCAGAAACTGAAGCATAAGCCATGGAGGAACAATGCATACTGTTTGCTCCTCAGGGTTGCTCAGCCCGCCTTCTTATAGCATCCAGGACCACCAGCCTAAGGGTGGTACTGTACTTCCAAATCAATCATCAATCAAGAAAATGCACCACAGGTTTGCACAGCAGCCTATCTGGTGGGAGATTTTTCTGCTTCTCAGATGACTCCAGTTTGGTCAAGTTGATATAAAACTAGCTAGCTCAGTGTATTGCTCGCTCTCTCTCTCTCTCTCTCTCTCTCTCTCTCTCTCTCTCTCTCTCTCTCTCTCTCTCTCTGTCTCCTCATTCATGGACCCATTTTAGTCCTAGTTATCAATGAGAAAAGAAAGTTTTACTCAATATAATATAACCTATGAGTAAAACCAGAAATCTCACCAAAAGGTTAGACCATATTCTATATAATGTCTCTCAACTTGGGCATATTTAAAACACACATGCTTGGCGGATATTTTACTAAAATTATCTTCTGTAAAACGTAAACCAGGCAGGAAGCCTGTGCACAGTGAACGGATTTCCAGCTCTTATTTGTGGCTGATTTGAGGTTAGAGAGCATCTCTGCCGGGTGAAGTGGTACAATGAATGTTTATCGGTTAGGATTTAAAAGGTCCATTATCATGCAGACTCAGGAAGGTTCTGCCACATGAAACTGAGTACCAGACCAGCAGGCAACTGATTCAAGAGACAAGGGGAGAGCAGTAACAACCCTTCCATGCTAATGAAACACATCCTAGAACTCAGAAGGAATCCTAGCTCAGTAAGAGGGCAGATCAAATTTATTAATCAGAACTCTAATTATAGACTTCCTTCAGGTTACAAAATAAATGGATGCTGTGGCAATAAAGCAGTGTTTTGTATTTTGAATCCTGTATTCCCATGGATTTCTCTTATAAGTGAAAGTGAGTTTTGATAGAAAAAAGAAAGTATAATCCGTTAACAGATACAGTCAGATAGCTAACTCCCAATCCAATTTCCAGCCTGAACTTTGTAATTTCTAATTCTGTCTGAAATGCTTGCCAGGGAGTCAAAAACAGTGATGCTGGTTGTGGTTCTGCCAGTCATTAGATGTGGAATTTAATTCAGCTTCTGCCCAGGTAAGGTACAGGTAAGAGGAATGGAATGATAGGAATCTACAGACCCCATCCCACCGTGGGAATCTTTGTTTGTTTGTTTGTTTGTTTGTCTGTTTGTTTCTGAGACAAAGTTTCTCTGTGTAACAGCCCTAGCTGTCCTGGAACTAGCTCTGTAGACCACGCTGGCCTCTGAAAACATAGACATTGGCTTCCCCTGCCTTTCAAATTCTGGGATTAAAGGCGAGCACCACCACCACCCGGCCCCACCATGAGAATCTTATGAAAATCATGGACCCTCTCTTCTTCAGAAAACACATGTGCATACACAAACAGAACACCAAGCATGAAGACCCGAGTTCCATCTTTGGGAACCACATGGTGGAAGAAGAGACCGGATTCCCTCAAGTTGTCCTCTGGCCTCCACATGCACCTTATCACACACAACGCCCCCCCCCCACCACCACCTCCTGCCAAATAAATAAATCAATAAATACATTTTTTTTTTTTTTGGTTTTTCGAGACAGGGTTTCCCTGTAGTTTCTAGAGCCTGTCCTGGAACTAGCTCTTGTAGACCAGGCTGGCCTCGAACTCAGAGATCCGCCTGCCTCTGCCTCCCGAGTGCTGGGATTAAAGGCGTGCGCCACCACCGCCCGGCTCCAATAAATACAATTTTTAAAAAAAAATAATTAAAGATGTAGGACCCTGACACATATTCTTCTATATCGAGTACCAATCTGCAGTGCCACAAAATAAGACACGTCTGTATAAGTAAGCTATGATGTCAAAGAATATAAATGCAGATATATATGCCTAAGAACAGTCCTATGGAGCGATCAGTAGGCAACGATGTCACATGGATGCTACATGTTGTAGTTGGAAGTATGTCGTACAGTGTCCCATCCCCATAGAGTGTGTGCCTCACAGTCTATGCAATAGTCCCGTGTTGGTGTCACCAGTAAGTCACAGCTACGCATTTACAGAAGAGTTCTTTCTACCATTGTTTTGAAACACAAAAACAAAACATTTGTCAGATGCAAAATGAGACTCCTTGTCAACTTTTAAAATTATCGGGTAATTTATTTATTTATTATGTATACAATATTCTGTCTGTGTGTATGTCTGAAGGCCAGAAGAGGGCACCAGACCTCATTGCAGATGGTTGTGAGCCACCATGTGGTTGCTGGGAATTGAACTCAGGACCTTGAGAGGGAGGGAGGGGAGGTATGGGTGGAGGGGAGGGGAGGGAAGGGGGAGAAGGAGGGGAGGGAAGGGGGAGGAGGAGGGGAGGGAAGAGGGAGGAGATGGAAATTTTTAAATATAAAAAAATAAACCATGAAAAAAAAATCCCAGGCAATTGGATGTTAACTTTTTTAAAAAAAATTATCGGATAATAACTCTAAAACCTTCATGCCAATTCCACACCCAAAGATCAAAGGTATAATGGGAGTGAGAGCAAAGTTGATGGTGGTGGATAATGAGGGTGTGGGCGCTCTAGGAGGTCACTAAATTCACAGGTCCCCTTCACTTTATTTTACCAAAATGTGACCCCACAGGAGTACTTTTCAGTCTCTCTAAAGACCATAGGTGAGGTCCTTGACCCTTTCCCCGACAAAACCAATAAACCTCAAGGGAATAAACCCATGACTAGTAGAAATTTGCCAAAGAAGCAGTAGTGTTGAGTCAGCTTGTGCCTGCCTGCCATTCGAGCACTGCCATTAGTCCCAGCGCCGACATCACCAGCCAAATGGCAGAGTCACGCGAGTGCAATAAGTAGAGATATACTGGGAACAGTCAAATCCTCTCGGACTTTGCAGAAAGCCTATGAGGTGATAAAACCAAGAAGAGACTTGACATACTTCAAGAAAGAGGCTATGCAATGGCCAAGAAAAATAAGAAGTTCCCACAATCGCAAACCACCAAGAAAATGCAAATTCACCACCACTTAAATACCACTACCCACTAGAAATCATAAAAGAAAGCCGCCCGCAATATAAATCATAGGAGAAATGGGAAGTGGCCAGGACTTGGCGCTCTGCTCATGTGAGCCTAAGCTGAGGATGTCTTTGGATATAGCAGCTTCATCATTGGGACACGTGCACCAAAATTTTTATAAGTTGTACCTCAAACATATGTAGAGTGGCACTAATCATGCTAGTCCTGATCCGAAAGAACTTAAATGCTGTTCTTGCTGAAGACCCAAGCTTGGATCCCAATACCCATGTCAGGTGACCCAGGTCCATCCAGCTACGGGGGGTCGGATGCTCTCTTCTGGCTTCCTCGGGCACCTATATGCATGTGGCATATACACACAAACATGCATATACATAAATAAAATATTCCTTAATCTTTAAAAAAATAGAATGGATAAACATATTACAAGATATTCATGCAAGGGAAAGTTTTATATAAATTGCACTTACATACAATGAAACTGGTAATATCACAAACATTACATTGGGCAAAAGAACCAGACACAAAGAATGGAACTGTGGGAATCCTTTTCTGTGAATTTCAAGAGGACCAGTATTTGCGGGTCTGCAAGATTCCAGACAACAAAGCATCAGAGACACATGGTTCAGACAGTGCTCTTAAAACACAGAGCAGAGGAAAAAGAAATAGGGGCTATGGACCATCACTAAAGATCGGATATTTATCAAGTAAAGCACCAGACAGACACCTGAAATGTTCCTAAGCTAGATTTTTTATAATTTTTACTTTCAAATTTTAGTCCTTAACCATCAATGCAAAATTGGCTTTCCCATGCCAGAGTCAACAGCTACGGATGGAAACAAAATGACCTTGTGTGACTTAAGTACCATGCTATACCATGAAATCATGTGATGTACATTTGTGCCTGTGTGCATTAGTCCCCCTTATCCACACTTCTCACTTTCTGCAGTTTCTGTTACCCATGGTTAAGCATGATCTAAAATGTTAAATGCAAAGTTCCTTCAAGAATTGACTTACAAAGCTTGTATTGCACACAGGTTTTTAGTTGTGTGATGAAATCTCAAGCCACTTCATGCCATTCCACCTAGTTACAAATCGTCCTTTCGTCCAGTGTGTCCATGTCATGTGTGCCCAGGTCCTTTAGTCATTCAGGAGCCACCTCAAGTATGTCAACAATTGATTAAGACATCAGGTAACCCTGATGCTCCACTGCCATTCCTATGCCCCCACTCACTTTATCACATCATGTATGTGTGGGATCCCTCATGTCACCATGACAATGATGGTGTATAGGTACTAGATTTTGAGAGACAAAATGAGACTACACCCATATAATTTTTATGATGGCATTATTGTGATTGGTCTATTTTGTTATCTATCACTATTAACCCTTTACTATGCACACTTACACGTTGAAATCTCATAGGGGTGTATGTAGTTTTTAAAAGTATAAATTTAGGGGCTAGAGAGATGGTTCAGCAGTTAGAAACACTGACTGTTCTTCCAGAGGTTCTAGGGTTCAATGCCAGTACCCACATGGCAGCTCATAACCATCTGGAACTCCAGAGCATCAGACAACCTCTTTTGGCCTCCACAAGCACCAGACACGCACATAGTGTACAGGCTTACAAACTGGCGAAACACTCATACACATAAAACAACATAAAAGTATAAGCATTGGCCGGGTGGTAGTGGCACACGCCTTTAATCCCAGCACTCGGGAGGCAGAGGCAGGTGGATCTCTGAGTTCGAGGCCAGCCTGGTCTACAAGAGCTAGTTCCAGGACAGGCTCTAGAAACTACAGGAAAACCCTGTCTCGAAAAACAAAACCAAAACAAAACAAAACAAAAAAAAGTATAAGCATTGATGCTATTCCTATGACCCAACTCCTGCATCATTGACCCCACAGGCAAGGGCTACCACTGAACTTATAGAGCCTGGAAGCCACTCAGTCAGAAATAAGCTTTAAGACATCATTCACGGTCAGGGCAGCACATCCTCAGTAGGACCCACATGGAACTGTGAATGTGGGAAGATAGTACAGGGCATCATTGCACAGTTTCCTACACATGGTCCTAAGGTAGTGTGGGAGGTCCTTCTGTCTATGTGCTGCTTTTATTGGTTAATGAATAAAGGAAGTGCTTTGGGCCTATAGCAGAGCAGGGCAGAGTGGAGCAGAAGCAGGCAGGGAAAGTTAGGCTGTATGCTGGGAGAAAAGAAGGGCAGAGTCAGAGAGACGCCAGAGACAGACGCAGGTCAGAACTTTAGCAGGTAAGCCATAGCCACATGGTGATGTACAGATTAATGGAGATGGGTTAAATTAAGTTATAAGAGTTAGCCAATAAGAAGCTAGAGCTAATGGGCCAAGCAGTGTTTTAATTAATATAGTTTCTGTGTGGTTATTTTGGTTCTGGGTGGCTGGAATGAACAAGCAGCCTCCTTCTACACTAAGGAATGAACAGCTAAGATTATATGATAGTTCTAGCCAAGACTGACTTTTCCTGACAGTCAAACAATTATCTTTTGCCAAATGGTAAAGAGAACCTTTCTGATCTGGACCTGTGGTCATTGACTTCCACTAACAACAAATCGTCGCAGTTGGATGGTGGCAGTGTGGATCTTGATGAGCACAGGAAAGCCAGACAGAGCACAAGCAGCTACTGGCAAAATAGCATGCGAAAGTTATCAATGATTAATCCAAACACTCCACAACTAGAAGGAAAACACTTTGCAAACGTTTTTAAAAAACGGCTACTTTCCACATAGCCAACATAATCAGGCCCTGTTCTGAGCACACAGCACTTCTGCATAGGTGTCAGCGGGGACTGGGGAGCTTGAAGAGGCCCCAGAGTGGTTAATGGGAGAATTAGCACAATTCAGAAAAGACATTAATTAGGTCAATCTGCAGCTCTGCAAACCTTTAGCACCTCTCCAGTGCTATTAGTGAATTAATGGCCCCAGTTGCTGAACAATAGACAAAGATTAAAGCCAAAGTTTGGATGGTGAAAGCCAACTTTAGAAGAAGTGTAAAGAGAGAGCTCAAAAAGTTGGGAATTTACAATAAGAATTAATGGAGGTGCGCTTATGAATTTAAAAACAGACAATGAGAAAGTGAATCTTTCTAAAAGGAGTCCTCAACACCAGTCACACAGCAGATAAGATAGGAATGAAAATCCCAGCGACAGAGTGTCTAGACCCTATGGTTTTTCTAGAAAAGGCATATAGAAAACTTAGATTGGCTCAACAATGCACCGAACTAAGCAGTATTCTGATTGTTTTATATTATTTATTAATCTTTTAGAGAGGCACTGGGTAGCCAAAACTACATGGCCCAAGCTCAGCAATCCTCCTGCCTCAACCTTCTTTGCTAGAATTATGAATACAAGCCACCAAGCTCAGTTAATTTTCCGAGTTGTAAATTAAATTAGTTTCAACACCAAACCACCCACACCAAAATGTGTTACATCTTAGCAGGCTCTTTTGGTTCCTTAAACAATCCCCCCCCCCCAAAAAAAATGTCCTGTCTCAGTTCCAACGTCATTCCCAAGCTTCTGCTCCTGCCATTGATACTATCATTGGCCCTTGATCTGCACTTTCCATGAGCTGATGCTGGCTGGGCATAGTGACACAAGCCTTTAATTCCAGCACTCAGGAGGTCATGTGGATCTCTGTGAGTTCAAGGCCAGCCTGATCTACAAAGCAAGTTCCAGGACACCCAGGCAATAAAGAGAGACCCTGTCTCAAACAACCCATATGCTGCAGGTAATGACCGTCAGTGGTACTGGTACAGGATCACATACTTTGGCATGTTACTTGTTTCAAATTATAAGAGAGCACAATCAACAAATCCTTCCACTAGAAAAATTATACATCAATATTCAACCAAATATCAATACTTTGGGCTCACTTTTTAATAAAAAATAAATTAATAACTAATTCAAGTGTGTGCTTTCTTTTATCATGTTATAAAGTCAACACTTATTTTTAAGAGCTAAAACTTCTGTCTCTGCACAAATAGTTCTTCATGTATTATAACTAGGAAAAAAGAGCAATATTTCTTTTCCAGAATACCTATCAAGCCATCAAAAAAGAGGTCTTTCATGTTGAGATGAAACCATGCTGATTGCTTTGAATTCCTCATACTGACATCCCACCACTTTCATATCTGTTTGTAAAACTGTATAAAATGTGGGATTTTATACAATCAACCAATGACAGTGTTGTGTCAGTTTTAACACACAGGACAGGATTGGCATTTCAGTGAGAGCTGAGACAATGGGATATGTGGGAACAAGGGTCCAAGACATGTGGACACATTCCCTAAGTTTGCAGACGGGATTTCAGAAACAGATTGCAGAACAGATTCTAACTTTCTTAGCTAATGGTACCTAAAGAGCATAGTTCTTTCTCAGAAGTAAAGCTGAAGGAGACACATAGTGGGCACAGGTCACAAGGCACATTGAGTAGCAACTGTGGGATCTCTCGAGAGCAAGAGTTTGAAGTCAACTGTGTTGTTCTGCTCCCTAAGCATTTACGTACCTGCCATCCAACACTGAGGGGAAGGTCAGAAATAAGAAATGGTAGGTTTTGATCCTCTTAATATACTAGTCATATACTGTTTTGGTTAGGGTTTCTATTATTGTGAAATAACACCATAAAAAGACACCATGACTACAGTAACTCTTATAAAGGAAAATTATTTAATTGGTGAGACTTATATTTTCAGAGTTTAGTCCATTATCATCATGGTGGGACATGGTGGTGTGCAGGCAGACATGGTGCTAGGACAGAAGCTGAGAGCAGAGAATGAGCTACATCTTGATCTTGTAGGCAACAGGAAGTGATCTGAGACACTGGGCAGGTAGCTTGAACATATATGAGACCTCAAAGCCCATTCCCATAGCGACACACTTCTTCCAACAAGGCCATACCTACTCCAACAAAGCCACACCTCTTAATAGTGCCACTCCCTATGAGCTTATGGGGTCCAATTACATTCAAACTACCACATATACTAACTAATATGGAAATATACCCTGTAAATGCATCAGCCTGTCAGGATGTCTTGTGTGATTTTGCTTATCCTGGATACCAAAATATGACATCCACAAAAATAAAGGGAGCTTTCTCCTCCAGCCTCACACAGTTTTCTGGAATCAACTGATAATAGGCAAATTAAACAGGAGGAATATATATATATATATATATATATATATATATATATATATATATATATACATATATAATGTAATATATGACTATATGTATATATGTATATGGTGTGCATGGGGAAATAAACATTACAAGCTAAGAGTCATATACAAGGTATAAGAGTACCCAATGGACCAGAAGATTGAGGCTTAAATAATTTCCCTAGCTTTAGAAAGACAGAGCAAGGCCTGGATAGGGAGGGTCTTGACCTGTGCTGGGAGGTGCTGAAGATAAGCAGGGGGAGGGGCGAGATTAAGGGCACTGAACAAGGTTGTTCTCTCTTATGGTTACCTCTAGTCCGGCCACAGAATAGACAAGAAGTCTCTCCAGGGTAGTGGAGATGTCTGGGTGTGGAGACGTTTATTCTCAATCTTCTTCCAGAGTTATTAGTTCCTGGATACTGAAACTTCCTCATGGTTGCACTCTTCCCAGAAGAATGTCCTAGACTTGAGAGTCTAGAGGAAGCCCTTTGCTGCACTTCAAGACAGAAAAGGATTAAAACACGGGAAGCAAAAATGACAACCTCTGCGTGCTTCAACTTGACAATGCGTGAAGACAGAGGACCTGCTGAGAATGACCAAGCAGCACTAGATAGAACTGCATTCATTTACTGGGCATATCTGTAAACAACAGACTAGAGATGAAGGAGGGAAACAGGGTGCAAGAGAGGAAAGAAGGAGAGGGAGGTAGGAAAAAAAGGAAGAAAGTCAGGGATTCCAGAATCAGTTTCCAGATACAGTTACAGTCTGGCCCATGTTGTGTCCTTTCTAAGGCTTTGCATGGCCCTCACCCTACATTTCCTTATATGTACTGGAGCCTTCTATTACGTTTTTAAGACTAACGATGTTATGCTGCAAGTCTTTCTTGTTTTTTAATCTGAGAGTTTGCAACCATGTGTAAGGAGCCTAAGAGGCTTTCTTACTGGAAGTGAGTCACAAAAAGCAGAAATGAAACAAGAAGAGAAAGGGAAGGGCCGAGTCCTTCTTGGAGTCTCCAGGACTGCACTGTACTCATGGTAAATTCCATTCTCTCATCCCATTCATCTCTGCTCTAAGAGTGGCCCAGGGATTCACAAGTGACCAGTTTCTACACACACACACACACACACACACACACACACACCACACACACACACTTGAGGAGCAGAGTCTATTCACTGTTTTATCTTGCTCTTACCAAATATTGCTTTGTAATCTTGATTCTCTGCACCAGGGCAATATTCTTTGCTTTAAATCGTATCCATAGCAAATATTCAGGCACCTTCGTGTGGAGGGGGAAGGACGCCATGCTACTTCTCCATGTGGTCCTTGAACAGCCCTCTATATAACATCTTCAGGCATTCATTGTGGGTTATTTCTTACCCCCCATTGATCGAAGGAATATTAACATTGGATCAAAAATTATTTTTTAAATAATCTGTTAACTATGTTTATTTTTGACAGTCCAAAGTGACAGTTTTCTTTAAATTCATTAAATTGGGCAGAGGAAGGAGCATCCGTTTCTCACTTCATTCAAAGGCAGGGCCCATCTCAAATTCAGTTTTCTCTTTTTCGACTCATATAATGGTGCCTGTGAAGACGTTTTTGAAACTAACACTGGATGGTTTTGATCACTTTTTCTGCAACTGATTATCATAATGATGGGAACAAGACTGAAGTCTATGCACAATGCTGTCCTCAATCAAGCAGAGACTAAGGGACCACACAGATGAAGCAATCCCCTGAGCTCTAGAAGTCAGGCCAGCTCTTTCCACATTAGGGACGTGTGCTGGTTGGCTCTTGTCAATCTGACACAAATGAGTCACCTGGGAAGAGGGAACATCAGTGGGGGAATTTCCTC
The DNA here is from genome assembly GCF_903992535.2 of Arvicola amphibius. Lineage (NCBI taxonomy): Eukaryota > Metazoa > Chordata > Mammalia > Rodentia > Cricetidae > Arvicola > Arvicola amphibius. The sequence goes on from NC_052053.1 coordinate 22,063,760, forward strand.
CATCAGACTGGCCTCTGTCTGGGAGGTGATGGATGTGGGAGAAACCACATGAGTGTGGCCTTCACTGTACAGGCAGGCAGGCAGGGTTGAGTAAGAAAACAAGTTGAACACCCCATGGGGCCGGATCAAGCTAGGAAGCAGCCCTCTTCCATGACCCCAAGTTCTTGCCTCCAAGTCCTGCCCTGACCTTTCCTCAATGATGGACTGTTACCTGGAATATAATGCTGAATAAATCCCTACCTCCCAAGTTGCCTTTGGTCAGTGTTTTATTACAGCAAGAGAGAGAGAGAGAGAGAGAGAGAGAGAGAGAGAGAGAGAGAGAGAGAGAGAGAGAGAGAGAGAGAGAGAGAGAGAGAGAGAGAGAGAGAGAGAGAGAGAGAGAGAGAGAGAGAGAGAGAGAGGGAGAGAGAAATAAATAAATAAATAAATATGCAATAACTATTTACTACATGCCAGTACTTTGCTAAGCACTCCCCAAACATTTTTCTATGTAATCCTCATTACAAACCTGAGAAAAGGTGACCTGTATTCAAGATACTTTCCAAAAATTACAATACTGGCAGTGACTAGTTAACTCAATGGCTACTGAAGTTATCTCTAACCCCTCCAACCCTTGAGCCATACCAGTATATACCTGGATGAATACTAGCCACATTTCCTAGATGAGAAAACTAGGCTTCGAGGGATTAAACAGCACACCAAGGTATCCATGTAAAAGTGTAAGAGTCGGGATTTGAACACAGATCTCTTTGATGCCAGAGCGTTAGGTACTTTCCTCCACAATACACACAATGTTCGCTCCTACCGGAATGACCAGTTCCTTAGCAAGAAGCTTTTGTGGACACTCAGACACTGAGTGGCAAGTTGTCATTCATGAGATGACCATCTTGGACAGCCACGCCATCTCCTGTATGAGCACTGAGACTTTGGGGTCAGACATCTGCAATGCCACCCCTTGTCAATGATCTATAAACACCTGGCCCCACAAATTTATACTCCACTGTGAATTCCACCAGCTCCATAGATCTGGCACTGCCGTCATTCTGGCTGTCCGACCACTCTGCATGTGCACTTGGATGTTCCTCTTTCCTTTGCCTGTGCTCCGCCTAAGCCAAGCATGTGTGCACCCTTTAACCCCAGCTGACATCCAGTATCTCTCTGCAAAAACAACTAAAAATTGTCTCCTTCACTCAAATACCCACAGGAGGCAGCCCAACACACATACACCCATGTCCTTCTACAACGCCGCTGTGTCCCTCAGCAATGGCAGGTCCAAGGACAGCTTATGTGTCACATGGCCAGCAACCAAGTTTCCTCCCTATAAAGTCTTAGTCAAACAGTGCTAAATACGAGACCCAACAATCCTAGTAGACCAGGGCTGCCAATAATATGGGACTACTTGAAAGTGGTACTGGAAGCAAGGAGAAGCAAATTGGGACAATCAGAACGTGGAGAAGGGGGTCATCAGAGACTGTTTTCTGCCACAAGTTCTATTTCCCATGAAGTCTGAACTGTATTTGAATTTTATGTGACCGTCTATTTCCACAATTTCTCCTTTACCTGAATTAACCAGAGTAGGTCTCTTTCTAAAAGACCAGAAGCCTGCTCGAGATCAGTTTCCTCTGATCTGTGTTGAGAATTCATATCTTCCTGCCAGCTGTTCCTCCAGCCCTTTTAACTTCTGCTTCAGTTTTGGCACTTTTATATCTCCTCCAATTAATGTGAATTATGCACATGTCTGTCGCCCACCTTCGCTCCAGACGGAGTCTTGTCGTCTTTGTTTCTTAGCACCCAACAGTACCTGGCACGCACCGGAGTTTTCACAAGTGTTTACCGAATTGAGTAATGTTTGATGATGATGTCAGTAACAATGGCATTAACTGAACCATGCAGACCTGTATTAACGACATTCCAAAATAAGTCTGTTTTCACTCTCACTCTGTGCTCTTGGTGTCGACGCCGAACAGTTACAGAGAAAGGGAAGGAAGTGGTGGTGTCTGGCCTGTCACTCCACACGGTGACTCCCCTGCCGTGGAGCTGTCACACTCCCGCACAGAAACCAGCCCTTTTACATTTAGCTAGGGTTAGTAGATGGTTCTTTCCCATGAACTGGAATCAAAAAATGTAAACCTCTTCCACACCAAAGTGGCTTATGAGGGCCGTTGGTGTGGGAGGAGCCTAGGTCCTGCGAAAATCCCAGTGATGTAGTTTGAATCTCAAATGGTCTCCAAAAGTCCACACGGAAAAAAATTGGTTCCCCATTGGGCACTATTAAGAGGTAGTGGAGTCCTTAGGAAGTTAGTGGCATTTTTGCCCCTAAGAAGATTGTGGCCATTCAGTCTCTACTCATTTCACTGTTTTGGTCCCTGGCTATAGTGATATCTTATTTATGTTCTAATAAATAAAGCTTGCCTAAAGATCAGAAGGGCAAAGTTAAGCCACTAGAAGCCAGGCAGTGGTGGCATATACCTTTAATTTCATTTCCTGGCCACACAGACTCCCCCAAAGTAATCACACAGAAACTATAGTATTTAAATCACTGCTTGGCCAATCACTTAAGTGTATTGCTAGTTAGCTCATATCTTTGGTTAACCCATTTCTATTATTCTGTGTATCGCCATATGGCTGTGGCTTACCGGCAGGATTCCTGATGGCAGCTCATGTCTTTCTTGTCTGGTGGCTCCGTGGTGTCTTCCTGATTCTATCTACTCTCTGTCTATATCTTTTCCAGCCTGGCTATATTCTGTTAAGCCATTGGTTGAAAGCAGCTTCTTTATTCATTAACCAATAAAAGCAACACATAGACAGAAGGACCTCCCACACCAACTCACTTCACAGACCAGATTGGTCTTGAATCACAGCAATCCACCTGTCTCTGCCTCAAAATTGCTGGTATTAAAGGTATGTACCACTATGCCTGGCTTCTACCATACTGAGTACCATCCAAGGCAGTTCTTCAGAGTGAAAAAGGAAGCCAAATCCTGTGGAAAGCAAGAATCAGAAATGAAGGTTTCTAACTTTTGATTTATTTCCATGTTTTGTTTCCAGTCTCTTCTTACCCCTGGAGTATGTGTCAGGTCCCCCAAAACTTATAATAATGCACCACTTTACCTTATGTTTCGGATACTTTAAATCAAATAGAGCAGTTAACAGTCCTTAAGACTTTTGGAAATATAAAGGAATACACACATATATCTCAGTCTCTAACTTCACAACACATGGTTAATACTGAAATGTCCTTTGCAACCCTTTAAGAGGGTTATCATATTTTCAGCTTAACTAGTAGAGAGTCACATAACAAAAATGATATAAGCCAATATGTTAATCTCAGAAGCATTTATTTAAGTTGACACTTTTTTTATCAAAAAAGGTAATTTTATATAACACAGAAAAAGAGCCGCATTGCAGAGAGATGCTCTAAGATATATGAAATCACAGAAGAATAAAGAAACAGCGCTCCCAGTGCTTCAGAGTAGAAAGATGTCTCTTGACAAGCCCCTCCTGGAAGACAGATGGAGATAGTAACGTCTCATGAGTCATCACTGAGGCCAAGCACGAGGCTTTAAAGTTTCTCAAAAGAAGAAGAATGGCAATATTAAGGAAGGCACATATTAAGAACATGAAATCCAGAGGGCTAGAGAGATGGCTCAGCAGTTAAGAGCATTGGCTGCTCTTCCAGAGGACCCAGGTTCAATTCCCAGCACACACGGGGTAGCTCACAGCTAGCTGCCTGTGACTCCGTTTTCAGAGAACTGGCACCTTCAGACATTTATACCTCATTGCACCTGGAATAAAAACAAACTTAAAAAACAATACCAAATTCACAAATAAACATGTAATACAGATGCAAAAGCAAAATAAGTCAAGCAAATCTAACAGAGATTCACGGGATCACAGGGTTGTTAACTGGACCTAACTCTACAACCCTTTCCAATCTGGAGGAGCTAATTAATTACTTTATCAAAGCATTGTTCATAGTACACTCACCAAGGAGAGACTGGGGGAAGAGGGAATTTGTAGGCACAAAGGCACTATGCATACCTAATAGGTTTGCTGTAGTTTTAAGATTACAATTTAACATCAGTCCCAAAAGCTTTGGGAGAATATATGATAGCTTCCAAATTCAAGAAGTTGGGGGCAAATTCACCTACATGGTCACTACTTCTCAGCTGCTTTCCTGAAACATCTGATTCCTCTACATGTATGTTCACTGTACATGTATGTAGATACACACTCCCTCAAGATAATTATAAACAGAGTAGGTCAATGTTTTCACTCATGTAAAAAGTGGTATCAAGAACCGATAGTGTGAAAAGGGGATACCCAAGACTGGGGTTACAGACATGAACTAAACATACCAAATCCCTGCTTTCAGGTCCTTTTAGGGAGAGGCATTGAAGAGTAAGGCAATAATTGAACAGAAGATGCATCCCTTGCCATATAGTGATAGAAATGATGAAGCCAGGAAGGTACAGAAAGCAGGTAGAGAGGTGAAAGGGAACGAGCTGTTGTAACTGCATGCTCAAGAAAGTTCCCTGAGAGGAGGTGACCTTTGAGCAGGCAGGAGAGCCCTTCCAGGCAGAGTGAGCCCTGAGGAGGGGCATGCCTGTCATGTCTTAGGAACAGTAAAGGTGAAAGGGCTGTAGTTAAGCTCAGAATGAGGAAACAGGAGGGAAAAAAAATCAGCTCAGAGAAATATTAGAGAAAGATGTGGTGGTGGCTTTACATCTGCAAGTTTCACAAAAACTCTCCTCTTAAAAGTAGAAGCCCCCTAAAATGTGGGTCAGGTTTTAAAACTGCGTTCATGACATGATGAAGGGCTGTTATGTAACTTCCAACATTAGATTACTGAAAAAGACAGCTCTACCCTCCTGATCTCTTGAAGCGTCATTTATATTCTAGAGAAATCCAGATACTACATTGTGAAGACACCCAAGCAGTCATCACAAAGAGTGAGAGATACAGAGGCAGAGACAAAGAGAGAAGGAGGAGGAAGGGAGAGAGAGGGATATGAAAAAAGGGAGGGAGAGAGGAAAAGAGAGAGAAGGGAGGCCTCTACCAAGAACAGCAGTGTGAGGATCAACCTCTTTAGAAGTTGTGGTCCAACCTCGGCCAATCATGCTAAGATCCATAGCCTCAAGCTGGAACTATCTCATATATTGGTTGTATTGTTGTTGTTGTTTTTTTTAATTTTCCTAACTCAAAGAAAGTCTAGAGAGAATGAATTTTATTGCTTGTTTGAAATCACTATTTTGGGATAACTTGTCACACAGCAATGGATTATATAGGATATAGTGATCGATGGAACAGACAGTTGATTTTATTCTAGATGAGCAGTGGCGGCATTCATGAGGTGCTAAATAACTTGATGTTCTCAAAAGCATCGCCCTGGCTGCTCTGTAAATACACTGAAGCAGGAAGCAGGGACTGGTGGTGATTGCAGGAGTCCAGACTGAGGGGCGCACAGGCTTGTAAAACAGCAGTGATTATTGAGGAAGTGTTTAAGTTGTAGATAAATCTAAAAGTAGACAGTGGACAGGTGTATAAGACACTGGATGAGGGGAGGGAGGGAGGGAGGGAGGAAGGGAGAGAGGGAGGGGAGAAGGAGGAGAAGGAGGAGAAGGAGAAGGAGGAGAAGGAAGACGAAGAAGAAGAAGGAGAAGGAGAAGGAGAAGGAGAAGGAGAAGGAGAAGGAGAAGGAGAAGGAGAAGGAAAGGACTGAGTCAGGAGTCCCTTTGAGGATTTGTAGACTGAGCATCCAGAAGAAAATGGCCCAGTACTTACTGTGTTAACTAGGGTATGGCAGGCTTGGCAGTTTATTTCTAAACATGGTAATGTAGATGACTACCAAGCATCAAAAATGGGGATGCTAGGAAGGCAGACTCGCTATGGAGTTTTAAGTTCAGAGAGGTGCCGCGCACCGTGCCCCCATGTCTGCGTTCGGTGCGCTGGCACCCAGTTCGTGAGCTTCGGGCAAGGGGCTGGAGGTTAAAAAACACAAACACATACAGACAGAGAGACAGCGACACGGGTCATCCTTGAATTCCCCAAGAATGCCCCCTTTATTGTGTTCAGGGGCAGATTATATAGAGATAGCCATGCCCCAGCCAAACCCACCAGAAACCACTCTCCTGCCATCAGGAACTCCTGAAGGTCTCGTGCTCAGAGCAGCTGTAGGCACTCAGATCAGGGGATTACAAGAAATTCAGGATCGGGGGTCTCACTGCTCCCAACAGAGAGGGAAAGAGTTACAGCACTGAGTGACCTGAAATGGCAATGACAGGAGAAAGGAGAAGGAGGCCGAGGGCGGGGCCTTCACTGGATCTCTGGACAACGAGAAGGAGCTGCGCTGGAAGACAGAAGCAAGAGCATAGGATTGTGTAACGGGAGAGCGTGAGGAAGTTCTGTCTTGGAAACTAAACAACATTCAAAGTAGAGCAATCAACAAAATAAAACACTAGCTGAATAAAATGAAGGCTGGAAATCTGTTATGGGATTTAAAATCTGTTTTAAAGCAAGTTTTTAATGAGCACTTTCAATAGCAGGATGGACATGGAAGCTCCGTTGAGGAAAGAATTGGGAGGTTAAGTCGTATAGGAGAACTACTCCCTTGAGCAACACCAAGAAAATAACAAAATGTGTTTTGGAAGAATTGTTAAAGTAATTAAAACATTACACCAGAAAATTATAATTTTCTTTTAATTTAAGGTCTTTTAATAAAGAAAAAAATACACGAACAACAAATAGATCTGAAACACACACAAAAAAATCCAGAAATCTAAGAAAGCAAAAGCATATCCAACTATAGCAAGAGTACGTGTGAGTAGAATCAACAGTCAAGATAAAAAGCAGAGACTCTCAATCTGCATTTAAAAAAAAGGTTTAGAGGATATAAATCAGATTCAAACTTAAAAGATAGAAAAGATTTACTGTGCTGACTATAAATATGATACATTTTTAAATATACAAATCAATAGAAATATAGAGTGATATTCTAATGTCAGATGAAACAAACTAACATAAAATATGGTTCCAGATGTTGGGGATAATTTCTAGTTTATAAAAAGGGTCAAATAATTAAGAAACTAACTACACGTGTGTGTGTGTGTGTGTGTGTGTGTGTGCGTGTGTGTGTGTGTGTGTGTGTGTGTGTGTGTGTGCGCGCGCGCACTCCAACCACAGCCCACCTACCCCCAAAATGTGGCAGGAACTGAGGAGAGATAATAGCTAGAGATTTAACAATGGATTAAAAGAACCTCCAAGAAAATTTCCAAGAAAATATAAGATTTCAACAATGCTACAAATTAACTTGCCTAGTAGATCCTATGGGCCCCCAATAGCAGCACTCTCCCATGCTCCAACATGTTCTTGACAACTGCACACAGTACTTCTCTGTGATGAGTTTGGATGACAATCCTGAAATCCACGATTCCAAAGATGTTAATTCACTGAGGGTGTAACTTGGTGATAGAGTGTCTGCCTAGCGTGTAAAAGACCCTGGCTTTACTCCCAAGCACCACACAGAAACCAACCAAAGATCACAACTCAAAATGCTGAAATATAAACTGATAAAAATTCCTAAAGTCCAAAAATTCAGTCAAAATCTGAAAAACAGTAAGTGTAGAAAAATAGCTCAAAGCAAGTCTTTGAGAGACACCTAATTGGAGATAGAGACATAGGCCAGTAGTTAAGAGCTTGCCTAGCATTTACAAGGCACTAGGTTTGATTCCTAGCAACACACACACACTTATCTATATTTTTAAAATATAATACATTTGAAAAACTTAAGTCTTCATAGGCTACTTTGAACCATAAAATGGACAATAACATTATTTTTGCAAGCATAGACAGACACACCAATAATAGTTATAACAGTTTTGGGTGGGTTATATTATAGTCCATAAAAAAGCTAAATGTTTGCATCTGTATATGTGGTTGGTAATTGAATGCAGATGGCCTTATAACTGCCATCATCAAAATTAAGCGATAGAAATCTAAGTATTTTCAAAATATTGTTTTAAAAATCACAATATGAAAATATTATTTTCAATTTTAAAAAAGTAAATGAAGGGACTGGAGAGATGGCTCAGTGGTTAGAGCTGGCTATTCTCCTAGAGGGCCCGAGTTCAAGTCCCAGCACCCACATGGCAACTCACAACTGTCTATAACTCCAAGATCTGACACACTCACACAGACATGCATGCACACCAATGCACATAAAAACTAAAATAAAAAAAAGTAAATGAAAATCACAAGTTACCATTGCCTTTTCCGTCACCCAAAGGGTCAGGATCTTGAAAAACTGAATATTCTGTGCATACAGATAATACAGAAAGGGCATCTTCTCATTTATTATTGGCCTTCCTATGACTTGACATATATTCTCAATGCTGACATATAAGTTCAACACTATGGTGATACACTTTTGCTGAGTCAAACCTGTAAATAATGCATGGAATGAATCAGAAATTGTTTAAAGTCTATAAAATATACACTTCTAGTATTGAAAATGACAAGACGATTAAATATGTGGTATAGAAAAAATGATAAAATGTAACACTGAGGATTTAAAATAATATGGGAGCACTAAGAAAGTTCCTGCCTAGCATGAGTGAGATCCCCAATACTGCCTCAAGAACCAGACAATCTAGTATACTAACAAAGCCATGAAATTAAATGATAAAAATCTAAAGAAAAACTGAGGAAAAAATGAACACAGAAAAGGCATTTTGCAGACAGAGAGCAGGCAATTGCATGTAAGGCAGTAAAGAGAGCTGGCTAAATCGTCTATCATTAATTGTGATTTTAAATTTCAGGCCATGCTGAATGGCCAGTCCTTTTGTTGAGATGCCATTCACATCTTTACACGGCAGATGTGCGCCTCATCCACTCAGGCTCACACCATAATCTTTCTGGACACACCCTCAGAGACACACCCACATACTACTTTACCAGTTTCTAGGTGCTCATTCACCTGATACGATGCAGTTATATGGCACATGACCAGCAGCACATTAATCCCCTCTGAGGATCTGGATTTCTGTCGCTCTCATGTGACCTTTCGTTCCCTTAATAGAAGCTGCCATCTCAGGATTTCAATACTCAGAACTTCAAGCATCTGGGATAATGATTTTGGCCTTTAGAATATTTTAACTTTGGAGATTTTAGAATCTCAAGCTTTTGGTGTTTCGGGGGTTCCAACATTTGGCAGTATGGCGTTGGGGCTGTAATTTTTAGACTTGGCACCATTCTAGCACTGACTGCATACTAAGCTATTAGGCAAGCCTCAACGTGCTTAAAATAAGGATCAAAAACACATCAAAATGTTCTCCAACTATTTGATTGTGAAATCAGAAGTCAATAACAGAGAAGCATGATAAATCCACATTGTGTGTAAAGTAATTAAAGTATAAAAACACCCACAATGTGTGTAAAGTAATTTAAGACACACTTACATAATCAATATATCAAGAAGAAACCACACAGGAAATTTCATAGATAATTGCATACAAATACTTGGAGATGAGGGAAAGCTAAAGGACTCATACCAAAATGTTTGCAACATAGATAAACAGAGCACAGAGGGAGGGAAAGTAGATTTCAAATCAATAATTCAACCTTCTACTTGAAGACACCATAGAAGGAGAAAAACTAAACTCAAAGAAGAAGGGAGAGAGGAAGGAGAGAGGGGAAGAAAGAAGGGGAGAGAAAAGGGTGGGAGACCAAATTAGAAAAGACACCAAGGAAATAAAGAATAGAAAAACAACAGAAATAATAAAACTTAAGACTGATCTTTCAAAAGAGCAACATGATTGATAGACATTTGTCTAGACTATCCAATAAAGAAAAGAGACAAATTATCAAATCTGAGAGCAATAGCATGGCTATTTTTATTTTATTATTATGAAATCTTACAGAAATAAAAAGCATCTATAGATATTAACATAAACAACTATACCAAAACAGGTAATTTAGAAAAAAGATGCGCAATTTCAAGAAAGATAGAAAGGACTCAAGAAGAAAGAGAAACTCTGACTGGAGTAAAGAATTAGCAATAAAAGAATGTTAAGAAAAAATGAAAGTCAAGGTGTCTTCATTGTAAGCTTTACCAAACACTTAAAGAATTCACACACACTCAAGAAATTGAAGAAGAAATGGTCATGCCATTTTATCAAGACTGTGTGACCTTTATTCTAAATTCCGACAAGATCATCATGAGTACAGTCCAGTGTCTCTTGAACGCAAATACATGTTTCTCAATAGCATATCACCAGTCTGACACCAGCCAGTGGTAAGAAGTATCATACACCATAACGGTGGTTTATCATAGGACTAAGAGGGTAGTTTAACACCTGAAACCCCAGGGCTTGATATGAAGTTGAGTACAAAGAATATTATCCAGAACAATGCCCTGAGTTCAACACCCAAGACTGGGGAAAAAATAATATATCATAACATAACAGTGAAACAATGGGTGTTTCATGTAATCATTTTGAAAAATGAATAAAATATTTGACAAAATTCAGCACTACTTTCTAATTTAAAGAAGTACTCTATAAACTAGCAATAAATGGAAATTTCTCAGGTCTGATTAAAGATGGGGTGGGGCACAACATAGCACTTTAAATTAACAGTGAAACACTAAAAGTTTTTCCCCTAAAAGCAGGAGCAAAAACACCAAAAACTGTTTCCCTAAGCACTTCCAATAACATTAGTGATTATAGCTAGAGCAATCAAACAAGAAAAGTAGAAGGTATTCTGACTGGCAGAGAAAAAAGTAAAATTATCTCTTATTTGAGGTTAACATGGTCCTGTATAAAAAACCTTAAGGATCATATATAGAAAAAACTCACAAATCCACAAGAAAGTCTATTGGAATTAATAAACAAGTCCTACAAAAGTACAGTATCATATTCAATGTGCAATGACCAATGACGTTTCTATAAAAGTACTTAAGGGAATAAAAATGAAAATGAAAATTGGGAAACCCTGTCTTTCAAAGTAAGGCTTTCTATTGCTGTGAAGAGATACCATGACCATGGCAACTCTTATAAGGAAAACATTTAAATACGGTTTACAGTTTTCAGTTCATTATCATCATGGTGGGGAGCATGGCAGCATGCAGGCACACCACAAAATGCTGGCTACATCTTTATATGCAGGAAACAGGAAGTGAACTGAGTGCCACACTGGGCAAAGCATGAGCAACAGAGACCTCAAAGCCCATCCCACAATGATACACTTCCTCCAACAAAGCCACATCTACTTCAATAAATTCATACTCCCTAATAGCGCCACTCCCTTTGGAGGCCATTTTCTTTCAAACCACCACCAGCACTAAGAATAGTAAAATATTTTCCAATATGTTCACTAAAAGAACTTTAAAACATAAACTCTGCAAACTGCATTTTTAATAGCAAAGAAAATTTCAGTAAATGGAAAGATATCCTATATTCATGGACGTAATGTTGCTGCAATATGAAAATTCTTGAACCGATCTAGAGATTGACTGCAGTGCTACCCAAATCTCAGCTGCTTTCTATGAAAATTTAAACGACACAGAATAGTCAAGATAATATTGAAACAAAAAAAAAACATAGTAATAGTCAAGATAATCTTGAAACAAACAAAAAATAGAGAAATTTTGCTTCCTAAGCTTAAAACTTATAATATACTCTGATACTTGTATTAAAATATATAAATAAGTTAGTGTATAAAATTGAGACTTCATACAAGCACATACATCTGCCATCAGTAGATTTTTGACTAAAGTGAGAAAACATTTCTCTAGTCTTTCAATAAACACTGTGGGGGCAATGCTGTCTGGATGAAAGAGAACGCAGTTGGAACCTTGCCTCACTCTACATGACAGCGTTAACTCAGAACGAATCAAAACCTATACAGTTCCCAAAAGAGAGCACAGGGGTGTGTTGCATGGGTCAAACAATGGTGCCTTTGCTTTGATAGCAAAAAGCATGGGTACACAGGACAAAATAGATGAGTTCGACTTTATTAAATTAAAACGTCCGTGCTTCAGACGGTACTGTTATGAAAAAGGCAGCACACGGTATGCCAGCAAATAATTACGAGCTGGGCATCTATCTGATAAGGGACTTGTATCTACAGTACGTAAGTAATCCCTACAACGCGATACAAAAGATCAAATAATGCAATTAAAATCTGGGCAAAGGGTATGCAGAGCTATTTCTCTAATAGAATAAGCATATGAAAGGTATTCACTATTATTAGCCATAAGGGAAATACAAATCAACCATAATGAGATATCACTTCTTGCCCACTGGGATGACTGTAATAAAAAGAACAAAACAACACTGAGTAGGTTAGGGAGGAAATGAAAGCTCCGTATACTGTTGGTGGGAATTTGGAGACCGCTGCAGTCACTTTGGAGAACAGTCGGAGGTTTTCGAACGTTAAACATAGCCAGAAAATCTACCACTAGATAAGCAAATTGCTTGTCCATGCAACACTTTTGAAAATGAAAATGTTTTCCCCCCACACAATTTACCCATGGGTGTTTAGAGCAACATTGGCCATGGTAGCCATGGGAGCCTTCAGTTGCTACCACCGCTGTGGGGCCTCCTGTTTTAAAGCCATTTTAAAATGGAAGGAAGTTTTCAATAAATCATTTTCGGAATCTTGGAAAGAAAGTTTCAAATAAGTGATTAGCTTGTGGACAGTTTGTTCACCCCCAGATCCTTCAAGAGACACAGCTTGCTAGAAAACAAAGATATTGGGCTGAGATTAGAAGTCGGTGGTGGAGGTCTTGCCCAGCATGAGCGAGAACGGCTAGGTTTCAGTTACAGGGCTGTTTACAACTTATTTTTCATTGCTGCCACCCTACAGAGTCTTTGAGGCATTTGTCTGATTGTCCCCATGAAAATTTAATACAACAGACCTATGCTTTATGCATAAGCAGAACCAGTTTTGTCTCAGTTGAGAAATCATGTATTAGAGCAATAAATCCAAGGGACTATTCAAAGAAGGGGTTGAAAGTAAATGAAATACCAGACACCAGGGCCATTCACTCACACCACTGAAGTCTTTACATAACGATGTTGAATTAGTTAACAAAGAGGAGCAGATGGAAGTTAAAACAAACTACAACAGCTACAGTCAGTGACTGGATCCATGTGATGGCGAGCTATACACTGTACATGCCAGATTTTAGAATACCCATTCGAGATAACTGTCGGCTATCTATTAAATGTCTTTATTCAGAAGAAGAAGATACTAATTATTTGTTATGAATCTGTGTTTGAAAAACATACCCTAGATAGTTCTATGCTTTTACCAAAGGGAGGTTCCCACATCCTTACTGTCAACTTTAGGAAGCACACAGACCTCCTACATATACGGACTGTGTTGATTTCTCAACAAGCTTTTTGATTGTCAGTATCCCTTCATTTCCTGTGAGAAAAAAATGAAGATTTTAAAGGAAAAATGCACAAGTAGTTGTGGCACTGATACCATGTAACAGTGAGAAAGGAGAAGGAAAAGTCTGTTTTAGAATCCACCAATCAAAGGGGGAGGAGAACAAAGAACAACCCCTGAGGGAGGCCTGTGGAAGCCACAGCTGACAGGAGTTGAACCTCTACAGATGTTGAGCCAGGTGCCAGGAAGCATCCCATATTAACAGTTCTCTCTGGACCACTCTTTAGGAGTCAGCTATATTTGCTAGCCAGAGCTAAGATGCTCAACACTCATGAGAAGCCTTTCTAGTACAGAGTAAACAATAGGTTTTACTGTGAAGGAAAGGGGAGGGGAGGAGTGGAAAGAAAGGGAAGGAAAAGAAGAAGAGGAGGAGAAGGAGGAGGATGGAGGACGACGAGGAAGAGGAAGGGCTAAGGAGATAGGTCAGTGGGTAGAGTGCTTTCTGATGCTCAAGTGTGAAGACCTGAGTTCAAATACCTAGCACTCACATTGCTTCTATTATTTTTCCCTTTTCTTTTTTTGTCTCATTAGATGAACACCAAAATTTACTCTGTATCTTGGCTATTGTCAATAACTTTTCAATAAATTTTGTTTGTTTTGATTTGGGATTCCATGGAAGGGACAGGAGGAATAGTTTGTTTTGGTCCATTTGGGGGAGGGTGCTTTGGGGTGTTTGTTTCTTTGTATTGATGGAGATCAGTCACAATGGCCTTAGCACCCTTTTGGTCTTTATTTTGGTTTTTTTTTTTTGAGACAGGGTCTCTCTTTGTAGCCCTGGCTGTCCTGGAACCAACTCTGTAGAACAGCCTGGTCTTGAACTCACAAAGATCCACTTGCCTCTGCCTCCTGAGTGTTCCAGCATCACCTGACTTTATCACACATATTTTTAAAAGCCCAGCACAATGATATGCATCTGTAACCCCAGTGCTGGGGAGACAGAGTCAGGGAGATCCCCAGGGCTTACTGACCAGCAAGTTCCAGGTTCAGCAAAAGACCCCATCCCCAAAACATCAATAGAGAAGACACATGATATCAACTTCTGGCCTCTACAACTGCACAAATGGGAAAGCCTACTCACACCCATGTACCTCCCCCCAGAGAGAAAGAGAGAGAGAGAGAGAGAGAGAGAGAGAGAGAGAGAGAGAGAGAGAGAGAGAAGACCTAGCACTTGAAATCTGAGTATATTGCACAGCCCATGTAGGCATCTTGTCTTGAAAGGAATCTTAGACATGGCACCCCCAGATGACCTTCAGAAAGCACTGATAGATGTCCGTGGGCAGAACCATAGCTCATATGACTGATGACATATTCAACATGGGAAGGGCCTTCTCGTGGAAATGGGGCAAAAGAGTCATAGAGGATTTTAGGGTTTGATATATTTGACTTGTTATATTTGATCATAAACCCCGTCATTTTAAATAGACGATATGTGTGATCTGTTTAAGTGGCAAGCCTTTTTCAATGTTTAGCCACACTTCTTACACAAAACCTTGTTTACTGGCGTGTCTATTTTGCTTCTTATTCTTTGAGGTAGCTTTGAAGAAGCTGATGGGAACTGTTGGGGACCAAAGTCCTCTCCTGGTCACACTGTCACCACTTGAATGCATTTCTGAAAGAAGAAATGTGAGACTCTCTAACCCCTCCCTACCCCCAGCCTGCAGCTCCACAGCTGCCTCCCCGTGCCTGGCTTCTGACCCCAGGCTGTCCTGGCCTTGGTCTGCCATTCCCATCCTGTCTCTGACAACTGCTAGTGATCTCACCCCATAGCGGGGCCCAGATAGGACAGTTGTATTCTGAAAGGTCACCAGTCAATGGAGTGTTTGGAACTCCAAGAATTTCCCCATAGAAAACTATCATTATAAATAGTGATGATTCCCAGGCCCTTCCACAAAGGCCCCTTTAACTCACCACGGTGCCGCTGCAGATGGACTAAGCCACCTTTTTTCTCAAGTCTATGAAGTTGGCCTGGAGGCACAGAGCAAAGAGAATGGGAGCCCCTCGAGATTTAACAGTCCCCATGGAAACATGGATGGGGAAACTCGAGGTGGCGCAGAAAAGTCAGAAAAATGTTGATGGGTATCTCAGACTGAGGTCACCCAAGCAAAGGTGAAGGGGGCAGGGAGTTCAAGACATATAGCCCGGGGCACCTCTTCCCATAAAGGGCTCAAAAAGCCAGAGCTACAGCAAACCAAGAGTCCTGGGGTCAGGGAGTGCAACCAGCTCTCTGGTTGTTACTAAGTAGACTGGCAAGACTGTGGTACTTCTCTTGACTGCCCAGTTAACTGCCCCTGATAACTCCACTTCTCCCCTGGTTCTGAAAGAGCTCCCGGTGATTCTCTGCATCTTTGACTATGTCTTCCTGCTAAGTGTCTACAGATGACTGACTTCTTGCACAGCGAGAGAGACATTCTGCTGTTGGTTAGCTCCTATTTTGGTTGAAGGGGTAGTTTGTTTGGGCTGCAGCACATCCACGCCATTTCTGTAAGTACGCCCTCAATCCTTCACAGAAATCCCTCTTTCCCATGTGTTCCTCGTGCCCAGAAATCAATCTGCCATCTCTTGTTATCTCTGTCTGATTTACTCTTCAGTGTTTTCCTTAAATCTGGAGGTCCCTCTTTGTTGTTAAGCATATATAAATCCCCAGAATCCCAAGGTGATGGCACATGGCTGTAATTTCAGTCCATGGGAGATAGAAGCGGGAAGGTCCTGTGTTTCAGATACACAGGGAGTCTGAAGCTAGTTTGGGCTACAAGAGACCTGTTTCAAACAAACAAACAAAATCAAAACCTTGAAATGTTAAGAGTTTTGGGTGTGTGTGTGTGTGTGTGTGTGTGTGTGTGTGTGTGTGTATGTGTGTGTGTGTGTGCTGGTGCATACTAGGCAAGTATTCTGCCAGGGGGCCACACTCAGTTCACTTCATTCCTGAACAGACTCTTGAGTACCCAAAATTCCTCAGTGCTTAGGATCCAGTAGAACCTTTGCCATTGTCCTTCCTTGAGAAGAGAAAACAAAACAAAACAAAACAACTCCACAATGCTGTCTTCTTAGCACCTGCCATTTCTGTCCCTCCAAAGTTCTCGTGCCCAGGCTGCGTGTCTGAGAATCCCCATCTCCACACACTGCCCACGTGACTGCGAGACCAGTGGTCTGGAAACGCTGATCTGGCCACTCTGCTCGTCTGCTACCACAACCTTTCAAAAGACATGCCTTCAGCTGCTCCACCCACATCCATCCGTCTGTCTGTTCTGAGACGTCAAGGCTTCGGCTGAATGCTCCTTACACTTTTAATCAAGGCACAGGGATGTGATTCCTGGTGATAAGAACAACAGATAAAAACAGGTCACAGTCTCCACCCTGTGAATCCATGGGCAAATCCTAAAGTTAACTACTTGGACCAAGTTCAATCCATTTGGGGGTGGTGCTGAACTGAGAGGGCACCTGTATATTGATAAGATTGCAGGTCTATTCAGTGAAAGATGTGGAAATCCTCAGCCCTTTGTGGTGATTATTTTATTAGAACAGAGCCACGTGCACACAATGAGCTAAGAACCATCCCAACCTGATCAAGAGCAGAAGGAGCCCAGAAGCCTGCATTGACAGGCATTTGTTTCATTCAGCTTGTATTCAAAAGCTGGGTTGATGGTGCACGGCTTCGATCCTGGCACTGACGAAGTACAGGCAGGGGGATCTGAGTTAAGAACAGCCAGGGCTATACAGCTATCCCAAGGCTAGCCTTGTTTTCAGTAACAGGAACAGCTGTCCCCAAAGCTTTGTGCCTGTAAGGGCCGGCCCAGCATCAAAGGCAGGAAAAGGGGCCGAGTGCACAGCACAAAAGGATTTTCTAGTCTCCCGTCTGCCCTTCGGTGCCATGAGAAATAGTGGAATGTTGGCTGCAGGACAAAACAAGTGGGATCTCAGATCTGGAAAAGTGTGACATCACTCGAAGCTTTTAATGATAGCCGGTCTTAACCTCAAACTAACACCAGGAGCCCACAGGAGGGTTTACAATTATTAAATGGGACAACATCCCAAATGTCTGGGAAGAGACGTCTTAGCAGCAGAGGTGGCTGGGAGAGCAGCTACTCCTCTTGTCCTTTGTTTTAACGTTTTCCTCCTCAACTTCCTACCTCTCCATTCTCTGCACAAGAAGGGGCTAGAAAAAAAAATCCTCTTTGTGATAGCTGCTCCAGTTTCTGCCCTGAGAAACCCGCTCTATTTATTAACCACGCCTCTCAGTGAAGAAATTCCACTGAAATTCCTTCAGGGCCTGGCTGCCTTTCAGCTTCTCTCTGCACATCCTTGCCTCTACGGATGTCACCGTCTTAAATAGCTACGCCTTCTGTGCTTTAATAAGGTCCCTTCTAGAATCCTTTTTTTTTTTTTTTTAAAGAACACAGACCTAGTTTTTCTAAGTTTCCGAATACCTCAGATTGTAAAGCTTCCACAATACTAATTAATTTCTTCTCTGCCTTCCCTGTGTCCTCACTGGTCGGCTAATAGCATAAGGACCGGCACTGACCTCATTACAATAACTTCTTGCATGGAAGCAGAATGATTCCCTCCAGGGTGGTTATTTGAATTCCACCCCCTCCCAGCCTGCCTCCTCCCACAGGCACCACGTTAAAGATTTAGGTGTGCTTTCCGTCAGACGTTCCTATTCTTTCTAGGTCCCAAATTTGGGCTATTAAAATTTTAAAGAAGATATATTGTTTCTTTGGTGAGGTCACGGCATGACCAACCATGGCACCATCTGCATGAAAGATCTTAAACAATGTAAAGCATAGGTCTGAATTACTGTCAGAGAAAAGAAGAATAAAGGAGGGGAGGGGAAGAAAACTGTAAACATCCTATTGTCTTCTTTTGGCAAGAGTTTGCTCAAAAAGCTTTTAGAAGCTCTTAGGAGGAACATCGCACCCTTAGGGTAGAAGCAGTCGGCAAACATTTTCATTTTGATTGTACCCAGATGGAAGCTTTTGAGGCGTGGTCTTATGAGAAAAATCCCAGAATGCTTTGCGCAAATTCAGATTAGCAAAGTGTTTCATAAATGCACTCCCCCCTTTCTCCGTCCTCACCCCTCTCGCCTGCTTCAGTTACCTCCAAACCCTTGCTCACTCATCATAGCAGAACCCAGTACTGAAAGAGAGAATGGATAGACCCTTCTTGCAGATGACTGTACCGGGTAAAACACGCCCCTGTCAACATGCTGGATCCCTTCAGTGACCACTTTCGTGGCCTTTGGACACTTCCCATGTGGCTTCTGTGAACTCTCAAGGCAAGAGAGCTTTGGGCACTGCTACCGTCTTGCTCAGTGATATTGATGTAAACACTTGGGGCTGTGGCCCTCCTCAACCTCACCCCTGCTCTGCCAGTCTTCTCTCTCCTGGGTGTGAGACTTTTCTTGGCCTAAACAGAAAAGCACCACTTCCACTGCCGTTCACTTCGTGGTTTGCATCATCACGATACCCCGGATGCCTCCAGTGGCACTGGGATCTTGCCTAACTGTGCCCCACAGTACACATTCAGACTCACTAATCCTGTTAGTCATCCCATATAGGTGATTCTGAAGCCTGGGGAGAGACTCAGGAGCCCTCACTGGAAGCTCTACTTGAAGACTCCCCTGCTACCCTGAGCTGTTGGCAGCCAGGGATTTTTTTTGTCCCCCTTGATCTTTATACCCTTTGAAACAGAGCCCCCCCCCCTTTTTTTTCCTCCAGATCTTCAGCTCTGCTCCTCACTTCTCTGGGCGAGCCTCTGGGCCTTGCATCCAGTCTTCTACACCCCGGGAATCTTTCTCTTACCCTGAGAGGGATGCCTCAATCTTGGATGATAGAAGTCCTCTGGACGTGGGGATGAATGTCACGATGCAGCCTTGGAGCTGCTGATGGCCCTCTTCCTGCCATAGTGAATGTATGCAGGAGGTCAGGCTGCATAATGAGGCCCCATGTGGCAACAGGCAAAAAAATCCACTGCCCTCAACCCTGAGGCAGTGGCGCCTAAAGGTCTTCCTTTAAGCTGCTCAAGCGAGTTCCCTTTGGGAAGCCTCCGGCATCTTAAAATCCATAAACATGTATTCATTAGCTTGTACTTCAGACCGTTGTCCTCAGTCACTTGGAACCCGAACCACCTTCACTAGAGCCTCTTCCCTGTGAATGACTGATAGACATGTTCTGGGGGCTGCATCAGTGATAATGAGATAACGGCAAACATGGGTAGAGGCCCACACACTAATCTAAGAAGTATGAGTGTGGCCCAGACAGAGGAGACGTTGTGGAGATATTAGAAAGCATTAGAGAGCTTTCCAAATGAGGTGGTTAACCATGAAGTTAGCAAAATCACACAATGGTTGATGCTGAGGAAAGAAGGTAAGAAATCACAACACTGAAAAGCAGAGCAGAGGGAACAGCAGGTCAACCAGAGGATAACATTTAACCACAGAAGACCAGTAAGAAATATCCCCTCAGCAGGAACAGGTCTAAGGAAGCTCCATCTGAAACATAAACTTCAAAGAGAATGGGGACTTATTTCAATGTCAAAACAATACAACTGGGACCCAAAGCCAGGTCAAACACAAGACAATTCTCATATGGCCTGGGCCTCCAGACCATCACCAGAATCAGGAATCAGGGGTCCCCATTATGTCTATATATCTACCTAATGTTTCTCTCTCTCTCTCCTCTCTCTCTCTCTCTCTCTCTCTCTCTCTCTCTCTCCCTCCATTTCTCCCTTCATCCTTCTCCCATAATCAAATGGGACATTAGTGGTCCCTAATCTTTAGCTTCATGCTGGCTATTTTGATTTTGAAATGCATCTATTTGGCAAGAAAGTCTAGTGTGGCCAGTATAGTCAAATAAATACAGAAGTTAAAAGACAAGCAAGATATAGTCAATCCAAGATGTTTGGATAGCTTAGTGGTAATGTGCAAATACCTCACATGCATGAGGATCTGAGTTCTAGGACCAGAGCATCATTCCTATCCAAATAAACCTAATCTCTAAAAGTGTGCTGGTGACTTCTTCCTGTTGCTGTGATAGAATACCATGACCAAAAACAAGTTGAGAAAGAATGAGTTCCTTAGGGCTTACAGTTTCAGAGGGAGAGTCAGGAGGCATGGCAGCAGACAGCCTGAGCAGGAAGCGGAGAGATCACATCTGCAACCAAAACTACAAGGCAGAGAGAGCAAACTAGAAGCCAGGTGAGTTACAAAATCACCCACCTCCAGCTAAGCCCATCTCCAGCAAGGCTCCATCTCCAGCAAGGCTCCACCTCCAGCAAGGCTCCACCTCCAGCAAGGCTCCATCTCCAGCAAGGCTCCACCTCCAACAAGGCTCCACCTCCAGCAAGGCCCAGAGGAAACTGTTTAGCTTTCCTGCTCCTCAATGCTCTCTTGTACCATGAGGACAGGAGGCGCACAGGGTGTCTGTAAGGGCTGAGTTAGTACATATGAAGAGCTCCAACAACACCTGCTAAGCGGCAAATGCTATGAAAGTCACCAAGTTGGAAATTTCCGATGCTGAGAAGGGCAAGCCAGATTCTTTTCCCACAATCCTCCTCTTGTCGCACCACGGGTTAACAGAACAGGTTAAATCAAGACAGAGCCGGGAAATGTCAAGCCCATCTTTCCTTGCCTCTCCCTTCCTGCCTCTGTGCCAGCCGCCTTCCCTTACCTCTTCCTCTTTAGCTGCTATTTCTGCTGTTTTGAGCCTTTTGACAGTGGGTTTTCTTTGTTTGTTCCATCTGAAACGCATTTCCTTCCAAACTAAAAGCAACAAGGATTATTTTGTTCTCCTCAGCACCCATGCTGTTTGCAGGCTGGGCTTGGCTGATTGGTTGGTTCTGTTGATGGATGGACTCCTTCTTCCAGCGGTTTTTAAATTGTCGAGAAGGTCCAGTGACTGGGTTTTACTATAGGGTGTACAAAGCCTTGGGTTCAATCGACAAAGAAAGACGAAAGAGCAAGAGGAGGAAAGAGTGTAAGAAAGGAGGGGGGAGTAGAAACATGACTAAAGATCCAGGGTCCCAGAGAAAAATACGGCAGTAGAGTTTTTTTTTTTTTTTTTTATTTTTAATCAGTTTTTCCATACAATAAATTTTGATCATGCTTTCTCCCTCCTCCAACTCCTCCCAGAATCTCCTCACCTCCCTATCCATCCAACTTTATGTTTCTGCTCTCTTTGTAAGAGCCAGAGGTGGTTGAATGAATTTTGGCCCCGGAAGATAGATTCCAAGGGAACTGCCTTCCAGATCCACCAGGACGAATGCCCATAGACCAGCAGCACACACAAGAACTCCACAAGTTCCCGGCACTGAGAAGGAGACATGGACACAGGGTTCCACCTGGAACCAAGAATCTATCTGCAATTGATACCCACTGGTGAAGGGAAAATCAGTTTTCCCCAAGGGAGTGTCATCGGCTATACTGAACACACTCTAAGGCAGACCCCATGCCCAGGAGTTGTTGACCTACACAAAACAAACTCCGTGGTTTATGCATTTTTGTGTGCATGTGTACTTTTTGCTTTGTTTTCTTCCATTTTAGCAATCTTGTCTTCTTAGTCTTTTGCTTATTTGTCTTTTTTGCTGTTTTTAGAAAAAAGTCACAGAGAGAGAGAGAGAGAGAGAGAGAGAGGAGAGAGAGAGATAGAGAAGAGAGAGAGAGAGAGAGAACTTTGGGCTACAAAGATGATAGCTACTTTCAGTAGTTAATCACACTCAGAGGACCAGAGTTTGGTTTTTCAGTTCCCAGAACCCATGTCAGCAAACTCACTAGCCACCTTTAACCCCAGCTCCTCGGCACACCCACTCAATGCTCTTTGGTCTCTATGGCTTCTGCACTCATATGCACATATCCACATATCCCCACATACATGTGGGTAATTAAAAATAAATTCTAAAAATTAGTATTCTTGGGGAACCCAAAGTAAACATTGGTGGCAACAGGAACTTGTAGTGGAAGCCTACACAAAGCTGCTGCAAAACACACCTGAGTCTAGGCTGTAAAAATGCTTGAGAATTTCAATCTGGTTAGAAAACATTATAAATAAATCCTAACCCAATTAATTTACCTCCTGTAACCTTATGTTAGGAAAATCCACCAGACGCCCATGAAGACTAATATTTCCCTATGTACACGTTCTTATGTACATCTCCTGCCATTGATTGTGAACAGGACCCATAGCCATGAGCAGCAGTCGCTCTCAGAATTGGGCTGCAACAGTGAAGGACTTTGCAGAGGTAGACCACGGTCCTCTTGCGTCCTGTTGATCTTGAATTCATACAAAAGAATTGATGGGCCTGGACTTAACAGGTGAGCCTCCAGAAGGCTCCAAGTAACAGTGGTTACTCTCCACAGGCCTTGAAGAACCCTGTTATGTAAGAGCTATGTGTCCAGGGCCTGAAAGCAGGCTTCAAAAAGACAGGATACCTCCAGCCATCAAAGAGAGAAAAAGTGGGGTCAGTCCCAAAATTCAGAATACTGGGAACACCCATAGGGTTTGGAAGCAAACCCTGACTGTCAAGTGAGACTATAGACTCCATCAACACCCTTATTTTTAACCTTGGGGACCCAGTCAAAGTGTACCTAGACTTCCGGCCCAGAGAAACTGGGTGATACTTTATGAGTGCCATTCTAAGTCACTGAGTTTGTGGTTATTTATTTAAGTGACTGCTTACTTGTTGTTGAAATTGCAGGTTAATTCTCCAAAAGATGAACCTGAATGGCTACAGGGGGACCAGGAGCCAGGGAGCCTGAGGAGAGCTTCCTCAAGATGATACAGGGTTCTCCATTCAGAGAAACTAAACCAAAAGCCTAGTAAAAATCAGCCCATGGGGAAGGACACCTGGAGGTGACCTGTGGTATTCACAGCCCAAGGGATAGTTGAGTGCCTGGGAACCTAGTGCAGGTGTGTCAGAAATACCTGTGAGCAGCATGAGAGAAAACTTTATGAGCACTTCTTAAGGCCACAGGAATGGTGGACAATGTCATTTGCAGGAAAATGGCTGGAAGTGGAGACTCATCGTATTAATCCAAAGAACCAGACTCACAACACAAAAATTGGGGGCTGGGGAGGTGGTTCAGTGGGTAATAGTACCTGCTGTGTAAACATGCAGACCTGAGTTCAGATTTGAGGGCCGGTGAAGCCGGGAGAGGAGAGAGATAGTGCATGCTTTATGTCATGTGCAGTCTAGATTCACACACACGTGTGTGACAGGAGAACGAAAGGGAGCCATTTGGGGACGAGAAAAGACAAGAGGGAAGGTCCAAGGAGGGCAGGCGGGGGCAGAGAACAGTGACACAGATGTCATAGAACCCCATGCTTTATACACCTAAAGATATTAGTTAGGAAAGAGCGCTGAAACAAATCATACCTACCTTTGGATTTTGAATATTAAATCACACTCACTCAAGAGTGGCAGAGAACAGCCACGAAAACATTTTAAAAGACATGTTGCTAATATAGTTTTCGCCATATGTACGTGGGTTCTCTCTTGTTTTGTGTGTCTTCGTGTGTTTTGTTTGAAACCAGGTATCATGGCGTACCTAGCTCAGGCTAGCTTCCAACTCTGGCTCCTTGCATCTGCCTCATGATTGCTGGGGTTACGTTGGTAATGGCACACTGTGCTCTTTCTCTTTCTCTAACCTATTCACTAACACCCTTGTTCATTACATTTCTCCATCGGCATCATTTTCTAAAAGCAAATACTGCAGACAATAAGCCGTACTGACTAGATGATCCCACGGCGCATGCGTGCAGTGGTTTACTTACCTAGCCTCCTATTAGCAACAGTTAAAGTTCTTCCTGATTCAAAACTAGGTATTCTGAACCTAGGCAGAACCTTCAAGCACCAAAACCTGCAGGGAATGCTTTTGTTTCTGGTACATCTTGCCTGGCATTTGAGTTCATTCACCACGTAAGAGTCTGAAATGAGCAGGGTAGCGGTTCGTGCTGGCTGACAGCCTGTCTATTCCCTCACGGGTTCGTTTCCTCCGTCCTCCCGTACTCGCTCTCCTTGTTCAAACATGCGCCGGCTCCATCCAGCTTATCTGTTCTCCCTGCAGTTCCTCCCCTGGGAAATCTGTTCTTTCCTGGCCCCTCTCTCTACCTCCTTTGTAAATAGTAGGTATCATACAAGGTTTGCCCTGAGCAATGTTGACTTTCTCCTTACAGAAAGGCCTGCTCAGTCTGGGGGTGGGTGGGCTGGTGTTACTGCCCCTCTTTTCTGAACCCTGCAAAGTGAGCCCTGCAAACCTCCCATCCGGTGACCTTGTTTTCCTGACTCTTTCTCCAGTTGACTTTGTTGTCTCTCCAGCTTGCCTGTCTACACCAACACTTGTTAGCAGCCAGCATGGAGTGGGCACATGGAAATGTGAAGGCAGGCTTTGACTTCAGGCCCACCGTTGATGGGTGATTGGCATGCTGGTGGGGAAGGCCCCTTCTTGGGTGACCTTCCCAGTGTCTTCGGTAGTCAGTACTGTGACAACATGGGTGTTTGCAGACATGTGCCAGTTAATGCTGAGCCCAGAGACAAGTTACGTTACCATTGGCTTCAGTGCATTCATCTGCAGCACGTGACTAATATTCTTACCACTATTGGGTTCTAGAAAGGATTAATATTGCAATGTTTGGCATTTGCTATCATAGGCTTTGATATACCATAATGAGGTCAAATTAAAGCCATGACTATACGTAGGCTGTTCCTATTTGAGGATGTTAATCCTAAATGGTTTGGGATTTCAAAGTTAAGGGTAGGGGTAGAGAATGTAGAGCCAAGAGGAGGGTATTTTCATTTGAAGAGAACGGTATATGCAAAGAGCTTGCACGGAGAGAAAGCTCAACTCAGGAGTAGCAACAAAAGACAGCATGGATGGAGTGTGGGTTGGTGGAGGCGCAAGAACTGGCCAAATGTGGCCACATGGTGTGTATGATTTAGCTCTCAATCATAACGTGGTAGGAAATCATTCAAATAGTTCCAGCTGGGACAAGGACTGAGAAGAAGGTCATAAGATCGCATTTGCATTCCAGATGCTGGTCCTCCCGGGAGCAATTCAACAACTGAATTGGGGACAAAGCTGTAGATATGGGACTCTGGTTAGCAGGCTGCACCACAAGGGTTAGCAAAGAGTGAGGGCTGTGTAGACAGGCTGGGGGCTTTGATGGTAGACAGAAGCAAATAAAGTGGAAAGGTGTGAACTGAAAACGAAGACAGCGCAGATGCCAAATAAGACATCAAGGACCAGGCGTGTGCACAGGATGTATTAAGGGGCACTGCCCAAGAGGAGACTTGCAAAGGAAAATGGTTTGAGGATATTGCGGTAGATGGACTTGTTAGGCAAGAGGCTACGTATGTCAGTCTGCCTCACACAGTGGTGAGAGATGGGGCATGAATGGAAGTGGGGGTGCTGGGCGTGGACAATTGTGTTCCAGTCCCTAGACCTGGGTGCAAGCTAAGAGTAGTGGTTCATTCTGCAGCTCCTTGGTGGTGCTCATGTGCAGGCAGGGCTGAGAACCCTTGTACTCCACGGGAGATGGGAGAGGATGGACAAGGGATCAGGACCGTTTACATGTCAAGCTTATCTTCTGGCACATTCTCTGCTAGCTTACCCCCTCCCTTTCTGGTTAATGCTGACATAGCCCTGTGATCCTCTGGCTTCATGCAGATTCCTCAGAAGACTCTAAATGCTTCTCCAAGGTCACCCCACCCCCAACAGGTCTATGCATGGCTGTCCCTTCTCAGTTCTATCCCTAGCTTTTTATCTACTGTTAGGATTCTCTTTACCTTCTTAAATAGAGCAAAGGCCTGTCAACTCCTTCAAGCCCACTTTCATGTGTGTGTTATTTCTTCATACATGGGAAAGAGCACATAAGCGCCATATACAGTCATCCATGACATTCTATGTCTTGGCCCTACCACTCCGTCCCATCCTCTTTTGTGCTACTCAGACCCTGATGGAGTGAATAAGTACTCTACCTAACAGACTCCCTATGGAGTCTTCCTAAAGGAATCTAATCTTTCCACCCTAACTCCCCTTCGCAGTTTTCCACATAGCTACCTTGTCTGAAATTGTGGGTGAGATCATCCCTGCATCATCCTTGTAGAAGGCTCTGGAGTACTGGTTGGTTTGCAGACCTCATTTCGGTCCAAGTCTAGTGGAACATTAGATTCACCTGAAAAGTACAGGTAGGGAGAGAAGAAGGAGGAAGATGGGAAAAGAAGGAGGAGTGGGAGGGATGGAGGGATGGGAGGATGGAGGGAGGAAAGGAAGACGAAAGGAAGAAAGAGAAAGAAATCAGGCAGGCAGACAGGCAGGCCCAGTTTTCCAAGTCTAAGGTCCAGGAAATTGGTTTTTAATAATTCTTAGATAGATCCATTTTTATGACTTTTCTTCCTTTTAATATTAAATTTTCTTAGCCTTAAGTGTATTTTGTATAACTACACTTATAATATTATAAATACAATATAAAATTGCATGGTAGATCCTCATGCAATTTTAAAGTTTTGTTTGTTTGGTTCTGTTTCTGTTGTGTTAGAGATTAAAGAGAAAGCCATGAGCATGCTGGGTAAGGGTTATTAATAAGCTATATCGCAGTTCCACATAGAAGTTTCAGAAGTAGAGTGAGTCCACGCTGCAAGCTGCCTTTTGTGATAACAGAAGCTGCATTCACTCATCTTTCCCCAGGTGTACCACTTATCCAATTAAACCTTGTGGTAGTTTGAAAGAAAATGGCGCCAAAGGGAGTGGCACTATTAAGAGGTGTGGCTTTGTTGGAGTGGGTATGGCCTTGTTGGAGGAAGTGTGTCACTATGGGGAGGGCTTTGATGTCTCATATGTGTTTCAAGCCACTCCCAATGACTCAGTTCACTTCCCATTGCCTTTTGGGATCTCCAGCACCATGTCTGCCTGCATGCTGCCATATTTCCCAGTCGTCATTGCCCCTTGCCATGATGATAATGGACTAAACCTCTGAAACTGTAAACTTCCACCTCAATTAAATGTTTTCCTCTATAAGCCTTTCTGTGCTCATGGTGTCTCTTCACAGCATAAAATCCCAACAAGACAAGCACTTAGAGAAACCGAATCATACAGAGTGCAACATTTTGAATTGGGTCAGTCACTGCAATTCTACCCACTCTTTATCTGTATTGTTTGTGTGTGTCATCTATAAAGGTCTGGTTTCCTTCCAAACTGCAGAGCCATGAGACACGATAGAGATGTGGCATTGTTTTGTTTAAATGAATGACTCTAGATGTGTTTGCAGGTTTTTACTATTATGAACAAAACTACTTTGAATATTTGTCAAATGTTGTTTGCACATCCAAGTCTCTATTTCTCTTGTGTAAATGCTCAAGAGTATGGGTAGTGGTTGTGTGGTAGCTTATGTTTCTAAAGGAACTGCTACGCCTTGTGGTAAGGCTAGCTCTTCCAGTACTATTATAATCTAAATGCCAGACAATAGAAAAAAAGCAATTAAATTTCTTATAACTTTCCCCTGCTACCCATAATTATGCCACTAGAATTTTACTGCTGAAGTTTACCAGACAATGCCTCGCGACAGAGGACCCTGGAAAACATTCTCTCTTCTGAGTGTGTTACTGTTCTAAATAAAGCTGGGCACTATCATTCAGAATAAACTGGGATTATGCTGCAGTAACAAAATCTCCCAAATCTGAGAGGGCACCTCTGTGATTACTTGACCCTCCTTCATGGTTAGGGCTCTCTGGTCTGGGTGCTATTCACTCTGAAGTGAAGAAACTCATATCAAGAATATCACTAGGTATCATAGGAAGAGTCGGGAGACCAGCCCAAATTCTGTTCCTGAAAATCTGCATCTTATTGGCCAAAGCATGTCACATGACATAATGACATCTCACAAGTGGGACAGGAAGTGCAATTCTGTCATTTCCTAAAAGAGGAAGACAGAGGAACATTATTATATTGGCTAGTTTAAATGTTGTCTTTCTACAACTTAAAATCACCTGAGTAGAGAGCCTCTCCAGAGAAATTGTCTTTATTGCCTTAACCGATGAGGGAAGACTCATGGCAGATATGCATGGCAGCTTCTGTCAGCAGCACAGACACAAAAGGACATAGAAGAAAGACAGGAGATGAGTGTCTTGCTACCTTGTCCTTCCCTCTCACCACTGAGTTAATTTGCTCTGTTAATGCTGCTGCCAATTGATGCCTTCTCTGATGCTCAAACCAATGTTTCTAGGCTTCCAACGTGGACTGAGGACCCATGTCTCTTCAGGAAACCTCCATGTCTTTAGCACCAGACTGGGACTCCTGAGGCATCCAGATTGGTGGACTGAAGCACTAAGGGACACTTGGCTTCTCTAGCATGAGACCGTCATTGTTGGACTGCTCTAACTGCCGAGGCACTCAGCTTCAAGGACTGAGCAACCGCCAGGTTCTCGGGCTCTCAGCTGTGGCAGAGCTGCTCTTACTAACACAACTGTATTGCATAAGATGATTTAATAAATCTATTTTTTGTTAAATTTTATTGGTTCTGTTCCTCCGGAGGAACCTGACTAATGCCACTAAGAATTGTGGCTAAGAACTTAGGAGAGTAAAGGAGAGAAGGATTAATGGATGTTGGACTAGGATGGGGTCTCTCACAATCTCTTGTTTTCACATGCTTCTAACCGGCTTTTTGCCCTGGCTGGCTTCTGTGTATTGTGGATTTTCGGGTTTTAATGTGCACCTACCTGCACTGTGCATTTCACCAGTGAATCCATTTATTAATGGGGCTTCTTTCTCAGAAAGGCTTTTCCCATTGAATGCCAGTATCTTAAAGCTCCTGCTTAAATGATCTTAACCCCTGAGCAGTGTTTCATGGTGTGCTCTCTCTACTGGAGCAACTCTGTTAAGTCACAACCCCAAACCCACCATTTAGGACACAACATGGGACAGCTATCTCTGCTCATCTCTTAGGGTTCAGGCCAGCTTGGAGAGCAGTCCATAGGCTCTGACTAGTACCCAGCATTGTCCCACATGAAATCATCAGTATCTGGGGGACTCCATTTTGTACTTTGTTAGTGTTTTAGGTGACCTTGGCTGTCTGCATTCTAGCCGTTTGCCTATAGAAAGGATGAAAAGTCAAAGACAAGGGCACAATTCTCTTCCTTTAAAATTTGGCTTATCAGCTGCAAAGAAGACTTCTGTTTACAGCCTCTTAGCCACAACTTTCCTTAGTGACTATCATTCAAGGAGTCTGGAAAGTAGACTTGCCCGAACAGGCAATGTGCTCAGGTCAAAGCTGAGTTTGCTTACCAATGATGACATGATGCTGTCGAGGGCGGGGGCGGGGCACAAACAGCAGGCTCTAGAAAGATGAGCATGGCACGTCTGTTGTTTCACCTTCCCTGGTAGACACCAGTCAATAAAATGTCTCTCTGTCTGCTATTGAAGAATCCCTACTGTGAACTGTGAACAAGACAGACAGACATGGCTTCCCGCATTAGTGAAACTTCCAAACACAGAATAACTACCACCAGGAATCTATGATTGAAAATTCTGATGAATAAGTACAACAGAGGAACATTCTTCCAGAGAGAGGCTGAGGGGTGTTGGAGATTATGCGGAAGAAGGGATCAGGAATTCCTAAGCTTAGAGGGTGATAGGAGAAGTGGTGACATGAAAGGAAGCACACAGATCAGCTAGCAGTGTACTGGACCATTCCAGGAGGGTAGGGACAAACCTGCCAAATCCCTGACAGAAAAGGCAGCAGGACAGCCAGGAGGGCTGGCACTGGTAAGGAAGAAGACAAATGTGAGATTCGGTTAGACACGTGATCAGAGGCCTTGCAGCTCAAAGGTGGGAGGTTTGACTGAGAAGGGTGTTGGAGTTAGGAGGAAGAGGGTCTACCATATAGTGAGTCTCATAAGGAAACTAGAAATTGTGGGGTTGTTTTTATAAATTGTGTGTTATATTTTTTTCCTTATACTACCTTGCCATTATCTTCATTCTTTGTTACCTCCTACCTGGTGACTGGCACTGTAGAGTGACAGGAATCGAAGGGTTACACAATACAGGAAGGAGAGCACGTTTGGCCTAGCTGACTTGCTCCGTAGGAAGTAAGCTGCCTTTGATTGCAGTCCATTCTGATGCCAGTGTCTCCGCACTGGATGCAAAAACTAAGAGTTAGAGAGATTAATAGAGAGTGGGGGCAGCTAGGATAGATGGGCAAGGACTCACAGTGCTGTAGTATTTAACAGACGGGCAGCTAATGCATGAGTACCGGCAGAATATATACAATCCCCATGGCAGTGATCTACAGGCATAGTAAAGATCATTAAACTACATAGAAGTTTAAAATGGAACAGAAACACAACACTAACATTCAATTAGCAATCACACAAGGCCAGAAGAATATCAAGAATGCAAAGATTTAAAATACATAATGATTATGACAATCCGGGGGGCTGTGGCCCTTATCTAAGTGACCAAAGACATGATTGCTGGAGGTCAGACAAGCTAACATGACACCAATCACAGTGCCGTGCTCTATGAAATGAACAAAATCTGTGAAACATCCTTGCCAAAGATGTGTTTAACTTGACTTTAATTAAGCGATTTTATATCCAAAATCCACATTATTAAAAATGAACTGTTTAGAAAGAAATCTGTGATCACCAAGAAAAAGAAAAAAGAAAAAGAAAATCAGGGACATTCTAAAAAACAAAAACAAAACACTGGTCTTGTCATCTCAATAAGTCATTATTATGGATCTGATAGAAGCTAAAAAGAGACTGAAGACAATAATCACATGCAACGAGGGAACTCTGGTTGGATTTACTGAGAAGAAATGACTATAAAAAGCCATTTGGGGGACAAGTGCAGAGAGGCTCTGATGGACAGGGCAATAGGGAACATTAGAGTGGTATTGTTAATTTTATGAAGTTGTCAGGGGGTTGTTTCTAGAAGAACATCCTTATTTTTTTAAAAAAAAAAGGCTAAATAGCTTAAAGTTTATATAATTCAGAATCAAGAAAACAAAGAACATATATTACTACCACAAGCAGGCAGATGTGCATGCGCATATGTACGTGCACACACGCACACACACACCATACAGACAGAGAGACAGAGAGAGAGGGAGAGAGGGGGGATTCTAAAGAGAAGATTTAGATGAAGCTTACATCTTGCCAGCCACCCACTGTCAGAAACTAATTGAAGTAGTCATATTTTCTATGAGAAGCATGTGACCACAGAGACAGAGATGGAGACAGGAGAGGAGAAGGGAGGAGAGGAAGCAAAGAAAGAGGAGAGAGGAGAAGAGAGAAGAAGAGAGGGACAGGGAGGGAAGGGAAGGAAAGGAAGAAGGAGAGGAGAGAGGAGGGGAGAGGAACAAAGGAAAGAAAGAGGAGAAAAAAGAAGAGGGGAGAAAGAGACGGGAAGGGGGGAGAGAGACAGATAGACACACATACACATATGGGGGGACACCCAAGAGGGTCTGTGAAATACAGTTGCACCTGCAGATCTCTAATGAGCTATAGAGGAAGAGTAGGGAGGGATCAACACACAGATAAATGACCAGCACTGGGCAAAAGTTGACAGGATGGCTATAATGTGTTTTCCAATGATTCAGAAACAAAGTATGTATCAATACACAAATACGGATGAAGCAAATTTGATGAAATGTTAACCTCAGAGGGATAACTGGATGTTCCTTATAATAGTCTTTATTTTAGCTTTTTCTTATATGTTGACAAAGGTTTCTGTCTTGCCTGGTATGACAGTCATTCAGTCCCAATGAAATACACAGCGGTCTACATTAATTATAAACTGGCCTATTAGCTCAGGATTCTTATTAATTAATTCTTACATATTAACCCATAATACTTGTCTGTGTTAGCTATATGGCTTGGTATCTTTCATCAGTGAGGCATTCTCAACTGTGTCCTCTATGTCTGGGTGACAATTGCAGACTGACTCTTTCTTCTTCCCAGAATTTTGTTCTCATTGCCCTGCCTCTACTTCCTGCCTGGTTGTCCCACCTATACTTCCTGCCTGGCTAGTGGCCAATCAGTATTTTATTAAAATAATGCAAGAATAAAAGACTATTGTCCCACAGCACTTATGTTAGAAATTTTCACCAAAATAGTAAAAAGCATATTCTACTGCTTCATCAAAGATCAGAAGAAGCCAAAATGATTATGAGCATAAAAACAATAAAAGAAGATACGCCCAAACCAGATCTAACATTTTTTCTAGAATTCTCTATAACTGAGATGGGGAGAAATGTGGACCAAAGGACCATGGACCATTTTATTCCTGCCTTTACACATTCCATGATTGATCTGTGTATTTACCACCCTCCCAGGGACATCTCTTGTTTTTGGAGGTCGTTTGTCTGTTTCCTGGCCACCTGGCAGCTCAGACCCAAAATAACCACACAGAAACTGTATTCATTAAATCACTGCTTGGCCTATTAGCTCTAGATTCTTATTGGCTAGCTCTTACATATTCATTTAACCCACATTCATTAATCTGTGTATTACGTGGCTGGGGCTTACCAGGTAAAGTTCCAGCATCTTTCTCCAGTGGGGTTGCATAGCTTCTCTCTGATTCTGCCTTCTTTCTCCCAGCATTCAGTTTAGTTTTCCCTGCCTACCTCTGTTCTGTCCTGCTATAGGTCCAAAGCAGTTTCTTTATTAATGAATGGTAATCACAGCATACAGAGGGGAATCCCACATTACCTTCCCTTTTCTGCCTAAATGAAAGAGGAAGGTTTTCATTTTAAACATAATAAAATTACATATACAAACATGTATCAAGCAAGAATACAGTTACAATATTTATATATCTACTTTAATCTTTTATCATAACCAAGGAAAACCATAATTATAACTATCAATTCTTTAACTCCATCAAAGACTCCAGAAGGATATAATATTACCTAAATAACAGAAGTGCATTGTAAGCAACTTCCATCTTGCTACCTAGACAGTCACCCAAAGTTCTCCTGTATGTTGGGTTATCCATCTTTAGGCCTACGGCCCATAGGATTCTAGCAGACTTTTCCATGAGCAGGAAATTTAAAGATCTGTTCTGCCTTGTAATGGCAAAGTCCATCAGTTGCTTTCTGCTGTATCCTACAGAATGTCTGGGGCCAGACTCTTTCATGAATCAGGAACCTGAAGTACTTACTGTCTCACCTTTCGACAAGTTCAGCAGTCATTTCTCTGTGGGTCCTGCATGTCCAATTCACACCAGCATAATATCAAGCAGACCAGGCGAGAGCAGTTTCTTTTCCCAATGGTTAGCAAACTCCCATAAAGAATCTCTTCAATGCCCATCATCCTCTTCGAGTAGACTGTTGCTGCCAGGGACAGATTGTCTCATTGTCATGAAAAGTTCTAAGTTTTTAAAACATTTTTAAATGCCATATTCTTTAGTCTTTGAGAGAATCTGAAGAATATTTATACATCTGAAATATATCTCTGTACATCTACATGTAGTCATGTGCAACATGACTACAAGCTTGACTATTATAGATGATTATCTATTAACCTATATTTCCTAATTATACATTACACTTTTAAATGAGCTTCAAAAACATAATACCTTAATCAAGAGCATAAATACACATACAGCAAAATTGGCCTGAAATTTGTATCAACAGAACAAGATTCATACCAATACAAATCTCTATGGCATATCCCCCTTTAAATGTGAACAATCATTTATAAACAATATTTAGGGAATTTGTGCATAGTTCTCTCAAAACTGCTTCCTGTTTTTTGTTGGGCGAAGTATTTTGGGGGGGGGTGTTGACAGTGGCCTTTTGAGGGGGTCTTGGTCCATCAAACCACATTAGTCTGGAGAGATTCCACAGGTTCTCATCCTCTGTGGAAACAAAAGAAGAACCTCTTCTTCAAAGCAACATATCCTTAGACCCATATTTTGAAATCAAGATACCTTTAAAGTATCTTGGCTTGGCTTAGCAGTGCCCAGAATTAAATGTCTCTCTGCACTTAGCTCCTTCACAGTCAAAAAATTTAAAGAAAATGCAATAATACACATAATCCAGACTCTCTTTGTATATTCCATTTTTACTTTATACTTTTTATACAAGTTTAATATTAATTATCTTTACTTCCTTTAAATCTATGACTGTCCTGTATTCGTTTTATATTACATTTACTGTCTCTTTACTCTTTTTTTTCTCTCTTCCAAACCTACGTACATTTTTAAAGCATACTGTGTCTCATTTAGAGGTCTTTTATTTCTGACTCTGTCCTTATTGCATATCTGTAATCCTTTTCTGACCAGGATGGCTTCTTAAAATGTTAAGTGGCTAAGCATCATTAGTAAGACTAAGGCTGCTTTGTCTTGGCTCCCCCCGTCCCAACATGGGTGTAGCGTAGGTCTATTTAGCATGATATGTAATTTTAATATGTTAAAGTTAAAATCTTCTTTTTATTTAAACAGAAAGGGGAAATGATATGGGATTCCCCACTGTATGCTTGGACTGCCACTATTTAATAAAGGAACTGAGACTATAGCAGAGAAAGGGCAGAACAGAAGCTTAGTCTGGGAAAACGAAACTGAATGCTGGGAGAAAGAAGGTGGAGTGAAGAAAGCCATGTAGCCCTGCCAGAGACCAGATGCTGGAACTTTACCCAGTAAGCCACAGCCCTTGGCGATACACAGATTATAAGAAATGGGTTAAATAAGATGTAAGAGTTAGCCAATAGCTAGAGATAACAGGCCAAACAGTGATTTAATTAATGACGGGTTTCTGTTTGTTATTTCAGGACTGAGCATCCTGGAACAAACAAGCGGCTCCCTACAACAATCTCTGTTATCAGTCCCACAATCTTATTTACCAGCTTTAAGAAAGCTAGGAAAAGAAATAAAGAGACAGTTCAGTAAATAAAACATGTGTTACACAAACAGGGAAGACTTGAGTTTGAATCCCATAAACAAAGTCAAGTGTGGTGGTACACACTTGTAATTTCAGTGTTGGAGAGCACGAGGACCTACAGATCCCTGTTGCTCACTGGCCCAGCCAATCTAGCCTAATCTTTCCTTCCAAGTTATGGGAGAGACCCAGTCTCAAGAACTAAGGTTGGTGACTCCTGAGGAAAGAAACCCAAGGTTGTCCTGTGGTCTACACACACATCTGCACACACACACACACACACACACGCACATATATCATAGAAACACACAACACAGAGAGAAGGGTGGGTAGCAATTGACACTCTGTGGCAACCTCTGACAGTCCCAGTCATGAACATAGGTCCATGAGCACCTGCACCCAGCCCCTGCACACGAAATCTGGAAAGAGATGAAAATTAGCTTTAAATTACTGTTAATCTTTCATTTGCTCTACTTTTCAAGGAAACATTTAGAGTTACGAGACAGTTTACCATCACTTACAACACACCCATGTATTGTGACACTGGAACTGAGAACACTCTGCTAGAAAAATAGCTTTATAATTACGGAGTCATGAGGGAGCTCTTCTCCCCGAGCTGATTATTAACACACAGGTGTCAGACTGGAGGATGGCTCCTGGTGACGCTTGAGAGAATTTTGCCTTAAAAGACTTCATCCAGTGTTAACATTCATCACAACTTAGTATGAATATGGGATTGTGTATACATACAACCAGACAGCTTACATTCACTCTCTGGTTCTCCCACTAATGAGTTGCATAAATGTCTGCAGGACATTTCATCTCTCATTAAGTGCCTCTGTTTCTAGTTCATTGGTAAATGAATTATAACAGCTAAATGAGTCCATATATGGAAAGCAGTTGAATCATATTTTTCACAGAGTAACATATTACACTGTAGGAGTATGAGCATTAGTAAGTAATGTTGCAGAATATTTATATCCTGTGAAGATGTATTTTTGCCAAGGTGCCTTCTGATTGGTTTTATATAGAGCTGAAGAGCCAATAACTAGGCAGGAGAGGAGAGGCGGGATTTTTCCAGGGAGAGAGAGGAAGAGGATGAGGAATCTAGGCACACTGTTTTTTTGGAGAAAGTCGGACTTGCCATATTAGGAAAGGTAAAAATCACGTGACAGAATGTAGAATAATAGAAGCAGGTTAATTTGAGTCATAAGAGCTACTTGGGGACAAGCCTAAGCTAAGGGCCAAACTTTTATAATTAATAAGAAGTCTCCAGGTTATATGGGGACTGGTGATCCTAAGAGAGTCTAACAAGAAAGCTTGCTACAGGAACTGATAGGAGATTGTACTTGTAGGTCAGAGTTGCAAAGGAGTCTATGGTATTTAAGACTTCATCCTTTCCAGTTGTCTGGATATCAAGTACACACAACGAAATTGACCACTTTTAACCACTGTAAGTGCACACTTCCGTGGTGGTTAAATATGTGATTTTTACCTTCTGAAGTAAACAACAACTTCTACTGCCGCCCGCCCATTCTGTACCGTTTCTGTGCTTTTGAAACTTCAAGCACCAGTCGCAGTATTTGTGTAGCTAGAACTGGGGCTTATTTCACTTAACATAATCTCCTCAGGAGTCAGATATGTTGCAGCAAATGTCAGATTTCTATTCTTTTAAAAACTGAGTAACAGTCCATGGTATGAATGTATCATGTTTGCTCACCCACACTTCTACCGATGGACATTTAGATTGCCTTCACATTCTAACTACATGAAGCTGCTATGGATATAGATATTCAAGCATCCCAAATGGAATCCCCCCATTTTAATTATTTTGGGTATATACCCAGAATGAAAACAATGGATCATGTGGTAAGGTTCTGGTTTTGTTGTTTAAATAGCTTAAGGAAATTCTATTGCTTTCCACAAAGGCAATAGAATACAAAGGCTGTACCATTTTGCATTCCCATCGATAGTATGCAAACATGTTACTCCAGACGCTCTCAAACACTCGCTTCACTAATTCTTCTGAGATGTGGCATCTCACCTCATTGCAGTTTTAAATTATATTAAATTCACACGACACATTATTGGCCACTAGCTTACCTTCTTTGGAGAATAACACAGGAAAGTCTAGCAATTTATGGATCAGATGTTTTTGTTGTTGAAGAGGCTATTTTGATAGAACATTCCTCAGGATGACGTTGGTGAATGTCATTTGCTCTGCTCTGCTCAAGCTGGAAGTGGAGCCTGAGCAGTCGCGACTCTGTGGTAGAGTCTCAAAGTATCACAGACAAATTAAAATCTGTTGATTTTAATCGAAGCTGAGATGCAGGAACTATTGACAGAATTAGACAAATCAGGCTGTCTGAAAACCAAATGACCCATAGAATAGAATTTCGAACTTGTTTTTAATGATGCCTACTGATTCCTGTAGTAAAATGGGTAAACTTTAACACAACAGACTCTGAGTCCGTATGACAAAAGTGTGTCCACTGTCTGCGGGCCACTAAGATGACTTAGGCAGTAAAGGTATCTGCTATCCATCCTGATTCTCTCTCTCTCTCCCTCCCTCCGTCTCTCTCTCTCTCTCTCTCTCTCTCTCTCTCTCTCCTCTCGCTCGTCTCTCTCTCACTCACACCACACACACACACACACACACACCACACACCACACATAAATGAAATAAATAAATTGCTCCTTTTGTCCTTGTGAGCAGGCTTGGGGTAAGCTGTTCTGACATGCGCTAAGCTTCTGGACCTGCAACTATAAAATCTTATACATCCAAATGAGCACATGGCCACAAGTGTGTAATGTCCATTAACCCTCAGATGGGTTTGGATTAAGTGTCTTTTGAGATTAACCCCCAGAAATAAATATCCTAAGATTTTTATCTCATGAAATTCTGAGAATTCTGCATTTTTTTTCTTCCTAAATACATACTTAACTCTTTCCCATACTGTAGCCTCTTAGGCTCTCATTGGTTATTTTTGGGCTACCGGCCAAAGAGCCTACATTTCTTTTTTTTTCCTTCCTCACCAATAAGTTAAATACTCAGAGTGTTCATTATTTTTTTTTAAGGAAATGAAGTTGAAATGATATTAAACAGGAAATGTGCACTTTAGCTCCTAATGGTGGCTACCTCAAGACAAAATCAATTCCATTTCAAATGGAATGCGATTGGAGAGCTGTTTAGAAACGTGTTGATAGGAAAGAATATTAAAGGTTGAATGCTCCGGAGACAGGAAATGAGAAACGTAAAGGTATCTTTTTAACACTAAAGGCACTCTGTCTTTCCTGTCCTAGAAACCTTGAGAGAGAGGAAAAAACAATCTTTAAAATGCTCTGCACATTTGAGACACTAATACCCTGGGCTAAGAGCCAATGACACTTGAATAAAGACCCAAACTGTTCTCCCTTGGGCCCCCTGTGGAAACTCAGAAGTTACATTTGCAGATGCCCCAATCATCGGCCACACCTGCCTCCACTAGCATGAGCCAAGAGAAAAGAGGCAGAAAAAGTCTCCCTAGTTCTGGAGCCTTTTACATGCCATGGCTATGGCTCAGAGGCACTGGGGTTTGGGTGGAGTTTCAGCATCTTGGGCCTGAGGAGCTGCCTCTGGTTCACAGAGCAATGCTTCATTCCCTTGCAGAGGCTCAGCTGCATGTCAAAGGGAATGTTTCCAAGTGTCTCCAATGCCATGCAGCGCTTCCCACCAGACTGTAAGTTTTCAAGCTGGTCCAGTGTATCTGCACCTTGCTTGTGGGTTGTTTTAAATTTAAACTTCCTTTTTGTCCAACCCACGTTGCTTGTGGGTTGTTGTAAGTTTAACTTTACTTTTTGGGATTTTCTACATAAGTACTAGATTCCATCATTTCCACCCTTCCTTCTTCCTCCCCCCAACTCCATCCCAAGTCCTTCCTGACTCTCTCAATTCATGACCTCTATTATTGATGATGACTACATTATTACATATTAGTTAGTGACATTCAGAAAAGGAGGATGGAAGCATGGTCTAAGAGCTAAATATAGCATGTCTACTCCATGCTACGCTGTGTTTTTAACCACAAGTGTGTATGGAGGTATCACATGTTATACATACACAGGTGTCTGTGATGGCTAGTTTTATGCTAACATGAAACAAGTCAGAGAAATCTAGGAAGAAGAAATTTCAATTGAGAAATGCTCCTACCAGATTGTCTGGTGGGCAAGCCTGTGTGTGGTCATTTTCTTGATTGAAGACTAATATGGGAGAACCCAGTCAATTGTGGGTGGTGTCACCCCTAGAAAGGTGGTACTGCTGTTATATTAGCGATCAGGCTGAGCAAGCCACGGAGAGCAAGATAGTAAGCAGCATTTTTCCATGGTCTCTGCTTCAGCTCCTACCTCCAGGTCCATGCCTGGCTTGAATTCATGCCCTGAATTCCCTTAGTGATGACCATGATGTGAGAGTGGCCAGCTGGAGTGAACTCATTTCTCCTCAGGTAAAGTCAGTCTTTTATCACAGCTAGAGAGACCGAGCTCAACAACTTCGGAAGGTGGGGATTCTGTGATCTTTGAAATTTAAACAATCTAATCTTCCTTACAAATAGTAAAAACATAAATAATTTGATTTACTCATAAGAAACAAGTAGTACTTGAGATGTAACAATCATAATTTGTTTATACTGGTTTTTAAATTTTAAGTTTTCTTATGAATCTCTTTTTCTTCAGGGTAAATTAATGGACAATATGGCAAATGCTGGGCAGAGTAAAGAAAACAACCAAAAAAGGATGTTTTTCTACCTCCCGCACCCCAAATTCAAGTAGAATGCTATAGGGAAAATCTCGCCTGTTCTTAGATTGCCCCAGGTGTTCTTGGAAGGATCATTCCTAACTGGAATTTTAAAAATACATTTATAATAACGAACACATTATATTTTAATTCTCACAGGAGACCATCCATGTCTTGACAACAGACCTTCTATATGGGCTTTTTAGAAGGGACTTTCTATAAGGGCTTTCTATATGTCTCTATGTGAGACATGTGATTTGCAAGAGAGTAGACACATTATAACTGTTTATTGAATCAATCTGTGGGCAAAGAAATAGATGAGAGAATGGGTGAAGGAAACGCGGATGTACCATGTTATGGGAAGCTGAAATACAGCTGAATTTCCAAATGATAATTCCTGCAGTGTGATTATAATGATTATCACGGACAAAGTGACATTGTAATTCTACATCACTTGAATTTTTTAGCGTATTTTCTGATTTTCCTCTAAGTATATACCCAGTAATCACTCACTCACCGGCAAATATGCAAAAATCAGTATTTAAAAACTGCACAGTCTTAGGCAAGAAACTTGAGTCCTTTGAGACTTCAGTCTTTTCCTCTGCAAAATGGGAATGATGAGGGCAGCAAAGGGGCGTGATTTAAGACTCATAAAGTACTCAGAGCAGGGGCTGGCCTGCAACAAACAAGAATTATTAAAGTCATTATTATCCACTTCCTCTGCAAAGTCATTGGGTGCAAGGAAAGTAACAAATTATTTTCTAATTTTTTTTTAAGAAATCAGATCCTCCTGTAGCAATGATTTTTAATTTGTTTAAAACACACAAAATTTGTTTAAATACACAAAAGTGGGAAAGTTTGTGGTCGTGTTACTCAGCACAGCAGCTCCTACGGGACACCGTGCAGGCCATTGTTCAGTGGCAGATCTAAGGCAGCCAAGACCTGTTGGTAAACTCCTTAAAGGAACTAATGAATGGGAGAACAAGTCCTCTCCTTGCCGTGAACTGGCTTCACACCAAACTTTGCTCATGAGCTCAACTTCTTTATTTCTTTTCCAGAAACATCCAAGAACTTCAGTCCCATGCTGGAGAAGGTAAGTCTGTCCTTCTGGAAGTAATTAGCAAAGGGAATTATCTAACCTGCAGCTGCCCGGAAGGTAAAAAGACATGGCTGACCCCAGCTGAGAGTTTTGTGTTAGAGATGCTTGTCAAAGAAAACAATGCTGGGGGGCAGGGGACCCCACTTTGGAGATGTGCAGATCCGTAAGGAAAGCAGGAGAGGGATTCATTTCTGGAGAGAAGAGACCAGCAGAACTCACCAGCCCTGTTATGAAAACAACTCTTTGTCCATGCCCATTGAAACTGTATTATGCCTGCATGGATCAGATCCCTCAAAGCATCTTTGAAGCAACACCATGGGAGAGACACAGCGAGCCTCACTTGATGGGTGAAATGCTGAGTCATGGAAGATTTGGAAATGTACCCAGAATCATAGCTGGCAAGTGGCAAGCACAAGAGTTAAGTCCAGCCAAACAGATGGCAAATACGGTTTAAACGTGACAGCGTCCCGACTAAATCGGCGCCATCTTCTGCACTGTGACTAAGTAGCTAGGCTTAGATGAGATAGGCTTAATTGGCTGTATCGAAAGGTTAAATAAAACTAAACAAAGGGTTTTTTATTCTACAAGTTCCAAATACTGTGCATCTCTGGGTCCAGGGTGTGGAAAAAGGTCAAAAGCCAGTAAAAAGGAGAAAAAGAAGGAAGTCGTTGGAATGAGAATCACTGATAATCTTAGATAAGTCTTACTGAGGTACAGGAGAGAATTCGGAAGACCCCCTTAACAGAGTTCAAGCAGGGCAAATGGAATCCAGTTGCACATGCCCTCTGTAGCTGAGGTTTTATGGTTTTACACCTGACCCAGACTTCCTTCCTTCCAGCCTCTCTGCTCCCGAGGCTCATTTGAAATCCGAGGCTGACTCTATTACGGCACTGTGCCCCACCCTCACAAAGTCCAGCATCCTTGTGATAGCCGGGACCACTGAGGATGGGCAGACTCTCAACGAGCCATGGGGTTTTGACAGATTTATAAAGAAAGCGTTGGATCTTCTTGACAAACCGGTGTACTGTGAGCCTGGAGTTGGCTGTCAGTGGGCTTCTTTCTGTGCTAAGGGGCAAAGTCCTGTCTCAAATGAAGAAGAACACCAGGGATGAGACAGCTGGGGAGGCATGTGGTTTCCCAGGGGTCTCACTTCAGCGTCTGCTGAACCTACCAACTCAACTCATTAGTTCTGTGGGCCAAGAACAAAACCTGTTTTGAAATTCATTTAATTTGGCTTTCTGCCATTTATAACAGAATCCAGACAAGTACATTGAGTCATGAAAAGAGTCGAACGGTGGTCATTTTATTTAATCAGACATCTTTACTATTGTCTTTTGTGGGAACACAAAGGAATGTTTAAAAGGATAGCTCCATTTAGGACTTCAATCCCCTGATCTTATTCCTTTAAATTCTAAATTGTCTTCCTTGTACATTCTTCTTCCATGGTGTTTTCAGACCCTAGTCCTCATATGTCAAAAGAACATCATATAGCAAGTTAAATATTTTGCCATGCAGCTGTCTGATTAAGCTGCCACTACTAACTACAGCAAGGGAAAGACTTTTGTTAAGAACTTGATACAATACATATCTTTAGGCAGCTCATGAGATAACTTAAGAAATTTCTTTTTTTAAAAAAAAATACTATAATCAGTGTTTGGGTTTCTATTGCTGCGATGAAACACCATGACCAAAAAGCAAGTTGGAGAGGAAAGTTCATCACTGAAGGAAGTCAGGACAGGAACTCAACCAGGGCCGGCAAGATCCAGTAGGCAGGAGCTGATGCAGAGGCCATGGTGGGGAGTTGCTTACTGGTTTGCTTCCAAATAACTTGCTCAGCCTTTAGTGCTTTTTCTTTCTTCTTCTTCTCTTCTTTCTTCTTCTTCTTCTTCTTCTTCGTTCGTCTTCTTCTTCTTCTTTCTTCTTTCTTTCTTCTTCTTCTTTTCTTCCTCCTCTCCTCCTCCTCCTCCTCCTCCTCCTCCTCCTCCTCCTCCTCCTTCTTTTGATTTTGAAACAGGGTTTCTCTGTGTAACAGTCCTAGATGTCCTGGAACTAGCTCTTATAGACAAGGCTGCCCTCTAACTCACAGAGATTCACCTGCCTCTGCCTCCTGAGTGCTGAGATTAAAGGTATGCACCACTACTGCCTCACCCAGACTACATTCTTTCAAAACCCATGACCAGCAGCCCAGGGATGGCACCACCTACCACGTGGTGGGCTCTCTCCCATTGATCACTAAATGAGAAAATGCCTTACAGCTGGATCTAAAGGACGTATTCCCTCAACTGAGGTGCATTTCTCTGATGATTTTAGTTTGTGTCAAGTTGACACACAAAACCAGTCAGTACACAATGGAACTCTAAAAGTTAGGAATTTAGGTAGAACAGTATTCTTCCGATTTTAATAATAATCCCCTAGGAAGCATAAGAAATTTAAGAGTACAGTAAGACATACCAATTTGGAAAATTTAGCACAAAACCCAGAAGCCTAAATTTTCACTAAATCCTTAGGTGATTCCAGTATGATTCCAGTGTCATTTCAGACTCAACTCCAGGAAGTCGCA
This sequence comes from Arvicola amphibius, assembly GCF_903992535.2. Classification (NCBI taxonomy): domain Eukaryota; kingdom Metazoa; phylum Chordata; class Mammalia; order Rodentia; family Cricetidae; genus Arvicola; species Arvicola amphibius. The sequence continues at coordinate 22,107,505 of NC_052053.1, forward strand.
AAGTCTCTCTGAACATTACCAAAGACACTGGTTTACAGTGGTAGGTTCTGAATCTCTGTCTACAGAGGCAGTCAAGGATGGCTCTTGAAAGATGAACATGAACTTCTCCACCATATTTTCTTCTCATCTGATCAGGGTCAAGTGAGGTGACCCTCATGAAGGATGCTCTACAATTGGCACGTGCTAGAAACAATTATTTTTTATGCACTCATTAAACTAGAACTAAACGGCAATAACACACTTAAGCATCCTGGCATGCTTACATAAAGTCCATCTCTGGTGTCTCTCTAGAGGTGTTAAGATTCAAAAATGCTAACAACAGATTGGCTTTATTCCACAATGCTAAACCTTCTGGGCTTCCCTGGATTTAAGGAGAACAGGATGCCACATTTGTGTGCACTTCCTTTTGACCGTTTTCCAGGTGACTTGAAAACTACAAACTCAAAGTCAGCCTCCACGGAGGAGATGTGCGGCATGCCAGGCTTGCAATGCAGGTGGATTTGACACTTTGCCTTCAAGCTCAGTGTCTTTTAGTGTTCAAGCACACAGTCCCAACCAGGACAGTCAGAGAAAGAGTCCCAGATAGCCCAAGACCCTCACTGCCTCCCACTTCTCTGTATATTCTCTCTCTCTCTCTCTCTCTCTCTCTCTCTCTCTCTCTCTCTCTCTCTCTCTCTGTTATTTTCTTTCTTCTCAGTTGATTTAAGGTTCTGAATCGTTCACAAGCAACCCTGGTCTTGAAGATCAGCACCCCTGACAGTCACTAGATGAGGAGCTGTTTATGAAAACATTGGCAAAGTTGAGTAATCCATGTCTGAAGAAAGCTACTTTCTGATCTAAAATGTTCAGAGGAGGAGACGCTTCTTGATGGCCCAGTATTTTGTTTTGAAGTACCTTATAAACTTTTATAGTAATCCCTGTTGGGGAAGCCAAACGTGTGATCTCCAGCGTTGTATTGTTGCCACGCAGCTGCTGACATGCCACATACTTCAACGAGTGATGATTCAACGGGGAGAACAAGAAGACCGGTTGACTAAAGAGATGAAACCGCTACCACAGAAAACCTCACTTCACAAGTACGGCCCTTCAAAGAGCAGAGCAGATGAGAGAAGCCATATCCAACCAACACAAGAGTCCAGGCCTCAGGAAGGGTGTCTAAAGAAGCAAAACAAATAACAACAAAGGCTACCCTGCTGGGGGCTGGGGAAGGGAATCCGGAAAGTCCAGTAAAGGTCATAATCTACAACACTGTGCCGAGCCTCCCAAAGCAGAGACTGTGACACGCAAGACAAGTAAGGTAAGTACATGTTCTGCCAACACAGCGTGTTTGGACACATGGGTTCCAGGAGAAGACACTGGGAGAGTCCATGAAAACTCTGCTGGACCCTGAGCTGGAGATAAAACTAGAGACTATACCCGTAGTTTGGTTAAAAATGCTGTCAGCCCCATAGTGGCAAGACCAACCTCTAGCCAGAGACTAATTCATGTTCCTCAGTCTACGTGATTTATTTATTGTGAGATGGCCCATCATTCGGCAACATGTAATTCTCTTTTGACACAGCAAGTTAATAAACCTAACCTTGTATTTCCAATAGGACCTAACACCAACTACTTTATCACCCAAATGTTCTTAGTGTGACCAAATAGTACAATGACCTACCAATGATTTGGCTATACAATGGCTGTAAGACAATATCCTAAGTGTTATCTTATATACTTTGATTCTATACCCACGATAGTACTGTTTCTCCTATAGCCAGAATAGACAAGTTTGGGAATCACCCAGGGATAGAAGTAGGAGAGTTTCTATCCATAGTAGTTGATGTGTCATCTCCCTATTTTGAATTCCGCAGGTCTGGAGTCTTAGGGAAGTGCAGCCACCAAAGAGCACAATGATGATTCCCACTGAACTGAAAACCGAGACTCCCAGCTGGCCGTTTTGAGCTCCTCTTGTCATTGATTGAATCAGCAGCCAAGGCAAGGGTCACTCTATTGACTTGTGGTATTAATCCTGTTTAAAAAAAGAAATCATGGCTGCAAGGTGGAAATGAGAAGGAATGTGTGGAGTTCATATACTTTCAGTAGCAAAGCTTGCTGCAAACGAACCAAAATTAAAGGAGGCCATGGTCACTAAAGTTTTGGACATTTTAATGTTAAAGATCTGGGTCACCCACCAGGTAAAGGAATTAGGCCAGTTGAGCAGCTGGCCCAGCATGAAGAAAACATGAGCTGCTTCAGGAGCTATTAATATCTCTAAACCAAAGAAAGTGATGTGTGTTTTATTACTTCCTTATTATAGATATAGTATGTTATGCTGTTCGATAGAATAGTATCATGTCTATTTTGTTATATATCTGTTAGGGTATATGTAATTGCCAATATACTGCACATTAAAATATAGTAATTAATAAGTGTATTTTCCTCTTTTCCCAATTATTTTGAAAGAATTATTAATAGTGATAATTTTGTAATTTAGTCATTGTACCACAGAATAGTCATATGTCATTGGGAAATAAATTAAGGACTAGTATCTAGCCTAGAGATAGACACTATGTCACCCGTGTAAAATACGTGAAGGAAATATTTAAGTTGACTGGAGCAGCTGAATGCCTCCTGTTGGTGTGGAGATGCTAGGATGAAAGCACCTGCTATAAGAGGAGTGGCTGCCTGCATTTGCTATCATTTGCACTGAGAACACTCCAGTGTGTGTACAAGGCTGAAGATGGATGGTGGGTGACCCAAACCTTGGACTATGTGCATTTTTTTTTTTTTTTTTTGCCTCTTAGGTCTAACTCCAATTCTTTTTCTTTATTCTGCTTTGGAAACCTGATGCCCAGAATCTTCACATTGTCTTCCTCCTTGGCTGGTTTGATGAGCTGTGTTAGTAGAGGATGATAGAGGACCACCGTCTGGAGACAGAGTATGAAGAACTCTTTCAGGGCAACCCCACCACTGTCCTTCATTCTGCCAATCAAAGCTGGGTGTATGTGATAATTTTTTTGACACTCTCAGAACCAAATACACAGTATCACCTCAGACATACTAGACTGGACCAGGTAGTGTCACCTCAGAGGCCACTCCTGGCCCCTCAGCATTTTCTAGGTTGTCAAATTCCTACGAAATTCTTTTTGTTTTTCCAGTCTTAAGTGGTGACTTTTCCTGCTGTTAATGCAAACTGTGTTAATGCAAACCATGTCCCTTCCTGTTGCTGTGGTAAAAATACTCTTTCAAAGCAACCTAAGGCAGAATGGGTTTGTTCTGGCTCATACTTCAAAGGTACAGGTTATCATGACAGGGATGTCAAGGCAGCTAGTCACATGACATCCAAATCAGGAATCAGAGAGATGAATGCTTCCGACTGCTCATCTCACTTTCTTTATGTTATCCAATCCCGGATCCTCTGCCTAGGAAATGGCCCCACCTACAATTAGAATTAGTCTTTCCAAATCACCTAGAATAACCAAGATGATCCCTTACAGGGATGCCCTGAGGACCATCTCTCATGTGATTCTGGATTCTGTGATTGACAGTCAACCTTCACAGTCCCTTTCTGTGTTTTCATTTGCTAGTAGCCACTTAACCAAAGCCTGTATATTAAAATGACAAGGGTGGATTGTGTTTCCTGAACAGTGTGGTGGTTTGAATAAGAATAACCCCCATAGGCTCATCTATTCGGATGCTTAGTCACCCAGGAGTGGCACTGTTTGAAAAGATTAAAAGTACTGGGAGGTGTGGCCTTTGGAGAGGAAGTACATCACTGGGGGTGGGCTTAGAGGTTTCAAAAGCCCATGCCAAGCCCAGAGTCTCTCTAAGCCCCAGAAGATCAAGATGTAGCTCTCAGCTACTTCTCCAGCACCATTTTGCCTGCATGCCACCATGCTCCCCACCATGATGATAGCAGACTAAACCTCTGAAACAATGAGCAAGCCCCCCAACTAAATGCTTTCTTTTTGTAAGAGTTGCCTTGGCCTGGGAACTCCGAGCAATAAACTAAGACAGACACTAACAAAAACAACAGTGCTGGCCATAGATGGTTGTTAGTCAACAGGTAGGTGTGACCTATGTTGTCAGTCACGAAATCTAGCACTATCATTCCAATGCTCCCGTACAGGACAACAAGGCTTTGCTCACATTTCAAGATCAAAAATGTTTCTCCATTCTTCTGATATTAGAAAGGCAATAGTGCTGGTCCATGACGTCACATGATCGTCCCATGGATGTTGTTTCGAGCCTCACAATGATATGCTTCAGAGAGCAAATGTTGCTGCAGGCTAGTTCTGCTAGGCCTTACCATCTAACATATATAGATATTACAATATTTTAATCTTTAACAATTATTAATTGTTGATGAGGCATTTTGAACCTGTATTGGTGAAAATGACCAATAATTAATCAAAGAGCTCAGTTGTTTGGTTGTTTCTTTTTTGTCTCAACTGTAGCCCAGATGGCCCAGAACTCCCAGCAATCCTCCTACCTCAGCCATCTGAGTGCTGGGATTATAGGATCCTTAGGGGAAAAAAATCTAAAACAGAATTCAGGTGTTTTCCAGAAAGCATAAGGAACTATGAGGGTGGAAGCAGAATCTGACTACTACCCCAGAGGGTAACAGTGGGCACAAAGCCTTTGGATTCCCCTTTGGCTGTCTTCAGGGCAAAGGACCCCCATTTACCTGCGAATCAGTGAGCTGGTCCTATGTTGTCAGGGACATTCTAGTCTGATGGCCTGACAGAACACCATAAAGCACCCTTATCTGAGATGGGACTAATGAAGTTATGTGCAGGAGTCAGACAATGCAACTCTACAAAGAAGATGGTGACCATGCCACATGGGACATGTCCTAACATGCTGATTTTTTATTTGGACCTTTGATAGTTGCAAAATTAACAAGAAAAAATATGTATAAATGTATTACTGTTGATCTAAACACATTCAGCTAGCGGCCAGAAGAACCAGAAAGAAAACCCGGTAGCAATTATTTCTCTTGGGAATTAGGGCTGAAGAAATGGAAAATGAGAAAGCAGCTGACAGCTCTTTGCACCAGCATTTCTGTATAATTTGATGTGTGACTAGGTGAATGTATTAATTCCAAACACTGTAACCACTGTTCTAAAGTGTGCATGCTGGGGATGCAGCGTGTCTCTGTGAGTTGCAAAAAGCAAGAGCTTATCCTGGAGAAAATAAATGCAGTTTTGTGCTTTCTGAACAGCAATTTAAAATTCGATGCAATGACACCCATTTAAATCAAGTTCGGTAAACTTGCACTTCTAGCTAACCCAGAAAAGAGTCTTCCAGAAAACAACCTAAACAGTAAGAATGGTCTTTTCCAGAGCTAGGGAGATGGCTCAGTCAGTCAAGTGTGTAAGTTTAAATTTCCAGCATCCATGTAGAAAAGCCAGGTGCTGTAGTTCACATCTGTAACCCCAGTGCTGGGGGAGGGGCAGAGACAGGAGGAGCCCTAGAGCAAGCTGGGCAGCTAGACAATCAACCAGCCAAGCATAAACACGGAGCTCACTGAGAGACCCTGTCTCAAAAAGATAAGTGGAGAGCAATTGGGGAAGTCATCAACATTGGCTTCTAGCCTACTCTCTCTCTCTCTCTCTCTCTCTCTCTCTCTCTCTCTCTCTCTCTCTCTCTCTCTCTCCACACACACTCTAATATACACACTCACACATCCACACATACTCTCTCACACATACACATTAGAGAGGAAGAGAGAAAGAGCGCACTTTCTTAAGTAACAAAAACATCAAGTCCACTGAAGCTGGAAATTAATTGCAACCTAAACTCCAAACTATGGAAGACAGAAGGTGTGGCCAACCTGAAAATCTGGGAGGAAAGACAGCGCATAGGCTGAGTTCTCCAGAAGCATTAGGGCGTCATGGAGACCATGGCCCTCAGTTGGGACAGTGAACGCCTGCTCCCACTCGCTGAAAGCAGGAAGTGTGGTGCTGAGTGACCAAGTCTGAGGCAGGACACACTCGCTGGTCTGCTAGTGAGGCAGGACAGAAAGAGGCCATGAAATCCTCCAGCAGGTGATTGGTCACACCAGACGGTCTAAGCGCGTGCTCACTCCGTGGTTATGTCTCATCAGAAACTGCTCAAAGTCATTTCAAAATTTTAACTTCATGCAAATTCACTTGAGATGGGTGTTCTTCTGACCATGCTATGCTACAGGTGCGATGCCAGAGGCATTTGGAGACTAAGTGACCTGCCTGAAACTACCGTGTACAAGTGCGGAACCTCAGCCCCAGACAGAATCTGTCCAGAGTTCATGCTCCTAACAGCTAAGTAGGTTATAGTGCCTCTTTAAAGAGAACTATGAATGAAGGAAGGGAAAGAAAACCGGGAAGGAAACATCATACACAGAACCCACTGAGTAGTAACAACAGCCAACCAGAACCCCCCAAGAACCATACATAGTATACTGAAAACCACAGGAAAAAGACAGTCTGAGGAAATTAAAAGAGGGTCAATTGTACAACTGTGGAAATTGTAGCTGGAAATTAAAAGAATCCATATAGCTAACTAAAGTTCGTCAACAGATGAAAGGTCAGCGGAAATGAAAATAAACCAGTTTTTATTCACAGTAGTCAACGGTGTTATCAAAAGTTGGCAAATCAAAACATAAAAGCTTAAGAACATTCTTTCTTTTCCCAAGATGTATTTTATTGTGTGTGTGTGTGTGTGTGTGTGTGTGTGTGTGTGTGTGTGTGCTCAAGTGAATTCAGGTGCCCTTACAGGCCAGAAGAAGGTGTCCAGTCCCTCAGAGTGAGAATTACAGGCTGTTGTGAGCTGCCCATGTAGGTGCTGGGAACTGAGTACTCAATTGGGTCCTCAGCAAGTGCATGCTCTTAACTCCTGATCCAGCAACACTCCAACCCTATTAAGTAAATTCTTAAAAGTTCCGAAATAAGCAGAAAAGGGCCTAGAGACACATGATTCTCTAAATATCAGAAAGAAACTACAAGCCAGGAATTCTGACACATGTGTGTAATGGCCGGCTACAGTGATATTTCATTTGTATTTTAATAAACAAAGCTTGCCTGAAGATCAGAGCATTAATCCCAGTAGCTACATTAGTTTGCCATAGAAACCAGGGAGTAGTGGTGCATGTGTATAAACCCAGAACTAGAAAAGATTATAAGACAGAAGGAAACAGATCTCAGACTTAAATCTCATTCTAAGGATTCCTGGAGGCAGGATTGCCATTTCAGACTGAGAAGTATAAGCCAGTGGCTGGCTGTTTTGTTTTGCTGGCCTTCAGGTTGAACCCCAATATCAGTCTCTGGGTTTTCATTAATCATGCTACAGCCAGCATTTGGGAGGATCATCATCTTAAGGCTAGCATAGGCAACACAGCAAGATCCTTTCTCAAGAAACAAAGTCGTAGGCAGGGGAAGGAAAATATTATTTATATCACTTATGTTCTGTTGCTGTGATAAAATATCATAACCAAAACAACATACAGAAGGGAAAGTTTATTTGTGCTTATGGTTCAGGATAGAGAGTCCATATTAGCAAGGGACTCAGAGCAGCAAGTGTCTAGAACAGGAAGCTGAGAGAGTGCATATCCAATATCAAAGACACAGGAGGCAGAGGCTGGGCAAGGCTATGAATTCTCAAAGCCCCTCCCCCCCCCCAGTGTTGTTCTTCCTCCAGCAGGATGCACTGACTCTCCAAACAGTGCCACCAACAGGGAACCAAGCATCCAACACCTTAGCCTGTGGGGGCATTCCTCATTTAACCACCACATTTAATTTTTAATGTGTTTTCCAAACACAAAAATGAGGCCAACAATAATGGTTAAAACGACTAAAGATAAGTGAGGTCAAACATATCATCCTTCTCTGGTAAGGTAAATCTATCTCAGGAAAGCTCACAACACCAAACAACTATTTGCTGTATGCAAAAAAATAGGTTTACTGAAAAAAACAAACACCCCACATATATAACACAATTACAACAAAGAGGTTAATAATGTGGTTGCATTATTAATGTCCAAACTGAATTCCTTCAGGAAGCATAAGAGAAATAAGTTCAGCCAATAATTATAAAAGAGTTGATTGATAATGAATATGTCATGGAATACTAAGGTCCTCAGTACGGAAATTACTTCTTCAAATAAAAAAACAGCAGCCCAACTGTCTAAAATTACGACCATTAAAAATTTCAAATTAAGACCAGTAGTGGTGTGGCACACACCTAGAGGCAGGCAGATCTCTGTGAGTTTGAGGCCAGCCTGGTCCACAGAAAAAGTTTCAGGACAGTCAAAGATACACAGAGAAACCCTGTCTTAAAAAGCCAAAAACAAACAAACAAAAGAAAGAAAGAAATTTCTAATTAAGAACATTAGAAACTGAAAATCTAAGAAATTTAGACAACAGCAACAATGAGAAGGCCATGCATCAGAATGCATTGTTGGCCTCAAAAATCAGTGATTTGAAGAAAATTTTAAAGCCTTACTCAGAGTATTAAAAAAGAAAAAGAAAACCTGAGTTCATATTTAAAACAAGGGATAAGAAAAAGAACAAGAAAATAAATATAAGGAAGGCAGTAAATGGTAATTAAAGACAAAAGTAGGTATTAATGATGGGAACAAATTATGTAAAAATAATAAACACAAAAGTGGTTTATTTGAGAGAAACCATATCAAATGATTCAAAGGGCTTTATCTCATTTTCAAAAGAAAGTATAAAGTAAATACAAACATAAAAGTCAGCAATTAGAATGAACTAAAAAAGCAACTAAAATAATTGCGTGGGAATAGTCTGCAAGTGCACTGGAAAATTTAGATAAAATGTATCTGTTTCTAGGGAAATATCACCGTCCAAAAGACTAACACCAATTACCAGTAACGAGCGATATGGAGAAAGTTGTCAAAGATAACCCCCCGACCAAACACCAGATGCCGTAAGTCTAACTAATGACTTCATTCAAAATGCCAAGGAATAGGACCACATCACACTGATCCTAAGTGATCTCTGTGTGTACTTGGGGGTGGGGGAGAAACAGGAGACTGACATTGGGACTGAAAAATAGAGTGCCAAAGAGAAAGTACAGATCAATGCGTCGTTTATAAGTAGTCTAGGAGTGATGGAAAATGAAAGACATTAGAAAGTTAACATTACGATAGAATGGGGTTCATCCTGGAAACACAAGGAATCCTTCCAAATTAGATTATCCAGTTATCTATAATTAGCAAGTTAAAGGAGAAACTCCACTGATCATGTCAATAAATAGTGGAATCCCCATTTTGCAAACTTGAATAGTGGCATATACCTACAATTCCTGCAAGAGGGAGGCTGGGGCGGGAGAATCAAAGACTCAGAGACTGAGCAAACTCAGCCTAGGCTGCAGAGCAAGATCTTGTCAAAAACAAACAAACCCTCCGAATAACAACAGCAAAAAGCTGAGCATACTGCACACCCCAGATTAAAAAGGCACAGTTGTTTATATGCAGAGAGACATAGCTTCACATACCAGTGTATTCCCATACGTATATTTACTCATTGCGCACACACATAACCAACCAAAAGCTAGCATCCTGCTCAAAGAAAATTCATTGTAATTAGCCTTATTAGCATACGAAACAGGAGGGTAAAGGCCGCCTTTGAGAGAAAGGCGTTGAGACTTCAGGGCAGGCCCAGTGGCAGCTGCTAATTATGAGAGGGCAGCTTCAGAATGGGAGGAGGGACCCTTGAGTGTCAGTGTGCTCTGTCCCACTAAAGGACAATATCAGAATGGGTGGCAGGAATAGCCTGGCAGGCTCAGGAAATTAGCTACACTCAGGTGACTGAACAAACAAGTCAATTGTCTAGAAATAAGGAGAGACAGGCTTTCCATTAATGAAGAGGAGAAACACATGGATTTTCGTGAAACTAAATTTGGTAACGAGTCCACACCAGACTGCTTCATGGGAAAGCACTTTGGTTTTTCTCTTAGCCGTTAGCAGTGAGGTTATTTAGTCTCCACGAGGGACCCCTTCTCTGCAGTTAACTTTCACCTGATGACGTTAGCCCTTAACACCCATGGATCATCCCATCCTATGTCAATCACTTCATTGACAATACAAAATGGTGGTTTCCTAATGCTCTCCTTCCTACACATGCACCCGCTGGTATCCGTCTTTCAGACTAGTTCCTATCCCCTAAAAAGATGGGATACGTTGTCATTTCCCCCTTTAACTACAGATTTTCAGAGTGAACACTTGATGCAAAAGTCACCTTCAAGGTGGGAAATGAGGCATGAGCAGTTGCTCTCCTCCCTTCCTCCCCTCTGGATTTAAAGGTTACCTTTTATGGTTGATTATCTTTTAAACGTTAAAATCGCCCCGAATTTGACCAGTAAGAGGATGTTCGTCTCCTCAGGATGGCTTTCAGGTAATCCCATCACAGGCCCCATGGTCTCTTCCTTGCTTTGGGCAACAATGAGACATATGAAGCCCTCATTCACGCTTGCTCTGCCACACCTGGGACTCAGCCTCTGTTTCTTTCCATTCCAAAATATTTAGAAAGGAAGACAAGAGAGCTAAATGCAAAGGTTGCCACCGGGGTACCATGGGTCTTATACAATTCAAATGTGGAAAACTTGATGTGAAAGCCAGTTATTTTGTATTTACATTTACATTTAACTTTGAATACAATAGGGTTTTCCCTCTTAATATCTTTGTTAATGTGTGTCATTTATTTATTTATTTATTGGCTTATCTTTTAAAAATCTTGATTCATAGTAATTTTAACAAACTATGTTATTTGCTACTATTTATCATTTGTTCCACATTTATGGTGATAGCATTAATTGCAAACAGTAAAATATATTTTGGATTACCTTTGTGATTTTTTTTCTCAAGTGTGTTATGGGAGCAAGTGTGTGTGTGTGTGTGTGTGTGTGTGTGTGTGTGTGTGTGTGTGTGTGTGTGTGTAGAGGCCATAGTGGAGTTGCTAGGTTCTATGACAAATCTACAGTTCGTATTTTAAGAACTCCAAGCCTGCTTAGGAAGTAGCAGAAGCCTTTTCATCTCCATCACTGACGGGCAAGAGTTACAGTTCCTCTACATCCCAGTCAGAACTTGCTCCTATCTCTGCTTTGATCACAGTCATGTGCGGGTATACGACAGTCATTCATTATGGTTTTGATTTGTATTTCCCTGACTACATTCTTAGTGTGATAGTCTAAGGACAAAAAGAACTGGGAACAGATCTGGGATAATGGTTCTGTGGGGAAAATGCCCATCACACAAATGTGAAGATAATTTCAGATCTCTAGAACCCACATTAAAAACAGAGCCCATCACCTACCCATAATCCCAGCACTCAGGACAGAGAGCAAGTGACCCCTCTGGAGAGATGGCTATCTACACTGTGGGATTGGCTAACTCTGATTTAGTGAAAGAGCCTTGCTAAAGAAAGTGGAGAATAATATAAAAAAGATGCCTGATACATCCTTGTGCCTTCACGCCCAGACACACCTACAGACATAGACAAACGAAAGGTATTAGTAAGAAATAAGAATGGGCTGGCTGGACGGCTCAGCACATTAACTGGCTTGAGTTCCATCCCCGCCTACCATCCACATGATGGGAAGAGAAACTATCTCCTGTGAGTTGCCCTTTGACCTACACATACTAAACAAAAAAGTAACCATAAGGAAATTAATAAAAAGCATTAAAAATAATGAAAAGATAAGATGAAATATTTGTAATCTATCTGGTAAAGTTCTTGAATGTAACTATATGAAAAAATTTGTGCAGCTGATAAATTTTATAAATAATAACTTGTTTAAAATAAGATTTGAATGCCCACTTCATATTTAATTAGTCATTAAGTCATGAATGGACAGTCAATGTTATTTCCCCCCAAAAATGTAAATTAGAATCACAATGAAATACCATAATACATCCAAATCAAAATTACTAAAGTTAAAAAAGCCAAAAAGAACAAGCACTGGCTTAACGATTCTCATTCTTTTCTGGTGAGACAGAAAAATACTACTTTCACTTGGAACTGCTTTGGCAGTTCCTTACAGCGTCCAAGATTCACTTAGCAAAAGCTCCAGTACTTTCATTTCATGGTATTTATGCAAGAGGAATGGTAGTGCTCACCAGCATGCATGGCTCCTGTTAACATGCGCTTTGGGTGGCACGGTGTCCAGAAGTTAGACTATAACTCAGAGACAGTAGGAAATACCCAAGATTTTGGTCAGAAGTCAGATGTCAAAATGGTCAAATAGTCAACCATTTAAAACAAACAAAAATGGGTATACATACATAATTCATACATACACACACACACACACACACATCTAAAATGTGGTCCCAAACATAAACATATCGATACCTATGTACCTATGAGTGGACACAAGCTATGAAGAGCTGTATATCTTCTGTCAGAGTCCCTGGACACTGTTCATACATAGGAGACCTTAAACAAAGACCAAATAACTTGGACAGCTGAGATCAGTAATCTTGCTTAGTAGAGACACAGACTCCTTCCTTTCTAGAAGGGCCAGAGATGAAGCTCAAAAGAGATGAATACTGTAGGTATAAACTTGCCTTTGTTGCTTACAGGATATCAGCAAGTATCTTGATCTGAAGATATCAGAGTTTTTGATCCACAAACTTGCTTGAGAATCCAGTTCAGATCAAAGAATGTACCAGAATCTTCTCTGCCTCTAGGTTCTATTGTTCCCAATCATGGAGTCCCACAGCAGTTAGCTTACTTCCTGAAGAATTTTCTTTCATATTATCCAACTTACTTATGATGCCTTGGTTTGTGCCCATAAGTTAGACGAATCTACCCCTAAATCCTTTCCATCACCTGATTGTGAGGATCCCAGTGTAGCCACAGTTCAAGCGATTCCCCAGGCAGGGTTCTGCACTTTCTGCTCACACAGTGGGTTTATACTTTCTGGTCCTGTTCGTGTTCAACCCCAGAAGTCTATCCACCTCTTAGAGATGGTTCCTGACCAGTTTGATTTTATTCTTTGGACAAAAGCCAGATAACAAGGCTGGTTTCAAAATGCATGGACATTTGGCCGCCACTCCCCCAATCAGGGCTCATTTGCAGCTATGGAAAGACGACAGTTTAGATTATCTCTATTTTCCCACAGAGCAGTTTTGCTACATGGTCTCCAGTTTCTGTACATGAATTCCTGGAACAACATGCACAAGAGTTCAGAAACTGAGAGTGGAGAACAGCGGCCTGACACATTCCGAGAGTGCTGATTTCCAACAACTGAGGCAGAACTCCTCGTCTCAACGTTTGAATTATAAGCTTGTGCCTTGTTCTTAGTATTAATTTTCCTTTTGAAACTCAAAACAAAGCTTCAGTTCAAAAATGACTAAAGGTTTCCAGTGCTTTGGCCTGCTCTCTAGCTTTCAGCTCTGTCTTTATTTTATTAAGCATATTAAAGGCCTTGTGATTAATATTAGCAGTTTACTTTTCATTAAAATTTGGGCAAGAATAAAAATAAAATAAGATAGTAAACTTATTATTTGATTCAACTAATTGTCAAAGGTATCAGCGCTGCCCATACCAAAGTGTCACTGGCTCCTAAGATCAGCATAGAAAAGTTGAGAATTCATCTATCAACTAGTGTTCAAAAAATAAATTCGGTTACATAGAAGAGTTTTAGGCATTTGAAAGGTTGTCCAAAAGTCAAACACAAAGATCTATTACTGCCTGTATTAAATTTAATTTAAAATTTAAATTGAATTACTGCCTTAATAAAAATGGTATTTGACAAGCTGTGACTTGAAACCCACACATGCAAACCATTCCAGGGAAAAGTGGCTGCTGCAGTTTGACTAAGTGTCCCCCAAAGGCATGTGTGTTTTAAGGGCCTGGCCACCAGCCTGGGAATCTGGGGGTGGGCAGGGTAACCTTTAAGAGGTGGGGCCAGGTAAAAGGAAGTAAGGTCAATGAGGGCATATCCTGGTGGGGGATATTGGGACCTTGCCCCCACTCCCATTCTTCCCTGGATACCAGGGAGTAAACAGGCCTTCTCAACACACTCTTTTGCTACTCTATACTGCCTCCCCAAAGGCCCAAAGGCAATAGAGCCAACAGACCATCAAGTAAAACCTCAGAAATTATGAAGCAAACAAAAAAAATCTTTCTTCTGTATAAGCCGATTGTCCTAAGCATTTTTTTTTTATCAATGAAAAGCCTACAAATACAGTGGCAGACTGATTTTGTGTGGGTAGGTTCCAAGCAGTGACTGCTGTGACAGCCAACCCGGGTCTCTCTGTCCTCACCACCTCTAAGCCCTCTGTGAGCTCCAAGACTTTCACAGGCCTTTGCCTAAAGTGCTGAGCACTGACTGAGAGTAAACAGCCCTCTTCTGCATTCTTTCCAGAAGCCCTCAGTGATTAAGGGGAGTTTGTGTATGACGATTCCAACTTCTGTGGGATCACACTAGGAAACAGGCTTTATGACAATTTTCAGGCTCTCTCTCAGACAAAACTAAAGTCATTGTCTCTTGACATGGCCCTTTCTCTGGCTGCCTGACCTTTGTGATCCTCTTCTCCCTCACCTCCAAGTTCTCCTGTGTTTCCTCCACATACTGGTTGTGTGGACATTATCCTGGGCTGTGCCTCCCACCATTTGATACTTCTGCAATCACAGCTATGAACTGAAATGGGAGTTCCCTGTCCACTAACCTCTGTAGCTATGTATTTTGAGACCTAGAAGGGTCTTGAATCCTGAAAATTAATGTGATGTGTGATGCTTTTCTGTATGCTGTTAATATCTTATCACCATTGGTAAATAAGGAATCTGATTTGGCCAATAGCCAGCTGCCAGAGCTTTACCACTAAGTCACAGGCCTCATGGAAATACACAAGTTAATAGAAATGGGTTAATTTCAGTTGTAAGAGCTAGTTAGTAATAATTCTGAGCCATCAGCCAAATAGTTTGTAATTAATATTAAGCCTCAGAGTGGTTATTCAGGAACTGGCAGGTGGTAGAGAGACCTCCAGTAACAAAATGGTGCCCACTGTCTGGCACAGATCTACATAAGACCTAAAAAAAAAAGCTTTAAAAGGTTCTCATCACAAAGAAATGGAGCCACACTGGGTTTCCTAGTCTTCATGCCAAACAGAACACAGAGACACAACTCACAACAACTGCTTGAGAGATGGAGCCAGCTGCCAACCGTCATGGGTTGAGCCACATGGCAGGTTCCTACAGTCTCGATTACACAAACTACAATAAACAGGTTCCCAGTAGCTGCCTGCAGTCTTCAAAGTACAACCCCTAGCTTAAGAGCACAGCTGCACATTAGCATCTTAGTGCTGCTTTCCAGAGTTGAGTGTGAGCATGGCTCCCAGAGCTGGCAGTAAACACACCTCCTCCATGTTAGAAAGTAAAATGAGGCCAGGCCAACAGCCAAAGCTATGGCTTTGTTCCTAACCATACCCACTTAACATTTTAAAAACTCTTCTGATTACAGATATGCAATAAACACAGATTCAGACCCCCCCCCCCAAAAAAAACTGTGACTCTAAATGGGTTATAGTGTGTTTTAAAAAAATGTATGTAGGCTTAAGAACAAAAATGGGTATAGGCAGTTATAGAAGAAATCATTTAAAAAATAAAACAAAGATGTAATGAAAGTAATATTAAAAAGTCACAGAAAGATAAATATGCAGAGAGTCTGGATTATGTATACTAATGTGTTGTCTTTAATTTTTTTTAAAAAGGGATATGATATAGAAATGGTGAAAATGTAGATTGTTAAATTTACTTTAATTCAAAAAACAATTGTTAATCTCAAATTACTTTACATTGGCATGGGTTTTGGTTCATTGGTACAAATTTAATGATAATTTTGTTTTACTATATGTATATTTCTACTTTTGTTTAAAGTATTATGTTTAGCACATTTACAACTGTAATATATAGTTAAAAATGCAAATTAGTAGTTATTTGTAACAGTCAAATATAGCCAAGTTAGTTATGGTTTCTAGATATGTAATGATACATTTCAAATGGATGGGTAATCTTTAAACACTTTAAAGACTTATAGAATATGCCATTTAAAATGTTTTAAGAACTTAGACTTTTCTTGACATAAGATGCATCTGCCTCTGACAGCACCAGTTACTTCAAAGAGGATGATAGGCATCAGAGAAACTCCTTATGGCATTTGCTTTCAGTGTGACAAGCCTAGCCATTTGGCCAGTTGCCAAAGGAGTAAGATGCCAGAGCATCACTGGTAAGCCACGGGCCTCATGACAATACAAAAATTAATAGAAATGGGTTAATTTAAGTTGTAAGAGCTAGTTAATAGTAAGTCTGAACCATCAGTCAAACAATTTGTAATTAATATTAAGCCTCAGAGTGGTTATTCATGAACTGGCAGATGGCACAGAAACCTCCAGTAGCACTAATGGACTCAACAGATCCATTCTTGGGGTGTATACGTGTGGAATGCTTGAGGACAAGAGTTGATGGTAGCAGCAGAAACTTAGAGACAGTGGTCAAGGGACAGGGAACCATGGGGACAGCGTGGTGGCACAAAGTACTGGCCATAGTCATAGGGCACAAGCTTCGCTCATGGATTAAGATTCCTTTATTGAATGAGTGAACCCATACTTAAAATCCTCACCTTCTGCCTCAAGTGTAGCTGCTCAGTGCTCCATTTTCTGTTTGAGAGGCCAGTGATAGCTTACATGTTTCAAATATATTATTCCAAGTACCTGAAAAAGTGTACATGAGAAACTGTGTTCTGCACCTGACATTTCAAAGGTTCAATAAAAATGCCGTAGATTGTCAATTGCTCCAAATAACCCTACCCTGGAATTTAATATCTTCCAAGGTTTTAAAAACTATTATTTCACTACAGGGAAACCCTGTCTCAACCCCCCCCCCAAAAAAAAACACCACCACCAACAACAACAACAAAAAGTATTATTTCTCTTCCTTCCGCAATCTTCTTCCTTCAAGCTTGGGTATCAGTTTAAAGAAAAAGTCCTTGAGAGCAGCACCAGTTCACTCCTTGTTGAAGGAGATATTGTATATCTTCCTTTGTCATAGCCCAGACTGCAGCTAACAAACACACTGCTGCACTTTGGGACTGGAAAGAGATTTGGGGGCTTAAAAAAAATGGAACAGCCTAGCAAAGCTATTTTAAAGGAAGTAGCACAGCCATTTGCAGCTTCTTGGAACTGAGTACAGGATAACACAGTATGTTGGAGGGGGTTGGAATATTTCTGTGCATTATCTGTGCTACCGGCTCAGGAATCTGTGAGGCAAGCAGGGTCCATAATACCTTCAGGGTGTGGAAATGAGAATGTGAAGGCATTTGGTCAACTCAACAAGGTTTATATTCATAGCTGGGAAGCCAGGACCTAAGCCTCCTTGCCCAGCATCTCCATGTTTCCCACAGCTAGGGTGATAGACTGTTTGTAATCTGTGGTGTTAATATTTTGAGGGGAGGGGCACACATTCCTATTTAGAGGCTGGGGGATGCATAAAATAGACATCCATCTTCTAATGTAACCAAGATATGTTAAAAAGAGATTTTGAAAAAAAAATCTCTGAGACTCAAATCAATTTAGAAGGAGCATGGTGTTTAGAGTTTGGTCTGTTTTAAAAGTCAAAAATATCCCAGAAGTCAGCCTTCCTCTGCATGCATTCAATCTAACACTTTCTTTTGAAAAAACTGAAGAAAAAAAAAAAAGCAAGAAAATACCATAGCCGTTTATTCTGGAAAGGAAACAAAACTTTTCAAATGTACTAAACTTCATTTCTAGCATTTCTAGCTAATTCTGACAACACTGTCGCATTTTGTCCCAAGATGCTGTCTGGCTCCTGATGGACATAATGACCAGTAAGTACTATTTTAAAAGTACTATTAGGGAAATAGGCATCACGATTTATTGTGACTTTTCCCACTTAGAGCCTATATGCCGTTTTAAAAAGTAAGCTTGAAATTTTCTACTTGGTGCTTTAAAATACCTGCATTTTATTTCTGTATTCATTGGACAATCCAGAAGAGAATGAGCGAATGCTGCTAGTTTCCCCTTTTAAGGAATAAATTGGTGAATTGAAGCTAAGGCTATCTGCCTCTTTATCCTTCATACTTAACTCAGGACAGAGGCTTCTGGCTGAACTGTTTGTTGACCTTTATTTCTAGCAAACAGTGGCATGGGACCTCAGGAATCTTATAATTAGACCCTGTGGACCAGCTCCACACCCAGCTTCCAAGCGGCTTTGGAGAGAAGCTTCAATGACAGCTTAGCTCCAGGGCAGCAGGAACCAGCCTGCCTCGGACACTAGTAGGATGCTTTCAGTACTCAGAGGTCTGTTGGCAGATGCTGCCTCTACCTTCCAAATTCTTCAAAATGCCTGCAGAGATGTCATGTATGCAAAACACACAAAAAACGCATTTCTAACACGCCTCCCCCCCAAAGTAACCACAAGGTAAAATCCACTGTTCTTTTTCCATTGCATTTCACCCGGATGTCTTCCCAGGCAATTTCTTCCCTTCTCTCTACCTTGTGAAGATTGCTCCCCTACAAGGTCACCTAGAAAGCCCCTGTGGAAATTTCTGAATGTGTTTTGGGTTTCGGCTGTCAAAGCACATTCTTTGGGTCACAAATCATTCCTTTTTCCCTCTCCTGCACCACAGCCAGAGCTCGGAACAAGCTGCATTTTGAGCTGAGAACTCTTGAATTACCATTGATCTTCCAAATGGGTTGAGAATCCTGAGAGCCAGAAAAAAAATTCCTCTGTGAAGGTTATCTATTATCCCTGACAATACTGTTTCCTGGAAAAGATACATGACAGCTTATTTACATGAATCTGATTTATAATATTTGGAACTCTTTGCTGTGTGTATATTTACTTTACTTGAAAGGAATATACTGGGTTGACATAGGTGAAGTCTAAAGAATACATTCAGCATAACTCAGCCAAGGAGTCTTGTCTGATAGCCGATACAGAAAAGAGAGATCGATAAATGAATGAGCAAATAAT
This sequence comes from Arvicola amphibius, assembly GCF_903992535.2. Lineage (NCBI taxonomy): Eukaryota > Metazoa > Chordata > Mammalia > Rodentia > Cricetidae > Arvicola > Arvicola amphibius. The sequence goes on from NC_052053.1 coordinate 22,126,485, forward strand.
TACATAATTATGAAGTCATTTAACTCTCTCACCTTTTAAGTCTATAATGTGTTTAATAAGTATCCACAACATAATATGTGCTAAGCATTAAGATATCATTATAAATAGTATATACAGAATACATTGGTCATTGTGTGTATGGGGGTGTGTGTGGGTGGATGTGCCAGAAGACAACCTAAGGTTATATTCCACAAGTTCTGTATATTATTTTGAAACAAGGTCTCCTTTGGCCTGGAACTTACCAAGAAGGCAAGGCAGGCTGACCAGTGAGCCCCAACAGGTTTGCCTGTCTCAATTTCCCCAGTGCTGGAAGAGCAAGCATATACCAACCAAACCTGCCTTAAAAAAATGTTATTCATGTCGTTGTATTTCAAGGCAAGCACTTTAGCAGCTGAGCTATCTTCCCGACACTGGCACTGGTTCTTTCTAACTGCCTGTGCTCCATGTCTGCTCTGTATCCATCACATTGGTTATGAATACTTTTGATTTCAGAAGCCAAATGACCTCACAGCCCCTGCGACCTCTCCCAAACTTATCTAAGGAAAACTCAAATCCTGACCGCTCCATGAACTTTGCATACTGGGTCAGGACCAAACTGGTTTGAGAAAGGTTCACAAGGGGCAGAGTGTGGGAGCCAGCCCATTCCCACAGTGTAACCTTTCTCTGTCCCTGTAGCCAACAATGCTATTTAGCTCCTGTTCAGCCTTAAGTCATGTTCTCAAGTTTTTTATTCATCCTCTGTCCACTTAACATCTCTCCCAGCCAAACAAACAAACAAACCAAAAGCAACTTAAAGGGCTTTTCTTGCTATTTACTTTTTTAAAAGGTGTGAACCCAGAACCAATCCATTGGCTCAGTAAAGATCCAAGGAAAAAAACAGAATGCTACTTTGAAAAGTCCCCCTGAAGAAACAACAGTAGGCTGAGCTCTGTCTATATGATGGTATCTTCACTGCCAATCCTACTGGACTGGGAGATGCCTACAAGATTAATAAAGTGCATCAACTGGATTTCTGTGAACACATTTCTGTAGACCATGGTGATATGGGCCAGTGAGCTAAGGGAGATCTACCCTGAGTGTGGGTCACACTATCCATTAGGCTGGGGACATTCACAGCACAAAACAGCATGAAGAAAGCCAGGAGGCACGAACATGCTCTATCCTGATTTACTAGACACATGTATGTCTGTTGCCACTGCCCTTAGATATGTTTTTCCAGGGTTTGAAGATCGACTCCCATCAGAAATTCTTCACAGAGCTCCAGGTCTCCAGTCTTGGACAAGGGTAGCCTTGGTTCTTTCTTCTGACGTTTCTAAATTCTCTAACTGTACAGTCACTGGCTGTCCCACCTCTAGCTTAAAGATAATCACTGTGTAACCACCAAACCTCTGATTATGTAGCTAATCAAATAAATTATCGTTATAATTTTATAAGCAGTCTCTTATTTTCCTCAAGAGAACCTTCCCTAGCCCATGAGGCCAGTCAAGACATGGCATAGAGGACATTGTACATGGAGGTCAGCCCCCAGAGCAGGGCGCCAGCCAGAGTGTGAAGGCAAGCGTCAGAGTAAATTTTAGAGACAGAACAGTCAACACAATAATCCTGGAGACATTCAAAGCCCTTTCAAATGTTTGCCATCCCCTAGTAACTAACTATAGACCAATTGTTAAGACGATTCTTACCGTATCACTGATGATTGCTATTTTATTTGACACAAAGCCTTGGCAAGCCATTCTGAAAAGAAATTAAAGCCAACATTTATAGCTCTCCACCACTATACTTTGTATTATATATAAATATATGTTTATAGGTTTATATTTTCAATATAAAATTTATATTATAAAATTCAATTTAAAAAGTAACTTTAAAACTTCATATTTAATTTCCCTGCCCTTCATTCTAATTCTCCACTTTCTCCTTCTTGGTTAGCCAACGTGTGAGCAGCCACCACGTCACACTCTCACCCCCTCTGATGGGACTGCCCCCCTGTAAGCATCATGTCTTTCTCGTCATGTGAGATGGAAACTTGAGAAACCAGGAGCCCAACAGGCCTTCCTTCTCTAAGCTTTTTTGCTGGGAATTCTGTCACAGTGGTGAGAAATGTGATTAGCACAAAGAAAGAGTGTTCAATCATATTACGTGGCCCTATAGATTCTATAACACGGTGACAATGCAAAGCATTATGTATGTAATGTGATTTTAGAGCAAAACCGGAAATTTGCCAATGTTAACTCATCCCCATTGGTTTATAATTAAGCTAATATCTAATGATACACTCAGATGGCCAGGCCTTACACATCTGTACAGCTCTATCAGGAAAAAAATTAAAATACCAAAAGAAAGCAGTGAATGCAAGATTAATATCAGTCAAACAAAATTTGAGGCAAAAAGTACAACAAAGAGATTATCATATAACAACAAAAGTCTTTGTATAAGTGAGTTGCAAAATCAATGAAGGCAATAAGACATAAAACTATGAAACATGAGTGACATAAGTATATCTCTACTTCTTGACATATTAACCAAAAATTGCAAAATTGAAATAGTAATAACATAATTTTTAAAAACTGATTTGTGATTATAAGTGGAATTTAGTATTCAGCAAACAATACTGAAAAAAATACTACTCCTATTTTAAAACTTCGTGGAAAAATCATAAAATTGAGCATTCATTAAGAGTAGAAAACCTCAGTGGAGTTCAAGAAAGCAGAAATTAAGCAAAGCAGAGTCTCTGACCACAGGCCATTGCAACTAGAAATTAATTTCAGCAGTGTAAACTGAAAAAAAGACAGATGATTATGAAGAAGTCATTAACAGATGACTCTTGGGACAAATCTGAAAGTCTGGGTGTTAAGGAGAGAGCGACAATGGGAACCTGATGTCATTACCAGTGAGTCACAGCCAATGCACTTGTCTGAGGCAAACTCAGAACACAAAGAAACAAAATGAACTAAGTATTTCTTTCAAAGAGCCATGAAAGAGTAGCAAAATAAATGCAACAAAGACATAAATTAAGAAGTAATTTTAAAAGGAATTAAAATAAATGATTGGCAAAATATAAAAATGAGAAATAAATGTTTGAGAGCTACATACTAGAAGCATACATTAAAGTGGTGATCCTAAAGATACATCAAAATGATCATCCACCATGATTGAGTAGGCTTCATCCCAAAGCTGCAGGAATGGTTCAATATACAAAATCAGTAAATGTGATCCATTGGCCAAACAAACTGAAAGAAAAAAAAAAAAAGATCATCTCATTAGAAGGAAAGGTCTTTGACAAAATTCAACACCTCTTCATCATAAAAGTCCTGAGGAGATTAGGGACATAAGGGACATAACTAAACATAATAAAGACCATTTACAGCAAGCCCATAACCAACATCAAATTAAATGGAGAGAACTAAAAGCAATTCCACTAAAATCAGGAACAAGACAAGGCTGTCCAGTCTTTCCATATTTATTCAATATAGTACTTGAAGTTTTAGCTGGACTGATAAGACAATTGAAAGAGATTGAGGGGATACAAACTAGAAGGGAAGAAGTCAAAGTATCACTATTTACAGATGATATAATAATACATAACTGACCCTAAAAGTTCCACCTGTGAACTCCTACATCTGATAAACACTTTCATTAAAATGGCTGAATACAAAACTAAATTTTAAAAAAAATCAGTAGCCTTCTATATACAAATGATCAATGGACTGAGAAGGAAACCAGAGATACAACACCCTTTACAATGGCCTCAAATAATATAAAATATCTTGGGGTAACTCTGACAAAGCAAGATTAAAGACTTGTATGATAAAAAACTTCAGGTCTTTGAAGAAATATATTGAAGAAGACATCAGAAAATGGAAAGATCTCCCTTGCCCATGCATCAGTAAGATTAACATAAGTAAAACTGGCCATCCTATCAAAAGCAATCTGCAGATTCAATGCAATCCCCATCAAAATCCCAACACAATTTCATTACAGACTTTGAAAGGATAATTTTCAGCTTTATATGGAAAAACAAAAACCCAAGGATAATAAAACAATCCTGTACAATAAAAGGAATTCCAGAGGTATCACCATTCCTGATTTCAGGCTGTACTACAGAGCAATAGTAATAAAAACCACATGCTATTGGCATAAAATCAGACACATTGATCAGTGGGATCAAATTGAAGACCCAGACATAAATCCAAACACATTTGGACACCTTATTTGGGTGGGAGAGAGGAGCCAGAAATATATATACTGAAAAAAAACAAACAAACCAGACAGCTTCTTCAACAAATGTTGCCGGCCAAACTGAATGCTGTGTGTAGGAGAATGCAAATAATTCCACATTTATCACCTTGCTCAAAATTCAAGTCTAAGTATATCAAAGGCCTCAATATAAAACCAGTCACACTGAATGTGTGTATTAGTTAAGATTGCTACTGCTGTGAAGAGACACCATGACCGTGACAAGTTCTTATAAAAGAAAACATTTAACTGGGGCTAGCTTACAGTTCAGAGGTTTATTGTCATCATGGCAGGTGACAGTGGCAGCATGCAGGCAGATGTGTGCTGGAGAAAGACCCGAGAGTTCTCTATCTTGATCCACAGGCAGCAACTGTGTCACACTGGGCATAGCTTGAGCACAGGATACCTCAAAACCCATCCCCAACAGTGACACAGTTCCAACAAGGCCATACCTACTCCAGCCAAATCACACTATCATAATAATGTCACTCCCTGTGGGGTCCATTTTCTTCCAAACCACCACATTCCATTCCCTGCCTCCACAGGCTTGTAGCCATATCATAATGCAAAATATGCTTTCAGTCCAACTTCAAAAGTCTCCACAGTCTATAATAGTCTCAGATTTATTTAAAAGTCTAAAGTTCAAAGACTCTACCATGATTCATGCAATCTAACTGTAATCCCCTATAAAATCAAAATAAAAAAAAAACATATCACATACTTATTACCATTCCAAAATGTAGAAAGGGGAGAGCGTAGTGAGGAAATACTGAACCAAAGCAAGGCCAAAAACCAGCTGGGCAAACTCCAAACTCTGCATCTCCATGTCTGATGGCAAAATGCTCTTCAGATCTCCAATTCTTTTCAGGTTTTTTTTTTTTTTTTTTTTTTTTTTTTTACTGTAACACACTTCTTTCTCTTGGGCTGGTTCCACTCCCTGTTAGCAGCACTCTTCAGCAGGTACCCACAGCCCTGGCATCTCCAACATCTTGGGGTCTCCATGGCAATCCAGACTTCACCTTCCCAGCTTCACAATGGCCTTTCTGGGTCTTCATGAAGGGACACCCCTGACACATGCCTGGCCTCCGCAGCTCTTCTTAGTCACAGAGGAAGATTTCATGTCACTTTCTTCTATCCTTGACTCTAAAGCCAGAACCATGTGGCCAAAGCTGCCAAGTTCTGCTGTTTGTTGGGACCGGACCATGGCTGGCCTCCTTGTTCAATACATCTTTACTAGCTTTCTGTTTAAAATGTTTCCTTTACTGCCTAAGCATGGCTGTCCTGAAACCAGATCTGTAGACCAGGCTGACCTAGAAATCACAGAAATCCTCCTGTCTCTGCCTCCCAAGTGCTGGGATTAAAGGCGTGCGTCACTACCACCTGACCCTGGTACCCAACTTCTGTCTTAAGGTTTCTACTACCGTGAAGAGACACCATGACCATGATAAACTCTTGTGAAGGAAGACATTTAATTGGGGCTAGCTAATGGTTCAGAGTTTTAGTCCATTATCATAATGGCAGGTGGAAATGGTAGCATGCAGGCAGACATAGTGCTGGAGAAGGAGCTGAGAGTTGTACATCTTGACCCATAGGCAGCTACTGTGTCACAATGGGCATAGAAGGAACATATGAGACTTCAAATCCTGCCCATACAATGACACACTTCTTCCAACAAGGCCATATCTACTCCAACCAAGCCACACTTCTTAATAGTGTCACTCTCTATGGGGGCTATTTTCTTTCAAATCCCCACAACATGTAGAAGAAACAGTGAGGAAGAGCCTTGAATGCCTTGGCACAGAAGTAGACTTTCTCAACAGAATATGAATAGTGTGAGTACTACAATCAACTATTAATAAATGTAGCCTTGTGAAACTGAAAAGCTTCTGTAAGGCAAAGGACACTGTCAATCAAACAAAGCGGCAGTCTACAGAATGGGAAAAAACTTTTTAAATAACTCCACATCAAAGAGAGGATGAATATCAAATATATATATATATCTCAAGAAAATAAATAACAAAAAACAAATAATCTAAAAATGGGGTACATATCTAAACAGAAAATTCTCAGATGCTGGGAAACACAGAAATGCTCAACATCCTTAGCCATAGGGGAAATGCAAATCAAAACTATTTTGAGATTCCATCAAATACCTGACAGAATGGCTAAGATCAATAACACAAGAAACAAATGGTAAGAATGTAGAACAAGGGGAACACTCTTCCATTGCTAGTGGAAGTGTAAACTTGTACAACCACTATGGAAATCAGTGTGGTGGTTCCTTGGAAAATTGGGAATCAGTTCACCTCAAGACCCAACTATACCATTCCTGGGCATATACACAAAGCATATTCTATCCTACCACAGGAACACTTGCGCAACCATGTTCATTATGGCGTTATTCGTAACACCACGGGAAACAGCCTATTTATCCCTCAATCAAAGATTTAATAAAGAAAATGTGATATATTTACACAATGGAGTATTACTCAGTTATTTTTTTAAAATGTCATGAAATTTGCAGACAAATATATAGACCTAGCAAAATTCATCCTGAGTTAAGTAACCAAAACTCAGAAAGACAAATATAGTATGTATTCATTCATAGCTAGATATTAGCTGTTAAGTAAACAACAACCAAGCTACAATCTGTAGACCCAGAGAAATTAGGGGAAAGAGAGGTGTGGAGTGGAGGTGGGGGTGGTGCATGGATCTCCCTGGGAAAGGGAAATAGAATAGATTTTAAGGGTGAACTGGGAGCAGGGGAATGGACTGGGAAGGATCAGGTGAGGGGGCAGGATAGAAGGAGAGAATTCAGAGAGAGACGACTAGAATTGGGGGAGGTGCTTAGGGGCTGGTGTGAAAATCTAGAGCAGTGGAAGCTTCCTGAAGTCTATGAAAGTGATCCTAATGAGGACACCTTGTAATGGGGACTGCATAGTCTCAACTGGTCATCTCTTATAGCCAGGCAAGACTTCCAGGGGATGAACTGGATTGCGTTCGATTGAGTTGTTGGTCAAAATAGTCCCATGGTAATCTCCAAACATCCCAGGCTGATGCTAAGACAAATGGTTGCTCTCTGCAAACTGACATCAAGACCCCATTGCCTAGGACAACATTCACACATCCCACTGAACATGGAGAAGTTTATCTGCATGAAGCTTTTACCCAGGCACAGAAACATACACATAAACTAAAGATAATAAGTCCCAAACAAATAACATGACAAAAATGATTTAAAATTATAATTTTCAATAGGATGAACATTCATTGATGAATTGAATAAATGGTAGATAGATTACTGGGCAGCGGACAGATGAATGGATGGGTGGTAACTCTCTCTTAAATGTAGCTGTGATCCTTGGCCTTATAGTGATATGAAGTCAGTCTATGTTACATTGGACCATTTATCAAAAAATGTTAATAATAAATATAGATACAAAACAAATCCAGAATCTGGCCACTTCTAACCTACTGAATGATCTCTTAGTTGATGCCCTTGTCTCCTGCAGATTACTTTCCACACAACCACCAGAGAATTCCTTTGAAAGTATAAGTTATAGTATGCCATTTCTGTTTATATCCTTCCAATTACATTCCATTTTCTTTCATAGTAAAAGTCAAAGCTATTGCCATGGTTCATCTCTAAGCACTTAACATGATCTGTTTGGTACCCAAAGACAGCACATACCCAATGGTTTGTATACACTCCTTATTTGCTCCCTGTCCTCCTTGTAATTCCTTAATGAGGAGAGGAAGCAGGCTTCTACCTCAAGGCCTTCTTTTGTCCTGGCTATTCCTCTTCCTGAAAGCTCTTAGCTCAGATCAAGCAAGAGCTCACTCTCAGGCACATCCACTCTTGTCTGATTTATGCTCCATCCAAAGCATTTCACCATCTGACCGAGTATATACTTTATTTTATTATCTATCTGCCCCCTTACCAATGTATAAACTCTGCAGGGAGTTGACTGTCCATTTAGTCTTGTATAACCAGTGCTTAGAATGGTGCCTAGTATAGACAATGTTCCCAATGAAAGCAAATTACAAGGTAGAGCAAAAGAATTTTAAGAGTGGACACTACAAAACTCAACAATTTGCAAAAAGAAACAACACACAGAGATAGCTATCTAAATTATTTTTAAATTTATTTTCTTCATTATTAAAAAAACATAAAGAGGGATTAGACTTATTGGTTTTATACTTTAAAATTCTTGATATATTAATTGTTAGTATTAAAAGTAAGAGCAAAATATAGCATTACCATTACCAATCCTGCTTAAGTTGATACAAGTGACCCAGAAGGTAGCTCGGTCATATGTTTAAAAACATTTTTAAATTGTTCTTTTCCTTTGGCTCTGTTTCTGAGGAATCTGTTGTAAGGGTGTTGGTGAAGAATATTCCAGAGGAATGGGCTGCAGACATAGTCCCCCTTGCAGGGTTTGGAGTCATCTGTAACAGCAGCAAAGGGAAGTTTTCCCCCCGGCCTGCGGTCAGGAGAACCTGTGTCAGCTGCAATGCTACTCAGTGAGAACTGAGTAGACTCAGAATTGAAGAAGAGAACATGAAGAGAACATGAACAAAAAGCTGGAGGCCATCACTAATTATCCCAGTGTGTAGGGATGACAGCTTATTTTATATAAAGCTTTCCTTACAATGCAATTTCTCTACCCTAAGTGTGATTTTAAAATAAATGATAAAAATTAATTTGCTTTCCAAAGAGGGGGAAATAAGGGACTGGGTAGATGATGGATAAAGCTCTTGTCATGCAAGTGTGAGGACCTGAATTGGAATTCCTTAGAAGCCACACAAACCAGGGTGACATCGTGTGCCATGTGGAATCTGAGTGCTCCTATGGTGAGACAGGAGAGAAGGCAAAGGCAGAACAACCAACCCTTCAAAGCTTGTGGACCATGGCGTGAGCTAATCAAACAACAGACAACCAACAGAAAGGCAACATTGTCCCAAAGAAGGTGAAAGACCTTGACCAAGATAGATGTGGGGGTGTGCTCTGCACACGTGCACGCGGGGGCACACACACACACACACACACACACACGAGAAACTAAATGACACTGATCTAATGATATTGAGACAAGTAAAACTATATAAAGACTAGCAATAGGCTTTCTAGAAAGGTTATGAACTTACATGTGATATCAATAAAATATTTCAATTTAGAATTAAACTAGAACTCAGGCTGCAAAAAAATTCTCTAACTATTTTGAGAATTTGGGTTCAAAATGGTACCTGAACACACGGATTTTTCTCTTTACCATCTTGAAACACGTTAAAATAGAAATGGAGGATTTAAAAAAAATAAGAAAGTATAATTTCCTAGGAAGGAGACAGGTTAGAGGGATTTTTAGCTAGTTAATAAGTTATTTCTCCAAATTTCTGGAAAATGAAAAATTGATTAAAAGGTGTCTCCCGATAAATGGAGGAGGGGAAAGAGAAACAGCCTTGAGTCCACATGGAAGTGGCCACAGCCAGGAAAAGGGCAGATAGTGGAACCCAGGAGAAGCTGTGGACTCTTAGGTACCAACAGCAGCGAGGATCCGTGAGTCTTAGGAGTAAAGCTTGCAGCACTAAGGAACAGCTACTAATTACATCGTCCCTTTACTGGGGCCTCCCTAGGTGTCGGCTAATTGTGCTCATAACGCTCTCTCCATGTTTGCCAGCTGAGCACAAGTGTTATGCTCTGCGAGACGGAGGCAGAGGTGCACGCGCTGCCTGCCCAAGGTCACGCTGTCCGTCTACATTACCAGTGATATCTGAACCCTTACCTGTCAGACCACTGCTTCACGCTCTCTGTCACTGTAGACAGACAGAGAGCTGTGCCTTGAAGGAAAAGATGACTTCAACAGACAATATTTCATTCAAAATTCTAGAGAAGATTAGAATTTTAAAATAAGAAAAAGAATGATTACAAGATATATGAGCTCTTGAAATTTTCAAATGTAATTTCAAAAATGCTCACCCCCCCCCCCCAATAGAAGGATAAACCACACAACTTCTTTCTAAAAATGCAGAACACAGAGAGCAGGGCACATAGCAGAGCGTCAAAAAAGGCCACACCCATCTGACAGCACAGGAAACTTAGAAAACGGCGAAAGCAGTGGCATGAAGATAACAAAAGGAACTGTTTAACTACCTTCTAGAACCAAAATAAGAAGTGTGTCTTCATACAGTAAAATGGCTGGCCTGAGGAGGACCAAAACCCAGACAACTGGAGCCTAACTTCTGAACCAAATATAATTCCAAAGGCTTCCAAAGAGAAGAAGACGCAACAGAAGCCTGAACACCAGGCAGGTACCACGATTCTCATCGGCAACTCTTAAGATAAGATTAGAAAAATGGCCTTCAGTTGATTAAAAGAATATTTTTACAGTGTTGTATCAATCCAGATTTTCCAGAAAAAGCAGCATCCATAGAAGATGCAGGATGTATAGAAGACAGACAGAAAAATATATGGATACACAGAAACACACATAGATATATAGGTATACAGATGATAGAGATAGAAGAATAGATACGTACAATACATATATAGATGGTTTTGATAGATACATAGATGATAGAGTTGCACATAGCACATATACGTGCATGCATAAACATATGATAGAGATTCAAACATGCACACTCATACATGTATGCACATACCAATGATGGAGATAGACAGACAATAGGTAGAGGTCAGCGTGGAGGCTTGGTGGGTAAAGATGCTTTGTACCAAGCTTGATTAGCAGAATTTGATCCCCAAACTCACATGGCGGAAGGAGAGAACTGATTCCTGCAAGTTGTTTTCTGACCTCTACACATGTGATACACACTCACTCACAAATACTCACACATAGTAAATAAGAAAGTACACTTGATCTTCGCTAAAAAGTCAAGAAGTAATTAAAAATTAGATAAATGATAGATAGATAAATGATAGATAGGTAGATAGATAGGTAGATAGATAGATAGATAGATAGATAGATAGATAGATAGATAGATAGATAGGTAGGTAGGTAGATAGATAGATAGATAGATAGATAGGTAGGTAGGTAGGTAGATAGATAGATAGATAGATAGATAGATAGATAGATAAATAGTTGTAGATGTGTGAGTAGGTAGTTTAAAATTGGCACACAGTGTATTAAACAGCAAGTCTAGCATTTGAAGACAGGACCAGCAGACTGGAAAATGAGGCAGGAGTCATAGATGCTACAGTCTTGGGGTCCACTCCCTTTTTGCTCTTAAAGTCTTTTTGCTGACTTTATAAAGGCCTCCCCGATTGTTGAGAGTAATCTCTTTTTCTTAAAGTAAAGCTTTAAATAAAGCCCACTACAAATGTAAAGAATGTCTTCACAACACATACAAGGCCACCCCTATGCTGTTTTTATGCTGTGGTAAAGCCTCAACCAACTGTGAAGTCCAACCAGCCACCTGAACCACACTGGCCTTCATCTTCCCTCGACTTCTTTTGTTCCTGTTTTTAAGATGAGCAAGCACAGGATAGGGGCTGGAGAGATGGCTCAGGGGTTAAGGGCACTTCTTGTTCTTGCAGAGTGTCAGCAGAACATGGTCCAGGAATGGAGTCCTGTGAGGAGAAATCTGAGTGCTTGTGAGAAAACTTCAAGAAAACAGGACAAGAATTTCTTGTGACCTCAGTTTCCTCAAAAGCATGAAATTGTTTATGGAGTGTGTTTTTACGCTTCTCCCAGGTGTAGCAGATAGGAGTGGGTTTACTTCAGATTATTCATTACAACTGACTATTGCTATTTGTTTATATGCATCTGTGGGAAAACGTGCTTTTTGTTATGTGTGGCTTGTCCTTGTGATTCCTCTTAACCCCCAAGCTATAAATTGTCTGATGCTCTCAGTAAAGTTGGCTGTTGCATGAGACTTTAGTCTGACTCATTTATCAACTTCATTTTCTCAGGTCCCATGACCTATTTAGAGCTGTAAACACAAAGGACCCAGATTTGGTTCCCAGCAACCTCATGGTGGCTCAACCTGTAACAACAGTTCCAGGGGATCCTATGCGCTCTATTTAACCACTAAGAGCACCAAGCATACATATATTGCATACATATTCATGCATACACATGCGCAAAAACAACCTATACATGTAAAATACAATAAAATACTTTTATTTTTATCAAAACTGTATATTTACAAAAAAATAAAATAAATAAATAGGATAAACTTCACCATGGTAGTGTGTGAAAGTTCACACTTTCTCTTGTCTTTGCCATTCTCTCCTTTTTCTTTTTCTCTTCTCCTTCCCCATGGGAGTCCCCCTATGCGTGAGGTAGTATCTCACCATGGGCTTTTTCTAATTACACTGATTACTGAATAACACTGAACACCTTTTCATGCACTTCTTGGAAACCAGAATATGTTCTTTGAGTAAATGTGCATTCAAAAGCCATATTGTATTTATCTGTCTTTAGACTTAGAATTGTCTTTTTATTGTTGATTTACAAGAGATTTTTATATTTTCAGACTTTTACCAGAGACATGATTTTAAAATATGCCGTTCCACGGGTTGTTTTTCATCCTCTTGATAGCATGCTTGGAGGAGTTAAACCTTTTGATTTTGATAAAACCCAATTTGCTTTTCTTTGGTTACTTGTACTTCCAGTGTTTTGTCTAAGAGGTGCATAGTGTCACAGTTTAGCTCAGGTTTCTCCTGAGAGTTATATACTTTTATATTTTATCTGGGTCTTTAGTGTGTTTTGAATTAAATTTTATACGTGAAGGAAATTAAAAGCAAAAGTTCATTCTCTTGCAAGTAGATATCCAGTTGTTTCAAAAAATTACTGAAGGTCTTCTTTCTTAGGAAATGGTCTCAGTATTGCAATCAGTTGGCCCAGAGAGAAATGAGTTTTGGCTTCCGCTCATAATTATAATTCACCAATATCTTATGCATCATTGTGCTGACTTGATGACTATCATTCTGTAAAAGTTTTGAAAATGGAAAGTGCAAGACATCCAATTTTGGTGGGCTTTTTTTCATTATTGGTTTATATTTCTTTTTTTTAGGCTTGCCAATTTGAATGAATCTGAGATATGGCCTCTCGTGAGGAACAGACAAATCTTTGATGCACACTACATTTGATGCACACTGCATTTGATGCACACTGCTTTTGATGCACAATGTATTTCATGCACATTGCACTGGCTCCATCAATTGCTTTGGGTACTGATAGCTTACCAATAGCAATCCTAATCCATTCATGTATATGTTTTCATTTGTTTGGTGACCATTAATTTTTTTTCAGCAATGTTTCTGCAGTTTTCAGTGCATACTTATTTAACATTCCTCAACTCCATTTATTCTACAACTCCACTTTATTAAAATAACATAATCACTAACTACATTCTAAATAACTTTTTTCTATCCATAGATAAGTGTAGACCTCACCCCTCATAAAGGAAACTTTTCTTTGCAATAGGGAGTATCCCAAAAAAACTACAACTGATCACAATGCAGAGCTCTAGAACCCAGTTCCACAGATATACCTACAAGATGCTGTCTCTCCTAAGGCTCGAGAAATGTTGCAGGAGAGGGAGCAGGAGATTATAAGAGCCAAGATCAGGGAATTTACTCTGAAGTTGTGTCTTCTAGCAATGTCAGAGCTACACCCATAAAGTCCCATCAACATAACTGTTTAAACATGAGCTGAGCAAGGACAATAGACATGCCAAAGAGGATGGGGTGGGGGAGCATGAAACCTCAACTCTATACAAAGAACCACAGACAGGGAAGAAATTCTGAGAGTGGGAGAAATAGTCCTCTCCAAGGAAGAGCACAATTGGTTATCTAATGTCAAATGGTCAGCCCTGAAAATATGCATACATGTAATATTTTACAGAGTGAGCATGTTATAGTTAGTAAAAATATATGTATATATGTATATTACATGTGTGTGTATGTCACAAGAGATCATAAAAATAAAAGAGACCATGAATTTGAAATTGACAAAAAAGGGGTGTATGGGAGGGTTCAACAGGAGGAAAGGAAGGGGGAAATGATGTAATTATATTACAAGCACAAAATAAAAGGCAAAAGTAAATATAAATAAATAGATAAAAGTGATGTATTCTTTGGCTGCTGCTTAGAATGTTTTCCTCATTTTCATTTTGGATTGTTCCTTGGCAATGGACAGATATAGGACTGAACTTTATATTGACTTCATGTCTCATAATTGTGCTGAATTCCCTCTGCAGGTTTAATCATTTTGAGGAATATTTTTAGGATCCCCTGTGTGTAAGATCAAGTCCTGTGTAAACAGTGAGGGTAGTTCTCCCTTTGTTTTTGGCGTGGCTTTATTTCATCTTCTTGCTTAGTTTCTCTGGCTAAACATCAGTTCCTGTCTGAACAGAAGTACCAAAGGCAGTCTTTAAACACTGAGTGTGATGTTAGTGATATGGAGATATAGTCTTCTTATCATGTTAGAAGGTTCTAAGGGAATCTTTTTTTTTCAACCTGGATATCTACACTCAGCCAAGCTCTCAATCAGAAGTGAGAACAAAATGAAAGACATTTCAAACTTGTCAAGTCTCAGAACCCTTCACACGGTACTTCTTTTCAGGTGCAGCGAATTGAAAGTGGACGACAGCAAAACAAAGGGGCGCAGCAATCAAAGGAAAGATGGAGCTACCAAGAAGCAAAAGTTCCATTGAGCCCAGGAGTACAGGAAATGGAGCCTTAAGACGACCGTGAGTCCAGTAAACAACATTCTAAAATGGAATACTGGCCCTACTAAATGATCCCACAGAGATCTGGGGTAAAGGTTGGGGAGGTTTAAGCATAAAAATATTGCTCTGCAGAAGAAGAAACGGCAAATTCAGGCAGGAAGCCAGTACCCTTAGGAAATAATAAAAACAGATTCTATGTAATTTTTAGAAAAGAGTAAAAAAGAGCTATTTAAACATAGTAGGGAAGACTCCATAAGAAAACGATCCGAACTAGTAATTGTGAAACTAAACTACAGAATGATTTGAAGGTTGCCATAGAAGGACACCTTCGCTGGAACTTCGCACAGAAACTAGTTCTTGGAATGGCCATTGGGCAGCCTCTAGATGGACCCTAAGGCCATTGGACAGCCTCTAGATGCATCCTAAGGCTATTGGACAGCCTCTAAATGGATCCTAAAGCTATTGGACAGCCTCTAGATGCATCCTAAGGCTATTGGACAGCCTCTAGATGCATCCTAAGGCCATTGGAAGCCTCTAGATGGATCCTAAAGCTATTGGACAGCCTCTAGATGGACCCCAAGGCCATTGAACAGCTTCTAGATGAACCCTAAGGCTATTGGACAGCCTCTAGATGGCCAGGATCCTTCCCACCACAGCAATGCTAAAGCCACAAATTTACAATGAGGGATTTAATTATGGTTACAGAACATAAAGAACAAGTGACCTATCTGATGAGAAGACAAAGCACATGTTTTCGACTATCATTTGGACAAGGGTTTGTTTTTCAGTTGCTTGGTATCCATGTTAGGTTCTTCATGGTAAATAGACGCAAGCAACAAGACCTTCCAGATGTGCGGGGGAAGTGACAGGTCTCTAAGGGAATGTGAAGTGTCCTCATGGCATCCTAAAGAGGACAGTGGTAGGAAACTTTTCAAAAGGGTTGCATTGAAAACAAGTGAGTTATTCTTTCGTTTCCCAGAGAAGAATGAAGAGCTGCTGCTAGGAATATTTGAGGTGGAGGAGAAGAAAATTCCCAGAGAGTTAGTTTGCCAGATTTCTCTGAAAATCCTATCACTATTTAACTAGTTTCTAACTTTTGCCTGAAAACTGAGAATGAAATATTGCATCCAATTCATTTTAGGCATAAATTTGAATCCATGAATAAACTTTTTCATTTTTATAGACACCACACCCTTTCCCGTTTTCTAGCTCTTTTCAATTTTGTTCTATAAGACAATCGTGCCATTATGCTCCATGGAAACCATTCCATGCATTCTTGGCATCAGTTTTTGGTTCTCTCCGTATCTTTAACTCCTATTAATATGAATAGGCATGACATCAGTATCAAAAGGTCATGTAGCTTGGCACCCAACACAAGATATGCTCATAATGGATTATTTTCTGTACACGTAATATATACAGATTCTAAGCCTGCCCAGCATATAAACAGTTCTTGAACATATTCTGTCCTTTTTTGAAAAGCAATGCTGTATTTATATGCATAAACCCCATGATTCCTCCTAGCCATTTTGGACATATGATACGTGACTTCACCAAAGAAGCAAAGTGGAAAGTTAAGCAATGATCCAATGAATGTCTTGGATGGAGACAGTCAGTCTGGACCACATAAGTGGTAAGACATCTTTTTTCAGAATCTCTTTTTGAAACTGAAATTATCAATACAGATACCTCAACCTTTCAGTTATTTGTGTGTGTGCTGCAGATTTCTCGGAATGAGGATAGTAACTGGCAATATTTACCTGTTTTTATAGAAAGAGCAGAAATAAGTCTTTTCTAAACAAATGTTAAAGGCTTGGAGGTGGATACAGTTGAGATTAATTTTTTTCACGTGGTAAATGGTGTAGCATAAACTTTAGGTGAATTTTGAAGATTGGGTGTTTTCCAGATATAATTTGACCTAACATTTTAGAAGTAGAGGAGCAGGAGGGAAGACAGATCCTGCTAGGTCCTCCAGTGACTTGTCACAGAGGGGCCTCTACAAGTCTGTGCACATTGTAAAGAACCTTTGGGGTCAGAGTGTAAATTAATAAAAATGTATGAATCAGCACTTTGATCAAAAGTCAAGGTATGTCGTTAAAGCCCTGCAGTATTGTAAGCTCTGCTTCCGCTCTTGTGACACCTTAAAATGACCTCACAGGAAGTGAGAGGAAGAGTTTTATCTTCCAGTTCCCCCCAGTCTGGCGGTTCTGTCCTAGGCAAAGACAGCTAGCTCACTAGCAGTATCACAGAGGGCTTGGTAATGTCTGAGACTGAGCCGACAGATGCTTCAGCCAGGCTCTTTCTTGTTTTCTTGAGCACAATGTATAAACACTCTGAATATGGAGATGACATCAGTTATAGAAGACAAATCAGAAATGCACTCAGAATTAACTATACGACATGGCCAAGAAGTTATTAGGCTAAATAAAGACCTGTTGACGATTTTCAGTGTTGTTTGGCCAAATAGTATAACTGAGACATTTCTGCAAGGGACCTATATTTCTTGGGGATTTCAATCTTCCTCTGTATGTGTAAGCATCTTCACTGCCCACTCTCAGTCTTACGCTTCCTAAAATTACCCCTGTTCTCCAGCCTCCTAAGTATCTTTAGAGCAAGCCACCAAACCTGTTCATGGATGCAGTTCCTAAATTGTGTCCTCCAAACTTTTTGTGCTGTTCTTGCCAATGCTATTCTTGCCAAGTGGATAGTTGAGCTGTTCCTGGCATTTGTCATTTTCCTTACCTCCAGTATGACTTCACTATGAAATATCCCCACAGACTCATGTACTGGGGCTTTAGTTGCCAAATGAGAGGCTTTGGGGAAAGGGTTAGGCAATGAAGACCCTGCCTTTGTTGGTGGATTATTTATTTATACATTTAAAAGCCAAATGGAACTGTATTGGAGGGAGTTGTTCCCTGGGCTTTGGGGGCATGTTTTTGAAAGATGGCTCACACTGACCCTTTGCTGTCTTTTGCCTTTTCCTTGTTCTCCCCCTTCTTCTCCCCTCCCCGTCTGCTTCCCAGTCACGGTGTGGTAAGTAGCCCCTGTGGCCCCGCTACTGCATGGATATCTACTCTGTGACCCATTTCTACTGTCCTACTGTCTGCCACACTGTGCCCATCTGAATGGATCTGGCCACCTCTGAATCGAAGCCTCTGAAAAGGAAGTAAACCCTTCGTTTCAACAGTTGTTTATGTCGGGTGTTTGCTGCAGCAACGGGAACTAGAACAGAGCTCACGGCCTTGCCCTTTCTTTTCTCTTTCTGGGAAAAAGCTTCAACATTACACCTTGCTAAAACTGTAAGCATCATCTGAGTTGACACATCTGGCAAGATTCCTGCGGTCTTTGCTCTTGTTCTGTTTTATTTGTTGCAAATCTGAAGAGTTTTCTCCCCCCAGCTCACGGCTTATTACTTCCCCTGGGGCCTTGCCTTGCCTGGCTCTCTGCTCTGCTGTAGGGAAGCCCAATAACTTGCCCATAATCACATAGCTTGTAAGTGACAAGAGCTCGTCTTGAAACCCAAGCAGCCCTCTGTCAGTGGCATGTTTACCCAATGTGCTCATTGCCTCACCCTTGGTTGCTGCCTTCTCTCTTCCCTCATCTTCCAGTGCCCTGAAGGGATGCTCTGTCCTTGATTAAATCCGTACTGATCACTTATAAATCCTATTCAGTTTTCCATATAGCCCATTACTACCCTAACCGATTTCCTCCAAGATGCTCTCTTCTAAAGACTTCTCTTGCATACACCATCCTCAACATTCTAGCAGATTTTAATTCTATTGGTTGGACAGAAATAGCAGACGATAACTCACATTTCCTATGTAGTTGTTAGCTTTCAGAACCTTTGTATCTGACACAATTTCCTTCTTACTGCTCTATGAAATAGGTGATAGTCCTTTTTCATAGGTAAGAGAAAATATTTACAAAATAAATGTGCTAAAGGATTCACTGAAACAAGAATTTATCTTAAAACAGAGAGACTTATTAGGAACCAACAATAAAAGACAAACCCCAAATTTTTAACTTTGCCAAAGAGTGGCAGATAACAACAACAAAAAAAAAAAAAAAAAAAAAAAAACCACAGACACACCCTCCTCCAACATACTTGCATGATTCAAGCTAAGAGCTAACAATATTAAGTGTTGATAAATATGTGAAATGATAATAGCTGGTGACAGCGTGGGTGAGAAAGGTCAAATGATAATGTCAACTGTGAAACTCGTTGGTGGTTTCTATCAGAGTTAAACACGCGTCAGCATGATACAGGAAGCATGCTCAGGCAACATGTGTGTTCACACCGAGATTCACACTCAGACGCTCCGAAGAGTTCTAGTCAAAACTTCCAAGAGCTGGGCAAAGGAAAATCCTCAGCAGCTAGTGAATGGGTAAATAAATGGCATTATCAAATCTCATTATTCAATAGTGAGAAGGAATGAATTACAACACCTGCAACTATATGCACGAATTGTAAAGATACCATGTCGAGTTAAAGCAGGTCTTAACAATAGGTTGTTTATGTCCTACCTTGCTTTCTGTTGCTGTGATGCATACAAGTGCAACTCGGGAAGGAATGGTTTATTTGACCTTATACTCCCTCAGAGGGAAGTCAGGCAAGAACTCAAGGCAGGAACTAAGGCAGAGACTATAGAACACTGCTTACTGGCTTGCTCAGCTTGATATATATATATATATATATATATATATATATATATATATATATATATATATATATAGCTAGCCCTGGACCACAGAACCCCGGGGGTGGCACCACCCATAGTGGGCTGAGTCCTCTCACCACAACCTTTAATCAAGAGCATAAATGCCCCATAGACTTCCCTATAGGAAATCTGATGGAAACATCTTCCCAATAAAGGTTTCTTCTTCCCATTGGACACACAGGTTTATGTCAAGCTAATGAAAACCAACCAGCACCACATACACCATACATACAGGGAAACATACATACATACATACATAATAGGAAACTTTGCACTGACAAAACCATTTTAATACAAGGATATTTGTGAGAAGCAGTACAGCTGTACTCTAGCCCGGTGATGGGAGGAAAGAATCCAGTGTAGAAGGTAGGAGGCATCATGGGCAGTGATGAAAATGCTACCATGATGGCCAGCTCTATAAAGCTGTAAGCGAGAGGCCACATGTGCCTAGATTTTGTTGGGACCATTTGGAGTGCTGGCCTCCAGCTGCTCTTCCCTGCTAGAGATCTGTACTTTCCTTCTGATTTGAGTTACTGAAAGCTGTGTCAAAGTTGTTTACCAGCTCTGCTTCACGAGCACGTGTTGCCTTAGCCTTGAGGATCAGAGGATGAGGTTTTCACCTGTTGGCCCACCTGTGTTGGGTATATAAGCCTCCATGGTGCTATTGAATAAAGGGCTTCTTACCAGTGACCTAGAGGTCTGTGTCTCTGTCTCTCTGTCTGTGTGTCTTTGTGTGTTTCAATCTCCAGCCCCTTGCCCGAAGCTCGAGAACTGTATGGTAGCGCATACAGATACTTCAATAAAACAAATAATTAGAAATAGAGAAGTGAGACTATTAGACAATAATCAGCAACTTTAGACTCGTTCCAACCTCATTATTTTTTCCTCCCAGTCCCCAGCCCACATTCCTCTACAGCCCTTACCCTGTGCTGTGCTGCAGTTTCTTCTGAGATCAAAACATTCCATCTTGCAAGCAAGCCCTTTAAACCAAAAGGCAAACAATTCAAAGTTGTTACAGGAAGCCCCTGAAACCAAGGAGATTTACCAGGTCCTTCCCTCCCAAGAGTAAACAATACAGACTGCTCAGAGTCCTTCTCAGACTCTGCAAAGCCAAGCTGCAAAGAAACTCTGAGACCAGACCAGTTGCTTAGAATAATCAGAAACTACCCAAGCATCCTGGAGAAGGTTTAGGCAACTGAATCACTTGGAAAAGACACTCTCCAACCCTAACCCACTGAGCTGCCAGCAGGCTGTGCAGTGTGGTTTAGGTCCCCAGCTTTTATAAGCTGGAACTCACGCTGGAGTGGGCTTTGTTGATGCAAATGTCTTTTAGTCATTTTTGCTCCTCTAAGTAACCATTATATTCCTGCGAGTAACCCCAATAAAACTCATTGGTTTATCAAGGTTGGACTTAGCGGTATCTGTACTTTGGTCTGTCATGGGATCACTATATGGAGTGAGTAGATGTGTGTATTGTGTTGCCCAAGGAATTCATTGTAATGCTACACAACACCTTAATCTTTTCATTTTTATTCCCATGGGTGTCAGTGCTGCAAATAATTTATATTGCTTAATCATAGAAACTGACTTAAATGAACAGGATGGGCCCTATGGATTCATGTGTCACAGAGTCTCATGGCTAGATAAGCAAGGCTGTGTTAGAAAGAGCCAGAGCAAGCTATGCTATCGTAATGTTGCCAGCAAGGAAACACTAGCCAAAACAGAATCTGAGGCTCTGTCATTTAGCCCTCGAGGTTGACATAACTTGCTCCTTTGTCATTTCCACAGTCTGGATTTTCTGATTCTACCTCACTGTCCTTAACATATATCTCTTCTTCATAAGCCACCTAAATACATTTTGGGAGATAAATGAACCACAAATAAAGGAAGTAAGGTTATAATAATGATGATAGAGCTTCTATGATAATGGTTCTAGTCCTATATATGGCAAGGGCTGTGGCGGTTTATACTCCATTTATAGTCCTTTCCCCAAAGCACAGAGGTAATTAGTATTTCCTAGTACCAGTGTGTAATGCTCTGAAATTATAGGAAAAGAGAGAGAGATTTTTCTCATTGGTTTCTGTACATATAAAATAAAGTTAAACTTATTTCTGCGCTTGAGAATGTAGCCTGGTTTGACCCCTTAATTTGAGCACTTCCCTGCTCTTCTTCAGGAGTGGCAGTAGCCTGATGCACAGAATAGTTTCTGGTAGCCCTTCCCTTATACTCCATTCTTTTGGACTGCCTCGGTGAGCATCTTTTCCTCTAGCATCTGTTCTAAGATGACCCTGAAGGTTCTAAAAAAGCCCCGGAGGGCAGGATGAGAATTAAGTGGGGGATTTATCCCCCTGGCTCCCTATGCCAGTGTACAAGTTAACTGAACTTCTATTTCAGATGTCACACTGCTGAGAGGTCCTTCTGTCCTGTACTGACTGCAGTGATGGGCTCTAGTTTCCAGGGAGTGTTCCCTTCCCAGCCCCGCACTACAGTGATTGGCTCTAGGTTCCACAAAGCGCTCCTTCCCCTTCTCTCTGCAGGACTAGGTGTGGTAACGAGAATCCCAAAGAGTCTTATTAGAATTTGTCTGTTTCCCCCAGGCATGCTACAGTGCATCGAATGGTGGCCCCCAAAGTGATATGTCCACATCCAAACCCCAGACAGAAACTGCGACAGTCACCATATTTGGAAAAAAAAGATCTTTGCAGGATGATTCAGCTAAGGACCTTGAAATGAAGGGGTAATTCTTAGATGGCTGGGTGGGCCCTAAAGCCGATGATGAGTGTCGCTATAAGGAAAAGGTTAAAGGAGATTCGCTCTGATGGTGTGGGCAGGGCAGAAGGTAACAGGAAGAAAGAGCCTGCAGAGATACAGTCATGAGTCAAAGATGTCCAGTGATGCCAACAGCTACTAGACCCGGAAAGGATTTCCCCTTGAGCCCCCAGAGGTAGTGCAGTCCCCGGAAGCTTCCGTTCAACTTCTGGCTTGCAAGCAAGGAGAAGATGCATTTCTCTTGTTGTAAGCTATCAATTCCGTTGTGAATTGCGACAGCAGACTTGAAAAACCTATGCTCCTGCCCATACCTTTCTTTATACATAGACCCCCTTAAAGCTCTTGTCAATTGCAGATTGTGCGCTACGCTCTACCGGTCTCCTGGCAAGACTAGCTGGATGTGTCTGGCAGTGAGCGAGTGTCTCATCACCACACCTCTCAGCTCTAACGGTGTCCTGGTAACAGAAAATGAAAGTCGTTGTTTATCGTACTTGTTCTTATTAAATAGGCTTTAACTTTAGAGACGTTCATAGCTTTCTTCTCAGCGTGCGTTAGGTCTACATGAATAAGATCCTATCACGGGGGATCATGGGGATAGGCTCTGTAGTAAAGAATTACCATTTTAAAAATGTTTTGTGAAAGTTATTGCTCAGTGGGAGTTGATATTTTAAAATAAAACTTCCAGTTTCATGAATAATCATTTTTATTGCTAATTTCCACAACAATGGTTCTCATAAAGCGTACAATCACTAGGTGGCCTTCTAAAACAATCAGCACTAGAGGGGTCCTAACAAGACTGTGGCATGACTACTGCTTATTTTCAGAAAGAGTCAGGGCACATTTGTGAGGAGAGAAGAGCATTAAGACCAATCATGGGAGCTCGAGGTGAGCAAACAGTGGGAGAAAAAGCAGAGCACCCTGGGCGGCGTGAAGGAGAGCCAGGTGAGTTCCTGATACTAAAAGCCCTGCTTTTCAACAAGAGCTCCAGAGTTCAGAGCAGTAAGTGCTAATTAAAGAGCACAGGCCTGGGGACTTTCAGGAGAGTGCCTGGGACACAAGCCAGCGCAGGAGGGTCTGCTGACTACTGATAAGGGTCTAAGGTGCTGGGTCAACTTCCTAATATACAAATACTGCCTTTTTCAGAGTGGTGGCTTTGGTCCTGGCTCCGCACTTTAACTCCTGGGAGCTTTTAAATGTTGCCAGCACAGGAAGGGCCACCCCAGACCAAGCAGGTTGGGTTTTGAAGGAATGGAATCCAGGCAACGCCAATGTTGAAATGTTTCTAGGATTTTCTAACGCACATCCACAACCGACAGCCACTGTGGAGGGGTCTAGCGACTCAGCCTAGGCTCAAATCCAACACACTTGCTGTTTCCACAGAAAGAGCTTCCTGGGAAACAGCTGCATCCATTTGCCAACTAGACTCCTGTCAATGGTCACTCTCAAGTTACAGCAGTGGGGCTGAGTCCTTGCCGAAGGCCATGTGACCGCAAAGATGAAAACAGTAAGTCTCTAGCTCTTTCTAGCTCTTTCTAGACTCTTTCATGGAAAGAGTCACTACTACTTAGCTTTCCGCTTTCAATGTTTTTTTTTTTTTACGGACTATACCTTTATAGTTGGAAACTGTCTTGTATGTTTTAAGTCCCTTACAGCATCCTCCACCTTTGCACTATGTGGCAGTAGGACCCCGTCGCACCCAGCTTTGATAATGAAAATGCCAAATATCGCATGGTGTACAAATTACCCCAGTAGAGAAACATACTCTACCATACTGAAAAAAAAATGGATAGTCACTTGCTGTTGTTCATGGTAGATAGTTCTACAGATTAGTGAAAGCTTAGCCATGGTGCCTAAGGGAAATACAGGATCAATAAATCCCCCATTCTCACAATTTCCTTAATCGATCAGCTCACACTCCTGCTTTCTGCATTATTTAAAGTTGTATTCAATATGCATTTCCTTAAAGTAATTAGATACAGCGTTTCATTATAGTAACGTATCAGTCTAGAGGAGGTTAACATTTTCCTGACCTAGCCAAACGTACTGTAAATTTCGTAGGTTGTTAGAATTACTGCTTATTATCACTGAGTGCACAAATCCAGCCACTTTCCATAGCTTTGTGGCTCACCAGGGATGGTGCTTGAACCCCGCTTAGCATAGACTCATGTGCAGATTGGTTGACTTCCCCTTCATTTCTCCAAAAATGTAATATCTCTGATTCATTAGCACCGCACCCACTGCTGACGCTGTAAACGCCTGGCTGGATGAAGCTTGTGGCCGTGGATTTTCTCCACGCCCTGCAATACAGTTGTCTTGCCACTAGGAACTCTAGGCAGACTTTTAGCACAACACTTGGGGTCACATTGAAGGTGAATGTCACCAATGAAAAGCACAAACCTGAAACACAAAAGAAAAAGGAAAGAAAGAGGATTTTAAAAGGCAATACACAGCGCAAAGGGGAGCATTGGCAGGATGAAGCAAGCAGGCAGAGCTGTGCTTTGTGGGCGGGGACTCAAGCTCTTCAGCCCTCTTCCGGGGTCTGTGAAAGATGCCAAAGTGCCACAAATGTTGATTTCGGGGATAACAGAGAAACTGAGTAGATGGACTGATAGTGAAGAGGTGAGGGTCTAACACCAAACTGTCAGTTTATTTACCACATTCTTATACATAGGGCATTTGGTAAATAGTTATGTAATAGATTAAAAAATAATCAAGCAAGTGTTCAAATATGCCACAGTCTTTTAAACTTAACAGTTCTTAGGTGTTACATAAAGAACAGGATGACGTTTTCAGAGTCTCGGTGATCTTTTTAAAGAGATCGTATTATGTTTATTTTAGGGGTATGGTAGCCTGCATGTATTTTAAACACCATGTGTGTGTCTGCTGCCTTCAAAACCAGAAAACGGCACCAGATCACTGGGAATTGGAGCTACAAATAGTTACCAACCAGTATGTGGGTACCAGGAGCTGAAGTTGGATCCTTTGCAAGTGTTTATGTTTATAAACACTGAGCCATCTCTTCGGCCCAGGTCCTAGTGATTTTTGTGGACCGCCCCATGTTATCCAAAGAAGTTTTCAACTTAGCAACTTGTTAAAAGTGTTACGGTCACAGACAAAACCCCAAAAGTGAGTAGAGAGTAACCAGTGAAAGGGCAGGCAGAATGCACGTTGGCTTTTGCTCAAGAAAGTTTGGAGCAGTGGTTCTCAACCTGCCTAACGCCGTGACCCTTTAATGCAGTTCCTCATGTTGTGGTGACCCCCAGTCATAAAATTATTTTTGTTGATACTTTTTTTTGTTGTCTGAGGCTGCTTGTTCATTTTTCGGCCACACAGACTCCCGGAATAATCACACAGAAATCTGTATCAATTGCAATACTGCTTGGCCAATAACTTAAGCATATTTTTGGCTAACTCTTTTATCCTAAACTAACCCATCTCCATTAATCTGTGTATCACCACGTGGCTGTGGCTTACCAGGTAAAGTTCCATCCCTATTGTCTGTCTCCAGAAGGGCCACATGGCGTCTCTGACTCCGCCTTCTTTCTTTATGTATATCTCTTCCAGCCTGGCTGTATTCTGCTAAGCCATTGACCAAAAGCAGCTTCTTTATTAACCAATAAAAGCAACACATACACAGAAGGACTTCCCACACCACTTTAAAACTGTCATTTTGCTACTGTTACGAATCATAATGGAACATCTGTGTTTTTCACGGTCCTAGGGGACCCCTGTGAAAGGTTTGTTCGAGCCCAGAGAGATTATGACCCAAAAGTTGAGAATCGCTGGTTTAGAAGATGGAAAAGCCATCACCCATCCTGACCTATACAGTTCTGATCAGACTAGGCTAGCCCTTTTCCCTCAATGAATAAGAATAGCCTCTGAGACTCTTCATGGATAGTAACTGCACTTCACATGGGACCTTGGACCAGTAAAGGATAAATTCCGCTGGTCCACACGTGACCCAAGGCTGTCTATACTACCTGGAATACAGATATCATTTAAATGTTTCTTATTCTCTTGACAGTTATTTTCAAACATAGTTTTTACTAATGTCCAAGATAGTGGTGACAGACACATGCTGAGACCTAGCCTCTTAAAATTATCATAGCTAGCATAGAGTGTCTTGTTACTATTCCAAAGAATTTTTTACATAAAAATGGATTTAACAACTTATGAATAGGAAGGATTATCATCCTCTTTATCTCGTAGTGAGGAAACTGAGGCACAATGGAGGTTAAGTGATAGAATAAAACAGTAGATTATTGAATTTACTCTGAAAAGGAAAAAGGGGAAATATAAATATGATAAGAAAAAGGTAGATTATTGAATCTACTTTTAAAAAGCAACTACTAGTTTTAAATGTTTCAGCCAATGGCTTAGTAAAGAGTAAAGCCAGGTGGGAAATCTGAACAGAGGAATAAAGAGGAAGTAGGCAGAGTCAAAGAGATGCCATGTAGCTGCCGAAGGATAAAAACGCCTGGAACTTTACCTGATAAACCACAGCATTGAGATTTAAGTAAGAGCTAGCTAGAAATATGCTTGAGTCATTGGCCAAACAGTGTTGTAATTAATATAGTTTCTGTGTTATTATTCCGGTCTGGGCATCTGGGAAACAAATGAGCAGTCTCTGTCTACAAAAGGACTAGACATTGCTGATGTATTTATTGCCTTCATATATTATATATAGTTATTGGACTTATTGTGTAAAGTTTACTTATATTAGTTAAAGTCTTCTTTTTTATTTTAGACAAGAAGGAGAGTTATAGTGTTATATAATTTATGTTTGTATAAATAAAGCTTGTCTGAGGTCAGGGTAAAGCAACCACACTAGTCAGCCATACAGGCCAGGCAGTGGTGGCACACACCTTTAATCCCAGCAGCCATACTAGTTAGCCATAGAGGCTGGACAGTGGTGGTACACATCTCTAATCCCAGCACTAGAGAGGAATATAAGGTGGGATGAGACAGAAACTCATTCTCTTTCAGTCTGAAGATTTCAAAGAGGTAAGAGCTCTCTAGTGACTTGGCTGCTTTTCTTTTCTGAGCTTCAGGTTGAACCCCAATACCTGTCTCTGGGTTTTTTTTTAATTGTTCATTCTACGGTTAAGTAGCTTTACCTTGTGACCACCCAGCAGTTCGGTGTAGACTCCATAATAACAACATAAAGGTAATGGCTGCAGCAATAAGTGTTCTAACTAGCACAATTGTGGCGATCATTTCACAAGGAAGATAGATCAAAAAGTCACACGTCACACCGAAGATGCATGTCACTGTTATTTGTCTATAGCACCTCAATAAAGCCAGAAAAATTAAGTAACTAAGCAAAGAGCCAGCATAATTCTGACTCCAGACCCGAACCGACCAAAAGCAGGTGTATATGCACTGTCAAGAGACTGTGCTATAGCTTCATGTGATCAGCAAATTCATCTTGCATTAAATTTCCTGAGTCTGCAGACCTATTAACCAATTAGTAGTATTTGCAGATCATCTGGCTCCCGGATACTCATAAAATACAAGACTTCAGTGCCCTTGGGGAGTCTGTAGATAGTCTACCAGAGCGTACTGAGAGAGATTTACTCTTGTCTGTGTTGTTTTCATCTCTTATGTGTCATCTTTGCTTTATCTCACTAATGTCTCCTCTCAAAAACTGGCTAGAGAATGCGACCTAAGGTATGACTGATTTAATAATTTCATAAGTCAAGGGACATGAACAAGACAAGTTGAGTGGCACTCTTTCCTAGAACAGGGATATCATTCTGGAAATCTCAGAAGGTGCTGTGGCATGAATGGAGAAACCAATTGTTCCGACAAAGACATACTTTATTACACAGAAACAAATGACTTCAGAGCAGGGAGAGCTTCCGACTGTGGCTGCCAGAAGAGCCCAGAAAACAGATTCTGTTTGGCTCGCAACAAAATTAATCATGTGCAGAACGCTTCGATCGCATCGACGTTTCTTATCTAGTACCTGTGGCTGCATATCCGTTTCAGCACAGAAACAAGCAGACGGGAAGGCAGGGATGAAGGGAATGTCTACATTTTTGTTCACGGTCTTTAAGACAGAAACTTGATGAGGAAAAAGAAATGAGGAAACCAGTCCTGTCAGAATGCTGATACTGGCGGAAAAGAATCTGTTTTGTAGGCTGATTTACTAAGGGGACTGGGCTAAATGAACACAATTGGTGCCAGGTGCTGTGAAAAGGCGGGTCTGGGGAGAGCCTCCTAGAGAAGTGAGGGCTATGAACAGGCTGATGACAGCGAAGGGACACTCATCGGGTAGGGGTTAAATCACCACTTCTGTCCTTGACTGCTCTTCATCTTTTCAAGCCTCTTCCAATTTTCAGCTTTCTGATTATCTTTTATCTATGTGTCTGTCTATCAATACATATCTATCCATCCATCTATCACCTATCTAAGCATCTATGTATATATGTATGTATGTGTGCATGTATGTATGTATGTATCTACCTACCTACCTACCCACCTACCTACCTACCTACCTACCTACCTACCTACCTATTGTTCTGTCTCTCCGTCTAGGATCCATGCACATGTGTGTGTGTGCATGTATACATGTAGAGATCACCAGACAGCTTAGGCTGTCATTTCTCATGCTTTTCCATGTCAGGATTATAAGCTTCAACCACCGCAGTTGGCTTAAAGACAAACAAACAAGCAACAACAGAAAACAAAACAAAGGGTTCTGAGGATCGAACTCTGATCCTCATGCTTGCAAGACAAACACTTTATTGACTAAGCTATCTCTCCTGCCTGACTTTCTTATGTTTGAAGGAACTAAAATAAAAGCTGATGGGAAGCAATTAGCAGAAAATGAACAGAACGATAGGTAGTGGTTTGTTTTCTCTTTAAAGCTGTCTAACCTGACGACAACAATAAAACTGAACTCTGTGTGTGGAAGGGGTGGGGGGTTGTCACTGCTGTGTACCTTAGATGTAAGCTAATTCCACTGGAGCAAGAAAGAAGTCATTTGGATGAGTAAAGCCTCTTAAACATCATTTCTTTCTAGTCAAATGTCTCCAGACACTTAACATCTGTATTTACACTTTTAAAATTTGAGACTAGCCGGGCGGTGGTGGCGCACGCCTTTAATCCCAGCACTCGGGAGGCAGAGGCAGACAGATCTCTGTGAGTTCGAGGCCAGCCTGGTCTACAAGAGCTAGTTCCAGGACAGGCTCCAAAGCCACAGAGAAACTCTGTCTCGAAAAACCAAAAAATAAATAAATAAATAAATAAATAAATAAATAAATAAATAAATAATAAAAATAAAACTTGAGACTATTCATAGAAAGTATTGATATTATATGCTATAATGTTATGACTTGACATCATGCTAGGATATCTAATGCCACAGAAAATAGGAAATATATTTGTCTCTTTAATCTCTACTTACTATTTCTTTACATTTAAATTAGGATTAGACACAAAGTTTTAAGAGATGTGCAGAGCTTCTCCATTCATAGAGGAAAAAGTAACGCAGATGTGTGGGTAGGTTCTGAAATGGAGTTGCTGAGCGAATAAGGGACACTCCCAGGCTCTGCATCTTGTTAAATATAGTCTCATCTGTCTGGCCCGGCTGGGGTGTGGCCTCAGAGGGACTAGAACAGATGACTGCACACACGCCTGACTTCTGAGGAAACCATAATTCCAGCAGTGTCTGGACTAGGACACACGCCAGTGGATGAGAGAAAGCCCTTCTGAAATCTCGCTAGCCACCAGAATCTGTAAAGTAACACGGTCTTCACTCCTGTGGCCTTCTGTAACTGAACGCCCCCTAGAATTTATGACTAGCATTGTTTGGCACAGGCATTGTAGCAGCCATGGTCATACTACAAAGGGCTGAAGATATTCACATGCTTGTGAGAGCAGCTCTTCACTTTGAGAAAGTGAACCTTCTGAAGATCCACGGAAAAGGTTGCTTTTTAAGGAAATTTGTTTTCTTTGAAAAAAAATTAGCCTTTCCTTTGCTTTCTTTCTTTGACTATATGCTAATTTTCAAAAGCCAGGTATACTCTTGCTATTTAAATGTCACTGATATATTTGAGATATTTTTCAATGACTGAACATTTAGCAAGCGTATCTATTGCACCATTTCTAAAAGGACAACTGTAAAACCTCTACCATGTGGGACAAGCACATTTAAAAAACGATATGGGCTGGGCTGGAAGCTTGGTTTGGCAGTAGTGTTTGCATTTGACTTTGATCCCAGTAGCATGTAAATAAATAAATGTGGAAGGAAGGAAGAGAGGGAGGGAGGAAGGGAGCGAGGGAGGGAAGAAGGGAGGGAGGGAGAGAGGGAAGGAGGGAGGGAAGAGAAAAGGAAAGACACAATAAAAGGAATATTACATGAGAATTATGGAACCTGAAGGTGAAATGGTGTATTTTTTATTGCTACAGCAATCTAAATCAGTAGAAGCTTCCTAAGGTTAAGGATGGCTAGAAAGACAATGTTATAGAAGTGCACTTACTAACTTTGAAACTAATTATGAAATTAAACCGAAAAGTCATGTCTTTGTTTACTCTTTGTTTACAGTGAAATAAGGCATTAGGCATTGAGTATAAATTTGATTCCAGTCCTGATTTCTCTACCCTGAAGCTTTGGCGAGGTGTAATCTTAGATGTAACCTTACACAGAGCTGTCCCGTCGTCTGCCAATTCAAACCTAGTAACCTACATAGCAGGGAGATTGTGGGGATTAAGTGAGATAACGTTCTGTAAGTGGCTGACATCATGTGAGACACACCAACTGTAAGACAAGAAAGTCAAACGTGAACCAACAAGAAAATGACAGAGTCGGAAATGGATAGGCATACTTTGTCTATTCTCTGCCAGCTCCAGTTACCCATGGGCTTAGTAAGTGACCAAATAAGCTAGCAACCCAGAAATGTACGGCCACTCTAGTCTTCCTACACAGCACAAAGAGGTGCTGGCTCTTTCCTCTCAGAACAGAAAAGGACAGCCTTTCAAAAAGTGGGGATATCCCAATCACCATGCAGTGTATACACTATAACCCCACAGTTCTATTAGCTAGGCATCTAACTTACTTCGTTCTAAGCACCAGGATACAGGGCTGTCCTTCCGAGTGCTAGGTTAGGTTTCCTCCCCCTTAAGCCAAGCGTTGTCCATATCCAGAAAGCGTCATCACAAGCGTCTTGACAGCGCGGGATTACTTGCATTTCGTTATCACGGGTGTGTCAATCACAGCATATACCAAGTGCAGAAAGTCCTGAAAAGGGGTGGATGGTTTACAATCACTGCATTCTCCATCATGCATGCAGGAAATGGAAACAATTGACATTTATATGAGATGGAATTTAGCTCTCTAGACAGATTTACAGTCTTGCTTATG
This sequence comes from Arvicola amphibius, assembly GCF_903992535.2. Taxonomy (NCBI): domain Eukaryota; kingdom Metazoa; phylum Chordata; class Mammalia; order Rodentia; family Cricetidae; genus Arvicola; species Arvicola amphibius. The sequence goes on from NC_052053.1 coordinate 22,158,267, forward strand.
CTCCAATATCCATTAGAGGGAGAGGGTTACAGACATAGAAAGGTTCATGCAATCCTCGGAACATAATTTGATGGAGAATAATATCCCCCAAAGTGCAGGGGAACAGCTTAGTGGCAATCTAATTGAAAGCCACCACAGTAGGGTGAATTTTAGATCCCCAGTGTTGTTCAATGTCTCCTTTTAGGGACAAAATGAAATTGGGAAAATTCTCAGTTCTGGGAAGATAGAAAATATGACATGATTATTATTAACACTTAAAAATACAAGGAGAAATTTTAAAGTGTTTATAGAGATATGTGTGAAACAAAGCATTTTAATAGAAAAAATGAGAAGGAAGCATTAACTTATGTTCAGAATTTAAAATAGTCCCTACTGACACAGTAGGAGGAATGATAAAACAGATATAAAGGCAAATAAATGGACTTGAGGTCATGGTGGAACAAGTCAAAGATACTCATGCATCAATAGGAATTCGTCTTACTCCCTTTCTAAATAGCAGTATCACATGGTAGTCCTTCAAAGGAAGGTAGACTACAGGACCTTGGCAGAGCAGATGAGATGACGGAACCCATTCGATACCTCGGAGTCTCCCACTGAATCACAAGGCAATCCATTACAGAAGACCTAGAGAACACATCGCACTATTAGAAAATATTAAAAGATGAACATCCTGGGTTATTTAGTCAATAGAAAAGATGTTTAAGGAGTTACTTATCTCATGGGGCATAGACTAAATATTATCCATGTTCTACAGGGATGAAGGTGTGTTCTTTATGCCATAAATTACATTCTGAGTACCTAGAAGGGAGAGATTTCTTGATAACAAAATTGTATGTGTGTGTGTGTGTGTGTGTGTGTGTGTGTATTTAAGGAAAACATTGTTCTACAAGGTCTAGAGGTCAATGGCAATTGAGGATCTCTGCCTTATGTGATCATTTGATGTTAAATACCATACATAGATGTTTAACTTAATTCTTGTATACTATAAACACTGCAACTCCACTTCTTCCTCTGACCCATTGCTTTGTGTGTGCGCATTCTCTCCTGAGACGATCCCATCCTCTCTCTTCATTTTTACTACAACTCATACACCTTCATTTTTACTACAACTCATACACCACGACTGACTCCCAAGTCTAGGTCCATCTCTGTTCTTTCCTCTTAAACGGAGGCTCACAGATGCCAATGCCTACTATCCACAGTCACTAGGATGTCTACTGGTATCTCAAAATCAGGATGACTGTAACACAAATAACGAAGAGCAAGTGCATATGCACTGTTCACAGTGGCCAGTGATGCAACCAACTTAAATATCCATCAGTAGACGAACGCACAGACCAAATGCGATATATGTGTGTATATGTAGCAGAATTCTATTCAGCCATTAAAAGGAATAAAGCACCGGCCCTCTATTGTGGATGAATCAGCAAAGCAGAATGCCAAGTGCAAGGAGACTGGCACGAAGGTCATGTGATATATGGCTGTGTTTAAAAGAAATATTCACAATTAGTAAATCAAAAAGGGAAAGCAGACTGCTGGCTTCCAGAGGCGAGGAGAAGAGGGGAATGGGGGAACAACTGCCTAACGAGTAACCTTTGGAGTTAGCACCCATGTGACATACGGTGTTTACTATATGAACGGTTAGAGTGCACAGAGCAGTTAAATAATAGAAACAAGCTTAGTACACATTGCTGAGGTGATCAACCTGCAACACAACATCTAATGTGCTACCTCCTCCATGTGTAGTCAGTCCATCACCATGGTGTTCCTCCTAGAATAAGGCAGAATCGCATGCATTTCACTTCTGAGATGAGGCTATCAGAGACACCACAGCTTGTCTTGGTGAACCATGTACTTAGTCCCCTGCCCTGTCTGTCATTCGCTTTTGAAGCAGTTAGCTATCCTGTCATGAGTATTTCCACAGATATACACACGCTAAACAGGCTATCAACGAACAGCCTGGAACTGGATACGTAGGCTCCAGGCAAGCTTTCAGGCAAGTTCTCCAAGAGATCTGCTTAAGCTCACAAGTGACTCTGAACCAGCTAAGGCACACCCCTAAATCCCTGGCCCTCCAAAACCATCTGAAGGGATGCATGTTGAGTGGCTGAACTCAGGAAGCAATTATCAAACAGCGGCTGGTAATTACTACAATTAGGATATAGCCCTTATGATTTTTATTGCATTCTAAGGATTCAAACTCGTTACACCATCATAAATGGAATTAAGTTTCAACACACGAATCTGAGAAACATTCAAACCATGGTGCAATATGCTTTCCATTCTAAGTCATGATGAGCTATTTGTAATCTTTGGTTATACTTACAGGAGTATATAACATGCACACAGCCTAATCTTTTTTGCCCAGAATCCTCCAGCTTTAACTCCATGTCTGCTCTGTTTCAATCAATCATATCCCTATCTTCTAGGTAGGTTCATATGATTCAGGTTCAGAGAACAGCTCACACTGGATGCTGTGGACCACACCCAACTTGAAGAAAGTCTGAAGGAGCCCAAGGTGAAGAACAGTGAAGGTGAGCCAGGTGAAGAATACTGAAGGTGCCCAGAAGTCCAGAGCTGGTTGGTTGTACAGTAAGAAGGCTGGAAGAAGCCGGAATGGATGGGAAAGGAGAACTTGAAGACAAAAATAACTGTGCAGTCTTAGAAAGGGAAGGGCTCGTGAAGACACTTGTCGGGAGTTGTGCTAAAAAGTCAGGACGCTCAGTGCATCTCAGAATCTGGTGAGGCATGACCACAGTAAGAAGTCTTATATTCCTCTTCATGATCTTCTAAAATGGACATCAGTATTTATAAACAAACCCCTCTTCTTTAGCAAGAGCACACAGTGTTCAGGGCAATCTTTTGCCATTTAGTTTTGGCAGGAGTTTTGTTTTGAGACAAAGTCTTGTTGTGTAGCGTAAGTGGCCTCAATACTGCCATCCTCCTGCCCTCAAGTCTAAAGTGCTAAGACTGTAGGCACAGGAAATTGCCCCTGGTTACACTCAAGGTTTGCCATGTCTAACTCAGGACTCCACAAAGTAAGTCGGAGTACAAGCATGCGCAAACATCAGACCAGAAGATATACAGACAACCTTCCTTAAAGGCTGTGAAACCAAATAAACAAAACAAAATTCCCCGTTCATGACGAAAGCCCATCATTGATTCAGGACATTGCTTCCTTTGATCTGCATTCTTGTTTGTCCAGCCCTCTAAGACCTGGCATCTGTATGTGGCAGGCAGACTTCTGTCATGTAGAAACTTCATGGTATTTCTTTTTAAGTGTTTTGCAAACATATCTCATCACGGAGTATGGAAGGAAGACAACCAATCAAAGAGCAGTTTCTACTTTTTGCATAAAGTTTTTTTCTCGTGAGTCGAAACCCCATGCATAGCCTGCTAATGCCTGAGCACAGGAGCTTTTTGCAGCAAAATGGCTAATTTTATCTGTCACTTATTTCGATACTCTCAGACAAATGGCATCAGAAAAAGAGGCATTAATCAAAATAATTTGTTTAGTCTGCTTATGATTTACTATAATAAAAATGTTTACCTTTGTTTATAAATGAAGCTAATTTGAAGAGCCCAGAAAACCCAGTTTCTGCCTCCAGGTTGTCTTATGCAGAAATGCAACCTTCAACTTTGCACCCATTTAAACCCTTGCTGCTGATCCATCCTTACTAGATACCCCTGTGGGACTTTTCCTCCATGGGTCCTAACCCAGGTCCCAGCCTCCTCCTGATTCTCTTGCTTTCTTTGTAGATTTTAACTGAGCTTTGCCACTATCTCAACTCTGTCACTAACCTTGACCCCAAGTCTCATGAAGCACAGGCCAATTACACTGTCTTCCTAGTGTCTTGCTCATAGAAAACGCTTCTTCAACATGGACTAAACACAAACCCACAGGGAAAAGCACTCCGTTGCTTAGTTAGTTCCTTCCAGAAGTCATCTAGACACCAAGTTTCATCTGAAAACTTTCATGAGCTCTTTTCTCCAAATGTGGTAAGCACACAGAATATATTTTAAATACTTTGTTATTGTTGTAATTTATTTTTTAAAAGCAATATGACTTAGAAATTATTTGAAAGCAAGGCATGATTTTCTTCACAAATGACCACTTAAAATCTGAACAAAATGAAATATTAATGGAACAACCTTAATATGCTAAAAAGAAAAGAAAAGGAAAAACACAACACAACAGCAACTATGAAAGACTATTTGGGTCCAGTAAATGTGACTAGGAGCTATTTCAATGGGCTCCCATTGAACAAAGATGGGAGCATCTACAAAAATGATGGCCAAGGACTGAAGCCACCCAAATAATAAAGTCCATGAAATCAAGATGTTCAAAATGATGATCTTTAGATTTTCCTATGGAAACAAAAACAAAAACAGTTTTGAACTTCTCAAATGAAGGAAAAAATATTTAAGTTAACCAAAGAATTGAAGAAAGAACTCCATAGACACTTTCCAAATAAGTACAGGCAGAATGCTACAATTAGAACATCCCAAGTTTCTGCTCCTAGTGAAATACTGTGTTTGGTTAACGTCTGAATATTAAACTAGCCCATGGATGGTGGATGGGGATCTTTACAATGAGTGAGTCAGGCTGATAGCAACCGTGCTTCTAATAAGCGTAAATACCGTCACTAAGAATGAAACAATCAGTCCTCACATCTTTGATTGTCACTCTGGGCACACACCCAGTTAGTTAGTTAGTTAGTTAGTTAGTTGATTAGTTAATTAGTTAGTGGGAACTTGTTAGTTCTCCCAAAGGGAATCTGCATCTAGTCAAACTTTCAGAGCTCAACCATCACTTAAAATACGACTGTGATGTTGCAGTCAGTCAGGTGAAAAATTCTATGGGACAAGTGTTCTAAATCCTTCAACAAATAACCATCCATTTAAAAACTGATTGGGGTGAGGTTTTAGATGTTAAGATGCTTAGGAGCATATAAACCAAATTTAATATGCGCCATCATTTCACTGAGACTTAAATAAGGGGATTTTTGACAGCGGAGGAAAAATGAGCAGTCAGTGGGAATTAACTGCTGTTAACAAATTTTTGCTAAATGTATTAGCTGTGATAAAATTAGAGACTATTCTTATTTGTTAATGGGTGAGTCTTAAAATTACCCATGAACTGCTGGTGTTAGAGATAGCCTTTAAATTATTCCAGGGAAATAAAAGTGGTGTGTGTGTGTGTGTGTGTGTGTGTGTGTGTGTGTGTGTGTGTGTAAACCTGCACGCATGCAAGTTTGACAAAATAATGTAAGTCCAAAGTAGATGTTAGGAAAAGAAAGATTACTAGTCTATTGTTGGCGCCTTTGCATTTGTTTGGAAGCAATGATATTTCTGCTTTAGAAATGTATTAGGGTGAGATGTGGCGCATATATATACACACACACACACACACACACACATATGCATACATATGCACAAACACACACACAAACATACACACACACAGAAGGTCTATGGAACACTCAGCAAGAATACACTAAAATATATTCCTATTCTTCTATAGTCCAGGTCATCTTTGGTTCCTTCCTGAGTACTCCCAACCTTCTGCCCTTGTGAAGAGAATCATTGTTCTAAATTCTATGTTATTATTACCTATGTTTTTATTTATGCTTTAAAAATTATTTATATGCTTTTTCTTAATACTGTTTTTCATTTTGCTTTTGAAGCTCATAAAAGTGGAATCGTGTTTTATATGTTATTGACTTGCTACTTCTTTTAAAATAGATTTAAAAAAAATCAATGTGTGTGTGCGTGCGTGCGTGTGTGTGTGTATGAGCACATGAGTACAGGAATCCATGGAGGCAGAAGAGGGTGATGCTTCTCTTGGAGTTAGAATTGCAGGTGTTTGGGAGCCAGAACTTGGATTCTGGGAACCAAATTTGGATTCTCTGAAAAGAATAATGTGGACTCTTCACCACTGAGCCAACTCTCCAGCCACTTTCCTTGCTTCTTAGCACAGTATTAAACTTGAAATGATGTGGACTGATGCTTTTAATTGTAGTTGTTTCCTGTCACCTTGTGCCTATATACCAAGAATTTTTAAACCACTGCAAGGCTGGTGGACATTTATTTTTAGTGTTGTATGGATATTCCTTTGCATATCCCCTGGTGTGTAGAAGACCCTAAAATGTGTATGCACCTGCAGCTGCGTTATAGGATACATGCAAATAAAGTTGGATAATGGCAAACTACGTTCTCTATTGGCACATCTCATGATTCTTCCAATACCCAATGCTCTTGATAATTTCCCTTCTCCCTCCTTCACCAGTTGTTATTATTTTTATAGTTCTTATTTTGTTTTTGCCAGACTGTCAAAAAGAATAAAATGATATCTTATTGTAATTACCATATTACTAATTGACTGTTAGTATATTTTCATATGTTGGTTGAACATTTGTTGTTATTACCTTATGAATATATATTTTCTTTTAAAAAAAACTTTTATTCTAATAAGTTGTTTCTCTTTTTCACATTGATCTTGAGTAGCTCTCTGTATACTATGCATATTAACCTTTTGTAGCTATTTGTAAAAGTAATTATTTTGTAGCTCATTTTCTTGCTCCTTCTACAAACCAAGGATCTCAATAATCTTGCACTCTCTTTTCCCTTATGAATCTTTCCCCACATCAGGACCGAGTAGCTACCCCTCTGTATGGTCTTCTAACAGCTTTGTGATTTTGGTTTTTACAAGTAATCTTCAATGCAACTGAAGTCTCCCTGACATTGATAATTGTGAGCCAGGACTTTGGTTTCCTGTTTTCCATGTGGATAGCCAATTGACCCAGAATCATTTATTGAAAAGTTAATTTTTTTTTTGCCCACTGTCCTGAAATACTGGCTCAGTCATAAATCAAGCATCTATCTAAGTCTGGGTATGCTTTTGGACTCTTGAAAATGGACTGAATTTCCATTATCCAAGAGGGGGAAAATAGTAAGTAGAACCGTCTAACTTCTGCAATTTCCTATGTCTTGCAAACCAAGACCTACTAAGTTCTTTCTCAACTTAATTCTCCCCAGCTAGTCACGCCTCCAAAAGCATTATTCCCAGTCTTTCTGGGCTTCTAGCACATCAGGTCAGGAGTTTTTACCTTACAAACTAAAGCATTCTCATGTTGAAACAATATGAGTAACGTTCACCTCATTAGACAGGGCAACATCCTAACCTGCAGGTTGGCATTAATCTCCACAGTGCCCAGCATGTGGCAGAAATGAAGTAAACTCAATTTCTTGTGATATTTTATAAGGATGGATGAGGATGTACATGAGCTACCTCCTGACATGTCGGGGTTGTGCTCACATGAACTACATCTATTTTACTTTTGTCAAAACAAAGTATGACCTAGAAACTTTCCTAAATCATACAAAAGATAAGGGCTCCAGCTCGCTGTTTTATCAGTTTCGAAGTCCGTCTTACAAAGTCATCACATAAAGATCCGACTATTGAAGAAAAGCATGCATCTCTGTTCTGCTGGATTTACTTGTGCTGAGAAGTGACTCCAAATACAGAACAAAACAAAGCAACTGAGTTCTGTCCAATAAATGTTTTCCTCTTTGCTTTTTATCAGCTGTGCAAGGGCACCAACTTAGGGACATTCTCCCCCCCCCCCCCATCCTGTTGTACATTTCGTATTGTCTCTCTTTTAGCTAGAATATAAAAGTCTTCTGCAGGCAACTTCAGGGACCAATTAACTCCATTAAATTATATCCAGTTATGTAGTGAAGTGAACCGCTGCTGGTCTGGGGCTGTCTAGAGCTGAGACAATTAGGAGATGGAGAGAAGCAGAAAGAGAGATTGATTTTATGTGTCACCGAAGCACGCTGCAACAATATGCCAGCGTGACTTTCAAAATGGCCTTAAAATATTCCAAACTCAGGGAGTTTCCTTGCTCCTGAGTGGGAGTTGACAGACTGTCTGGCAGCATTAGAAAAGGCAGGGAGAATGTCTATATTGTGTCCTGTAATAACATTCTGTCTCTTTTCGGTATCTTCCCCTTAGGATGACCCGCCGTTTGTTGTGTGGTGTGTGTGTGTGTGTGTGTGTGTGTGTGTGTGTGCGCGCGCGCGCGCGCGTGCGTGTGTGTGTGTGTGTGTGTGTGTGTGTGTGTGTGGTCTTCTCTACGCAAAGGGCATGATTTCACATCTGGGAAAACCAAACTGAAGGACACTAACCTTCCCAAGGTCACTTAGAAAATGAACGCTGTGACCTGGTGTGTGGGTGGAACAGAACCCAGGTGTCCTGGCTCCAGCTTTGTGGTTCGGCATTGAAGCATTTTCCTTTGTGGGGGAAGAAAAATAACCGGTCGGGGGATTTAAGGGAAGTGAGAGATCAATATGATTTCCTCTCCCGGCCACCTTACCTCCCCTCTTCCTTACGAAAATTAAAAACTCGGAAAAGCCAGAGGTGCCTTCTAGGCAGTTCTTAAGCAGGGTCCACCAAACCAACTCCCACCCCCGACACAAAGCGATCGCGGCTCCCAAGGATTCTGGGCGTCTTCTTGTGAGCCTGGGAGGTGAGGAGTGGTGGAAAAGTCAGCCCTCACCTCCAGCGGGTCCCGGGCTCGGCGGCGCCCAAGCCCCGCCCCCGACCGCCCTTCCCCCGCGGCCTCGGCAGCCAGCCCCTCTCCCCTCTCGTTGTCGGGCGCACCCACCCCAGATGCCGCCTGGCACCGAGCGCAGCCGCCGCCGCCGCCGCCGCCGTACTTTCCACTTGTATTGATCACTCCTAGCTCGGCTCAGCCTGCTCCCGGAGCGCAGCGCGGCCAGCGCGCCAGCCCTTGGCAGCTCGGGCACAGTCGGGCTCCCAGAGGAAACTCCTTGGGAGCGCCCTGTCCGGGGTGTCCTCTGCGCTCTGCAGTGTCTTTCTGTCTGCCTGGAAGGAGGAGGAGGAGAAGGAGGAGGAGGAAGATCAGAAGGAGGAGGAGGTGGAGGAGGAGGAGGAGGACGTCGTCTGGTCCCGGTTGGGAGGTGGAGCAGCGGCAGCAGCAGCCGCCGAGGCAGCCGCCGCCGCCGCCTCCGGAAAGGGAGAGGCAGGAGAGATCGGGACTTGGAAACCCCAAAGTGTCGGCGACCCTGCACAGCAGGCTTCCTTCCAGCTTCATGGGCAAAGTGTGGAAACAGCAGATGTACCCTCAGTACGCCACCTACTATTACCCCCAGTATCTGCAAGCCAAGGTAAGAAGGCGCGGGGAAGGGTCGCCAAAGGAGGGGACCGCGGAGGCTCTCGCCGGGCCGGGCTGGGGAGGGGCGCGCGGCGACCCCGCCGCCCCCGGGAGCAATTGCTGGGGTTGCTAACTATAGCGCTGGCCTGGGCAGAGCCGGGCTGCGCGCGGGGCGGCGGCTTCCCGGGGAGCAGATCGCGGCGATCGGGTTACAGAGAGTCGCGGGGCGGGGAGGGGGGGTAGCGACTAGACAGGAAAGGACCGCCGGCCCCTTCCTGGCCGGCGAGGAGGGGAGGGTCTTTCGGCCTCGAGGCTCCCCTGGTCCAGCTAGGGCTAGCGGCTGGCCGACGCTTGGGGGACCGCGGCAGGACCCGCTAATGGCATGGCTTTCCGACCTCTCCAGGGCCTCGCCCTGCGGGCGGTAACTCTGGGGTCCCCGGGAGTGGCGCGCAGCACCCCCCCGCCCCGCCCCGCGGGACTCCCCTCCAGCTCCCGCGCGCTCGACGAATGTGGCCGGAGGGGGCCGGGACCGTCTTCTCTCCGCCTCGGGCCCTGCGCGCCCGCCCCTTGCCTCTGATCTTTGTGCGGTGTGGCACTTCACCTGGTTACTGATTTCCACTTTTACGCTGGTGTTTTGGGTAGAAAAGTGGCCAAAGTTCACTCCGCATTCATTGATGTCCCTTTTAATCTTTTCTGTAGCTTTTATGTAGGGAGGGACAATGGACAGATTTCGATGCGCAGAAAGAAGTGACTTTGTATTTACTTTTCCCCTCTTTTTTTTTTTTTTAAACTATCTTATATGTTTACCACAGAGTGATTTTCAGTTCTGCTCAAAAGTGGCCTCAGCACACTCTTGGGTAAGGACAGCTGATGACATGTAGCCGTACAAATTATGGCCGGCTTTCCAGGGACCCCAGGTACTTTGTTGATGGGCCTATACAATAGTTCGATCCCTCCCAAACTAATTTAAAAAAATTATCTGGGTTCACAAAAAGCGCATTTAACCGCCGTGGAAACAGAAGGTGTCGGTGGGTACACTAGCCTCCTTTAGTAGTTAACACTTAGCATGCCCTTCCAGATCACAAAAGAATCAGGTATGGATGTGGCGTTTGAACTTTTTAGGGGTTTGCTTGCAGGCAGATGGGTATTTCTGCCCTGGTACCAACAATCTGATTCAACCTTGAAAGCTTTCTTCCTTTCGGTGTGTGTGGTCCATGTTATCTTGTACCTACAGCATACCTTAGTGTTTGTCCATGGAAAAAGGACTTGTCAGCAGAGGCCAGACATTTCCCAGCACTCAGACCTCCTTGCGGCTCCCTCACCATTCCCTCTTAGCTTAGATCGCCAGGTCTGGTTAGGCACTAGCAACTGAGAGCACCACTGTTGGACTCCATGACATGTTGTCATATCATTGTTTTAAGAACTTGAGGGAGATGCTCGCTTGGCTTGTGAGTGTGTGTTTGTGTGTGTGCTGCACGCACCCGTGTGCTATGCTGAAGCTGTTCGACGAAATTCTATAACGTAATCAATGTGCTACCTTTTAGATGTGTTATATATTTAATGCGCTTATTTAAATTATGCAGCATTTGGGTGCCTGAAGGACAGCCTATTCAACACTTAACTCCATAAATTATAAATACACACATTTCAGGTGAAGAAGGGAAAAAAAAAGCCATGTTTCTATGCAACGTTTACCTTAGTAATTTTTATGTACCATTAGTAAGTTAGAAACCAAGTACATAGCATTTAATATAGCTAATGCAATGCCATTTGGCTTTTTTTTTTTTTTTTGCCCTGTAAATAATTGAGGAGAGAGACAAACGTCAAGAGCCTGCTGGAGTAATTAGGGCTGGATCCCAGGAAGCTCTCGGGCCCATTTTCTGAAAGTGTGCTTCCTGCATAAAGCATTTAATATTGATTTGTGTTACAGTAAATGACAGTCTCAAAACAGATTTTGCCGTTTCTCCTATGAAATCTGAAATCCTATTACCCTGCTCCCTTTGTTTCGGGAGGAAGGTGCGTGCGTCCTCAGTTGACCTATATAATGCGGTGTTTTAAAAGTTTGGTAATTAAATCTAAACTCCCTATTGTAAAGGTGTCATAATTAGTTCAGAAAGGAGCATCTCCAAAAATACAAAGGCACCAAATGCAGGTTTTAGATGGCAGAGTCAGAGGCGGGGACGTACACCTCCCTTCCTCCTCTCTGCAGCCGTTGGTAAGATGGTGATGGTGAAAGTAATTAAGAAAAATGGAGACTTTATTTGGTTTCTAGTTTAATAACAAGCATAATCCACCTGAAAAGTTAATAAACTCTGTGTGACTCTGTTGTCTACAACAGGGCTGGTGCTTGCCTGTGTGCGTTCTGACCTTCCTGAGAGAGACTACGTCACTCTCTGTAAAGTACACTGATGTGTTTGGCTAGTCCCAGTTGTTGCGAACTTGTTCGGAAGCTGGATCAAACACTAAGGAGTGGTTTGGTCGTTGAAAAAGGAATTTTAACCTGTGAATGTGAAGTCAATGTGGTTTCGTTGGGTCAGGAAGGAACAGATGAAGCTGATGTATTTCATCAGAGGAATAGGTGATTTTAAAAACTACTTTAAAATGAGTTTTCACAAGTTGCAGGTGACGAATGCTTCTTGTGTTAATCTAAGCACAGACTGTTTGGGCAAATTTGTTTTTGGAAGATGCTTCCATGAAACTCATCAATTGTGTATTTTGCAATCAAGAAAATAGCACTTTTTTCTCTCTCTCTCACTGAAAATGTACACTGCCAAAGAATCAGAGGTCTATCCAGGGCAGTGACGCACAAGGATGTGCTCCTCCTCCCCCAGACATCTTCCCCCATCCTCTTCTAGTGTCTTAAGGTTTCATTCTCAACAGAGAGAGGTAATATGTGTCTCTATATATTTTACATTCTGCAAAACTTTAAAGATACCTGAAATCATTGAAACACATATATGAAACACATATAATCATTGTTCATAGACCTTTGGTATATAGTTCTCTAAAATATAGAAGCTTCCATTTTGTGCATATAGCTGTCTTCTGCACTAAAGAAATATTCTATACTAAAGAAATGTTTGTTTATGAAGGAACACATAACTTTGTTTTAAGATGATTTTTGTATAAATGGATACCAAAGCCAACAACTGCATTGGTGGGCATCATGCTTTGACAGAGAGAAAATGTGACCTCATCTCCAGGGAGCATCAGGTACCTGTGAGGCCGCTGAGAAGAGCAGGCCACGGGTGGACGAGCTCTAGTTTCTAGTGTGCCTTAGCCTACAGTCATGTGGAGCTCAGGTACCAAGAGTTTACCCCATGGAGGGTGGTTTTGTTTGTTCTGTCGGTTTATTTCTCTGTCAGTACTGCCTTATTCTAGAAGGTCGCTTTATCGCCTGGCACATTCATCCTGAAATAGCCGTTCATGGAGTTTTGTAAACACAAACACACACTGTTCTAAAGACCATTCCAGATGGTAAATGACTTAGGTGATACTTCGAAAAGTTAAATACGTGCTTCAGTTTTCAGCTGTTCAGAAAAAAGAAAAATTGATTAACATTTTAATTCAAAGATTTGTATGTACAAGTTGTCAGCCAGCAGCGGCAATAGGAATTTCACTTCTGTACAGGCTGCTGTACTTGAGAGACACTGTAGCATATACATCAGTGCTGGTGTGAGTGTTTGAATGTTACTGGGGATACAATATGTAATCTTTCCTTTTGAAGAAGAAATACAGGTTTTTTTAATATTGTTTTCTGGATATTTTTTACCAGTTGAAGGCAACATGACACATATAATCATTGTTCATAGACCTTTGGTATATAGTTCTCTAAAATATAGAAGCTTCCATTTTGTGCATATAGCTGTCTTCTGTACTAAAGAAATATTCTATACTAAAGAAATGTTTGTTTATGAAGGAACACATAACTTTGTTTTAAGATGATTTTTCTATAAATGGATACCAAAGAATATATCTGAACTCAGCATCAAACTCTGAAAGATAATGAAGTAATTTAGAATTCCACTAATAAAAGCTATAGGTACAAAACAGTTCTGAACTCACCCCCTTTGACACACAACCATTTCACTGGATCTTCAAACAGATATTTATCTGTAATCAACAAATATTGTGCCAAACAATCTGAGTCTTCCAGAAATTAAGGTCATGATTCTACATGCATAAGTAGCAACTATAACAAAGAATGAAGCCATGGGTACTTTGCATCTTAAGATATACATACCTATGTTAGCTGGCTGTGGTGGCGTATGCCTTTGATCCCAGCACTCAGGAAGCAGAGGCAGGCAGATCTCTGTAAGTTCAAGGCCAACCTGATCTACAAAGAGAGTTTCAGGACAGCTAGAACTGTTACAGAGAAACCCTGTCTCAAAAATAAAGTAAAGTAAAATAAAATAAAATAAAAATAAAAAGATGCACTTACCATTACCAGGTGAGTAAAAGTTGCTTAAATGTATCAGTTTAATAATGCAACATTAATTTCCTTAGTAGGGTATTTTGAGTGTCTGGACATGGCAGAAAGACTCAAGGTTATGTGACTGTTCAAGGTGAAGTTACACATTGTAGCGCCCTTTCTTTCAGGTATCTTTAAAGTTTTGCAGAATGTAAAATATATAGAGACACATATTACCTCTCTCTGTTGAGAATGAAACCTTAAGACACTAGAAGAGGATGGGGGAAGATGTCTGGGGGAGGAGGAGCACATCCTTGTGCATCACTGCCCTGGATAGACCTCTGATTCTTTGGCAGTGTACATTTTCAGTGAGAGAGAGAAAAAAGCTTTTTCCTAATATGTTTCTGTGTCTGTGTTTTGCCTAATGATCTTTTTGAAACTCTATAGTTATTCCAGCCAACTTGATGGGTAATAGAATTTAAAGTTTCAGACCTTTTAGGTAAGTGGAAGATATCTCTTTTTTTCCCTTTCTTTTTATGTAAGAAAGACTGTCTGGGGAAGCAAATCATACATTTTCTTCTGCATCACGTTATCCAATAAAGACACAGGAGAAAGACCTATCTAGAATGTAGACATTAGTGTTCTATAAAAATGACATGACCAGCTAAGAACTCGTACATTCTTGTAAAGAAGAGGGCTTTCTTGTCTAGTTTGTTTTCTGCTGGGCATTCATGGTTTGACTGGTTTGTTTTCTCCAAGTATAGTGCCACACCTCCTCTAGAAGCCTGTCCCCAAATTCACCAGTGCTTGCTAGCAGACTAGTGTTATCTTTGGGGGAAGGGAGAGGAAAAATGCAAAGTTATTTAAGGACAGAGAAATTTTGTAGACACAAATCTACAAATATACCAGTTCAGCCTAATTTTCTAATCAAATCAGAGTAGAGTGTTCTTTGTTATTTCCTCTACTTTGTTTCTGCAGTAAAGTGATTTGTGAATTAGTAAGAACCCTAAAAAGAATTATATATTGAGAGGTTAGTAATTTATGCAATCAAAAGTTCCTCTCCTTCCTCACTCTTTCTCTCTCTTTCTGGGTGTGCGCATGAGCGATGATAATAAAGAGTATTGATGATAATAAAGATAATAAAGAGCCACCATGGGCCATTATGGAGCTCTCGCACAGTGAATTGGCAATCTAGCCTACCTGGGCCCCTGTCATCAGCCCACTCTTTTTTATCAACCCTGCTTGAATGTTTTTTGTTTACTCTTCCAGAAAATTCCTTTTTGGAGTATACTTCAGCCTTGGCAAAAGTATTTACCCATCTAGTAATAACAACCAACACACACACTAAGACTGAAATGCAGAGGTGAAAATGTTTCTCACTGTGTGACCCTGAACTTCCCATTTGTCTGTCTAGCTCTTACATCCAGGGAATGTAGTTTTTATTTCATTCATCGTGAGTGTCTATCTAGCTCTTACATTCGGAGAATATAGTTTTTATCTTATTGTGGCGGTTGAATAAAAATAACCAGAGAATAAATCAAGTTGTCTTCAAGTGCGAGAGCGTCATTCAATGAAATATAACTAATTTAAACACAAGCATAGAATGATGTCTGTTTTTTTAAATGCAGCACCATAATATTTGGTGTAACATCAAGGTAAATATTCAAAAGTTGAGCATTGGGCTTAGGGATGCTGTGCAGGGTGGATTGAAGTACTCTTGTTTCTTTGCTCTTTCATTTAAAGTGGAAGGTGTAGAGCGGGCCTTCATGAAAACATTCTTTAGATGATACAACTGGGAGCTTCACCATGCCAGTGGAAAGGGGAATATGGTAGCCATGCCAACAAACAAATGAATATACCCCAAAATCTAACTGCCATGCGGACAAACAAACATAACCCCAAATCTAATTCCTTACATTTGCTTAATTCAGCTAGTCTCCTTCCCATAATTATATGAATATTTTAATATTTTGACCAATTGCAGGGCGGTAAGTATGTTGAAATGATGAGAGAGAAACATAAAGGGGTTAAAAGGAGAATCTGGTGTTTTGACCACTTGGCTTAGCAAATCTAGACTCCTGAGCATTGTTGTTTCCCCTGTTATCGTCCAGCAAATTCTTAAATGGATGTATCTGTCATTTTAGAAGATGATGAGGAAGGAGAGTCTTTTGGATAATGACTAAAAATATGGGTTCTCAAGGAGAGACTGTATGCTAATACACAGCTAACTGGCACTATAAGCATGCAGAAATCATCGTCTGGTACATGATGTCCTACAGTGGCCATAATATATGCATGCTGAAATTAGGTTAAGTTTTCAGCTGGTTGCCTGTTGATAAATTGTGAGGCTCACAAAAGAGTAAAACACTTGACCCATCTATTGTGTTCCCGAGCGAACCCAGTATTCATCCTTTGCACTTGACATTAGGATGCTCTGGGGAGTGGGATATCTGCTCCCTGATTCTAGCACACTACAAAACACTAGGGCAGACAGAATGGACACAGTATAAGAAATAAGGAAAGGATAACTGTAAAACAGCGTCCTTGGACTACAGCATTCCAGCCAGTAGTCTGGGTGACAGAGAAAGAACTCAACTATACACGGGATTAGAAATTTACATGTGTTTTTGTGAGCTAAAGTAGAGTTCCAAAAGAAGCTACAACTAATCTGAGAATTTTAGAAGAAATTGGGCTTTAAATAAATGAATGGAAATTTCTTGAATTAATAATCAGCTTTATTTTATTTTGTTCATTTGCTTTATAATTCTCTTGAGGGTATTTTGAATTTTAAAAGAATTACGTTTTGTTCTACTTTATGTTAACCCTCCCCTTAAAATCTCATACTCAATGACTCTATTTTACATTATTTCCAGTTTTATGCTTACAAATGTGCTGTTAAGCCAACCTATTAGTGCAGTGGCAGGCTGGTAATGTAATCTCTAAACGATGACATAATGGGCATACAGAAATGTTATTTGTATTGTTATATTTTATTTAAAGTAATGTTTATTTCTCCTAACCCATTAGCCATACTTATGGAAACAGCAAGAAAACAAATTTAAGGTTTAGATGTTTCTAACTAGATCTTTGCCTACATTGTAGGCACCGATGATGTCTAGTGTGAGCTGGCCTTGCTGAAAGATTTTTCAAAATTATTCCTGATCTTTTGTGAACATCCATTTATGGGGTCATTATCTAACTTTATTTAAAATGAGCTGCTAACCTCTGCAAATAGAACCAAATGCTGTAGGAATTATATGGTCTTCTGCGTGCCTCTGTATGGGATCCAGAAACCATCCTTCCCCCAGCTTCTCCTGGGACATGTGTTACCCAGTTGGGGCTCCTGGGTCCCAGACAAAGGGATTTCAGGGAGATGTTTTTATGTAACCAAATGAGACCATTCCATCGATGGTCCTGAAGGACAACTTTCCCAGCTCTGTAAGAGTGGGCTCATTAAGCCGGGCGGCGGTGGCGCACGCCTTTAATCCCAGCACTCGGGAGGCAGAGGCAGGCGGATCTCTGAGTTTGAGGCCAGCCTGGTCTACAAGAGCTAGTTCCAGGACAGGCTCTAGAAACTACAGGGAAACCCTGTCTCGAAAAACCAAAAAAAAAAAAAAAAAAAAAAAGAGTGGGCTCATTTTACAAAATACCAGTTTTCTTTCCTATTAGTTGAGTTGAATATTCAGAATGGCGGAATTGGGTAGATGCCTTTGCTGAATACTGAGATTCCCGAGGGGAAGATAAAAGTTCCCCAAAATAAATTTCATGTCATACACTTACATCTATATTAGCCTCAAGTAACAATACCCCTTGTCCCCTGCTGGATGTCTTCCCCCCCAACAATTGTAATGATTTTGAGTTGACAGTAAAAGTAAATTTGCACAGGAGTTCCTCTGGTAAGCAAGTGTTTGCTTACCCATAGAATCGCAAGAGATATAAACTATCAAGTTTATGTTATAGGGTGTCAGGTAAAGTGTTTGGTTATACAGAAAAATAAATTTTAAATTATAATGCCACCCGGGTTATTCTTCTCAACAGTGTTTCAGATTTGTCATCAAACCAAAGTGAAGACTATTATGAAAATAAAATTGTTCAAGAAAAAATTACTTTCCAGTTGTTAACCATAGTACTCTCAAAAGCCTCTTGGCCTCCTACATGGCACAGCTCTGATTAATTCCCATGTTTTAAACATACAAGTCATAAAAAAATACTTGTCCAAGTGATCATGTGCATACTTCTAGTTTAACAAAAATAGAAAGAATTAGCTCCTAGACAGTTAATAGATTTTGTCCTCATTCTCTATGCGATTTGTTTGGTGATTAGATACACTTTAATTTAAAAGTGAGTTGGATTTCTTGTGTGTGTGGATGGTGTCCAGGTGCACACCAAAGTCAGAAGCTGACGGCAGATATTGTTCCTCCACGGGTTGAATCCACTTTAGTGTCTTGAAACCGGGTCTGTCATTGGCTTGGGCTTGCTTATTAGGGTTAACGGGCTAACCAGAAAGCCCTAGGGGATCCACCTGTATCTTTCTCCCCAGCCCTGTGATTACAAGCTCACAGGACCGTGCCCAGCTTGTTATTTGTGTTCTGCAGATATAACTTGGGTCCTTGTGTTTGTCTATCCAGTGCTTTACTAACTGAGCTATTTCTCCAGCTATTCAATGAGTTTTATCCACAGTTCACTTGTCAATCGGTGACTCCTAACTAGAAACTCACTTCCTGTGCAAATTGTCATACGTAAAGGTAGAGTTCCCACCCCACCCACGTGAACCTGTAGAAGTATTCTGTGTTATAAGTCATTAACAGGTCTATACCAATTCTGTCATAGAATCCACTCACCCTCCAGAGGATGCTTCTTGGAGAACAGGATGAATGCTGAGAGTTGGAATTTCTGGAGCTCATCTTTGCCCTCTTCGGGAGTGGGGGAGCTTGGAATAGAGTTCTGAAATAAGGCCTTGAGGTTTCAGGACTGGGTAATGGACTTCTAGAAGATGAGAGATGGGGGCTCATGATATCAGATAAGTAAGACATTTGCAGCTGTTGATGCTGGAGCCTCCAGCTGTGGTCAAGACCTGAGGGCCCTACTCACAGGTTCTCCACTCTCCACTTTTCCTGTTCTAGACTAAGAGATAATCTCTGGCTTGCTAACCTCTTCTTCCCAATTAAAAAATAGCAGCCCTAAGAGGCAGTACTAATGGTGCTTTTCAGCCCCAGCTCGTACTGATTCATAATTAAAACCTTTCGTGCGTCCTTTAGTTTCCTTCAACCCTGAGCCAAGCAAATCTGGCATGGCAAGGAAACAAACATACCAAGTCCCACACTGTCTAGTTCCGTCTCCTTTTTGCTTCCCTCCTAGTCCTTGGAGGGCTCAGAACTCCCTGGGACCCCTGGGTCTTCTTGAGACAGTATGCATTTCTATTTGAGTTTTTACCTAGAATTTCCCTTTGGAGCACAGATCAAGGATCAGAATGGAACAGCCCTTGCTTAAGAAGACCCCTTGACATTTTGTCTGTGGACTGTGGCTCTACCAGCTTGCAGTGTGAAGAGCGGGACAAACAGTGTTCACCAGTCTTGGGGTGTTTCCTACCCGCCTGTCCCCCAAGCCCTGCCCTCAGCTTTTCTTCCTACACGAAGAGTTGGGCCACCGTGGGCTGACTCCTGAGCACTGACAGAGCCGTGCTCTGGGTAGACCCCACAGTGATGTCACAGGGAAGCTACCATCTCTTGATATGCCCAGGTCTGGGACCAAGTGTGGCCCACTTATTTTGACTAAAAAAGTCTTTATTACCTTTTAATGCTATAGCTTATGATTAAGAATTTGCTAACTAGTTACCCTTTTGAATTGGTATTTTCTTCTGATTTCTTATCCAATTTTATATGGAAATTTAAAATACAATTTTACTTGGTAATGCATAAGCATTACAGAAGCTTTGATGTGAGGTCATACTTTGAAAAGATATAGAATTAGCATACTATAAACTATTTTTATGACAAATGTGTATTCTTAATGAGATTATAATTTAAATATTCATAATTAAATGGAAGGTTTACAGTTTTTTCTTAATCCACAGTAAAATTTGAAGTCACATGAAAGCAGTTTTCTATTTTTTAAGTATTTCAGTATTTTTTCAGCAAATAATTGCAAAAGAATTCTGCCTATCTTAATTTTGAAGACTTAAAACATGTATCTTACTTGTTAGCAGTTTCCCAGATTTAAATTTTAATAGCAGAAATCTTAAACTTCAATTTTGATTTTTGTTTGCTTGCTTGTTTTGTCCTCTTCTTTGAGACAAGGTTTCTCTGCGTAGTCCTGGAACTCGGGCTGTGGGCCAGGCTGGCCTCTAACTCACAGAAATCCACCTGCCTCTGCTTCCAGAGTCCTAGGATTAAAGGCGTGCACCACCACCACCTGGCTGATTGTGATTTTTAAGAAGGAGATTTTTTCTTAAGAGACAAAAAATAAAAAAGGGTTCGAGATGATGTTAGGTAACAGTCACTTAGTCCTCATCTGTGTCTATCCCAGAATTCAGAGGCCTGTCTCAGCTGCACTGGAGGCTCCAAGGAGCATCCTTTAAGGCTGCAGAATTAGATTTGACTGGGACTGAGGGTCGAATGTGAGCTAAGTGCGCTGTGATAGTATCTGTGTCTCGGCCCCGATGGACATCAGCTTTCTAGGGCTGCCAACAGCACCTTACTTTGTTTCCTGTTTCTTTGCCTCTTAGATACAAATCTTGTCAAACCCAGCAAATGGTCTCGTTTTTGTTTGTTTTTCAATATGCAGATACTCCTGTCTCCCTTTATGGGGGAAATAAACCCAGAAATTTAAATATAGATATTGGATAGACAGGGCCTACAACTCTTCTCGACAATTCAAGCACATTATACAAAAATCATCTAGTTGAGATCATATACATAGAACTACCTGGTCAATTTAATTAAACTGGACAAATACCTATGGAACAGGCATTGTATTATAACTTGAAAAGTATGAATATGTAATGAAGACATGATTTGTATCACTATACAACACAGTGGGGTAACATATTTAATTAGTCAAAGATTTTCATTGAGATAGAATATACTGTATGGTAAAATTATATATGTGTATAATCTGTATACATGTTATATGGATTCTAAACAAATAGGTTTATATAGTCACATGACAGAGCCCTAGGTGAGAAAATAACATTTCCAGCTTCCCTGAACATCCTCATTTGTGCCAGTCACCCCTAGCCAGTCATCCAGCCTCTGTCTTTGAAAATTGTTTACCTGTTCTTATACTTCCTAAAAGTGAAATTCAGCCATCTGTCTCCTCTTGAGTTTGTCGTCTCTAGTTCATTGTTTTGGTTTAACTCATTGGTGTTATTATACGTGAAGTGTTTTTAAAATGCCATGTAGTAGTCTATCACAGATAGACCTTATTGTATTTATCCATTCTATTATTCATGGGTGTGTGGATTATTTCAATTTGAAGCTATTTTGCATAAAATTGCTATAATTATTGTTGTTCATATCATGCCTTCAATGCATTACTCCTAATAGTGGAATTACAGGTTGTGGGGAATGTGTATGTTCAGTTTTAGTAGATGTTAACAGCTTCGACTTCTGCCAGCACAGCACAAGAAAGCCAGCCGCTCTGCACCCTCAGTAAAGCTTGGTATTGTCAGTCTTTTATTCTGCCCGGTGGCTAGTAGTTGTGCTTCTTCCCTCCTCCCCTCTTTGCCTTTCTTTCCCTTCCTCCTCTTCCCCCCTTTCCCCTCCTGTCCTCGTCCCTCATCTTCTGTTTTGTCTTATGTTCTTCTCCCCCGCCCCCATTTTTTTGGATGTTTCAAACCCCTGGGTTCAAGGACCTTGCCTAACTTTTCATAAAACTTACTGGTCAGTTAGCGTCGTCTTATAAAGTCTGTTTCAAGCTTTCCGTTCCCTTTTTTAAAATAACAGTTTTCTTGGGCTGTGATCCAGGTAGCAAAGAGCCACTTTTTACTTCCTTTCTTACTGGGTTGCCCTTTTTTTTATTGCTTTGTAGGCTTTTTAAAATAAATTCTGGAAGCTATCTTTCATCTCTTTCATCAGACATATATGAGGGTATCTCCTAATTTTCAATTTTCTTATTCTGTCTGTCTGACATCTTTTAATAAATGGAAGTTCCTCATTTTAATGATGGACCATTTGTCAATCTTTTATGATCATTGCCTTTGGTGTCTCAAGGCAGTCAGTCTCTCTGCTGCTTTGAGGTCATGTGGGTGGTTCCCTCCTTCCTACTAGAAACAGTACTTTGTTCCCCAAATTCAGGTCTGCAATCCATTTCTAATTAGTCTCTGTGTATCATATGTATAAGCTCAAGATTTTTCCCAGCTGGGTGCATAATGACTCGGCACCCTTTGTTGGAAAGACATTTTCCTTTTGTGAATGTCAGTGCCGCTTGTTAAATCAAGTCACTGCATTTGTGTGGGGTTTGTCTGAATTCTTGTTTGGTTCCACATTTAGCCTTGTGCCCAGACTTCGTTGTCTCAATTACTGTGGCAAACAGAACATGTCTCCTTTGTGATGTTGAATCAGACCAGGCCATTTACCTTGCTTTACAAATTTCAGTATTGGTTTTCCAGTTTCTCTTCAAAAAAAAGAAGTGTGCTAGAATTTAAAAAATTAAAATGATATGAAATCCATTAAAAGGGGAAGTATCAATCAACACTGCTAAGTCTTTGCAAGGAGAGCACAGGAGTGATGGCTTTCCTCTTGAAGAGAGCTGTCCTTAACTGTTTATGTTTGCTAAACGGATCCACTGATTTCTTTAAAATGTATAGTATGATAGTTGGCAACAGTTGTGACAAAAATAATTTTTTGAAGAGAGTGTGAATAATATTTATTGTCAAGAATCGGGATTAAATTCAAAGGCAGCTGGCCACAGACACTGACCCTTGAAGAACAAATGGCATCCTCTGGATTGTTCATTTATTCTGCTCAAGATACGTTCTCCGTCTGCCCTGCTTTCTCTTGGTCTGGTCCTGATACTCTGCTGCCACATCTTATGCATGTGTGTATGAACACAGCAACACATTTAATTCAATTATTTTTGTTTGGAAAATTTCTGACACCCTTTATGATTTTGTTTTTTAACTAGGCATCTGATAGAAAGAAAGCAAAGTCCTACTTCAGTAGTTAACTTCTGAACAATAGATCATGCTGCCCTCTGGGATTCACCTTCTTCAAAACTTTTCTTAGATGTTCCGAAAACTTTACATATATGTTTTTCTTGCCTTATAAAGTTTTAAGCTTTGATTATTGCCATAGTCAGTCAGCCAAAAACAACCATGTAGAACCTTCAAAGCGTATTAGTTCTGGCTTGGTTGGCCTAGGTCGAGTGGGTGGTTGAATAGATGATTTCTGAAGTTCCTTTCAACTTTGAAATTTATGATTCTGGGAATTTATAACATCCAAGAACCACAGAATGCTAGAATTGGAAGGAACTTGAGGACCATCTGGTCCAAGGCTTCCTTCCTTCTGCAGATGAGGATGGTTATACAAAGTGGAGAGACTACAGGGGCACGGGTAAGGGTGGTAGGTAAGCCAGAGTTCAGGGCTGGGTCTGATCTCATGTAGTCACATGAGATGGCAGGGCACATCAGTGCCCTGGCCAGGAAGGAAGAAGGAGACCTCATGTGAGCTTCAGGACTCACTCCAGGAAACCGGTCGCAAGGCTGGATGGGTCAAGTGTCAGGAGCTGGTGTCAATAGGAATCAGTAGTTGTTGATCTCTGAGGTCATCCTGCAGGGCAGGCTGGCTGGATTGCCTCACTTCCTTCTACCAGCATGGCCACTTCTACTTTGCCAGAGCCAGACTCTGGGCCAGCTCTGATTGTCTCAAGGGTTTCTGTCCTGCTACAGAGTAGTTGAGCGGCTCACGGTGGGGCCTGCTCATCTTCTCTATAGGTCTTGGACTATCTGTGTCCCTTTTCTGTTTCTGGCTTCTTCGTTTATCATGTTCCTAAGGAGCTTTCTTTTCACGATTGCAAGGCAGATCCCAAACTGGTTCATTCTGTGTCTCTCTCCTGCCATCAGTGACTTACTGAAACCCACTTGGTCCACAACAACCACAACCCCAGTGGCACTTAATGAAGCACATCCTCTATTTCTTAAATTTTCTTGCTCATCCTCTTTATGGAAAGCATGTTCTTAAGTCAACCACTACACGGTCGTCTCTAGTTTTCTCTCAAGATACAAAGTTTGGTTGGTAGGAAAATGACCCGAGACGCTCCATCTTTTTTTTTCTCATTTTTTTTTTATTAAAGATTTCCATCTCCTCCCCTCCTCCTCCCTCTTCCCTCCCCTCCCTTCCACCCATACCCCCACTCCCTCCCTCTCCAGGCCAAAGAGCCATCAGGGTTCCCTTCACTATGTTAAGTCCGAGGTCCTCCCAACTCCCCCTAAGTCCAGGAAGGTGGACGCTCCATCTTTTGATCATACTTCGGGATCTGTTTTCGCTAGCTTTATGAATAACCTTGGAAAGACAAAGGCACAGCATGTAGCATCCACAGGAACCAGTACCAGCGGCACAGCTTCTCTCTTGTGCTCTTTGTATATAAGTCCTCCATCTGCAAAACAGACCGTGTGCTGTGCACTAGGGGAAACAAATACAGAAGCTGGAATATTTTAAGGAGAGAGGAGATAAAGCTGTTTCCACAATGATCAGAAGATCCACTGAGGCCTCTTGGTTCATATCCATGCGTCAAAGATCCTTACAGGCCACTGACTCTTTGGCAAATGTATAATTTAAAGTTGGACCACCAGAAGGCATGATTAGCAAAGGCTAATTAGAGATTAATAAAAATGGGAAATTATTTGGAAACAGTTGAAATCTACTGGAAAAGATGAGCCTGTTATATTTGACTGACACACAACTTTGTAGGATGACGGGAGTGAGTCAGCTGCAGCTGTTTTGACAACTTGTGCTTGCTTCTTTCTTGCTGTTTTGAGCATCTTCTGCCTCAACCCTTCCCGTCATCCTCGAAGGGTGTGCAACAATAACTGGCAAACTCTAGAAGCTCCAGGAACTGTCAGAGAGGACTGTTGGGCAATTTCAAATCCTGTTATCTGTATTAGAACCAAGCTGTGTGGACCACTGTTATTTGACACATATCATGGGCAGGGAGACTGCGGCGTTTAAAGGATGTGGAGAAGCACACCCGTGTAGGCAGTTGATAGAACCTTTTATTATGTAGTCACTGGCAGCTTGGGCTGAAGATTTTCTTAGTGAAAATGGAGGAAATTATTGTTAACACATTGAATCAAAAGATTTTGCTGTTAATTGTATCCATATATAAATATTTTTTTCTGAATCTTTCCCAAACACAGCAGTAGCCTTGTATTTTTATTTCCTTATTTAATCTTTTTTTGTGAAAGATAGCCAGGCTTGCCACCTTATAAGTTGAGTACGTTGTTCGTCTGAATTTGAAATGCACATAATCAAAGAGAGAATTACAGTCTAAAAAACAAATGGAAGTTCGGAGCAATGGATGGGGCATTCCTTTGTATCGAAGTTCTGATAAGACTTTATTTTTATTTTATGTATGTGAGTTTTTGCCTGTATGTTTTTTTTATGTACACCGAGTGCATGCAGCACCCACACAGGCCATAAGAGAGTGGAAGAGTCATCTGGAACAAGTTATAAATGATATTCAGCCACCATGTGGATGCTGGGAATCAAACCCAGGTCCTTTGTAAGAGCAACCGGTGCTCTTAACTGCCCATCCATCTCTCTAGCTCCTCCCTTGGATTAGAAGACACTTTTTTTTTTTCTCAGCCAAGCTGGCTCCTGAACTTCCAAGTTTCAGTACTTTCTCCCACTTTCTCAATGCATTATGAAGCAAAGTTTACTCACTTTTCAAGAATACACAGGCATACAGCCTAAACAGTCCAGCAGAATGAAACCTCATTCTTATCAAATGTGAAAACGTGTGGGACATAGAGTTTATTAATTGATTTTTTTTATTTTTTTCTCATTTTTTTATTAAAAATTTCCATCTCCTCCCTTCCTCCCCCTTCCCTCCTTTCCCCTCCACCCATACCCCCCTCCCTTCCTCTCCAGGCCAAAGAGCCATCAGGGTTCCCTATGCTATGTTAAGTCTAAGGTCCTCCCAACTCCCCCCAGGTCCAGGAAGGTGAGCAACCAAGCTGACAAGGCTCACACAGAGCCCGTCCATGCCGTAGAAGCAAAGCCTATCACCATTGTCCTTGGCTTCTCAGTCAGCCTCCACCGTCAGCCACGTTCAGAGAGTCCGGGTTGATCGCATCTTTATTTTTACTTTCACATTGAGTGGTATTTTATTTAGATCACATGTATAATAAATTAATTTACATTGGATATTGGATAAAGACCTAGAAAAAAAACATTATGAAGTTTTATATATATATATATATATATATATATATATATATATATATATATATATATTTGGTAGGTTTAATATAGCATTTTTATACATTTAACTTTTTGTATTGTTTTGTTTTTGCTGTTTTGGGGGGGTTTTTTGTGTAACAGGACGGTCTTGTTAAGCAGCTGATGTTAATCTTGACCTGTTGATCCTCCTGAGTGCTAAGTACTAGGGTTATAGATATAACCTCAATGCCCAGCAAGAATGTAAGGTTCTTTTTTTTAACAAAAATTTTATTCATCTTTTAATTGTTTTTATTGAGCTGTACATTTTTTCCACTCCCCTCCTTTCTTTCCCTATTACTTTCTATTCTTCCAGATGGTCCCCAAGCTCCCAATTTACTCAAGAGATCTTGTCTTTTTCTACTTCCGTGTACTTAGATCCATGCATGTCTCTCTTAGAGTCTCTTTGTTGGCTAGGTTCTCTGGGATAGTTAATTGTAGTCTGTTTTTTCTTTACTTTATGCCTAAAAGTCACTTATGAGTGAGTACATATGCTATTTGTCTTTCTGGGTTTGGGTTACCACACTAGATATGATGTTTTCTAGATCCATCCATTTGCCTGTAAATTTCAAGATGTCATTTTTTCCACTGTGTAGTACTCCATGTGTAAACCTGCCACGTCGTCTTTACCTATTCTTTGGTACAGGTTCTGACTATGACAAATAATGCTGCTATTAACATAGTCATCTTTGTGGTATGATTGAGCATTCTTGTGGTATATACTCAAAAGTAGTATAGCTGGATCTTGAGGTCAGTTGTTTCCTAATTTTCTGAGAAACCACCATACTGATGACCAAAGCAGCTGTACCAGTTTACATTCTCACCAGCAGTGCAGGGGTATTCCCTTTACCCCACATCCTCTCCAGTATAAGCTGTCATCAGTGATTTTGATCTTAGTCATTCTGACAGGTGTAAGATGGAATCTCAGAGTTGTTTTAATTTACATTTCTCTGATGGCTAAGGATCTTGAACATTTCCTTAAGTATCTTTCAGCCCTTTTAGATTCATCTGTTCAGAGTTTTCTGTTTAGATCTAGACCCCATTTTTATTGGATTATTTGTTCTTTTGATGACCAATTTCTTGAGTTCTTTGTATATTTTGGAGATCAGCCCTCTGTCCGATGTGGTGTTGGTGCAGATCTTTTTCCATTCTGTAGACTGCCATTTTGTCTTGTTGACTGTGTCCTTTGCTTTACAGAAGCTTTTCAGTTTCAGGAGGTCCCATTTATTAATTGTTTCTCTCAGTATCTGTGCTACTGGGGTTATATTTAAGAAGTTATCTCCTGTGCTAATGTGCTCAAGTGTACTTCCCACTTTCTCTTCTATGAGGTCCAGTGTGTTTGGTTTTATGTTGAGGTTGAGGAAGACACCAAAAATGGAAATGCTCTTGAGTAGGTAGAATTAATGTAGTAAAAATAGCAATCTTATCAAAAACAATCTACAGATTTACTGCAATGCCCATCAAAATCCCAGCAAAATTCTTCACAAACCTTGAAAGAACAATAGTCAACTTCATTTGGAAAAGCAAAGAACCCAGGATCAACAAAACAATCCTGTACAATAAAGAAACTTCTGAAGGCATCACCATCCCTGACTTCAAACTCTACTATGGAGCTACAGTACTGAAAACAGCCTGGTATTGGCATAAAAACAGACAGGAGGACCAATGGAACTGAATCAAAGACCCAGATATAAATCCACACACCTATGAACACCTGATTTTTGACAAAGAAGCAAAAAATACAAAATGGAAAAAAAGAAAACATATTCAACAAATGGTGCTGGCATAACTGGATATCAACACTTAGAAGAATGAAAATAGACCCATATCTCTCGCCATGCACAAAACTCAAGTCCAGATGGATCAAGGAATGTAAGATTCTTAAAGATAAGAAATACTGTTTTTGCCCTTATTATAATACTTTGGTTCTTAACAACCATTTTTGGATTGACTTCTTATCATACTTAAGAGAAATGATTGGCACCCACAGATTTTTGTGGGGATGGCATGCATCCACTTCAAATGCACACATGATTAGATTAAGCATGAGCTCCTAAGCTAAATTAGCTAAGCGGTGTAACCAGCCCAGGATGTTTCTGTTAGGTCTAGTCCTTGTGTCCTCACAAAGAACATTGCTGTTAAACGCCTTTCTTTTTGTCACTTAGGTACTTTAGAAAGCACAAGAACAAGATGGTCGATGACTAGTTTAGAGTAAATACGGTTGGTCCATCAGGGTATGGTAGTGTGCATCTGTATCCCAACTTCTCGGGAGACCCAGGAAGGAGACTCAGTTAAGTTCAGGGATCTAAGACCCTGGTAGACAGCATTGCAGGAATGCCTCTCAAGCAACAGCAAAACCAAACCAAGTACAGCTGTCTTTGGGTTTCCACAGGGAATGGAACCTCTCCCCAACAAATACCCAAATCTGTGTCTGCTTGGACTGCTTGTGTGGAATACAGTGTATCTGTGTATGGCCTACACAGTTCTTCCTCTAGTGTGTAAGTTATCTCTGATTACTAATAATACTCCAAATGAGAGGAATAATGGATAAGTCGTTGTTATTCAATAAGATACTGTTTTTCATTTGTAATTTTTTAGTATGTTGTTATGCTATTTTTCTCTCTAAATATTTTTAGTTATGATTGATTGAGTCTGATGATGTGGAACCCTCAAGTACAGATAGCCAACTGTGTAGCTTTTGCATATAGAGATAGTTTTGTAGAATTTTCAAGCAACATAGATGAGGCATTATTATTTAAAATTTTAAACAATTATTTTAAAAGTCAAAAAAGAATAAAGGACTACATTTCTATAGTTTGTTTCTTAGGATCATCTGTAGGTTGTTAAGCTAGATCCTTGCAGGACAAGGTTAAGTGAAGCTGTGAGTTAAGTTTTCATAGGAAGCATGGCCGTACTCACACTTGGTGTTGAAGGCATGGCCACTGAAGACTATCTACAAAGCATGCTGGCAAAACTTAGGCAATCCGAAACAAGTAATGGCATACTCTGTAAAGACTAAAGAATATGCAAAGCAAATTAAATTTATTTACTGCTACTTTTCTTGATATATAGCTTTTCTTTCCTTAACAGTGATATTTATTACCTTCTTAAAAATCAGTTATTACTCAAGGATTATAAAGATATGCTTAGTGGATATCTACTATGCACATAACATCAAGAAAGGATAACTTTTTTGTAAAAACAATTAGCTGTGGGTGAAGCTGAGTCTTGCTTCCCACGTTCAAACCACCAAACAAGTGTTTGCATTGTATTTTGAGGTGACATTGTAAAGTGGCATCGGGGAACTTCTTATATAATTAGTCATAGAGTTAGTGCAGCTCTCTCTAGCAGAGCTTCAGAGTGATAAGAACATTCTTTGTCTATCTCTAACCTCTGGAGATTGTTAAGCATTTGGAGTTGAACTGGTGTGACCCAAGGATGAGAGCTTTTTTGTTTTAGCCACACTTGGTTCTTGCATGGCACATACGTGACTAGAGGAAACTCACGTAGACCAGGACTCCCTGGTTTCATTTTTGCAAATTGGTTTTGAAATCAGGAGGTGGATCTTGCAATTTCAGGTATTTAAATCATTAAGAGTCCTAAACATCCTGGTTTGCAAAGGGACCAACTTGCAAAGGGGAAAGGAAGCAAAACTAATGAAGAATGATCCTAAACCATTGGCTACTCAAGGCTTAGGCCAAAAGTATGAGAACCCTTTCATGTATGTAGTACATACTTAATAAAGGTAGGTATATTTATTTATGATGAACTATAATTAGACCAACTGCATCCAAATTTCTATTCATTTGGAAGACTACTTTAATTTAAAAAAAACATATAGGTTGTTAATATACATTTCTGTAATGTAGTTTTTCTGGACATTTGATCCTTCCCATGATAGTTGTTCTTGAGTGTAGGCAGCTGTTACAAAGAGTGAAGATAAGAAATTTACAACATACACAAATAGAAGAAAACATGACAGATATGCTATAAATATGACATAAAATATTAAAGTTGTATTCACCTTTTCTTCAAGATTTTGACATTTATTAATTTTAGTTCTCAGCTGTTTGTTCATTTTCTTTGGCTTAATGATATGTTATGCAGATCAACTTTAAGATGGTGTCTTTGAATCTTTTCTGAATGTTTTACTTGTCCTGTTAAGAATATTTTATCTTCTCTTTTAAAGTCTTCAGAAATCTGAAGGAAAAAAAAAAAGGAATGAAATGAACCTCATGGCTAATCTGTAAAGAAACTTGTTATATAGTAAATATGAAATAATTTCTGTATTGCAAATGAAAACTATTTTGTACATATATAATCCATGGGT
This sequence comes from Arvicola amphibius, assembly GCF_903992535.2. Taxonomy (NCBI): domain Eukaryota; kingdom Metazoa; phylum Chordata; class Mammalia; order Rodentia; family Cricetidae; genus Arvicola; species Arvicola amphibius. Next base: position 22,188,621 of record NC_052053.1, read on the forward strand.
ATTTCCTGATCACTTCTGTTCTATTTGGGCCTACCTCTTGCCTAACTCTTCAAACTATGATTTAGTGGGCCTGTCCTTTAGATGTAAAGATTATGTCTGAGATTTCTGCCTTTTAAAAGGATCATGTTCCAGGCTGGAGAGGTGGCTCAGAGGGCGTAGGTGCTCATGTCACCTAAGTTGGGTCCCTAGGACCTTGATGGAAGAAGAGAACCAACTCTTGCAAGTTGTGCTTTGCTCTGACTCATGCCCAAACACATGACAGGTATATTTCACACACACACACACACACACACACCACATGCACACACACATGCATGCATACACACATTCTGAGTAAAATGGATCAAGTTCTAATTATTATCTTGACACATTATTAAAATATCTCTTGCTGTACAGACTGAAAAATCTTTTGTTGTTTTTTTATTGTGTGAAGCTGACAAAAAAATTACTACTTAAGCCACTTTTGTGTATATGTTTAAGTGGCACCCAATATTGTCTAGGCTGTGTAATTATCGTGGTTTTTGAATGCTTTTTCATCCTTAATTGTGTATGGTGATATTTTTGGTTTCATAGGATTTCCAAAAAAGCATCAGTGAAATTTCCCAAGTCCCCATTCATCTCAGTGTGGAGACACTGTTAAAATTCTATCAAGTGACATTTGCAGCAATGTTAAGCACACAAAAAGGTCTCCCTGAAAAAGATATCTAATATCAGATGTTACTTTATGTAAGACAATGCTGCTACTTTTCTCCTTTCCATTAGTCCTTTGAAGGGATTGCATCAGAAACCTGGTTACCCCTGTAGTCCAGTGATGGTCTGTGCAGGAGGGCGCCCGGCTTCTAATGCATGGGCTATGCCTCACTCTGTGACTCACGTTCCTTTACTGTGACTTTTAAGTGTGTATGGTGATCTTCGTTGTTTATTTAATTGAGTTCTTGAAATGATAACACAACATATTTTAATGTAATTTTACATGTGATAAAACATACAATTAACTTACAGCATTTTATGAGAATATAAGGGATAAGGCCACCTTCTATAACATGGGTGCAGCTTACCTGTTGCTATGGTAACTGGGTAAACACTAATACAGCTAGATGATACTACATAACATGTGTTGAAAATTCTTCATAGGACCCTCTAAAATAGGTATCTGAGTAAAGTTCAGACCAGAAGGTACTATACAAACTTCCAAAGGAGGGAAGCAAATTATGTTACCCAGCTATGAAGACTGTGCACAAGAATACTAACACGCACGGCATGATAGCACTAAACATCTCATAGTGGTACACATACCTCGGTGGTCACCAGTACCTGGGGCTAGTGAAGACCTGGCTCTTGGAGGAGAACCTACAACTACTTTTTTTTTTTTTTTTTTTAGCAAACCAGCATAACCCCCAATTACATTCTAAATATTTATCTTCTACCCACAGATAAGTGTAATGCTCATCCCTCTCAAAGAAATGTCTCCATTCAACAGAGACCATAGCAGAAAAGCACAGTGGATCAAACACCCAGAAAAAGGGATCGTGTGGTCCCAGTCCCAAAGGAAACATCTACAGTAAAACTCCTTCACCTAAGGCTCAGGGTTCGGTGCAGGAGAGGGGGTGGGATGATTTTAAGAGTCAGAGGAAGAGGAAGTTTGCTTTGAGATTGTACCTCCTGGAAATGTCAAAAAGGTGGTACCCATGAAGTCTCATCAGCATGGTTGCCTAAACAAGACCTAACCAATGATGATAACACAGTGGGCTTGCTAACACGGAAGGGGGAAACCTCAGGAGACCTCAACCCTGAACAACCAGGTAACCAGGGAATTGTGAGAGTGGGGGAAAGGATCTTCCTCAGGAAAGAACCTCCCATCGGTTATCCAATACCAAGTGCTCAGCTCCCACATCATATGCTTACGGGTAACATTGTACATACCGAGAAAGTTCTATTTATGTGTTTAGGAGTGTACATATGTATATATGTAACAACAGTTAAGAAAGAGAGGCCATGGAGAGAGAGCAAAAGGGGTGCATGGGGAGGGGTTTGGAGGGAGAAAAAAGAAAGGGAATGGTGGATGTAACTATATTCTAATTTTAAAAGAATTAAAAAGTCATTATGTAAAAGAAAGAAAGGAGAGACACAGGCTCCAGAAGAGAAGTAGTCAAACTGTTTGAATATTGGAAGAGAGCTGAGGGGGTGTAATTCTATGTCGCTGAGAAAGGGTTTTCTGCGCAGGCTGTTCGGGTATTTTATACCAATTATGTGCAGCTATTGCTTTGAATAATTTTGCTGCCCTGCTGAGATTTTCTTTTTACAAATCTTGGTGCAATTATAAGATGGAAGTCTGGAATGTATAAACAGTGTCCTTTGAGCAGTAAATGAGCCGCGTTCTTCTAAACTCAAGGGTAGGAATGTACTACCTCTTATCCTGTGGTTTTTCTGTCTTTCCCTTCTTCTTAATCAAAGCTCAGAAGCCAGCGTGGAGTTCAAGAGTGTATAGAAACACGAGGTTTTTCTTCAAATACTTTAAAATAATAAATTCCATCAAATTAACAAAATCTACTCTAACATAATAGCGGGTACACTTAATTCCACTCTGTGCAGCCAGTGCTCAGAGATCGTCCTTCGTTTGTGTTCTGTTTCCAGCCCTAACACGAGAATCTGTAATAGATTACCTTCCTCTATAGCTTTGAAACAAAACACTGCACCAAGTCGGTACACTTGGGGGGAAAATGACACCCTTAGCGCGTAGCGTTAGGCTGAGTTTCTAAATGCCAGCTTTTTTACGTGACAAAGCAATGTGCAGCAATCACGGCAAACACGGTATTAACCCTGAAGAGAAGTGAACTGTCACTTGAAGTTAACTGTAAAAAGCCTGGATGCCCTTACGTTGCAGAACTTCCAGGCCTCATACACTGTTTACAATAAGGTTTGGAGAGTTGCCTAGCACTGGACTATATACAATTAAACAACGTGGTTGAGCGGCCTTTTATGCTAGCCCTGCCAGAAGACTGCCAGTATGCTCATGTGATCATCCTTGGAACTCCTAACATAAACAAGAGTGTAGAACATTGATTTGTAACTCCAAGTGCACGCGGGACTTTATTTTATTCACGCAAACCCCCATAGAAGCTAAAGATAGAGGTAATAAAGGGATCCCCAAAAGGGACTTATTTCTTTGAATATCAAAGAATGTAATACTTTTATTTTGTTTGCAACTGAGCCTAGTCATTCAGCTCCCTGGATTTTTTTGTCTAAGCTGAGACTAACGTAGGAGACTGTATTTAATTAATTACAAAGTGGGTTTTGTTTGAAAATAATGCTGGAGAGTAAGACAAAAGAACACTTCCTGTGTCCTCCTTCCTCGGCTTCTTTATCGAAAGCTGGTTGAATGATATAGATAAAAATGAAACAAAGCCCGTTTCAGTCCATGCCATATTTAAGAAGTTAGGTTAGATCACTTTAACAGTTAAAGCTAACCTAGAAGGGTTGGTTCTTTGGCATTGATGGAAATGATAGGAGAGAAAATATACTATGAGGGTGAGTGATTTAATTTTTTTAGGAAAGTGGAAATTCATAAGGGATTGATTTATAGTTCTATCTATCTATATCTATCTATCTATATAGTTTATATAGGTATATATAAAATAATATATATTTTAATGTGCCTCCTGGCTTTTCCCTGAAGTGTTTTTCCTGTCAGTTTCTCAGGGATGTTTGATTTTTTTAATTCTGAAAAATAGTTCATATTGACACTCAAAGGAAGCACAGCTCTGTTGCTGACACAGAAAAGGGAAAGCCTGCCAATACCAGGATGAGCTGAGTTCACTCAGGGCCCCAGAGTCAGTGGCTCCAGCTGTTCCAGCCTCTGGTTTCTAGTCTCTTGTCTGAAATTAGGAGATTTGTTGAGCATGAAAATAGAGAGGTTTGAGCTGCTAGATCCGAAGTTTGCCTGTTTTGTTTGTAAAGCAGATGACCCCTGCTCAGAAGTGGAGAATTTGGGGCGTGTTTGCTTGCCACGTGTCAGAGCAGGGCTGACTAGTAGATAATCCTGTGTGTGAATCTTCCCCATATAAGGTGGAGTGTTTGCCTCCCTCTATCCCTGCCCTGAAACTCATGATTTAGAGTCTGTGTTAGAAAGAGTGTTTTGTCCTTAATTTTCTCTATGTTATACATCCCTTTCCCCCCACTTCTCAAAATAGCTAATGGGCCACTCCTTTTCATTAAAAGATGAGAAAGTCTGTATTGAGCTAGACAAAGGACTTCCTGGACAAGGGTTTGTAGGTCCTTGTGGACAAGAAGGAGGGACTTTGGAGTACCATTTGTCAGCTAAAACAGATCAACCAGTTGCTCCAAATATCCTTTAAAGTAAACAGCGGACAAACTATCTTTAAGTATGCCTGAACCATGCTTAGACCTGCTTATGTATTTAGTATACAGTATTGTAATCCACACATACTTATTAATTTCTATTAGCTTATTTTTTCCCAAGAAAATAAGCCTTTCAAACACTTTTTTTCTTGGTATTAATTTTCTCACGATGTAGAAGAAAGCTGATTGTGATTTTTACAAACTTTAAAAGGATCTCCCTTGAATTAATGTTTTATCCTAGACTGAAAAAAAAATCCTAATTTAAAAATTGATACTTTCATAGACATCTCTCTTTTTGGTCCTTCTTTTATTATTTTTAAAGGGCCCTCATTATAGCTTCCTACAGTGGGCAGTTTATATGTGTCTGAGTTTTGCATCTGGTAACATCATGTTTTCAACTTAGTTGCTTAGGTTGCATTAAGCAACTGTTTCTCTGTGGTAAGTGTTGCTCTTTTGAGTAAGAGTTCATGTCCGGCTGCTGACTTTCAAGAGTGGTTCTAAATCACCCAACTAGTGGCCCAGTTGTCACTGATAATGTAGTGGTCTGTCAGTCATACCCTTCCATATATAGAAGACTGTCTTCTTTGTATTCATTTCCTATTGCTCCTCTGCATCATCTTCTATGCAGATATTGAGATCACTGAGGACCCCTTTTTTCTAAGACTACACTTATGCTGATGTCAAATGACGTAAGACATAGGTCTGAGAAAGACCATTCTTGGGACTGAACATAGCAATCACATCACAGTTAACTTATGATAAAGCTCTTTGTAGGGGTACTTTTAATGAGGCTTATAGATAATTTAGAGTTGGGAAAGCATAGGCCAAGAGAGAGAAAGGGAGAGAAAGAGAGAGAGAGAGAGAGAGAGAGAGAGAGAGAGAGAGAGAGAGAGAGAGAGAGAGAGAACATGAAACAGTCCAGTTGAAATAGAACAAAGCTACTAACATCAATAAAACAAGGTGAGAGTCAAGGGTGGCTTCAGGAGAGATGCCTTTGGGAAAACTGAATAGTAACCCTCATTTTTGTCCAGGGGAAGTAAAACACCCTCTATAGGTAAGGTAATACTTGTGCCCAATTCAGAAAGGCAGCAGTGGTGGAGAGTGATGTTAGTTTGGGAATGGGAGCAGAAGCAGGACAGGTGCTGTATATCTTAGTCTGATCAGACTGCCATGGCAAGGTACCACTGGCTGGGTAGCATGGACAACAGAAATGCTTTCTCACAATTCTGCAGGCTGGAAGTCCTTGATCAAGGTATGTGTAGGGTTGATAGGTGGAAGAGAGGGAAACGGACATAATCCTGCAATGGCTAGCCTCAGTTCCACTCATGAGGCTCTGGCCGTGTGACCGTAACACCTCCAAGTTGGCTCCAGTTCCCAGTACTGCGTATTGGGAACTAAGTGCCCCAGTTAGTTAGTTTTGATGGAATACACAGTCTTCAGACCCATTCAGGTAAGCCAAAGTCTGTGTGTGTGTGTGTGTGTGTGTGTGTGTGTGTGTGTGTGTGTGTGTGTACGTTCCAGGACAGCCAGCACTACACCAAGAAATCCTGTCTCAAAAAAATAAGACTCCCCCACCCCCTAAAAAAGGAATTCAAGTTTATAAGACTGATTACTAGAAAGAAAATCCTACATAGCTATAGACCATGGTAAAATTAGAACTAATGTAAGCGACATTATTATTAATAACAATGATGGCAAATGATAACGATTATTGTTAACATCTATTAAATATTTACATGTGGCAGGCTCCAGTCCACAGATTCGTATGTATGCAAATCACTATCAAAGTACATGGCTAGGCATAAGTGCACTTCCTGGTAGAATAAACAATAAGAAAGAATGGCGACAAGCTGATGCAGTTGTTAAACAGAACCCATTCCATCTATAAATATTCTCCATTCCGTGTAATCAGGAAAATACATATGTACTCCGCCGTGTGGGGGATGATGTTACTGTTTTATACTGACAATTTGAAATTGTTGATTAACATATGCTAGAAAGTAAAAATAAATTGGGTTGAGAGAATAATATTTGGGGAGTGTGATGTGAAGCTATTCCAAGCAGAACACCAGCTTGGATCTCCGTCTACACCCGCACAACAGCCGTGTCTGAGCGCGTTCCCCATCTTGGCTCTGGAGTGAGTCCCATACTCCAACAAAATCATGCTTGCCATCCTTCCGTCATTCAGCTTCCAGTGCAGCCAGTGCAGCCACGCTTCTGTCGTTAAGGATCTCCGTTAGCATCCTCCCTTTGCGTGGGAAGTGTTTCTGTGCAGCCCAGTTTTCATTGCTTTATCGATGCACTAAGACTGATCAACTTGGTGTCTCTTTGACTTTACTTTATTTGTTGAGAGGTGTTAATCCCTTGCAGTGTTACACTCGGGTATGTATGTCCTATAATTAGACATGTTATCTTATAGTAACTGGTGTCTCCGCAGAACCACTGCTGAATTTGTAGGTTTGTGGAAGAGCTAGTTGTAGACTTTGTCGTTAAGGTCATGAAAGAAAACAGAAGGTGCTTGTATAGATTCTAAACTTAATGGCACTTCAAAGACAGGGTTTCTAGGAAGGTGGTAATCAGATGGACACGTAAAGAGCCCTGGATTGTGACTCTATTGACGTGGTGTCTACCTACAAAGAAAGTACAACCTGCTAGAGAGATGAGCTTAGACACTGGCCTCAAGCCTGTCTGTTACCTCAGTGTGTTGAGGCTCTGTGTGGGCAGAGACCTCAAAGACCTGGGGGAGACTCTGATGGCCAGAGGAGCCTCGGGCATGGGAGACAGTCCCCTTTGGAGCTCTGGATTCTGCCTTTCTGGCAGATAGACAGGAGGTGGCTTGGAGTTGGACATGAGGGTGAACTTGGAAAAGAGCTGCCAGTGCCGCAGAGAATGTGCTAGTGTGTCAACCGGAGCTGGGCCTCAAGAAATTTGAGGACTATTTGCCTATAATATATCTAAGTTTTCTTTTCTCCCCCACTCTCTTTGTGTTTATTTACAAACAATGATTAAGTCAGACATTTTTTTTAATATCACAAATGATTTCCTGAAATGACTTGTGGAGCTGAAGAACCCAAGATGGGGGATGAAGATATTACTTTAAGACTAAAGACCTGAATCCAAATGCCTAATAAGGCCGAAGTTTCCTCAAGTGGACTTTTAGACAAAGCTGTAATGATGCCTCGTTATACTGTATCTGTAAGAAAATCCCACAAAAATTTTCTGCCCTCAATAGCAATTAATCATGTCCATTTAATCTATATATTTCAATAAAAGAAGTTGCGTATCTTACAGTGTGTGTATGTTGTGGAATAGTATTTTAGCCGGGCAAAGATGTGTTACATCCATTTATGCTGTATTTGTTTAATGATATGAGTGTTGTAATTTTAAAAAAAGCTGAGTGCTAAACACCATGCAACAGAACTCATGTGGAGGGGATTTTACTAAAGGAAAGGGAAGGTGAGAGAGAGAGAGAGAGAGAGAGAGAGAGAGAGAGAGAGAGAGAGAGAGAGAGAGAGAGAGAGGTGGGCAGGGCCCTTTTAAAAGGGAAGGGAGTGAACGTGTGCAGGAGGTGCTCTGTCTTAGTGGCTACAGCTGAGGACATACCCCGTCAGAACCACAAGGGCAGGCCAGTACAGATGCCTGAATACTACCAGTAAGGATGCATGTTTAATTCTATAAAGATGGGTTGCATTTGTTTCATCTTGCCTTCTTAAGGCACCTGTTGAGTCTAATAAAAAGCTGAATGGTCATTAGCTAGGCAGAGAAAGGACATTGCTGGGCCTGGCGGGCAGAGAGAATAAGTAAGAGGAGAAATCTAGGTAGAAGGAAAGAGAGAAAAGGAATGATAAGAGAAAGGGGAGGAAGAAGGGGACACGCCCAGGGCAAGAAGCCAGGTAGCTGCCCACTAGCCAGACAAGAGAAGCAGTGAAAGGAAGATACACAGAAGGAAAGAAAAGCAAAAAGCCCTGCGGCAAAAGGTGATAAAGAGAACCAGGCTAATTTAAGTTAGAGCTCTCCAGAAACAAGCCTAAGCTAAGTCAAGCACTTGTAACTAAGTCTCTGTGTCTTGATTTGGGAGCCGGTTGGTGGCCTAAAAGAAAAAGCCTGGGACATACACAATAATACTGTGTTGGATGCAAGGTAATCAGATTAGAAAGTACCTTGCATGATCTTGTTAAAACTGGAAGGATGAAAAGTAAGTTCATTTCTTCCAGAGCTGCCTTTTGATAGGTACCTTTCCATATTAGATCAAAGATCCGGTCTGAGTTCGGGGCAGGCACAGTCAGTTACTCTCTTCTGTAGCCGTGCAACTACCATAGCGGCAAAACACTCTGAAATGAAAACAGACACGGGCTTGAAACCACATTCCAAGGCTACCTGGGAGCCAAGCTTGCTTCAGAATTCCTGATACTAGCATGCGGGTATCATTAAGCAATGCCTGCAGAGTAGTCCAGACCCATGTATACTACCACCTCATTCTTTATTAAAAAAAAAAAAAAACAAAAAAAAAAACAAACAAAACCTGGGGTACTTCATTTCTTTAATTCCAATTCATATACTTTCCCTATCTTCAACACCCCTGAAGTCGAGGTGTGTCTTATGATTGATAGCAGGCTTGCATGGCTTATCAGCATGAAGGAAGCTGACGTCTTCTGTAGATCTGGGGACTTGTGTTTTCTCGGAATCCCCACCTAGGAACAAGTCCCGTCTGATACCATGAAAAACGGAATCCTTTGCTTAAGGCTTCCCGAGACCACGCTGGCTGTGCAGTCTCAGGACCAGCTGGTAAGTCAGATTTTTAGGAGAGATTTTGAAAAAAAATGTTCTTCAGCTGGTCTCAAGCTTGAGATACGTGCATTCTCTTGCCCTCTTTTGGTGTAGAAAGTCAACTTCTTGTTTACTCTTCCCAGAAAATGGGACCTTTTGCTAGCATAGTATATGTAGTGGCCTTTTATAACATTATTTCTTTGGAAACATTTTTTTATTTACTAAGTAGAATAATAGTATTTGCTATCGTCGATGTCATTATAGATTTGCCGAAATCCTGCCCTTGTTTAGATTGCTGTTACCTGGCGAATCTGAGGCATCTCAGTGGCCTCCTAGAGGGGTCGACCAGAGGCATGTTTTTATAGAAGAGATGACTATGATGCCCTTGAAGGTTTGAAGTCAGAAGTATGCCTCATCGATTGGCACTATCTTAGCTGTGAGGCTGCGGGACTAAGTCTGTATTTTCCTCCCATTGCTGTTCCCGTCCTCTCTAAGGTGAGCTTGAGATGGTGCTTAAGTGATGGATAAGGGGCGGTCTTGTTTCTTCTCCTTGCTCCTTACTCCAGACCCTTTCTCGTCCTTTGTGGCTTGGCCAGTGTGCTGTCAGTCATTTGTCGTTGCTCCGTCTGTGGATGATTGTCACTTCTCCTTTGAGGAAAAGGTGGCAGGGAGAGAATTAATCTCCATTTCCTACTTTTATAAGGCAAGACACTTTATGAAATTGCTTGATCTCCACATCAAACTATAGGAGATAATAATTACTACTACTCCATTTTCATTACGAGGAGATAGGTTCCAGGATGTGTGTGTGCGTGTGTGTGTGTGTGTGTGTGTGTGTGGCGCACACACCTGCACAGAGCCATTCAGTAGACCAGGTGCACAGTCAGCTTCCAATGTGAATTCCACAGCAAGTCAGACTTCTGCCCAACTTCAAAACTAAACTTTCTCTTTACCTCACTGCCCTGGGGTTTGTTGTTGTTGTTGTTGTTTCTCCCTGTGCTTTAAAAGCTCTTATATGCTCATTTAAGTTATTTATTCATAATAAAAACTCAAAACTTGTGGAGAAGTCAAACAGAAACTAATGTTGTATCTGGTGGTACTTAGGTGCAGGCTCTGAGGCTTGAGATGTGGGCTTAATTCTGTTTTGTATGTTTGTGTGTGTACACGTCAAAGCTGTTGGCTGCTGTTTTCACGTTTGACAAACGAGAGTTTCAAATTTAAAAAAAATGCTGAGATTCTTTCTGTTCTATTCCTCAAATTAAAAAGTCTTATTTTCAATATGACACCCTCTTTGGTGTCTCTCACTCTCTCCCATGAATGTCTAATGCGGAGGATGGTTGTTTTTGCTTTTCCTTTTTTTACGATTATATGACAAGATATCAATTGAAAGGAAACAATATTTTATATTTACATTTAGTTATGTTCTGAAGAATCTTTCAAATGTGTCACTACAGTATAGCTAATTGAATACGTTTGATGTCATAAAAGAAAATAAAGAGAAAGCTTTTGTTTTTATGGGTGTGATTGACAGACATGGTATAACTCTTTTGAGATGGCAATAAAGTGCAATAAAAGTGTAATAAAAGATGCCAAGTGCATACATGCCACATGATAAGACACTTAAAGCTAATAGCTGCTTTCTGGTAAGTGTTAGAAGTTTTTAGCGGGAGGAATCTAGATGACATAATTACTAGATGAAGATTGGAATGCTAGGTATATAAATCTGTGTGTGTGAAAGAGAAACTGGAGAGACACACACAGGGTCTGCTTTCTTTAGCTAGCCTCTTCATTGTTGTTTGATTGGGCCAAATTTGCATTATGTTAATCAGCCTTGTAATCTGATTGACTATTGACGAATATACTTATGAGAAGGATTTGAGAAAGCAGAAAATTTTGTGTTCCTCTACTCCCCAGTCATTGGTATTGTTTCCTGGGCTAAGCTCCTGAATGGACATGAACTTACTTTTTTCCTATGTATCTATCTATCTATCTATCTATCTATCTATCTATCTATCTATCTATCTATCATCTATCTATCTATCATCTATCTATCTATCTATCTATCTATCATCTACCTATCTATCTATCTATCTATCCATCCATCCACACACACAGACACACACACACACACACACACATACACACATACACTTATTCCTTTGTAGGTGACACACAGGATAACCTGCCATTGGAACTGACGATTGACATTCAGTGACCTAAAAGTGCACTTCTGTCATTGTTACCAAACCAGTAAGTTAAGGGGGAAATGCAGGCATACGTTGGCAGAAAAAAGAATGTTGAGATTAACCAACAGTATTGGGCCTGATGGTTTTTGTCAGTATTGTTGATGATGCATATTTGTTCTGCAGAGAATACACATCACTAACCCAGAGAAAGACCGGCCAGATGAGATCTCAGTGTTGAATTTCTGGAAAATTCAGTCTTAGGATGTTGAACTGCTCTTGTAGTGCCTATGCCAAATTCAGGCTCTGTCCTATCACGTGGCTTGTCATTAATAGTGACAGGCTGGCCAGTTAATCTTATCTCTTTGGAAAAACTTCAAAGAAAGAACAACTTTTTCAACTTTACTATTCTGATTGTCTGTTTGAACATCTTCAAAACTCATTTTCTTAAATGACCTTTAAAATCTCTTAGCAGGAAGAAAGTTATATACTGACAATTATATTTTTGGAAATACATTAGCATGATACGCAGCAAAAAAAACACATCATAGCTATTCTTAGACAACTTCAAAAACAGAAATCCTTTCTTACTGTATACAAAAACCAATATTGCACAGTATGACGAGATTCCCTCCCTGTTAGGAATGAGTACATTTTTGTGTGGACCTTGCCGGAGAGGGTATTTACTTACTCGGGTGGCTCAGAATTCAGGACAGGTTCAAGAAACATGTGTTGAGTGCATGAGGAAATGGCAGTTGAATGAAAGGAAAAACTGTGACCCTGCTAAATAAAAACAAACTCTGTTGTTCAAAAGCAACAGCAACAAGAAGAGAGCTACAGAGAATCATATAAAATACCTATTATGTGCCTGATAATATTAAGGGATTGATGCAGCTGTTCTCAACCTGTGGGTCAGCCCTTTGAGGGGTTAAACGACCCTTTCACAGGGGTCACTTATGACCATTTGCATATCACATATTTACAGTAGAATTCATAACTGTAGCAAAGTTACAGTTATGAAGTAACAACAAAAATAATTTTATGTTTGGGGTTCACCACAACATGAGGAATTGGGATCCCATTATTAGGAAGGTTGAAAATCAAATGTTCTAAAAGATGTCCTTTCTTTAGGTGGCCTTTTCATTGTCGTTTGATTAGGCCAGCCACAGGCTTTCCATTATGTTAATCAGGCTTGTAACCTGATGGACTACTAATGAATATAAGAAAGCAGGACATTTTGTGCCCCTCTGTTCCCCAGCAATCAGTACCGGTGGACTAGAGCGCTGGCCTTGTCTGCTTTACATTTTTCTTCTTTACACTTATTTATCTATTTTGTGTGTGTTTGAACACGTGTGTGCCAGAACACACATGTGGAGGTCAGAGAACAATTTGTGGGCTTTGTTTCCTCTTACCTCCTGAGCCACCTCACTGATCAGGCTTTTCACGTTTTAGAAAAAGAAATAAAATATTGGTTTTTGCTTCTTTCTAAAATTATGAATTTTGAGTCTATTCTTCATAGTCATGCTGTCCCTATATTTTTGAATGTCAGTAAAACAATGTATTACACTGTGTTTTGTGTTTGAAATTTCTAATGTCATACTATGTACTGCTGTCCTGCACAAGTTTCTCACTTGATATTGTCTCTGAGAAATGTCCATATATATGTTCATATGCATACATATACACACAGACACAGACAGACACGCACACAACTGCTTAATAGTTTTTGTGTAGAGGCTATGTGTCAACTTTGGATGTTGTTCTTCGGATTCCACCTGCTTTGTTTTTTTAGATGAGGGCTCTTCACTGGGATTCAGACCCTCAGAATTAGGCTAGACTTGTGGGACAGTGAGCCCCTCTTTAGAACTGGGATTACATGTGCACATTACTATCCCTGGCTTTTACATGGATAATGGGGATCAAACTCAGTTCTTTCATGTTTGCGTGGTTAACAATAACCCAACTGAGCTATTTCCCAACCTCCAGTTTTCTGCTTTTAAAATCTTGTATAATTTACCCATTGACTTTTGATCAGCATGAAGACATAGATTGCTGTTAGTAGTTTGTTCTCAGTGGTGAAAATATAGGGAGGGAACATTTCTATGGCAATCTGTCTGTGCATATGCAGTAGCTCTGAGGTACGTCAGGAAGTGGAGTATAAGGTTGTGGTGTGGTGTGTGCTTTCTGCAGTGGCCGGCTCAAGTTGTCCTTAAACAAGCATGCAAGAGAATAAGCTACCTCTGCATTTCAAAGAGGCTCTGGGGTTCAGTTAGTAAAATGGCTACCTTAAAAAACAGTTGAAAAAAGAACAGTTGAAGTACTATTCAATTTCTTGACATTCAGATTCCTTTCATAACCTCAAAGAGAAACAGACAGCATAATAAACAAGCTGGTGAGTGGGGAAAAGCAAGGACAAAACCAAAAACACCAAATAGGGCAGTGTAAGAGACATTAAGTTAAAACGACGTTTATTGCCCTGCATGGAGGTCTCTATTGAGTCTGATGCTATCTCATGAACGAGGCATCCATGCGTCTCTCAAGAGCCTCCCTGATTGAAAAGACCACATAATAATCATCTTGAGTGCTAAATTCCTAACTTTGAATGAGCCCGAATTAGTGGGTTTTTTTAATAGGAGGTATAGTGCATAATGAAAGTAGAAGTAGCATTGAAAGTTTCTATATTAAATCCATCAGAGTAGAATCAGCTTCTATAGTTATTGGATTAACCACCTTCCTGACAATTCATCACTTCCTTTGGCACCTTTCATATCTAGAACAGTTAGGTTTTTAATGTGCAAGCCAATTTTATTAGAAGTAAAACTCTCCTGTTTTCAAAAAGAGATGAAAAACATTATGACTAGTTTTTATAGATAATAATTAGTTGTTTTCGTGTTTGTCTTGTTGGGTCTTCAGACAGCCACATGGTTCCATTTCTTCTTTTTTGTAGGAAAGCCCAGTTCCTTGCTTGGTTTCTCCTCTAATGTATAAATGGCAAATGTAACCCCATCTCAACCTTTAATCTCTTGTATTCATCTTGGGCTTTTATTCTTAAACTGAGTTGCCTGTCTCAATCCAGAAATAAAATTGGCCGATGTATGTTCATTATCTTTTGCCCATTGTCTCTATTCCTCCTGCCAAATATTCTTAACCTTGAGGGTGTCATTACCCAGTAGTAGAGTCTCAAAACCTCTTCAGTGTCCTTCCTTGTCATCAGAATGTCCCCTATTTTGTCTTTGGTTCCAACTCCTTCCTTCCTTATTTTACCCTTAGTAGTGCTGTGCAGTTAAATAAATAATAAGTCCAAGAAGACCTCTTCATGGCTGCTACCTGGAAAACCTAGACCAAAGGATTGTCTTCGTCGGGTAGTGGTTACCACATTTTCAGACTCAGTAAATGTGAAACACAAACTCCTGTGTGGCTACTTGCCACTTTCCTATGATCAGTGACTCAGTGATTGATTTTCCTCAGAACAGAGTGTAATACTGGGCCATTTCAATGTCTTTTCCTATGAGTTACATCCAGGTTTGGGCCCTGTCGTGTAAGGTGAGGAGAACTTGGGAAGTGAATCAGTGTGGGGAAGAGCAGGTCAGGTGTCCCCCAGCGAATACTGGGAACTTTATAAATCCAATGCTATAAGGCAAGGCTTTGCCTCTTGCCTATTTCTATCAGAGCAATCTGAAGATGGATTGAAATGATTAAATCAAGAAGATGGGGATGCTAGTTCCATTCAGTTGCCTACAGCCTTGAGAAATTCCTGGACAGCCTAAGCTAACGACAGCATGGCCAGTGCCTAAGAGAAATCACTAGCAGATACGAGGGACATCTTTCTGAAACATTCCTTGCCATTTTTTAATGGATATTTGTATTTGTGAAAAATTTCTGAGTCTTTCGCTGTAGGCAAATACTGGTTTTAGCTCTGTGGGATATGGCAGAATGGATGCAGAGTTTGTGACTCAGGAAGGACGGCATGTGTGGCAGTGATGGGTGGGCCAGGTGGGAATGTCTTCCACAGTTGCTGCAGCCCTAGTGCATGCGGTGGCCCCGCATGGCTTAGGCAGCAGGCGGCAGAACCAGCCACCAGCTGTCCGCCCAGAATGATGAGTATCCAGGCTCTAGCCCCTCAGCAAACCCAGTGCTGACTCCACAGAAATAAAGGCAGAGGCCAGAAGTCAACTTCTGTCCTTCTGCTTCCTTTCATTGGACTAAGGAACGTTCTAGAACATTTGAGGCCACCGCTACCCTGCCTTTCTCCAGTGCTTATCATGCCGCCGTGTGCTCTTTATTCTCGTTATCATTATCAGCTTTTATTTTTCCAAGAACACATAGTCTGAGAGACTAAAGCGATGCTTTGCCACTTATAGGGTCTGGGTGGAGAACAGAGAAGGTGAGAAGATGCTGTACATCTCTAGGGAGACAGACAAGGTCATAGGCAGAAGGACACAGCTACTCGGCAGAGATAAAACCTGCTTCTTTCCTCTTCGCCTTGCATCCTCTCAATGGGATTGTTACACTAGTGTCGAGGTTTACATGCAGTACTAGAAAGAGCAAACCCACCCAAAGGAAACCGTGGAAACGCTCCAAGCTGTCGGGAAAGCCTGTGGTAGTGTAATGAGTAGGCCCCGTTGTGCAGAATCAGTTCCATAATTCCCTTCTCCTCCCCGTGACTAGTTAGTAGATAGCCTTTGCAGTCAGTAGCCACACCCCACTGACCTCTGACCAGATGCCAGTAGTTCCACTGTGACCTTAGAGAGAGTGGTCGTCTCTCACCCTAGTGAACATATCTGTGAAGCTGAGGAGGCTGCCTGCCCCAAGGGCTGCCGCCAACACTGACTAAATTGCCATTTGCAATTGTTGGAGGTATGCATGTATCTGCTGGAGAGTCCCTTAGCCTTGGTGATGTGCCCAGTGAGGAAATCTTGCGGCTCAGGCTACCACCGCTTCCTCCTGCTCCTCAGAATCATTCAGTGGCTTTGACTCCGTCTTCCTCACAGGAAAGCAGATGTCTCACACAACTGACGACCAGAAGCAAGGCATGGACCCCAGTGCATCGGGTCAGGTAAATGTGGAGTGGCTGGGGGAGGCCTGAACTCATGCCTTGCTTCTGGAAGCGTCTGCCTTCTGTGGGCCCAGAAAATGTAACTTATCTGCAAAGTTAATGGACTTAATTGTGTGTTATTAGGAATTCTTCCCAATAATGTTACCGATGTAGGAAAGGCTGTAAATCCTCTCATGGCTTGGCAAGCTCGGGCTTACAGTGAAGGGCTGGGAGTAGATGCCTGTCTTCTAATACATATTTCCGTGCACAGCAGTTCAATCAATATTGGCGCACCGATCTCATAGAAAGAAGATACGTGCATTAGGCCTCAGCTCATTTGTTCGTGAGGCAGTGGAGGTGCTGGGAGTATTAGTGTCAGGGCCTAGTCTGAAACATTGCTTTCTTCCTAATGGAAAAGAGGAATAAATTATTTATTAAGAACTTTGATCATAAAACATCCGCTGGTCAATGAGATTAGCCGCATAAAATGTGAAATAACATACAATTTGGGTTCGCAGCTAATAAGGATACATGAGAAAAGAAAGCAGAAAGCATTTTTTTTTCAACAGGTCAGAAACACAATGGTCATGTTGATTCTGACATCTGTTCAAAATTTTTAAGATTAGGGTGTACATCTTTTTCAGTTACTTGGAATATGCCACCAGGAATTAAGGATTCTGAAGTTTCTCTACAATCTATCTAATCTTTTAAGCATTTGTGCCATTAAGAAGATCATGGAGGATCAGGGTAAAGCATTTTAAATGGGAAACTTGGGAGCAGCAAGAACGGCATTGCTTTGTGTCACATACTGTTTATTTTTCTAAAATGTGATTAAATCGCATCTATTTGAGGGACCAATCATACTTTTCTCCAGGGAGGAAAATAGCTTAGGAACACTGAGGAGTGGATGTTTAGGGGACTTGGAATGTGTGTGCCATTGTCAGGAGTGACAAAGAAAGCTTCAGTCTGCGTGAATGGAAAGTACCTAACATGCCACATCACTGCATTAACAGAGCTGGCGAGAGCATAAATCGGGGCTAACCCTGGGCCAAATGATTCCCACACCATGTGTCACAAGCCAAACAAACAAAACATCAACGACAAAAACAGTTACATGGCCTGCGCGTCACCAGGTCTTTCTCCACAGAATCCTAAAGACGCTGCTGCCGCCCAAGGAATGATGGCTTTATTTGACATTTGTGACTTGTGACTCAAGCAAAGTCACAGCAGCATGGAAAGGACTAAAGGAGAGTATAAAGTGGCTGTAGTGACAGGGTCTGTTCCCCTATAGCCATTTCCCACCCCACCCACCCCAGCTTTGTTTATGCAGTGTGCATTGTTGGTCTCGAATCTTTCTCTAGTTTTCTGAGCGTTCTGAGATCCTGGGAGCCCAAGATATGATCTGCGATTCCTATTGCAGGTTAAAGGAAGTTTTCTGTTTGTTTTTAGGGGGAATAATTTACACAGCAAACTGATTTAAATGTGAGAACATTTGAATGAAATGTAATTTTATCTTTGAAATAACAAAACAAGGTTCTGAATTCTGTTTTATCTTTTGGGGTGCTGGGGATGGAAACATAGGGTGCATGCTGGGCAATTGTTCTGTTGCCCTCTGAATCTACTTTGAAAGATTGATAACTTTAACGATGATTGGAAATAAAGGCAGATTCACATTACTCCACTAGCTAGACCCTTCCTGCCTCGCACTTTCCTTAGTTCTAAGGAGTTACTTAGCAAATATTGATTAAATCAGTGGAGGAACTCCACCAGACCATCGGCAAGACAAAACAGGATTTTTGAATGAGATGATCATAAAGGCACTGGAGTAATGAAATGAAAAAAGTTGATGTTGGCAATATCTTTATCTCAAAAGATTTCTAACTTGCATTAGAGAAGCACATATTTCATTGCGTGTTTGTTCAGTGCAGTGGTAAGCCGTGCCCAAGAACGCCGGAAAAGCACCAAGGGGCTCTCCTGACGTGTGGCAGCGTGACCTTCAGTTTTCAGGCTGGTACCAGTTCAGACACAGCTGGCCGTCTGTGCTGCTGTTGCTAGAGCAAACCCTAGCTATGTCTTGCAGTCGTTACTACAGCAAGAAAACATTGTCTTGTTCCTTCAAACCCACTGTGGCAGGAAGTGGAAGGGCAGAGAGACCATGTTCAAATCTCATCTTGCTCTTTCCCTGCTGGAGATCAAACCCAGAGCTTCCCATGTGCCTAACATGGATGGGCTACACTACCAGCCAGTAGTTATGAGTCTCAGTTTACTCTGCTGTAAAATGGTAATCCTGTCCATTCCTGGAACGGTCAGTCTTCTCAGTCTCTACTAAACTATATGAACTCCTCAGCTCTGGCTGGCTGAGACTTGCTAGAGGTAGTGCATGGGTGTTGGATCTGGCTTAGGGTAGTTACTAGTCTTGCTGATGAATTTTGGTTTTGATGATGGATTTTTTTTTATGATTTGTTTTTGATAATGATGGAAAAGGACTATAAAAATGTATCGAACTGAGCCGATTGGAAGTTGGTAGACAATAGATGATACAGGAGAGGTATGGAGAAGAAGCAGGCAGTCTGGGGAGAAGGAAGGGCAGGTTCCTTCTAGAGCTGAGCCTCACTATGGCTGCCAGTGAAGGCTGAGAGCCTGGGCGTGTAAACAGCCAAGTAGACAAACCAGGGACAACTAACTCAGAGAGCATTCTGCTTTCAGTGAAGGGAAAGAACAAAACAGACCTATGGGTCGTAGCTCACCACGACCGGTCAGGATTCAGCTATGCTTAGTCTACTGTGAATTATGAAGAGAAATTCAAATTCTGCTGAGGATAGCATATTTAGCACAGAAGGGAAACCTAAAATATAACTTAGAAAACTTATCCTTCAAAGTATTAAGAAAACCATCTATATCATTTGTAATTTAAATCCCTGTTACCTAGATTAAAAATACCAAAGCTGGGTGGTGGTGGTGCTCACCTCTAATCCCAGCACTCAGGAGGCAGAGGCAAGTGGATCTCTGAGTTCGAGGCCAGCCTGGTCAAGAGAGTGACAGCAGAGACAGCAGAAAAACCCTTTCTTGAAAAAAAACAAAAACAAAAAAAAAAAAAACAACCAACCAACAGAACAAAACAGAAACAGAGAAATGTTTTGGGAATTAATTCACATGCAGAGACTGCAGTCTGACGAAGCTGCCCCCACATTCCCAGGCTAGCTTCCAGATCCTGGATTTAACACGAGTTTTCTTATCATCCATACAGAAATAGCTGTATTCACCTCTGTAGAGTTCATCAGCAGTTTAAATCAGATGAACCACGGAGAGCGTTTAGTGCAGGGCCAAAGCAGCATGTGTTGAATATCTGAGCTTTTATTCTTGGCAGTGTTATTATCTGAGGTGTAAGTGGTATTTTCCCTCTTTTGAACTCCCCCCTCCGTTTACATTCCTTTCAGGTGCCTTCTCTGCTCTTTACTCTCTTCTTTGGTCTTTTCTTCCCTTCTGTTGATCTTTCCAAACATTGTTTTTAACACAGCTAAACCACTGCTTATGAATCGGGAATGAAGTTTGCATGGCAGAATGTGTGTCAGCCCCAAGTTCTTCTCTACTGTCCTGCTCTTGGCTGTTTGTTGGATACTTGGCTGTCCTCTCCGTGTATGAACAATGTTCCTTCCCCAGCACTAGACCTTGTTGCTAGAACAGCATTACTGTTCGGCATCCAGAGTCTCTGCACTGATGTGTGCACTGATATCCCTCTAGCCTTTGTTAGGCCCAAGCGTCTCTGCTCCTTTTCTCTTGCCTTGTCTAGCCATCGTGTGTCCTTCGGCTTAGAAATGTCGCCAGAACGTTCGAGCAATGATACTGCAGTTTCATCTCTTCTTGTGACGTAACTGTAAGTCGAGTGAATCCGTGCTCCACAGAGGGAAAGCGTATGACATTTTTAAGCAAACAAAAAATAGCAGCTTTTGCTGTGTCGTGCCTGCCACTCACAAAGCATCCACTCAGGTGAGAAAGGCGGGGTTTTCAACTGAAGTTAAAATGAAAATTTTGAGTTCCAGCCAACATCGGATGCCAGTCTTTATCTTGACAGGAGGCTTTGGAGATGTTGGCGCAATTAAAATTCCATGGCATGTTCAAAGTGGTCTTCTAGGAGCTGTTTCTATGCTGTATGAACTATGCTGTCAGAGAAACAAAAATACAGACGGTGGTTTGAGTTTAATGACCAGGGACCAAAGCGCCACTGAGGAGAACATTTGATTAGCAGCTGTTCAAATAACTGACATTCTAAATATATTGAAAAGTCAGAGAACTTGGTCCATTCACTAGCCATCTGCCTAACTTTTAGTTTTCACTTAAGGTTATTTATTTTTAAATATGAATCTCCTGGTTGGAAAGATGGCTCAGTAGGTAAAGTGCATGCCACGTAAGCATGCTGACCTGAGTTTGCTCCCCCCAGAGCCCACGTGAAAACCTGGGTGTGGTAGCACACATATGTAATGTTAGAACTAGGTAGGGAGGCAGAGACAAGGAGGGTCCCTGAGGTTTGCCTGCCTCTGACCTCAGCAGGCATGCTTACACATGTGCACGCACACACAAACACACACACAGACAGACACACACACACCATAAATCCAGTCTCCTCCTCTGCCCCCTACATAAACAACTCTTGAGTGACTTGTAGATGCCCTCAGAAGGAGCGCAGCCTCCGTCACAGATCCAGCATAGTTTAGAGGAACCCTCCCTGCCTGAAGCCGCCTTTGCTCTGGCAGGGTCAGGTTCTAGGCAGGCTGGCCATCTTTCACTTTCTCAAGTGAACCAGCTGGCTCCTTCCTCCCTCCTCCATTGCTCTGGATTTTCCAGTACATTCTCCTCCTTTTTGGATGCACTTTCTCCTATTCTTTATGTGACTAATTGCTCCTTGTTCATTACTTCCCATTATTGCAGTGGCTTCCTCAACGATATCCCCTTACCTCATTTCCTCTGTAGCATTTCACAGTTTATGCTTGTATTGTGTGTGTGTGTGTGTGTGTGTGTGTGTGTATGTGTGTGTGTGTTTATCTCATTCACAATAGTGACCTAGCAAATAATGAGCAATCAAACACAAAGGATTAAGTTTCTAAATCACAACGGTCTAAGAAAAGAGTGAACAATTGGGATAGTAGGTTGTCTTTGCATACTCACATTGTCTAACCTAAACAATCTACTAACTCTAGTCCCGCTTCCCCTTTCTGTTTTTTTTTTTGTTTGTTTGTTTGTTTGTTTGTTTTTTTTTTCGAGACAGGGTTTCTCTGCAGCTTTAGAGCCTGTCCTGGAACTAGCTCTTGTAGACCAGGCTGGTCTCGAACTCACAGAGATCCACCTGCCTCTGCCTCCCGAGTGCTGGGATTAAAGGCGTGCGCCACCACCGCCCGGCTTTCTGTTTGTTTTAAGGCAAGGACTCCCTACTGTAACCCAAGGTAGCCTCTACCATATCACCTTCTAGCCTTAGCTTTCCAAGTGCTGGGATTACAGGCACGAGCCAAAACTCTCAGCTTCCATTCTAGTAGCCTCTTCATTTGAATAGCAACAACATCAACAATTTTGATTAATGAGCTAGATTTAACATCAAACAAATTTTACGTAGACGTAGATTCTGTCTTCACAGGACTCGTAAGCTGAGGTAAGCATTTGTCTAACTAACTGGAGAACAGTGTGGGGAGTGTTGGGCAGCGGAAG
This sequence comes from Arvicola amphibius, assembly GCF_903992535.2. NCBI lineage: Eukaryota > Metazoa > Chordata > Mammalia > Rodentia > Cricetidae > Arvicola > Arvicola amphibius. Next base: position 22,210,662 of record NC_052053.1, read on the forward strand.
GCTCTAAGGGGCTGTTCTGTGGAGAGATGAGGTTGGCGCACAGTGGGTTGGGAAAGAAACAGTGTAATTTTGCTGCATGCTGAGGTTGAAAGACTATTCGACATAGAAAGGAAAATGAGCCAAGATAGAGGGGCATTGGAGTGTATGGTATGTTTGGATAACTGTGGGAAGTTCTGTGTGGCTGTGGTGGGTGTGAGGGTTGGCAAAGAGAGTGGCAGGAAATGACCTTGGAACAATAGACAGGCTTTGGTCCTGAGCCATTTGGGGGTGGTTTTGCTAAGGATCATGGGTATGATGCTGTAGGGAAGAGGTCTTCACATGTTCTCACCCTGGGAAGTGAGCAGATTCAAGTTGAGGCGATAGCACCACGAGCTCTCTGTGACATCCTTTCTAAGACAGCGAGGCAGTTAGGGAGTGACAGATGCTGAGGCGAAAAGCCATGCCCTGAAACAGTTTGTTACATGCAAAGAAATCATGGGAGCATCACTTTAAAAATATTTCATTTTTTTAAAAATTATGAAGGTAATATATGCTTAGTAGAGAAAACGTGGAAAATGTAAAAAATTGCGAATAAAGACGAAAAGAGGAGAATGTTCTTAGGGTAGCTAGAATGAGAAGAGGGTTTTTTTTTTTAAAGTTTATTCCCTTTTTATATTCACTTTAGATCTGAATTCTATCCACCTAGGACACCAAAGGCTTTGCATATAATTTTGTGTTTGCAATATAATTTTTTTCTATCTTGGAATAGCTCTTCATACCGCCTCTCCTCTCTTTGCCAGCCAACTTTTGTTTTTCACCCAAATTAATAATTAAAAGAATCACAGTCATCACTGTAATTATAAGATAATTGCAGAAACATATATGGATCATTTATACAGTGCTTGTCACTGTCATTCATGATTTCATTTGTCATCTAATCTGATTCTCAACGGCATTCCACAAGGTAGGTACTATTTCTCCATTCTACAGGTAAAGATACTGAAGTTTTATCAAACTAAATGATTTGAGCAAATATTAAAAAAAATAACACTTTCTCAGGAAGCTGTGGGTCCCCCCCCCACTTCCAAATTAGGAACCCCTGTAATGTCATTTCCCAGTTCCTATTTTTTTTTTCCTGAGAAACTATTCTCTTCTGAGTAATTGTTCCTGACCATCAGAGACGTGTTCTCCAGAGGCTGTAATCCCCGTGACAACAGGTCATGTGTCTGTTGTTTCCCTGTTATTCTGGCCAGTGCTTAGCATGTTGATTTCTGACTCACAGTATGTTCATGGTCACTACCCCTAAAAGAAGGTCTGTCTATGCCCATCAGACAGTGGCCTGATAAAACACATACTGGAAGGGACTGTGGGCTCAGTGGGACAGACAGCTGTGAGACTGTGAGATAAAAAGATGGTGTTTCCTAGGGGTGTAGCAGCAGGCCACCTGTTCGTCCCGGCCGCCCAGAACCGAAATAATCACCCAGAAGCCATATTATTTAAATCACTGCTTGGCCCATTAGCTCTTTCTTCTTATTGGCTAACTCTTACATTCATTTAACCCATTTCTATTAATCTGTATATCACCATGATGAGGTCATGGCCTACCAGCAAAGTTTCAGCACCTCTATCTCCGATGCGTCTCCCTCTGCCTTCCATCTCCCAGCATTCAGTCCAGTTTTCCCCACCTAGCTCTGTTCCCCTATAACTCTGCTATAGGCCCAAAGCAATTCCGTTATTCATTAACCAATAAAAGCAACACATAGACAGAAGGACCTCCCACACCATAGGGGCAAGGAGACCTCCAGATCAAACTTGCTTTTCTATAACCCCATGGAGCCTTCTCAGAAGCCACCTGACTTTGTGGCTCTTGATTACATGCCTACATATCTCCAGAAGACGGGGCCCCAGGCCAGTCCACATTCACACTTAGGTTCTACACGCAGTCTCCTTTGTGGGGCTCAGGTTTGTTTTACACTTAGGGCTTGATCCATACGATTTAAACTGTATTGTTGTAAATTGCAGACAAATTAGATGGAAATCATAAAAAAGTAATTTTATAAGATATTGGTGTATTAAAGTTTCATTTTCTTATTTTGTCTGATGCAGTTGTTAAACTAGATTTGGAAGGTATTAATAAACGAACACTCAAATGAAAAATTATTGGTGTTAATTTTGTAATGCAGATTTAAGCTCTAAAACGAACGCTGTTTGGAAATTAGCTCAGAACCTGCTGCTTCTTTATTCCATTTACCAAGAAAGATAAAATCCACGATGTGCTAGAAGGCGGAGACTCCACTTTTCTACATCAGGATGCTCTGAATACCACCATCAGCATCCAAAGAGCAAACACTTCAATTAGTCTAACAAAAGCAAAAATAGTAGAAGGAGCTTGTCATTTAACAATACTTAATATTTAAGTATTAAAGGAAGATGCAGGGTATGACTGCTTATGTAGTTTTAGACATTTGAGGGTCCTCCACCCTTAACAAAATAACCCAGGCACTGTATTTAGAAAGGTCCTTAAGACAGGTCAACACAAGTTGCAAAATTTTGGCTCGAGAACACTTCACTCTTACCCTTGCCTTCTTGTTTATTTTTAGACCAGGAAAGGAAGACAGCTTTTCCTGCCTTTTCAATTTCCTGATTGCTATCTCAGCTCGCCCCAATTCAGTTCAAAGGAAAAGCTTTCTGCATCTGTTCAACTAGTGTCCTCAAATGTAACCAGTTAAGGGACTTATGCCATTTGACTTTGTTTAAAAATCATACAACTTTCTAAAAACTTCTTAGCCTAAGGTTTATTAGAGCTGATACTATGGGGATAATTTTGTGTGCTGATAGTATTGTAAACAGATATAAAGATAATAATTGTAATCCATAGTTAAAGAAACTCCTTATACTATTAAACGTTGGTGGCTGGTCTTTCTATTAAATGTTGTTGCTCTTTGCCTGAAATTAAATTACTAGTGCCATGATCTCATTTACTGACTTATAAAAATGTCTCTGAGTGTTTATATTTATTCGTCAAACAGATACTTTCTCAGAGTGCTGGGTGCCAAGGACTCCGTGGTAAGCAAAACTCAGCACACAATCTCCAAAGGGAGATGGCTTCAGCTTGCCCATACTTTGCCCGGGCATCCTTCAGTCCACGGTGAGAGATCCTGCACAGTCTCTTGGCCCCCAGTGCTCAGAGGAGCCATGCTCACACACATCTTGATCTTCAGATATTTCACTACTGTTTTGGCAGGTTAGGTAGGAGTCCAGAAAGAGCACACAGAGACTTACCCATCAACCCACTTGTTCTCAAACATGAACTGACTTTGCGGTAGGACTGCCCTGTGCTACATGTGGGTAATAAGAAAAGTAAAACCATTGCCGTGCCTGTTGCAGTGGAATGTGTCTGCTAATCCCAGCACTTAAAGATGATGAATTCAGAGTCAGCCTGGGCTACATAATTAGACCCTATCTCGAGGAAAAAAAAAAAAAAGGAAAAGAAGAAAAGAGTCACATTGCTGTCTTTCAAGAACTCACATTTCAACTGGGAGCATGAGTAAGTAGAATTTTACCATCCCAGTATAGCAAGAGTTTTTATGCTTATATAACTATCATTTTATAATGGAGTGGTGTAGTGTTTTCTTACCCCCTCTTTATAATACCAGCCCTAATATGATCAGTTAGCTGGGCCTTTCCTGGAAAACCCCTAGGGAGAAGCAACCATGTTATGTTTTCCTCCGGCAGCTATCTTTCCCAGCCTCCTTTGCAGTCAGTTTGGGGTCTTGTGGTTGAGTATAGCAGAAGTAACATTCATCTTAGTCTGGGCAGGAAGCCTCTGCACAATCACTTCTGATCAGTAACTTTTCTAAGTTGCTCTTGAAGGCCAAAAGGAGGGCAGCCTTCTCAAATTGGAGGAAGCTGAGTTCTTAGAGGCCATGTACACTCACCAATACACCTTTAAAAATGTCTTGACACCCCAACAATATTGGAGTGTAAATGAGGTGATTGTGGTGTCCCTCAGTCTTGAAGGTTATTTTCATAGCAGTTAGCCTATACTGAGACAACTCTTCACTCTCAGGCTGCCTGCCCACGGGAAACATTAGTCGCCTTGAGAAGAAGGAGGAAAGATGTTCCAAGCTAAGAGGATCATAGAAGAGGGGGAAAGCTTGGAAATTTCCACCTACAGTTAGTAGCTGAGTGTCGTGGGCAGGGTGCGGTGGGAATGAGATGGGACTGAAGAGGGAAATCAAGGTGAAGACGTGGAGGGTTGTGTGATTCTAGCTACAGGGAAGGAATTGGGAGACCCGGTAGACTGGTTGTAAGTAGCTGACTGCACTCTGGTAATCCATTTTATATTATTAACAATTGAACTATGATGGGGATTTTTTTTAATTTTTATTTTTTGGTTGTTTGTTTTGACACAGCATTTCTCTGTGTAAACCTGGTAATCCTGGAACTCACTCTGTAGACCAGGCTGGCCTCAAACTCAGATGACTGCCCATCTCTGCTTCCTGAGACTGGGGTTAACTGAATACTGGAAACTCAAAAAGCTATGATCATTGCCTTCAAACACCCACTGGAAAGACAGCAAGGATTCTGCTTGACTGGGTGTCCCTGAAGGTCAACAAACTTATTGAAGGGTGAGCTGACAGAATTGGGTTAAGCCCAGGGTGCTAATTACCCAAAGAGTTTTTGGTCTATCTTGGAGAAGTTAACCATGAGCCCTATCAAGAGGAAGAATTCAGGCAGACTGGTTCCATAGCCCAAGGAGGTACTTCAAAAAATAGATAAGATAAGGAATTGGAATAATTTAGGGGACTGTTGCTTGTAAGTCTCACATTCTATGGTTCTTATCCAAACCTTAAAGCTTTTGGAAGGTTGATGTAACTTTTGATTTTAGTGTGAAGGAAATGTTTCATATAAGGTTGAAAAACACCTCCCATGGGGGGAAAAAAGGTTCTATTTGCCCAAATGTTTAACTATGTGATTCTTTATTCATTTTAAGTGGAAGCGATGAATGTGCATTTAGTCTGGTTAACTTGGCTGAATGACCTTGTGATGGTACCACTGATGGCATCTCTAGGAGTGTCAGAGCTCAAGAACCAGGCAGTGGGTAAGTGAAAGGCAGATAGCATCTTCCTCTGAGATTAACTCCCTTCTTTATCAAAGCCAGATAGCTCAGCCACTCCTCTGCAACTGTCAGAATTTCCCATCGACACCTCTGAACTGATGGATGGGGAATCAGCCTTGCTTACTGAATGTGCATGCATTGTAGCAAGACACAACTTTATTTAAAATACCATTAAGATGCAAACACATTACAGCTACTCTGAAGGCCTCCTCTTGCAACATGAATTATTCAAATAGCTTCTTAATAACTGCATTGATTTCCACAGTTAAAAGCAGATCCGATTATGGAATCTGCTCAATACCACTTAAATGTTTACAGATGTTAGAGTTGACAAAGACCTTTTAGACACTGATAATTCGTTTCACAAGCTCAGAATGCCTGGTACTTGGCATCACTAGTATGCCTTGCTATTATTTTTAATAAATGGGACCACTCAAAGAACCTCCATTTAAGGTCTCCATTTTTATTCCATTTTAGCCCCATGGCCATTGCTTGAAAATCTAGTTATGCTAAAAATACGGCCAGAAACTTTTACATTCATATTGATCAGAAGCTTTTATGTTTCTTTTGCAAAGATCAATGCAGTAAACACGTCTTAACCTGCATGTATGGGGATGAATATTGAAAATATCCATGAATATTTATAATGCTAAAATCCAATAAGACTCCAGTTTCCTGGCCGCATCAAAGGGTACAAAGGGCAAGTTTGCTGAGATAAGGAGGATGTGTGGGTGAAATGAAGATTCATGTGTATGTTCTTTCTGATTTTGGGGGTGCTGGGAAGAGTGGTCTTCACGTTGTGCATCGGCTCAATCTGTTATAAATTGTGTTGCTTAAGCAACAGAAGTTTATTTTCTCCAAGTTCTGAAACTAAAAGTTCACGATCAGGGTGACAGCGGTGGGGGGAGGAGGGAATTGTTGAGAGCTGTCTTCCTGGCTTCCAGATGGTTCCTGCTAGCTGCGTGTCTGTAAGGGGAGAGAAGAGAGAAAGAGACAAGGGCTCTTCTCTCCCCTCTACCTCCTAAAAGTCTCCTGATCCTTCAGGGTTAGGATACAATTCTTAGGACCTCCTCTGACCTCACTGCATCTTTATAGACCAGTTTTTAAACACAGTCATAGTGGAGATAAGGGTTTCAGAATGTGAATGCCAGGAGAGACCACTGAGTGCATTGCATGAGGGTTAGCACACTGGAGTCAGACTGCCTGGGTTGCAAGTAACTTGGGTCAGGTTATTTGCTCTCCCTGTGTCTCAGTTTCCTGCACACTGAAAGTAAAGCTATTGTTTGTAGCCTTTTATGTTGAGTAAGTGAGTTAAGACATGCAGTGATATCCAGAGGTATATGGTATTTATTAATTACACAGTAAATGTTAGGGGTTACTAAATACCTGACTCAGTAGTGAAGCATTTAGCTGATATTTTTTTAGGATGATGATCTCCAAGTACTTGGTTTCTGTATCAATGGTTAACCACATCAGTGATTCACATATGACTTTGAAATGTTTCCCTGAACCTTGATAGATGCGTACGTATAAAAGAAACAAGTGTATTCGATTGTATAACATTCTTACCAGGAATTTGTTCCCACCAGTGCTGATCTAGTCAGCCTGTGACCCTGGAGGATGACTGCTCTACATGTAGTTTCAAGACCTCCTCTGTCCTAAAGAGTTCAGGATCACACGGTGCACAGTCTACAAAATAATCAGGACACGGCTCTTCTAGGAGGTAAACAATTCCCTACTTTTCCTGTATTTCTACTTACCTCTTACACACACATGCATACACACGAATACACACATGCACACACAATTTCATATTTGTACTATCAAACAGAACTCATGGTAGTGAACAAGTATCAAGGTTATTATAGAATTCCAAGTATCCCAAACAGACTAAGTAACCTAGTTGTCTTCAGACCCCGGTAGGAAGGACAGGGTTAAGGATCTCCCCATCTAGAGCAGTTGACAGTGCATTAGAAACTCCACACGTAAGCAGCAGTGGCCTACTTCATTGTCCAGTTTTCAGTTTCTTCTGTGGAACTAGACAGAGAATAGAATCCGAACTTGGATTGAAAAGGTAAAGGAAGCACCCTTAACTGCTCCTCAAACAGTGAATTCTCGTTTCCTGGTTTGCACCGCACACTGTCGGCGAGTCTCCAGCCCTTCTGGAATCCTCTAAGGCTGGAGGAGTAGCTGTGTTCTTTTTCAGCCTAAATCAAGGTCACATCTATTTTGCAGGCAGATTTTTTTTTTTTAATGGAGGAAGATGAAGGCAGGGCTGCCCACGAGTTCTGCCAGCATTCATCCTAGCAAGCAGCTGTACTTCCTGCCTTCTGAATCACGTTGCCCAAGCTGGGGCCACGGCTGCCTCTCTGGTTCATTTTGGTACATGAGCCAATCATGGATATTTTACACTTATAAACATTTCATTCTAAATACTTGTGAGTCAAATTATAAAACTTTTACTAAAATTAGAAGACCGAAAGTCTTTTTATATCTGAGCTCTTGCTTTAAAAATAAAATCAAAGCGAAGTATTTCTGTACAGCAGCGTCTTCAGCTGCCGTAGCACACAGTTTAGAGACCTTGTTATAACATTTCTCAGCATTAGGATGGTTGGTTCTACTAGAATATTGACAGCAATGGAAAATAAAATCAGCGCGTGTGGGCATGTGCTACATACTCATAAACTGAGATGTCTGAATACTTGGTGTCATTATTCCCTAAACTGTGGGCAAATGCCTTAAGAAAGGGAATTGCTTTGTGAGGTGGCACATGGCACATGCTTGGGATCCCAGCACAATCTAGACTTCCTTAGAGGGAATTCAAGTTCAAGGTTGACTTGGGTTACCCAGTAAGACTCTGTTTCATATGAATAAACAAAAAATGAAGTCAAAGAATTGAACGATAAATGTTCAAAAGAAAGCTTGCAAGTGGCCAGTGAGCTAACAAACAAACAAAGAACAACCCCCTCCACACACAAAACAGTGCCCAAAGTCATTTGGCACCTAGAGTTGTCATCATCCAATCATTGTGGGAGTATAATTTGGCCTAACCATTATCAAAGTGTTCAAGGGCTTTTTTAACTGCTGAGATTATGATATACATTTAGAAAATAAGCGTACAGTTTATTGCAGTGTTTGTCGCACGCACTTTGAAAATCACTGCCCAGAGTGGCCTAGTTTATATATTCATTGACTGGAGAATGGAATACTACATTGCAATCAAAAGGAGAGCCGAAGCAGCAACGTGGATGACTCTGGAAGACATTTGGAGTAAAAGAACTCAATTACCAAAAAAAAAAAAAAAATAGATCCTTAATATGTAATGTAATTTCCACGAAATCAGAATCAGGCAAAACTTATCTCCGGTGATCGATGTCATATAAAGGTTGGAGAAGGCGTTGGCCAAGAATGAAAATGGAGGAGCATCTTGTGGATTAAAATGCCCCTGTGATGGCGCACGCCTTTAATCCCAGCACTCGGAGGGCAGAGGCAGGCGGATCTCTGTGAGTTCGAGACCAGCCTGGTCTACAAGAGCTAGTTCCAGGACAGGCTCCAAAGCCACAGAGAAACCCTGTCTCGAAAAACAAAACAAAAAAAAATGCCCCGAGCCCTGGGACTGGGAATGGTGTGGACACGGCAGTGACAACTGAACACTTCATCTGTGTCATATTCTGTCCTAATTATATGCCAGTGTTTCTAAAGAAGACTCCCTTGTCCCCCACTGAAACAACTGCAGACTGATGAATACAGAAGGAAAGGCAGAGACATAAGAAAGTGTTCTACATATGACTTCATCGGAGGAGAAGATGGCTGCCCGCCCGTGGTACTAGCAATACTCAGATTCTTAGAGAGGGGAGCAGAGCCTAGAATCAACAACCTATAAGAAAACGGATGATACGGCTTCAGTACCAAGGGACATCATTGATAGGCCATTTTAGGGTGAACAGATTTGGGGGAAGGGGGGGAGGACAGGGCACAGGGTTGCCTGTAGTAAAGATGGTGCCTTTATTCATGATTCATCTGGAGGAACAGGTGGCATACTGAGATCCTTCCTGGAAGGCTTCTCGCTCCCTTGCTTGGGAGTTGCCACCCAGAAGATCAGTTAGAGCCTGTGACTGATGGTGGAGCTGAGGCAGCAGCCTCCTGAAGTCAGGGGTCCTGGATTAGTTAGCTGTTAGGATTGTTCTCTTGTGAGAGGCTGGGGATGTTGGATCTGAGTTCCTTCAGGGGGTGGAGCCTCGAGAAGAAGGCTTCCTGACAAGAGAGTTCTTTATATTCCTGGTTACCGGAAAGCATTGACCCTTCATAGATTGCCTTCCGTCTGCATTAACAATGGATTTCTAAAACTCGATTCTCCCTAGAGTCTCTCATGGGTAACAGAGTATTCTTGACTTCTGAATTCCTTCAGTGCTGCTGGAAAGGGACAAGACAGAGGTCAGAGAGAGTGTCAGCCCCAAAGTGTCCTCCTCCCACCACAGTGGAGCAGCGGGACCCTAGGACGTTTCCTGTTTCTCGTCCAGACAGATCCTCTCAAAACTCAGTGAATGTACCCACCCGTTCGCAGGAATAGTACTGGAACAGACAATGTGATCCTTCTGTGATTTTGGAGTCATTTGAAATCTACGTTAGGAAATTCTACCCCTATGTCCTAAATCCCTTAAGTAAGGAAATACCTAACATGGCTTCAGTGTATCCTTTGGGTCCTGCACTGGTTTTGGTCCCTGATTATTTTTATTTATTTGTTTGTTTACTTATTTTATGACCATGGACTGGTGTTTTGCCTGCATGTATATCTGTGTGAGGGTGTCAGAAACCTTGGAATTGGAGTTGCAGACAGTTGTGCACTGCCATGTGGGTGCTGAGAACTGAACCCAGGTCCTCTGGAGGAATAGTCAATATTCTTAACCCCTGAGCCACCTCTTCAGCACCCCCTCCGCTTTGCTTTGATAGCAACAACTGTTCATGTTGCCTGTGCCATAGACCATTATACCTGCATCCTTCACATGGTGAAGATTTCCTGCGTTACGCATCTAAGCGATGCCCATCAGACCCTTGCAGAGCTGACCGAAGTCTCATCTACAACGCTGTCTGTGTCTGTATTGCTATAGACATTTCAGGATTCGTTTGTCAGCTACAAAATTGGTCACATTTCAGCCTCCGCTACCCCTGCACTGTTCCTGATGGAAGATGAAGAGCTGGATATTGTGTGTGGTGAATACTGGATTGGAGTGTTGGCATTTTTTGACAGAACTGGCAATTTTCAAATTGAGTGAGGCGTCAGGCTGCCTCTGCTTTATGGATTATATTTCAGTTTCTTATGGATTAGAGACTAGTCTTGCTAATTGTGTTAAACTGGGAGAAGCTGAAGGACAGTGAGCACAGCCGGTAAAGAACCATTAGAGGGGCTCAATTGGAGCTGCAAGCTATGTAAGAAATGAAGAAGGTAGCAAGGGGAAGGGGTGAGAGAAGCCAGGTGTTACAGCATACAGTGAGGCTCTGGGTGGTAGCCATTAGGGCACCAATTGCCAATTTGCCATTCTGTTTGTTTGTTTGTTTGTTTGTTTGTTTGTTTCTTTAGGGGTCCCATCTAAATAGACTGAACCTTGAAGGAGAGTTTCAGCTTAGAAAATACATCCACTTATAAGAAAATCCACATTTTAGGTACCTTTAGTTAATCTGCCTCCTCCTTTTAGAAATAATATTCATGCTTAAAATTTTGCCTATTTCAATATTTTTTCTAGCATAATTTCATGGTAGAGAAACAAAGCCGTCTCCTCCACAGCAAACAAGATGGAGGTGGAAGTGTAGCGCTGCTTGGCCTAGGCTTACAATAGTTGAAAATCCTCCCACTGCTAAATTAATATTCATGGCATAAAAAGAAAAGGTAGCAGGTAGCGTGTGGGCTGGGCAGGGTGAGTTCTGGAATGGGCTCCAGGGATGGGAAGCCTGGCTCCCAGATTTATCTGGCCACCCCCACTTTCAGATCCAGCCTCCATCGGGATTCTTTTGCTGAACACATTCTTTCTCGGTGATAGAAAGAATGCGCTCTGCTTTCCCAGGAACCCATTACTCCATTAGCTCCCGTTTTATTTATTTTAGATGCTGGCGACAGTAAGAACAAGACCTGTAGCAAGAAACCTGGAGGGCGCGCTCTACATGGCATTGACACTCGGAGATGTGTTCAGGCCTGTGTAAACTTGAATGGAACTAGAGCGCTGGATCTTCCTCGTTCCTTCTTCCATTCAGAATAAAATGTTTATCACAAGTTGGGCGGTGAGGTTCAGAAAGACACGGGGCAGCACATCCACTCAAAGCTGTGTGGCTTGAGACGATTGTCGTTTATTCTTTCTCATGATCAGACATTTAGACAGTGTCTGGCCGTTCTGGATGCAGGGAACTGGTGCGCATCAGTGGGCCTCATTCAGCCAGCTTACCTGGGCTACACTCAGCAGGCAGTTGAAGGCTGTGTGTGGTAGTGGTACACTCCCTCACTACCTGGGATGTTGAAGCAGGAGAATTGCTGGAGTCCAGGAGTTCACTGCCAGCCTAGTCAACATGGCGATCATTTGTCACAAGCAAGCAAAACAAATAAACACACCACGGAGAGCTTGAATGTGCTAGGAAGGTAGAGATGTCTCGCCGTCAGCTTCTCTCTTGACACAGGTAGTCTGTTTATGTTGCTTCTGGCGGCTTCACTTCTTACCCGGTGGCTAGCTGCCAAGAGGAAGAGTTAAAGCTGCCTGGCACATGTGACGTACTCTGTCTGTTGGACAAAGCAGGCCACCGTGCCAGCCGGTTTCAAGCTGATATGGGAGCGGTGGCATGCCGATGGCCGAAAAAAAGGACTCCAGAGTGGGACTTGCAGAAGGCCTACTCAAGTTATTTGCATGTGTTGCCTAACCATTGTCAAGAAACTGCTAATTTTAACTCACTTCTCTGACGATTATGCAACCCTTCCCAGTGGGTGGAGTGCACCAGGGACTTATAAATCCAATGCTGATCGGAACTCCTCCCCCAACTGGCTTCTAGTTATTTATACTTATTAAATAATAGCTTGCCCCTGTGATGGAATGTTGATTTATGTATTGTAACTAAGTCCCTTGGATAATTTGATGAATGCATTCTTAATTGGGAGCAAATTTAGACAAAATTAATTTAGTCTAGACCAGGACCTTCTTCTGGCATTGCAGCAATGTGTCCTGGTCAACCTCTTCTTGCATTTCCTCCTGTTTTCCGGGGAAATGATGCAAGTTCATTTTCTCATATCCACGGATGGACTTAAAAACAAGTGTAGGCCTGGCATAGAAAGTTCCAGCACAACCAAGGCTGCATAGAAAGACCCTTTCTCCAAAAACCTCAATCAATCAATCAATCAGTCAATCAATCAATCAGTAAAGCTAGAATTCTAACAAGGAAAAGTCTCAAATACAAAGACTACTTACTCTGAGACTTAATGCATACAAATACCTGACATCCCTATTGCTTCCTAATTATAAAAGGTGGCTTATAACTCATTAAGTATTTAGTCGTCTGAAAAAAGGGAGATAGAGTAAGTCGGAATATTAATGTTCTGGGCACTTTTAGACATTTGTTGAACTTCAAGCCTTCTTTTTAATGAGGTGAGAATAACTCATTCTCTGCCTGTCTCAGATGGTGTGTGTAAAGCCTAAATGAATAAAAGTATTTAGAACCATACATAAGATATAACCAGGTAACCAAAGTATTGATATGCAAAAACCGAGAAATAAATTACTTAGATAGATGGTAGATAGATGGATAGATGGATGGAGAGATAGACATATAGGAGGAAAGATAGATAGGCAAACAGATGATCTCCCTTTCAGTCTCATCATAATATTTCCAATAATAGCCGAATATGGTGGCGCACGCCTTTAATGGCATCACTCTGGAAGCAGAGGCAGTCAGATCTCTATGAGTTCAAGGACAGCCTGACCTACATACCAAGTTTTTAACTAAACCACAGCAATGGTTTAAAATATTCCCAGCCATTTCGAGAAGTGGTTGGCAATACCTAACTTTTTTGTTTTCAGTTCTGCTTGACTCTACCAGGTCTATTGAAAGTCTGGGTCAGGCTGAACTACCTTAGCTAAAGTTCAGCCTCTCCAATGTCTGCTTTCTGGGAAGGGTAGTGACAGTGGCCACGGGATTTAGGACTATGGTATCCTCTCCGTTTCTTCCCCTTATTTTCTTTCATTCTTTGCAGTCAAAATTCCTTTTCACGACAGATTTGATAAGGCTTTCAGAAGATAATTTTAAAATAAAAATAACTCAAGACTTGTGATGGCCGTAAAACAGTTGTTATATTTAACCCTATGCAGTGGTTTGCATCTACAGTTTTCAAGGGTTGGATGGGCTACTTGTGACTGTTGAAATTTAAAATAATTTAAACAAAATTCACAGGTCTCAGTCCTGTTAACTGTGTAACCAGGGCTATCACTGAAAAAGTCTCATGGACAGCAATATCGCAGGGCACTTCCCAATCCACGTGCTACAGTTTATTTTCCTTCTCCCTCTCATCTGTCTTGGGTTAAGCAACAGGGTGAAGGAACTGTAAACGTTTACAGTTTTTTAATTGTGTTAAGAAAATTGTTGGCAATTGATTGAACGAATCTGCCCACTAGACTAAGACTTTTAAATACTTAAAATTTAATTGACATGGGATGTCCTTTAGTGATGGTTGTGAAGGTGTTTGCTTGTTCTTTTAGATTTATTTATTTATTTTATCTTATGTGTATGAGTGTTTGCCTGCATTATACGTGTGCACCACATGCATGCCTGGTGCTCTTGGAGGCCAGATCCCCCTGGGCACTGAATCCCTTGGAACTGGAGTTAGGATGATTATGAACCACCATGTGAGTATTGGGAGATGAACCAGGTGCTCTACAAGAGCAGCAAGTACTCCTACCCACTGAACCATCTCTCTGGCCCCGCGTGCTGGTTGGTTTGCTTTCTTGCTTGCTTTGGCTCTTAAACAGACCAGACTCGTGTGACAGTTAAACCTTCTTGTGAACTGGTGACTACACGTCTTGCATTGCGTGTTTCATTTCTTCTAATACCTTTACGACAGACTTCTTTCCCATAGCTAATTGGGCAACTTTGCCCTTATCAAAGTTAGTTGAAGTGCTATGTGCCCTTTCCTCAGTTTAAACAAAATTTCTAATCCAAGATCTGTGGGGATCTTGATACCTGCCAGTTAAAATATTGACTTTAAATAGAGAGGTCATAAAAACGTGAGATTAAAATGATTCGCCACTGAGTCGTTATCACACAACCCGCAGTAAATGGAGCTTGCACTGTGCTGGGCTTCAGCTCCATGGCTCCTGCTCCTAGGTGTTCAAAACTGGGCTTCAATCACGGCACTTTGCGCCGAGAGACTGATGTTTTTTAAATGCTTGGGAACAAAAATGTACTTTGTGTTGAAGGGCTGCTGAAAGGCATTAAGATAGTACCACGAAGATCTGGCATGAGAACGGATGGTCCTCAAAGCCAAGCCACATTTCTTGGGATCAGAATCAGAAAATTTTGTGTAAGCATCGTGGTTCACCAGACATGCCTTCCTTAACGGAAGTCTGTTTTCCACTTTAATGTAGATATAATTTATGCAATGCCAGGAAACCAAATTTTACCTTAATGTCTCTTAATGCTTGTCACTTGAGCCAAAGTTTAGTGATTTTTTTTTTTTTTAATGGTGAAACTAAAATTGAACTTCTGTGGCCAACATCTTGCATTCCACACGAAGGTGTTGTTTTCCTGTCTCGTCAAGAGTAGCTTGCATACCAACAAAACCTGACAGTTGGAGATGCCTCACCAACCTGGATCTTGGAGAAAGAAACTCGTGTGAAGACAGGTTCTCTTCCACCAAAGCTTTCCCTCCTCATCACTTTCCGTCTCTGTCTCCCTGTGTGTCAGTTACTTTCCGATTGCCACTACAGAACACCATGAGCAATGCAGCTTCTAGAAGGAAGGGTTTATTTGGGCTTAGGGTTCACAATGGTGGAGAGAAAGCATGGAGGCAGGAGCATCAAGCTGAGGGCTGACATTTTGAACCATAAACATGAGAGAGAATTAACTAAAACATGCAGGAGTCTTTAAACTCCCAAAGCCCGACTTTAATGACGTACCTCCTCCAGCAAGGCCACCGCTAGTAAGTACCCTCCTCGCAAACAGTGCCATCAACTGGTGATCAAGTATTCAATTGTCTGAGACTCTGAAGGGCATGACACTCAAACCAGTGTAGTGTACCCTGTTGTTCCCCTGGTGCTATCTAGATCTTTGACACATCACTGACCTGTCTTGCTTTGTGTTTGCCTTTTCCTAAATTTTTGTCTCTGTGTCTTAAAAAAAATACTTGTATAATGTATAAAATTCATAAAGATACATAATTTGAATTCCTGAAATAAAATAGATTTATACTCAAAGTGTAGCTTTAAGTACACCTATCTGTTTTGTGCGGGAAGCCAGGAGGATGAATATAACAAAAACACAAGTGATAGAATTGCTTCTCTTCAGCAATAAATGGATAGTAAATAATAACAAATGATATCCAGAAGAGGACATATACCATTGTTATGGTTAGACTGTAAGCATGCGGATCTAAGGCTAGCATCCATATCAAAAGCCAGCTGTGTGGTTGTGCACTGGGAGGAGGGAGGCAGATAAATGGATCTCCCAGGAGCCGGTTGGCCAGTCAGCCCAATCAAATCAGTGAGCTTTGGGTACAGTGATAATAAAAGGTGTTCAGCGATCAAGGGAAGACACCTGACATCCAACTCTGGCCCCTATACATATGGGACCACATGTGCATGTGCACACACATTGACACATTAGCAAGCACCTAGGCCACACATGCACAGCACGTCACAGGCAGCACATCACACGCAACACACCACACATGCAATTCACAGCTTCTTTTAAGAGGCGAGTGGGGAGGCTTTTGGCCGAAGTCACTGAAGCTGAGTCTTGAAGCATCAACCTGGCCAAGGGGCAGAGGAAGAGAATCCCATGTGAAAACTACAAGCGTGAAGCAGGCGCTGCTTCAGTTGCCCGGCTGTTGTGAGGAGAAGACCAGAAGCCTGTGTCTCCACAGACGAGACAGAATGGTCTAATATGGTTCCACAGGAGAAGGGATGAGTCAGATACTTGAGAGACTTGGAGGTTCTGTCAGGGGCTTGAGTCTTCTGCCTAGAATCAAGTGTTCGCTTTTTGAAAAAAAAAAAAAAGTAGAAAATGCTTCATCTAGATTTACCCTAACAGTCCCCTGTGAGGGTCACCTCCAGTTCCCAGCCCTGACCCTCCTCATACCCACCCCCCCCCAGGGTCCTGCCTCAACCCAGGCATTCCTATCTTGCTTCTTCTGGGACTTATGTGTGCATTTCTTGTTCTTATTTGCACTGAGTATATTAAAGAAGATGAGGAAGTAGCATGTGTTCAAGACCTTTCTACTACAGGCTGTTTCCTTGGAAAAGTAACTGATATAGATCAGTGGCCTATTGACTGGCTTCAAGGTTTTCTCCTTGGATCTATTGTGTCTTGGAGATAAGCCACCTAGTTTATTATGAAAATCTGGTCCAGCCTTTGCTCCCTTTGGTTCACTATCGTGTTATTGCCCAGATGAAGAAAACTGCTTTTGAGTTCCAGTGGACCATCCTCTCAACCATACACAATTTCTCCCCAAGAGAACTCAGCCAGTAATGGGGAAATCTCAGTGGTTTTGTTCTTGCTGGATCTGGATTGCCCATGTCAATCACCTAAGATTGCCTAGGTAACCTAGGAGAAGAAGGGGAAAGGACCAAAAGGTTAGGGACCTATGCTTGGTGCCAGTCATTGGTTTTGCTGAACTGGAACTCAGCGAAAAAAGGAGAGTTGAAAAACTTGTGACTACAATGAACATAAGCAAGAAATGGACTTTTAAAGGGTCATTTCAAATTCAAAAATCTAGTTCATAATACTACTTGAAATGCCACTTAGTTTATGAAACTTTTAGGTTACCTATTTTTTGTTTGTTTGTTTGTTTGTTTGTTTTTCGAGACAGGGTTTTTCTGTGGCTTTGGAGCCTGTCCTGGAACTAATTCTTGTAGACCAGTCTGGCCTTGAACTCACAGAGATCCACCTGCCCGAGTGCTGGGATTAAAGGCGTGCGCTGCCACCACCGGACTAGATTACCATTTATTAAACATCAGGCCAAACTAGAGGTGTACACAGGGTCAAAGACACAGGTTCAGAAAGGTAGTTTTCCTTTTTAATCCACAGGCTAAGCAGAAACTAATGCAGTTATTTAGAGGGTCATTTTTTTTTTTTTTTGATTTTTCGAGACAGGGTTTCCCTGTAGTTTCTAGAGCCTGTCCTGGACCTAGCTCTTGTAGACCAGGCTGGTCTCGAACTCACAGAGATCCGCCTGCCTCTGCCTCCCGAGTGCTGGGATTAAAGGCGTGCGCCACCACCGCCCGGCTAGAGGGTCATTTTTAATTGAAAATAGAACCAAAGAGAATAGTTCCTAGTCAATAAGTGATTATTTGACAATCATTATACTCGTTACAAAATAACACAATGAGGAAGACGGTATTCAGGTTTAAAAGATCTGTTTTTAATTGTTTTGTGCTGTTTTGTTTTGATTTTTGAGGCAGGGTTTGTCTGTGTAGCCCTGGCTGTCCTGGAACTCACTCTCTAGATGAGGTTGGCCTTGAACTCACAGAGATCTGCCTGCCTCTGCTTCCTGGGTGCTGGGATTAAAGGTGCGTGCCACCATAGCCTGGCTAGACAGGGAATTTAGTCGTGACCTGGTTTCCTCCTGGGTGGCGCGACAGTGGGAGTTAATGGCTGTGAAATCGGACATGGGCCACTGAGATGGCCCAGCAGTAAAGGTCCTTGCTGCCAAACTAAATAACCTAAGGTGCATCCCTGGGATCCGCGGGGTGGAAGGAGAAAACTGACTCTTGCAAGTTCTCTGACATCTTAGGCACACCATGTGCCTCACTCTGACACAAATAAATAAACAAACAAATAATGTAAATTTAAAAAAAAATCAGAGATCATACAAACATGTTAACTAATATTATTTTTATTATCTTTTACTGATTATCATGCTACCACAAACAAAACAATGAGCCATGCTTTTTATGATTCCTTTGGTAGGGTCAGGTTAGCTTAGTGTTCCCTGTGACTTTGACTCAATCACTGATGCAGGTGGATGGATACCTTTGAGAACTCAGCAGGGGGTGGAAGGCCCACAGTGATCTCACACATTCTTGAGCTATTCGGCTGTGGCTGGAATACCTTGGTTCTCTATGTGGTTTGTTATTTTGCAAGATGCTGCTCCGTGTGGTCTCTAACTAGATAGAAGACTAGTGTAGACGTCTTCAAACTGCCTTATAGCTGAGAGTCCTCAGTGGCGATGCCTCTGCAGCACTGTTAAAGTTTGAGCGCATGGATGTAGTTCAGTTAGGAGCATCTGCCTACCACACATGAAGCATTGTGTTTGAGCCTTAGCACAAGAGAATGTAAAAAACTCACTGTAGTGGCACATGTCTGTTAGCACGGCACTCACTCGGAAGCTTGAGGCAGGAGGATCAAAAGTTCAAAGTCATCCTGACCCACATAGCAAGGTTGAGGCCAGCCTAGGCAATATGAGACGAAACAAACCAAAACAAAGGAAAGCTTGAGAAACTAAAAGATTCCATTCCCGAGGAATATGTGATTAGAAGCAAACTCAGTTTATGGCACTTAGAGAGATTAGAATTTTGCTGGTAAATTGCACATGTGATTGTCACATACTTACGGTGGCCTTTCTGATTTACCTCCACCAAAACCACTTTGAATTTACCCCCCCCCAGCAGTGAGAAAGAAGTGCACTGTAGTCAGACTTGATGTTGCTCCAGATGTTAGCTGCACAGTTCTAGTGTGCTTGCTGCAAAGGCAATTTTGAACCCCCTCTAGTGGCAAAAATTTTTCTTGTATTTTTTTTCCAAAGATTTTTTTTTGAATTAGTAAGATGGCTGACTAACATAAAACAAAATATAGTTTCAAAAACACATGGTTCTTACCACAGCCCACTGTCTGTGTGTTACAGAAGGTTTTTAATCTTTCAAAACAAAAGGAGACTTCTTGTTAACTTTTAAAGAATAAAATCTCCTAGCTACTTCTTTTAGTTCATGCTTTTGAATCAAAATGTTTTGGCAAAAATTAAAATATTCTGGTGTCTGATTTTAAATAAGTAAGTTGAATTTTTAATTCTCTTTGACGAATTGGGTTTTTTTTTTTTCCCTCAGTTCTTTTGGTTTGTTGTATTTTGTTTGTTTTTATAGAGGACTGTATTTAAAAGCGTCTGCCTTCAGCTGGAGAGCAATAGGTATTGATTGAATGCGAAGCTTGCAGGGCACCAGAAGCCAAACTTAAACAAATACGGGTGCCAAAGTCTTATGCTTTCATCTCTCAAAACAAAGTTTGAATGTGGTGTTTCAGAGCCAGTGGAGAGGCAATACTCGTAACTATGGCTTTCAGTCTGCACAAGGGTGGGAACACGAAAACCGCTCCCCGTGAGTGCCGATTAACTTGGCCCATCCCACTGCTCAGGCTAATTAATGATACTTATTAGCTTACTACATTACCTGCCCGTCTGTGGACAGAGCTAGTTCTCTACTGCTCCTGGAAAAGGCTTCCTTACAAAATAGCACTGGCAACTATTTGTGGAAGCTGATCTAACTCATCCTGCACCCCCTGGCAGGTTGACAACCACATCCCTCTGTTCCCCTGGCCTCACTGGCAGGGAAATGGCCAAGGGGTGGTAAGAATTCACAGGGGTTTTGTTGTTCATTTTTAAATCTCCAGAATGTAGAACCTGGGGCTAGCCAAATACTTTCCAGAGAGTTTGTTTGAGAGCACAGGATGGACTAAGACACTTAGTCCACCCAATCAAAAGTTAGACTTTTTTCTTTCCAATACCTCTAAGTTCTGCGTTTAAAACTAAGTGTGTGTCTCTTGTGGTCTTAATTACATCCGGTGCTGTGAGCTGGCAGCATTTCCTCTGTTGAGCCCGCCCCCGTTATTTGCCAGGTTTCATTTCTGTGAATACAGAGAGAGGAAACTGAGTTGTACTAGAGAGTGACATTTAAGAAAGAGCCGAGTTTAAGGATGACTTTGATTTTTTCTTTTTTTTTTGAAAACCAAAGAAAAGAAAAAGCCCAAACAAAGACACAGTATTTGTTATCAACAACCCAGTGAGATGGTCATTAAAACTTACTGGGGACAAAAGACCTCAAGCTGTTTTGCCCAGCTCAGGAGCCCCCTGCACATGCTCTCCTGAATCTGTAGAATACTCTCATTTGACGACCAGAGATTCCATGCCTACTCTAGCTGCATAGACTTGAGATAATAAAAACGAATTTGCATTTCTCAAAATGGTGCTCTCATGGAAATGTGTTTTGGAACGGTAGTCTCTGCTCACAGCTGCATTCAATTGAGGAGAAGTGACTTCCAGAATGAAATTCAGCTTCACAGTTTGAACTCGCCTGGAACACAGTCCTGTGGGCTGAGCACTCTCCACAATGAGGAAGCTGGACACAGGTGCCCAGCTGGGGTGATTTCTTGTAGCTGGTACCCAACAGGAACCCTTAGGCCTTGTCAGTGTTTCTAACTGAAGATTTGCTGTTCTAAAACAATAATCGTACTCATTACTATCTTGTTTTTTAAGAGTTTCCCTCTCGATTTTAAAATTGCATTTTAGAGATATAATTCCCTTCTGGAATTCTATTCACATAGACTCTATATTACAATCTGTGTGTGTAGAATCAGTCAAGTAGATAAATGTAGACGTGTATGTAGTTGAGCTTTTTGGAATTTAAAAATGTCATTCTTTATTTTCAGGCATTTTATTTCCTTTCAGTTTTATTCTCCCATTCATTCCTTTATGGTGGGGTGAGTACAGTTCAGTTATATATATTTTTCTTGGCTTCATAAGATCAGATGATTTTCTACATATATTTCTATACAATGTTATCTCATCTTAGACTTTGTGGGGAGGGGTTCAAGACAGGCTTTCTCTGTGTAGTCCTGGCTGTCTTGGAACTCAACTCTGTAGACCAGGCTGGCCTTGAACTCAGAGATCTGCCTCCCTCTGCCTCCTAAGTGCTGGGATTAAAAGTGTGCACAACTACTGCCCAGCCATCTTTGATATTTTTGTATAGGTTTTTAAAAATCTGTTGGATAGGCATCACTGACTTCTATTTCCCTACATATTCTATTTCTTTGTTTTCAAAAGGGAATGTTGCATTACTGTAACTTGGATACTGCCAAACCTTAATGTATGCGGTCTTTAGGGAGGGAAATGTAACAAGCAGGGGATGAAGTTTCAGTCAGAAGTTATCAGGTTGAAGCAAAGTTTTAACACAGTAAAGCCAGAATTAACAAACATAGATTAAAAATTCCAGCCTTCTCAATTGGCAGGAAGCAAAACTATTTCCAGCCTAACTCGGGTGACAAAGAAGCCAGGCATTTTTTCATTACTTGACCAAGCTACTAAGTTGCCTTGAAGACCTCTATTTATAATTTGCTTTCACATTCTTTTCCTCTTGAGGAGCAGCCCTCCTAGCAGTGAGATCCTAATTAAAGAGAAGCCACTGTGACCCTGCCTGGTTCCGAAGTCACCCAGAGTGAGGTGGCGGCACGGATCTGGACAGGACACACTCATTCCCAAAGTATAAGACCATCTCATCACAAATCTCCTGGCTTCTAATAGCAAGAGTAATGTCTCCTCTGACATAAAACATCTATGTTTCCAACCAGAAGAGCCCGTGACTCATATAGTTTGCAAAGAATTGTCACCATTGACATTAACTTGTAGCTATCAGATTAAAATATTTTTAGACACTGAAATATCTAAACATTAAAGATGCATTTTAAAGTTGAGGAAGGATAATTAATTTGCATTTTTTTTCTTTTTTTGGGGGGGGTGTAGATGGAGGGTACTGTGTCAAGTTATTCCTGTCCTAGAATCTGAGGCTCTTTGTTTTTTCCAAAACCTTTAATTGGAGTAAAATTAATGGGTTGCCTGCCACTGTTGTAGGTGAAAATACTACAGCATCTTTAATAATAAATGTTTGGAAGGAAAAAAAAATAACACCTTAGGTAAGCAGGTGGGGTTGACTGACGCTAAATTCTTCCCCTTTTAAAATAACTTAGGAGTCACAGGCACCAACCTATAAAGGCTGAGGGTGCGCGCCTTAGTAGAACGTGTGCCCATCGCCCACAAAGCCCGAATTCAAATCCCAGCACTGCAAAAATTAGTTAAGATTAATTAACCTGTAATACTCTTTCTCACAAAACTTTCCTACTATCTGTTTAGTGAGACATTCTGATTATAACAGAGACTCATTGGAGTGAGACCATACCAAGGACATACAGGGGAGTCAGAACCTGAGTTAGGAAAGCAGAGTTCAGTAAAGCCTAAGTTTGCTGCCTTCCCATACATTGGGACTGACTATAGTGAGCACAGGCCATGTGCATACCATCTGGGTCACTGCCTTTGGTTCAGGCATGGTTTTAAAGGGAAGAGTTTGACAGCATCCTCCCTAACTCCTTCCATTCCGAAGGTCGTCCAGTTGCTCTTGGCTTAGCAGGTCTCGGGGACTGGCTCCACTGCTTCCTCGTACCCATGGGATTCTCTTGCTTCCGGAGTCTGTGTTGAAATCCTGTGAGTCACTCTGGTGCCGTTGCTTCTCTTTCTTAACATCAGCTGCCTCCTCCTTTGTACTTGGTATCCAGCGGCTCAACTGTAGTTGCTCATCAACATCGGTTGGATGAACTGAGGAACAACCGGTTAGGGATGAAAAGTATTTTAGAGTTCCCTTCACTCAATCTTCTGAAAGTGCTAATAAGATCTAAAGCAACTGATAAGCAACTATACAGGGAAAGGGATTTTGAGAACTTTAAAAGACCTACTCATCTCCTTAGGTTGAAAAGAATGCACTGGGCCAGGCTGTGGTGGCACATATCTTGAAGCCCAGAACTAGGGAGGCAGAGGCAAGTGGATCACTGTGAGTTTGAGGCCAGCCTGGTCTATAGAGCAAGTTCCAGGATGGACAGGCTATGCGGAGAAACCCTGTCTTGACTCCTGCCCCCCTCCACTGCCGCCAAAAAAAAAAAAAAAAAAAAAAAAAAGAACTCACTGTAGGGGCTGAGGCAATGGTTCAGCGGGTAAAGCGATTGCCTGCAAGCTTGAGAATCTAGGCTCTCCCACTCAAAATAGTATTGCTTTAAAATCCTCCCACTCCACGCTGCCCCATTTAAGCAGCTGTACCTTCAGGCACGGCGATGATGAGTTAGGTCCACATGCCAGGTAGGGCAGTCTCATTCTCAGTTCTAGTGAGGCCCACCTAATAGTAATCAATTCTAGCAGGAAGAGCAATTCCTAATTACTTTAAGGTCAGCATCCTTTATTTATCTATTGGTACTGGGACTTGAACTCAGGTCTTTCCACATGCCTCGCAAGTGCTCTCCCACCGAACTGTGCTTCCAGACCAGCAAACATCCTCTTCATATTTGTCTTTAGAATTCCTTCCCTTCCTGTTACTGCCTCCCTTTTACATTTTAGTTGCTCAGGAAATCAAACTAAATCCAGGGAAGAATCCTCAATTATTCATTCCTTTGCATCCTTTTACTTTTAAAACTAGGAACAAAGAGTTCTGAAATCCATGATGCAGAATCTTTTTTTTTTAGTTTCTGCTACATGTCTAGTCACTTACGAGTGCGTAGACAGTAGATATAATCACACCCAAGTGTGTGATTTTTCTTTTCATTTAAAAGTATTCAAGCCAAAGTTGTGCTGAAATTCAATTTTAAATTCAGCTACTCGGCTCTTAGTGCACGTAGACCCAACGGCTGGCCATTAATGGGGCTTTCATTGCCCTGCACTTTGGAAGCAGGCTGCCTTCCCAAATGCATTTAGGACTATTTTCACTCGTTAGAGAACCAATTTTTTCCCAGAGCCTTCTCTGAAGACTTTCTGTGTAAAAACAAAACAAAATGAGCAGTGAGAGCGCCATACGAGTTGAGGACAATTTTCTTGTTAATTTTATAAAATTGTATTTTTTTTTAGCCTCTTAAGGCAATTTAAAAAATCACGTTTGATTCCAGAATTACAGTAGTATAGGATACAGGTGGCTTTAGTGAGGAGCATCTGGGGGAGGCGGGGAAAGGGTGGGAGGAGAATGAGAAGAAAAATATGCTGATGATGGGGGGGGGGAGGGCACACAAAAACTCAAGAGAGTATGGCCATAATGAGTTCGGCTCCCAGTCAGAAAGTTAAGCTTGGAACCTTACACATGGGCTTCTTTGGTCCAGTGGCGATGATTAGGATTGCTGTGGGTGAGATCATCTATCGAAAAGATCTGGAACAGATAAGAGAGGGGGACAAAGGAGGACAAGCAAAAGCCAGCAATTTGGGATTCTGTGAAGCAGGTAGGTGACATGGATACAGAGCTCAGCTGTGCTGGATGGACAGAGAGAAGTTGTGGAGCGTTGAGGAGGGAGTAGAATTCCTTAGCTAGAATGCGAGCTGCCTGTGTGCAAGCTTCTATTGCTGAGTGGCCATCACTCAATAACCCTGGCTGTGAGGGAGAGAAGGAATTCAACATCTTCATTAACAAGAGGTGCCTTCTTTCCTTGTCTTAGGGTAGAGAAAGCCTGAGCAAGTAAATAGTCCAGGGAAAACCATTACCTCGTCTTTCCTTGTTTCTAAAAGGAAGGCATATTCATGTAATGCTTTATTTTGCACACTTGTGCAATAGTCGTGCGAGCATAGGTATGTGCATATGCTTGCAGCGGACAGAGGGTAACTGCAGCGACATCCTAAGGAATGCCTTCTACCTTCCCTGGGAAAGGGCTTCTCCTTGGCCTGGAAGCCACCAGATGTCTAGACGGACTGGCCCACAGTCCTCAGGGATGCTCCGGTCTCTTCCTTCCAAACCCTGAAATTACAAGTGCCTGAAGTGTGTGTCACCATGCCTGGCATTTTGACAGGACTTCTGAGGATGGAGCTAGGTCTTCATGTTTGTGAAGCAGGAACTTTCCCACCTGAGCTATCTCTTCAATCATGAGAGAGAGAGAAAAAAAGACTCACTGTTGAAAACAAACGAAACTATACTTGATGCGGGGGGAATTTGGATGAGGGTGGGGATAAAGAGCAGTATAGGGAACTCCATTTAAAGTAAGGGATACACGGCAAAAATCTTTATCTTGTAAAGAACTAGAGACGCTTCTGAAACTATTGACATGGAGAGCAATGCCAAAGAAGATATGGAAAAATATAGAGATGAGTTTGAGAAAGAACCGAAGCCGCGTCCTATAAACAGTTTCAAGTGATGGCTCATTATTTGGCACTGAAGGGAGAATTGAAGGTTTCAGTTAGTTCACGAGGGATAGGGCCAAGGACACTTGGAGACGAGTAAGCTGGAGATTCCCCAGTACTGTTGGTGTAACTAAAACCAGGTGAATGTCTAGTGGAATTTTAAGTGGGTATTGCTGTGATTTACATGGGAGGCTGTTGGCAGTTCAAGAGAGATGTAGAAAGCTCTTGTCTGAAATGCCCCTTCCAAAGAGGCCTGGAAGATCTGTGAACACTACTGCTAGAAAGAGCACTCTGGAAGGGCTTGTGGGAACTTCAGATTGATGCAGTGAAATGAAACGTAGACTGGTGATGCTGTTGGTGATGAGGAGATCCCGTGGACCGGACGTGTGAGGGCACAGAGAGCCAGGAAATATAGTGTAAGAATGAATGAAATAAAGACTCGAGCCGGGCGGTGGTGGCGCACGCCTTTAATCTCAGCACTCGGGAGGCAGAGGCAGGCGGATCTCTGTGAGTTCGAGACCAGCCTGGTCTACAAGAGCTAGTTCCAGGACAGGCTCCAAAGCCACAGAGAAACCTTGTCTCGAAAAACCAAAAAAAAAAAAAAAAAAAAAAGACTCGAAAATACTTGATTAGCAATGTCCCTCAACATATTAAGTACTAAAGTGATAATGTCTAATACTACCATTCTTATTTTATTTGGTTTGGTTTATTTTTGTTTTTCAGCACTGGAGTAAGTAAGGAGGGCCTTGTGGTAGACAACCCAGCTACTACTAATCGATGCAGACTCTGTTTTACTTTTCGAGACAGGGTCTCACTGTGTTGCCCCCGTCTTGTCAAGAGCTCATTCTGCACCTCAGCAGGTCATGAACTCAAAAGTATTCTGCCTTGGCCTCTGGACTACCGAGGATTACAAGCCTGTACCTCTAGGCCCAGCTAGAACAGCCAAGAATGGGAGGTTCAGAACTTGATGCCATGGTGCTGTCAGGCACCGAGAGGAAGTGGATACTGTAGGTTATCTTGAAATTAAACTGGAACACTAGAGGTGTTTGGGGTTTTTTCCCCAATTAACTTAGTTGGTTTTTTAAAAATAATTTTTACTAAGTTTCTTCTTTGACAATTTTGTGTATTCTATGATACATTCTGCTTGTTCTCGTTCCCCAATTTTTAAACCTCTCCCTTCTCCTCCCTACAAGACTCTCTCCACATTTACATCTTTTTCTTTTGTTTTGGGATCCACTGAGCTTGACCAGGGACATCTATGTAGCCATGAGTTTAGAACTATCCTTTGGGAACTCCTAGACGCACAGTGGGTACTTAGCTAAAGACAAGGATCTTCTCCCCCAGAACTGGGAGTAGCCTTTGTCTATTAGTATAAACACAAATATTTAGAAGAGAGTTTGACATTATGTCGGTTTAGGGAAACAATAGTAGTAAGTTTTTCCTAAGACCTAAGACCTTCTCGGCTATGAGCTTTAGGCCAGGTTTGCAGTATGAGGAACAGGCTTCAAATTCAATCAGAGAAGTTGATTGCCCCATAGCAGCTGTGACATTTTGGCACAGTGAGGACACCTTACCTGGCAGGTTGGTATTCATAGTTCATAGGCTGCTCAACGTTGAGCAAGATCATTGATGCTATTTCTCTGACGCTCGGCACAATGCCTTCTGGCACTGCCACTCACTGCTAACCAGTAAGGAGGAAGCTTCCAGATTTCCAGATCAATGCCAGCTTCATTAGTCTGTACTTTGAAACCGAGGCGTATGGTATTTTCTCTTATCAGCCAGTTCTGTTGAATAGTGAGGCAGAATGACCTCCCACACCTGCACAGGAAAGTAGTATCTAGCCACGCAGGATAGTTTATAACATTTTTTGGCTTACAGAGTAATACTTTTCCATGTGGTTTTTTCATACACCTCTCCTTTTGGTTAATCCTCTCGCCCTTCCTCTTCTTCCTCATTTCCTACCCCTGTGTTTAAATACTTTCATCCCAGTCTTTTCTTCCTTCTCTACTTTTTACATTAGCTATGCAATACTTACCCCACCTCGTTAAGGCATCCTTCATGCCCTTTTAGATTCCTGGCTTCTGCAGGTTCTCCAGAGTAAACACACAAATCTATAGTTTTGGAGCTAGGAGCTATCTATCTATCTATCTATCTATCTATCTATCTATCTATCTATCTATCTATCTATCTGAAAGAGAACATGAAGCCTTTGTCTTTCCAAATCTGTGTTACCTCATTCATTCTTTTCTTTTCTTTCTCTTCTCTTCTTTGACCAGTTCTATCCATTCAAATGCAAATTTCATTTTTTTCTCACAGCTAACAAAATTTTGTTGTGTATACATACTACATTTTCATTATCCATTTATTAGCTGATGGTCATATAGGCCAATTACATTTTCTAACTATTGTTTGAAAAAAAGTAGCAATAAACACGAGTGAGCATGTATCTCTCTGTGTAGAAGACAGGGTCCTTTGAATATATGCCCAGGAGTGGTATAGCTGCACTGTATGGTAACTGTAGTTCTAGCTTTTGGGGGAGTCTCCACACTGATTTCCATATTGGTTATACCAGCTTATACTCTCACCAACAGTGAGTAAGGATACTTCTTTTACTACATCTTCACCAACGTTTGTTTGCCATGTGCTAGCCATTCTGACTAGGGTAAGATGGAATCTCAAAGTAGTTTTAATTTGCATGACCCTGATGGCTAATGATGGCAAATGCTTTTTTTTTTTTAAATGTTTGCTTATCCATGTGGAATTCTTCTTTTGAGAATTCCCTGTTCAGATCTGTAGACCACTTATTTTATTTTTCTCTGTGTGGGTATTCTACCTGCATGTATCTTTGTGTACCACATGTGTGCCTGGAACCTGTAGAGGCCAGAAGAAGGCACCAGATTCCCTGGAACAGGAATTAAAGAGAGTGGTGAGCTGTCCTCTGGGAATTAAACCTTGATGCTATGGAAGAGCAACCAGTGCTCTCAACTAGACATTGCTACAGCCCCCATTTTTGATTGGGTTGTTTGTTTTCTTGATTTTATATTTAAGTCTTTTGTATAGTCTAGTCCTCTGTTGAATGTATCACTGGCAAAGATTTTCTTCCATGTCGTGGGCTATTGTTTTGTGTGCCTATTGGTTCAATCAATCATCTCCTTCAGTGCTTTCTTCTTTCAGAGATCCCATTGGTCAATAGTTGGCCTTCCTGTTTGACTTGTGCCACGTGTAGAGGGTCCTTACTTGTGTCTTATCTTGTAGCATATTTCCTGCCTTTTCAGAGTTTCAGGTTCTATGCTGAGGTCGTTGATTCATTTGTAGTTAATTGTGTGTGTGTGTGTGGTGTGTGTGTGTGTGTTAGATTAGGATATAGTTTCATTTTTCCACATGTAGACATCCACTGTCCTCAACAATTTGCTGATGATTCTGTCTTTTCTATACTGTATGATTTTGGCATCTTTCTCAGAGAGAAAAAGGAGGTGGCTGTAATTTTATGGACATATATCTGGGCATCTAAGTGTTCCATTCTGTTCTATTGACATATGTGTCTGTTCTTGTACCAGTATCATGTTTTTATTCCTATAACTCTGTAGTATGATGTGAGATAGGCAATGGTAATCCCTTTAGTATAATAGCTTTGGTTATCCAGGGTCTTTTGAACATCCATGTAAATTTTAAAATTGTTTTTCTGTTTCTCTGAAGAATAGCATGGGGCTTTGGTTGGGAGTGCATTGAATCCATAAGTCGCTTTTGGTAGGAGGATCATTTCAGAATATTAATTCTTCTAATCCATGAGCATGGGAGGTATTTCCATCTGATAGTGTCTTCCTGGAGTTTTTCCATCAGAGTTTTAAAGTTTTCATTGAAGAGACCCTCCAGCTTCTAAGTGGGGTTTATTCCAAGATAATACATTTTTAGAACTACTGTGAATGGAATTGTTTCTCTGATTTCTCTCCCAGAGTGTTTTCATTGGTATATAGAAAGACTGTTGATCTCTGTGTGTGCGCGTTAATTTTGTATCCTGCTACTTTGCTAAAAGTATTTATAAGTTCTGGGGGTTTGTGATGGAGCTTTTAAAATGTCTCATAAGGAGAGTATCATCATCTGATAACAGGAATAGCTTAACTACATCTCTTCCTATTTAAATCAATTTATTTCTTTTCTTATTGCTCAAGTAAAATTGTAGAGCACTATTTTGAATAGGTGTGGAGAGAATAAACAGTTTTATCTTAGTCCTGATTTTTATACGATTGCTTCAGATTCTTCTCTATTTAGCATAACATTGACTACAAGTTTGAAAACAGAGCCTTTATGATGCTGATGTACATCCTTTCTAACATTATTCTTCCTAGGGCTTATATCATGAAGGGATTCTGGTTTTTTCCAAAGGACTTTTCTGTGTTTATTGAAATGATCATGTGATTTCTGTCTTTGGAGTCCATTTATATGACTTATTACATTTATCAATTTGAGTAAACTGAACCAGCCTTGCATCTCTGGATAAAGCCAACTTGATCACAGTAAATATTTTCGATGTATTCTAGTTTTTTCCTCTTTCTCTTCTTTTGAAACAAGGTCTGTCTGTATAGCCCAAGCTTGCTTTAAACAGATGGTGCACTTCCTATCTCAACCTCCTGGATGCTGGAATTATGATGCAAAGACAAGCCTGGTATTTTAGGTGAAATAATGTCACTTATGAAAACTTCTTATCTGTGTGCTTATGTTATCTAAAGAAGGTTTATTTTGCTGATGATAAACGATGGTAGTTTATCATTATAATTTAATTATATTATGATTTTTATAATTATTTTTCCTCACAAAAGTGATAAGGTAGGTATTCCTTTTTCTTTTGTATAACTATAGGTTTAGATGAAGGTTGCTAAGCTAATAAATTTATATTTCTCTTTTATTTTTAGTTATAGTTTTTATTGAAGGCCTATGCTTGTCTACTATTCTATGATAGCAATGGCAGTGGCAGTTTGTAGGATGGTGCAGTGAGGCAAAGTGGTCCACAGAGAACTCTACTGTTTTGTGTTAAAGAGGAAGAAGGCGAAGCAGATGCTTTGAAAAAAAATCAACCATTGGAGTTTCAAGGGTTTGTGTCATGAAAGAAAATAATTCCTGGTTGTGTCAATCATTCTGAAAATACATTTGGTGCTATTTTGTATTTTAATAAGTAAATGTTCACTCAAGAGAAAGAAAATATTTAGTTATTCCCAACCTTCTTAGTTCAAGAATCTGTGTTTTGTGTATATCTTATAGCAAAGATTTTTTTATAATAAGGAAAGGTAGATTTGTGGTTGGGTGGATAATGGATGGATGGATGGATGGATGGATGGATGGATGGATGGATGGATCGACAGACAGAAAGGACACTGAGGTTATCCACACCTATCTTTTGTGTCCCTGGAACCACTCTCTGGTTCATTCTCTATAATGAGAGTCAGGATGACAGTGTGTGTCTTTATCAGTTTTGGTCTTAAATCATTAAGAACTGAGCCACAGGCACTGGTGGTAGCTTACAGAGACTCAAGAGTACAGGACTGGCAAGGAGACTGGGAGGGACTGATTTATGGTGCAGCCAGGTCACTGGGCATGTACTGCTCTCTTGCTGGATGCCTTCCCGCAGAGCAAATTGTACAGAGTGCATGCAGTATCTTGGCATTTCCTCAAGGGAGTTCATAATGTACAACGTGTTGTGTAGTGAGATGGCCTAATTTATGTATTAAGACAGTCCTTAAAAAATAAACAAGAAGTCTCAGGAAATGAGACCAGAAGCTCAGAGGGGGCAGACCATGAGCTGTGATTTCAACAGAGTAAAACTGAGAGATGCATGAATGTGATCTGGAGGATGGAAGAAGAGAAGCTGCTTCCTGGCAAAGCTCAGAGCCAGGAAGGAACAAGTCCATGGGCAGCCAAAGCATGAGGAGTAGCTGAGAAATCCATGGGTATCCAAAGCATGAGGAGTAGCTGGAAAATCCATGGGTAGCCAAAGCCTGAGGAGTAGCTGAGAAATCCATGGGTAGCCAAAGCATGAGGAGTAGCTGAGAAATCCATGGGTAGCCAAAGCATGAGGAGTAGCTGAGAAATCCATGGGTAGCCAAAGCATGAGGAGTAGCTGAGAAATTCATGGGTAGCCAAAGCATGAGGAGTAGCTGAAATAGACTTAAAGGGATAGGGGAGTCAAGAGTGGAGTGCCTTGCGCCTGATTGTTTTAGAAGGTAGAATGAACAGCCAGTGGCAATGAAAAGCTGTTTTGAAAGCTTAGGATGTAGCATTTGGACTGAATAAGGAAATGTCACAGAAGAAAACGGAAGAGACTAGTAGTTATGGCCTGGAGGATATAATGAGTAAAAGAGGTGGAGAAGGAAAAGAGTCAGCAAGAATCATAGAGTTCTAATTTAAAAGTAGTCAGGGTGAGGGATTGCCATTAATTATGGAAATTAGCAGAATCTTCTCTGTTTCATCCCTTAAATTTATAGCATTTCCAAATGGAGTCACCGTTGGCTCTTATATAATTATATGTCTCAACTTTTTAAATGGCTTTTCTCTATTTCTTTCCTTCTTTCTTGGGGGACAATTCAATTAAGAAAGGGGAAAATTGGGCATTTCAGAGAAAACCATCTTCTGTGTGGTCACTTCCTACATAAAACAGCACTAAGAATAAGCTCACCTGAATTGTCTGGAACATCTCGAAAGTCAGCTTCACAGGGCTTTTGTATACTCCCACCAGCGTTTTGTAAACTCTTAGCAGCTACAGCTGCTTCAACCGTGGAAGACTCCATCCACATACAAGAGTAGAAACAATAAGGTTCAAATAGTCATCAGCAATTTGGCCATTCTTATTTGTGTATAGGGATGTTTTGAGTTATGTGATAGAGCGGGACGAATCATCTGATTGTCTGTTGCTAGGGTTTGTACACCGGCTTTAAATAATCTACTAGTCACCAGAAACCTAAGCGATGACTTTCTAGAATAAGTGACACTTCCTGACATAGATGAGGAGGAAGAACAGTTCTTGCCACGTTGATGGTGTTTTGTAGTGGGATTATTTATTTAATGATTTACCTATCCCACGGCGTGCATGAACGTTAGGTCCTTATGAGAGCCTCTAAAATAGACTATATTTTCAGTTACTCCAGAGGTTGTAAATTAGAGACTCTGAAGTGATACTCTTTAACACTGAGAAGTTTTGTCTGACAGATGAGAAGTTTTAATACCGAGAACTTTTACGGACAGATGAGAATTTTTAACTTGTCATTGATTTAACATGGACCTCAGTAAGTAGCCTTGTTTCTAATGTTTCTAACGACACATATTGGGATAGTTCTTACGTACTCGTTGTTTTGCTTTTGCAGTCCTGGAAGTTGAGCTCAGGGCCTTGTGAGTACCAGACAAGCCTCCACCACTGCACTGCATCCTCAGCCCCTAAAACACAGTTTTAGAAGAGACCGCTCCACCATTAATTTACGTATTAATGAACTAACATTTGAATACTTCTGTGTACCAAGTCCTGAGTTAAATGCTTGGTATATATCTTTTGTTAGGCGTGTTCCTATTATCTTAAGGTTGGAACAATGATAATTTTCACTTGTAACAGCAGAATGTTTACAGGTAAGTAAAATTTACAGCTAATCCCAAAGCTTTGGTTAAAACCAGTCTGTTTTGCTTTTCCTGTGGGTCACAGCAATGAAAGGATAAGGAGAGCCCTGTAAGGCGGGGGAGGAACTGCCAGAAGACCAGTCAGTTCCTGGATGCAGGAGTCCTTATGTAATGGGTGTTGCTCCAAGGACAAATCTCTGCCTACAGGTAACTTACCTTGCCTGGAAAGCGATGGCTTCCGTCCATGTTGCCATTTTATCTGTTGTAAGGATGGTGACAGCCATTTCAGATACGTCTTTTCTGTGGCTTATAGTGATTACTCGGCAATTCCTTTTCTCATCTGAAGCCCTAGGGTGACTGAGAACAGCCACACCAGGTTCTGGAGATGATGCAAATCAGTGAGAGGGGTAAAGATGGAATTCCGCTGTGCAGTAGGAGAGGGCAGGCCTGTCTGTCTCCACCTGTCTCTGCCATGGGTACCTTTCAAAGCACTAATAGCAGTACGTGGAGAAGAGGAGCTGGGCAAAGGCTTAAACAGATTTCAGTTCAACTCCCTTTACTCTTCCCAGTGATATAAGTGCCTGTAATACACAAATACTGCACGGATCGCTGGGTATGACGGTGAGGAAATGGCCGAGGAAGGAAACAGGGCTTAACTTGCTCTTTGTGATAGTGTTCCTGGGGACAGGGGGAGAGGTGTTCTCATGCTGATGCCCTCTGTCCACTCCTGCTATTGTCTTTCTCCTCGGTGGGATTGAGTGTGGGATTCATTTCCTCTGTGCTCTTAGTTCCGAGGAAGGTTTCCAAATGAGTGTCTGTGAGAACATGCTCCTACAATATAAGTTATGAATGAAAAAGACACTTGTGCCTGTGTGCATGAAGTGTGTGCTGCACCTGTGCACCATGTTGTTGATAGTAAGACTCACCCTCCAAATATCAAGCCCTTTGAAATTAGTATGCATTATAGTTTATGATGTCCTGTAATTACTGTCATCTACCTTGTTTTTAATGATAGCGTCTCAGTAACTTTGGGCACTTATAATCAGTAACGTCTTAGATTACATGATGTAGAGTTAATGTCTAAATATTTATAGGACATTGGTGGAAGAGACATGAGGAAGACACTTCTTTTTTATCCAAAAAGGAAAGCAAGAAGATATTTTTGTCTTTTACTCCCAACAGTTGAGGTCAAGAGAGGCCATTTTACAGAATTCCGTTTCTTTAAAAGTCTCCTACTGGGAGGGCCCTGACAGACTGTTAACAGCGAAGAGCAGTTCTGGAAAACCCACATTTGGTTCCCAGCTCACAACCATCTATAACTCCAGCTTCCAGGGATCCAACAACTTCTTATGGATTCCACGGGAACCTGCTTTCCTGTGCACATAATCACAAATAAAAATCATTTTTTAAAATGTCACATACAGATACAAAATGCAACATGTGCTATAATGTCTCTCTAAATCCCAAATAGTCGAGAGATTTGTAAAATATATTCTCCAAGATTTGCTCACTTCTTTGATATTCAGTTCTTACTGACTCACGTATTCATGGTCTTGAACTGAAGAATAAAACAGCCACTTTACCATTTACGTATTCATGTAAGAAAGCTAGCTTATCCTGCCATTCATTCAGCCAAAAAACCCTCCCAGATGCAGGACTGTATGGTAAGTAAATAATCAAGGGACTTATGCACTGCTTGGGCAATCCCAGGAGGTTGTGGAGACCCCACCAAAAATGACTTTACCCCACTTTATAAGGATATAGAACACAGAAAAATTACTTTACAAATCTCCAAAGGACATAGAATCTGGCCCTGGAGTAGGAGTGATGTTTCCAGAGGTGGTTTAGCCTTGAAGTTTGTTATAAATGTGGGCAACTTCAGAGCAACGTAAGACATTCATCATTAGCTCGTGTGTCCAAGGAGAGAGAGCAGTGTTCACTCAATCATTGAAGTACTTGTCGAGGGTTCATCTGATGGCTCAAAAGGTAAAGGTGCTTGGTATCAAGACTGATGACCTGAATTCTCTCCTCAGGACCCATAACATGGGAGGAGGGGACCAATTCCTGCAAGTTATTCTCTGTTCTCTCTCTATATAGAGCACACGCACCCCCATAAAAATTAATACATGTAATAAAATAATCCTACCTTCATCTTTAAAAATATTTGTTAAATGATTATTGTATGCTAGACATAGGGATTTGCCCTTATAACAATTCTCTCTAGCATTGAAGTTCTGTATTTTTGGCCTTCATGACTTTTGGCAAGTTGCCTAACCTGCCTGTTCACAGAGAAGCATGGAAGCATCTTCCCTGCCTACATCTCTTGAGTCTTTAATGGAATGATAAAATATTTTTATGAATGGCAACATGTTAATGCATATATCATGCCTACAACTATGAATACATGTGTGTTTATGTGTCTGAAATATGCTGATGTCTTCAGAAGTTATCTACTTCCTCCTGCCTCTCTCTGTGAGCAGAGTCTGGATTTTTACAATAATCCTGTGGTTAGCACATCCTTCTCTCAACCACTGTACTTAATGTTCGGTTGGGGGTTGGATGGAGGGGTGGTTCAGGGAGTATGTGCTTGATATGACTTGAGTGTTCTAGGAGTGTCCTTACAGTTTGGAATTAGGAATTGCTGATGTCACGAGCAGTCATATTGTCATGACAACCCCAGAATTTCCTCATTTGCCTTCCCTTCACCTCGGGAGTATCAATTTGCCACAGGTCTGTTGTCACTATACCCCGTGTGTTAAGTGCATTAGAGAACCCAGAATTTGTCGTTCTTCAAAACACTTGGGGCGGGGGGAGTTTATGTAAGCTCCTTAAGGTATCCCATTTCAGGATTCTAAGCTACATAGCCTAGTGTTGGAAAGTTTGCCTTCATACATATTCAACCGAGCAGAAATCCACTTGTAATTCTATTTATTCTGGCTTGAACTTTATAATTCATTGGAGAACGAAAAGCTTTTCAGCAGTCTCATTTCCATTAAGGACGTCATTAATTATTCCAACATCTTCCTCTTCAGGTGAAATAGACCTAATTTAATAACGAGCTCTGCAACTGAGGAGAAAAGGAACTTTTCATTGGTTTTCTTTCATGTTTGGAATGTTTGGGCTGAACATCTATTAGAGACCTGCCCTGATGTTTAGCATTGTCTTATAACAAACCTTTGCACCCTTCCCAGGTGACGTGGGGTTTGTTTGGCCCAGGTACAGTTTGCTGTGCACAGTCAAAGTTGTCATTCATCTAACTGAAGTTTACTCATGGAAAGGAGGTGGCTGTTCCAGGTTTGAATTCATTTTGTTTTCCACGATTTAAAGATGTTGGCTCTAGTTTTGACAAACTCTGTTCATTTTCCTAACCGCTTTCTGTCTCTTTGAAGATGCCGTAGCAGAGAGGTGGGTCCAATTAGGAATCCCCCCCCCCTCCTTTCCCCAGCTGTTACTCTTGCCCCAGTTTGCTCACGTGCAGAGATGATTATCTTACTAATTTCAGAGATTACCCCGTAATGATAGCTTTCCTTCAGAACTTATGAGTTTAACTACAATTCGTGGAAACTTCTTTGAGTTATCTGAGATAGTTTGAAAACAGGCCCTCAGACTTTTATAGGTCTGCCCATAGTCCAGCAGCTCCCGTACTAGGTCTCCCCAGTGAAAAGGATAGAAGATAGAAGTTTCCACGTGGGTAGTTCAGGAAAACGGTAACTCACAGTGTATGAAAATGACTTTCACCTTATCCCAGTTTCTCAAACACTTGATGTTTTTTTTTTTTTCTATAGAGTGTGAGCTACAGGTACAAATTCATTATCATACAAACAAAAAAAAGTACAAAATACTCAAGTTTTAACTTGTTCATTTGAACGATTTTGTTCTGTTTTGTTTTAGAAAGACTAAGCGATCTGTTGTTTTTATTAAAACACATAGGGAAGAATATATCTTTTAGAGTTTTTATATCAGAAGTTTACATGATCTTTTAATTTTTATTAATATTTTCAAGCTAAGAGTAATAACTGCATCCAAATTATTTATAACTTTAAAAAATTTTGAAACATGTTTTTTCCATAGAAATAAATGTCTTAAATGGTAGTTAAGGTTTTGGTTGACATATAATTTTACAATTAAACTAATCTCAAATATGTCTTCTATGGCTTTTTGAGGGAAAGTATGTTGCCAATTTCACATAAGAATTCTAGAAGTTTCTAAACGTCATGCCAGCCTGTGGAAGATAGTCCTTCTTGCCTCTATCACAATTCCATCCCTCCAGTTGTCTCCCCAAATCCCCAAATAAAATGGGTGGCCAGAGAGTCCACCTTAGTAACCATTAGTAAAGTGAGATCTAAGTATTAGGTTGAAGCTAGAGTTTATATCTGAACCATTCAAAATATATTCTAACAGTGCAAGGTTTGCCCAAGTCAACTGAATAAGAAGTTCAGTGTTCAGATCTCCTTAACCTAAAATAGGGTTGAACTCTAATAAGCCCAATGCAACTCCAGTGTGTCCTAAATTGAAAATGCATATCATAGGCTTAATCTAGTGAACAGCATGACTTGGTAATGCAAGGCACTTCAGAGGATTGGTTGTTCCCTAGATCTGTGGCTGATGGGAGCTATGGCCATGCCCCAACATTGTAGGAGAGTGCTATAATACATTATATATATATATATATGTATATATATAAACTTTATTAATAGTTAGTAGTAATATAGGCATCAGATTTGGTTTGGGAGTAGAGAAATCCAAGTTCAAACCTCACTTGCACTATCGATTGGATCTGTGACTTCGGGTAAAAACGACAGGCATTCTGACATGTGTTGTGTCTGTAGTATGTTTGTGTGAAATGACAGCTATTATTAGTTAATCATCCATGCAGACAGGCTGCACTTGGGCAAAACTCTTGTCTTTGCTTTGCTCACTAGGAGCGATTTAGGAGCAATCCAAGCATGGCTTCTCCTAGGCGTCACCAGCATATGGCTGTGTTTATGGTGTTCGGTGTGGATTCTAGACTTACAGCTGCAGTTTTATCTTATTGTAGTGCTTTCAGTTCTGTATGTGTGAGTTTGTACATCTCTAGGGAGCCTTTGAGTCTGGAAGAAGATGTGCAACTTTTTTTTATATGTAAAAAGCAAAATAGTACATTCTAGAAAATATGGTTCTATTTCAGAGAGAGGGTACTTCCTAACTCTGTTTTGTATAAAAATGGAAATATAAGGAATTTGTTGACCTCATATTTTTACTTCTATTTTGCTAGCAGTCAGAAAGTGTGTGAGCTTTTAAACACACTTTTAAATGGGAGTATTTTTTTTATGTGAACAACTTACAATAATTTTTTTTTTACACTAAAGGTTGTGATTTGGAACAACGTTGAAAAAAATTATTTTTCCTTTCAGTTTTCAACTTGACTTAAGTAAAACAGGGTCCTTCCAGGGTTTTAGTGTGTGACACACGGACAGAACTCTTTACTTACAGGGGTGTGTTGTTTTCATCTTGTTGAACAGCCTTTCAGTAGTTGGTGCCACCACACTGTCTGGGTCTTTCTGTTCACGCGAGTGTGCATGTGTGGGTGTGTTCATACACGTGCTTGTGCAGATGCTGGCATGTGGGGTCCAGAAGACGACCTTGGGAGTCATCCTTAAAAGCACATCTTTTGACACAGGGTCTTTTGTTTGCCTGGAGCTCACCAGTTAGGCTAGCCTGGGTGGTCGGCAGGCCCGAGGATCTGCTCCATTCTGCCTCAGCCTTGGGTTATATTCGTGCTCAGCCACACTAGTGTGGGGACCAAACGCATACTAAGCTTCCTTGGTAGACGCTTTTCAAACTGAGAAATCCCTCAGCCGCACTGTTTTTGGTTGCTTGTTTTGGTTTAGTCACTTCATTCAAATGTTGCTTGCCTAAAAGAGGTTCAGTAGTATAGATCCTAGTATGTATGGGGTCGGAACCCGTGGGCTTTTGATTCTTCCCCAGCAATGAGCTCAGCTCTGACGACCCCACAGACCGCATCCGTGTCTGTTTTTCCTGGTCTTCTGCACAGGGCTTCCTTCTGAACATGCTCCCAAACAAAACATTTATGTAGCCGAGCCTTCCACACCCATGTTGTATCCTGTATCGATCTCCCCTGCTGTGGACTGCCACAGCACACTACAGTCCAACCCACTTGCCCAGCACTTACCTCTTAAGGCTTTGCATTACTGCTGCAGGGGTTACAGAGCCTTACCTAGGAACTTGAGATATGTCCTATTTGTTTTGTTTTTTTTGTTTTTGTTTTTGTTTTTTTGAGATGCAGCATTACAGATCTTGAGAGAGTTCAGGGCTCAGGCTTTGAACCCTACGCAGGCCTCAATTTTTAAGACTACTCTTGATATTGCGTAGGGCCTCAACAGGTAGGCAAATCCGTTTTCCTTGCCTTTCCCCTTTCTCCTCTGCATCGTAAGGTTTATAACCCCTCTCCCCTCCTGGAGTCTTTATGAACATGAAACTCGGAAAACCAGAGTCTTGTTTTAAGATCGATTCTGTGGGATGAGTGTCTTCCAATGTCATCCTCAAATTCCAGTTGTGCAAGCTCTTTGCTATCACAAAAGGCATCATTACCCGTGTCTCCCCGCACTACCAGCTCACAGGCTTCTGCTTGTCCAGGTTGCTCCCTTGTCATTATCCCTGTGTGCACACTTCGCCTGGCCCACGGTGTGATCTCGGAGACTGCTCGGTCTTGCTACTCATGAAATGGCTGTATTCTAACATATGGTTTCTTGAGAGGAGACTGGAGAACAAAAGATAGAGAAACTCTTCAGGGGATCTAGGCTCTTGGAACAGACACCGCATCAAACCATTTTCTTGTTGCTGTCCTCTGTAGTTAGATAGCCTGAGAAGGCATTTTCAGTTCGCCGTCCAACAAACTCCCGCGGAAATGACCTCCCTTTAGCTAAATGTGCCTGGTACTTGCCATGGAGAACCAATGTACACTTGCCTCTGTTCTTCGATGATCTTCCAGGCTCACTATGCAAGCATGAGATATTATTATACCACCCTCCACTGCTATAAAACCGGGAGGACAACAGTAGCAGCTGCCATTTATTGAGCCCGGAACCTTTTTGATGTAACACTGTACGCACAGCAAGCTTGTGAAGACAACCTGAGCCGCGGAGAGGCCAACTAAACTTGCTCCAAATCGTGTGCCGAGCAAGTGGGGAACTGAAATAGAGAGATTTGTTCTGCTCTGCTTTTAATTTTGCATCTTGTGTTATAAAGAGACAAGAAATTCTTTCAATTCATCTAAACAGGGGTGTGGTTTAAATGCATATATGGTGTCTGAGGGGCTGCTACTCTGGGGAGCCTAAGCATCTCCAGGGAGAGCAGCTCCCCTCCAGCACCTATCTCAGGGCTCCCGGTGTCTGCTCTGCTAGCCTGCTGTCTGCTGCCACTCAGCTTCCTGTTTACTCATAGTTTCTGCTTCCTCATAACCTTGGCTCGCATATGGTTTTGGCTTGTCTTGGCCTCCTCTCTACCCCCAGGCACTCTCTCTGTTTCTGTCCCTTTCCTAACTGGTTTAGCCCTAGGAGTTTTCTGAATCAAATTCCCATGGGTGAGAGTCAGATCGGCGAGTTCATGTTTTCGATCCCACCCAGATCATAGGTCACTGGCCAGTCTGTGGATTGCCTGCCCCTTGGGGTCAGGTTCCCACAGCTTTACCTAGGGCTGAGGGTGGGGGAGGAGGAGGTGTACAGCTCAGGCCCCTGTGGTCTCAGTTTCCCTGCAAAGAGGACGGGATCCACAACACCAGTTCTCACCGTTAGCAGCTTGCAGTCTGACTCTCTAGAGTGTTTCTTCACTTTTTGTTTTAAAATACATCTCTTAAAAAAATAATAATTTCATTTTTCTAACTGGACCTCACTAGACTCCATCCCTGTCATTGCTCTTACAGCTCTGTGCTCATGGATTATCAATAATTGATTGTATATGTTATACACACGATTTCACATCCCTGTTACTTCCCTTAAGTTGAATATTTGAATATGAATGAGCTCATTACCTTTTATGCATTTTGAGGAAGATCAATCTTCTCTTCTTTGTATTAATGCTCTGTAGATAAATTCTCGGTCTACTTAATGTTTGGAACTTTTGAACCCAAATGTACATTTTTTGATGTTGTTATTTTTTTAAAACACGTCCTATGTTTTCTCTAAATTAAACAGTTTATATGACACTACAAACTCCATGTTAATTCTTAGATAGTTTTAGTCTTAAAGTCAGTTCTTGTTCTTTCATTTTTTTGGGGGGGGGTGCACATTCTACTAGTATCAGAATTTTTTTTTTCTTTGCTTGTCTCTTTAATTTTTTTTAATCAGCTAACATTTTATCTCTAGAGAACTACTATCCAATCGAGTGTTAACATTTCGGAACAGAACAGCATCCAGTGGATCATAACCCACCCAGCAAGTGCATCATGACTTGAAGGGAAAACCATAAAAAAATTAATACTGTTTTTCTGCGGTTTTGATTGTGGTTTCCTAAGAGAGCAGTGGTGACAACTGAGGTTGTGCATGGGGCCTTTTCTATAAATGACTGTTTGGAATCGTGGTGATGGCTGAGGGGACAGGGTGTGTGTGGAGCTTTAGTAAGTCCTCCGGAAAAGGCTTCTTCGACTGAACAGTTGGAACTAACTCTCTCCACTTTATATTTGTGCTGGGTCATGATGAACGGAGACCACAAGTTCATAAATGGAGTAGTGGAAGACACCTCTGGTGTCCCCACTGCTGC
Source organism: Arvicola amphibius (assembly GCF_903992535.2). Classification (NCBI taxonomy): domain Eukaryota; kingdom Metazoa; phylum Chordata; class Mammalia; order Rodentia; family Cricetidae; genus Arvicola; species Arvicola amphibius. The sequence goes on from NC_052053.1 coordinate 22,252,475, forward strand.
ACAGGCCCGCTGTGCTGTAATCTTTAAACTCTTTAAGAAGGGGCAGAGATCCCGTAAATTTTACGGACAAAGTTTTTACTTGCCCATTGTGCACCAAGGACCCTATCTTTTTTCTCCTTTTTTTTTTAAATACATGAAAAGAATTAGGATTACGTGTGTGTGTGTGTGTGTGTGTGTGTGTGTGTGTGTGTGTGTGTTGCTCTCAGTAGGAGAGACTTTACTATCTATTTCTTTACTTTTTTGGAGCTTTGGGGAACATGGAAGCAGTTTGCCAAGTCACCAGCAGGATATCTGGGAAGTCTATTTTTCAAAACTTGCTGTTGTCAGAAAGGCCTCTGAATGGCCTCACTTTTGCTAGAAAGCCAACGTTCACTGCTTCCATGGTGACAGCCAGAAGTTGAGTCCCTTCACTTGTTAGACAAGCTGGGGTTTTTCATTATCATAGCAGATGGGCCTTTCCAGGAAGATGTTAGAAGCCAAGGAAGACCTGTGTGTGTGTGTGTGTGTGTGTGTGTGTGTGTGTGTGTGTGTGTGTGTGTGTACCATGGCTGTAATCCCGGAATACTGGAATACTCGCTAGGGAGTCCGCCAATTTAAAGACGGCAATCAGTCATAGTACCCTACCCAGAAATGGCATGCATGTCATGACCACTCGCTTTTGAGGTTTCTACATCACACAGGTTCAAAGCCTGATACATCCCGTGGGGTGACTGTGAAAAGAGCCGCGGGAGAAGCAGTTTTTATTTTTTCAACCTGGGAACAAAGGAAATTACTCCTGTCTTTGTCCCTTTCTTGCCCTGTCGTATTTAATAGCTAAGTTGAGGGCACATTCCTGTTCCAATTAATGTCGTTTTCAGAAAGGACACATCTCCCACTCAGATGGCTTATATGATTTTCACTGCCTTTTTGATACTGTCGTTTTGAAGGAAAACTCTTCCTCTGTGGCACAAGAATGAAATCGAAAACTTTCCCGGGCGTCTCTGGGTGAGGGACCGAAAAGAAAAACCCGTTTGCGCTACAAAAGTGTAGCATGCGAATTGGGGGACGAAGAGGTGTGCTGGAAGGCTGATTTTGTACCGGGAAGTGGGAGTAATTATCCGCGCCTTTTCGGGAACAGGGGCTGATGCGGAAGATGAAAGAAAAGGCGGCCAGTTGGCTTCCTATCCAGGTGTTCCAGCAGTTCCCGAAGCGATGCCCTTAAAAGGGGCTACCAAGTGGGGCGCGAAGCCCCGGCGACGCGTCGCCTAAGGAAGGGCCTGGGGTGGCTGCTCCTAGGAATGTGCGGCCCGCAGGGCGCCAGACCCAACCATTGCACGGGATGGGGGCGCCGCGCAGTCCGGGTTACCGCCCCAGCCGGGGAGGCCGTGCGCGGGGGCCGAGGCCGGGGGAGCGGGCGCGGCCGGCAAGCAGGCAAGCCGGCGGGCGGGCGGGAGGCGCGGGAGGGCTGGGCGCGGCACTAGGCGGTGCGCGGCCGCTTCCCCGCCCCCGGTCGGCGCGCTCTCGGGGCGGTGGTTGAGGCGGCGGGAGGTGGGGACGCGGCGGCGCTGCTCGTCCGCTGCCGCCGGCACCGCGCGCGAACTCCGGTCCATGGCACGCAGGGCGGCGGCCCCCGGAGCTGCTCGAGAGTCGCCGGCCGCGCGCGCCGCGCCGCACTTTTAGGGCGGGAGCCGCGAGCCAGTCCCCGGCCGTCGCCGCCGCAGCCTCCGCCGGCCCGGACAGCCAAGAGGGAGTTCCCCGGAGCGTCGCGGCCCGCCTTTCCCCAACGCCCCGCGCCCGCGATGATCTTCCCCAGCGGCAGCGGCCACCCCGGCGCCGCCGGCGGCTGCAGGACGCCCTACCGCAAGCAGGTGAGGTTGCCGCGCTCCCCGGGCCTGCGGCGATCGCGCGGGGCGGTGACCGTGTCTCGGAAGAAGGCGGCGGGCGGGGAGATGCCCAGGGGACCGGGACCGGGTCGGGCCGAGAGGTGGGACGGACGGGCGCGCGGCCAGGAGCTCCGCCGGCCTGCAACAAGTTTGGGGTTTTCCTGAAGACCTTTGTGTGCAGAGCAGCCCGGCATAAGTCGGGGGACACCGTTGGGCATTGCGCTGGGGACCTCCAAGAAACCTGTCTGATTCATAGGGAACCCGGAAGACGTGTGTATGTGGTGTGTGTGTGTGTGTGTGTGTGTATTTATTCGCGCGCGCCCCCTTATTTTTTTAAAAAGAAAGAAGAGAAAAAAAAAAACAGGAACTTCTGTCACTTTCTCAGGGTTTTTAGAAACACAGGGAAATCCTGTGACAGAGATACTGGGATACGTCTGAGTCATACACACGCCTTTTCCTATTCTAATTTTGTTTCATACATTTTTCTAACAGATTGAACGCCAAGGGCTCTTAAAAGGTTAGATCCGAATCCCCTGCCTGGAAAAGGAGTGCAACCGGCAGGTTTTAGTTTCGGTCTTTTGTTTTTCATCTTTGTTTTTGAAAGGAGGTTACTGAAGCCATGTTGTGATAAATCCCACAGCCTCAGCAGCAGCAAAAACAAAACCTAGCTCTAAATTATGTTAAAAATGTGTAGGTCTGTTTAGAAAAGGTTAAACTCATTTAGAGGTCAGTGGCAGAATGCTTGTTGGGGGAAAAAAAAAAAAAAACCTGAACAGTATTGTAGATCTTTTCCCTCCATAATAAATCTCTAGTCTACATCCTCAGCCTCAGAGACAGATCAATTAAGTTATCCCAGTAATGATACCAGCAAACCGTATCCCTGCCTGAAAACTGTGGTTCCATTAAGATCCAGATGCGTGGCCGCGATGCCTGGTGACTATCTTGCGGCTCTTCACAGGATTATTGCTCCCACTGTCTAAATTGCTTTTTAAACAAAACAAACAAACAAAAAAAAACTCTGTCCCACCATCAGTCCATCTGAAATGTTTCCACGGTGTCAAAAAGTATTTTCTTTTCTCTTCTCTTTGACTCTTTGTTGGTTAAATTTCTCTTTTTAAAAGAGGTAAGTGTCCCTGATTTCCATGCCCGCCATGCCCAGGTCACAGTCACTTTTGCCTGGATGACAAAATTAAAATCTGTACCAACGCCTTGGCCGACACCAGTGACCGGATTGTCCGGGGTTCACAAACAGGCATCTCCCAAACTCACTTCATGTGGCTTTATTTAAAATAAGTGCCCTCAGATGCTCTGTCTTAGCATCAGCTTCAGAAGCCAAGCCAATTTGCAGGGAGTATTCTCGCAGCCCCTCCTCCCCCACCACCTTTCTCTACCTGAAAAGATGGCTAATTATGTTAGGGCCTTGTCCGTTCATTTATTTGTTGTCAAAACCCAGCAGGGTGTTAGCTCTGAAATGGGAAAAGGCTCTGAGGGGGAGGCCTTTTGCTAAGGGGGGCTGGAGGCTTGTGTGTGGAGGGGGACAGCGTGCTGGCTGGAGCTGGCTGATAAGATGCAGTCTTTTCAGGACTCTCCTTAGATTCAAAGACGAAAGGGCTTGACTGAATCAGAAAAAACAAACAGACTTTCTTTTTTTTTCTATAGGCAAAGAAAGAAATGAATGTGTAGGCATTATACAGACACAAGACCCCGGGTACCAGTGGTATTTAAGTCAAAGGTCTCTTTTGTTAGTATTTTGCCATTCACTGGCAAAGCACACTTCCAGCCCAGGGACCTGAGTTACCCTGAGTGACTTCATGATCTCATCCTGGCTTAGCCTGAATGGGAAATCTAATTAATCATATATATATATATCACTAATATTCTGTGATGTTAAGCTCGCACCTTTCAGTTCATAATGCTTTCTTCAGTTTGGTGACAGAATTGGCAATTTTAAGGCTTATAATGCGGGTTGATTTTAATCTAGAAATACATAATCAGCTGTGAGAGCTGATTTCAGATAACTTCCTTGAGGAGTAAAAGGGAATGTAAGGGATTCTTAAATCACCTTTGGAACGTGTTCAAGTCAGAATCACTCTTCTACACGTAGGATAGGGGAAGCTCTCTATCTGCTGCCTGGCTTTTTGAATGCTTTCTGTGGATTAACAGATTTCACCACACTGTTAAGCAGCCCTGTGAGGCAGGTCATGTTAGTCTCCACTTTACAGTGAACATTGAAGCAGGGATTAAATAACTTGCTCAGAGTCCGCACCACCCAGTGTGCAGAGCCGGGACTTCAATTCCAGCCAGTTGGCTTTAAGACCTCACACTACACGCCTTCTACCATGTCCAGTTCATCCCTGGCAACACCCATGCAAAGTTTCTTGGTGTCAGTCCTCATGGCTCCCTTGTCCCCTCCCCACCCTTGTCTGTGTGTGGGCGTGGGTTGGGACACAGAAGGGAAGGGTGTGACAGCACTTGATGAGTTCATGGTGTTTGGTGTGAGCATTGATGTCTGAGGTTTGCTCTGCTGAACCATGGTTAGTCCATTCTGCATTTTACATATGTAGGAGTCACCCAATTTCAGTGGAAGCAGAGGTGGGCCTTGCTCATCCTTCTCTCCCCAAGTGCTGGAGCCAGGGCACCTGGGATAAACAGGATTTTCCTGCATCACAGGCCCGTGGGCACATCCACCTGCCCGGCTCAGGCCAGCAGCCTAGGCGTGTGAGTGCTCGCGGGGCTACCTGTTAGTCAGTGCCTAGATAAAAGTTAGTAGTTTAAGCTTCTGACGACATGGGCTCATACTGTCACTGTAGGTTGTGACTTGTAGACATGATACTCCTTATGTAGATACAGTCTGGTAATGTGCAGCCAGCATCCCTCAACGGAAATGAAACCATTGATCAGGACTTTTGCAATTGTGAAAATACTCACTGTGACCTGAAAGGAAAAGAAAGTGCTTCATACTTGAAAAGTCTTTACAAACTGAAAGTGGGTATTTCCAGTTTTATTTCGGGTTATGTATATTGAGTTTCTTTTTTTTTTTAAGCCTTTTTTTTTTTTTTTTTTTTTTTTGGTCATGTTCCCTGACTTCCTTCATGCAGCTCCTTCTTTGGAGTGATGTCATGCAGTATTAGTTTTGCAGATCATGACATGTAGCAAAACCTTTTTGGCTGAGTCTGTTGCCCTAGTGGTTTGTCATAGGGTTCTGGAAGTGGGTGAGCGAGCACTAAGAATTTCAGTGTGTCTGTCTGTCTGTCTGTCTGTCTCTCTCACCAATGAGCCCGGCTTGCCATCTAAGAGGAGTTCTTCAGTAAACCTCGCTGGCTTTTGGCAAAGGGAAGTGCTTATCACCCAGGTTTAAGTAGATTTACACAGTTTGCTGCTTTCTTGAAGATTAACTGGGTGTAGTTGCACGTGAGGAATTCCACCGTGATTCAGTGTTTGGCCTCGTTTAGGAGATGACATAGAAAGCTGTTGATGATTCCTCGCCAAGCAGTTTCTGTGCATGGCAATTTGTGCTCAGTAGATCGTGTTTCGTGAGGTTTGTAGACCTGAAGTTGCGTGTGGCAGATATTTCAGTGACTAGCGCCTAAGCCAATCCCAACATGTCTTTGTTACACAAAGGCAAATATTGAGGCAGAGATGGGAGGTTGGTTTGGTGTGTGTGAATAAAGTTCAGTCTCTATATTGTATTCTCTGTGTGTTTGTGGTTCAGTAGTAGTCTCTGTGATCACGCTAGTCTCTGTGATCCAGAGTGATGGGTTTCAGGTGCCCACTCACAGGCTTTTGTGAAGGGTAGGACCCCTCCATGGCTGCACAGCGTTCCTGGGAGGTATGCCTGTTGGCATCTCACTCTGTTTTCCGTAGTTGACGCTATTTTTCGGACACATTTCTGGATTTCCTTTCTCCCTTCATTCATGAGATAGACGGACGGACAGACAGCTGTCACGAACCTGCGCCATAAGCTGTTAAAATGATTGCGTTTTGGATCTGTTTCTTTGTGGGAGGGGGGATCCAGATTCCTGTGGCTAATGTTTCTGCCATTCTCATGGAGCGGGAAATACTGGAGGCGTGTGTGTCATTTCCTCCCTTCACCTCAGTGAAGTTTAATCCCCACCATACACATACAAAATGGAGAAAGCACTGGAAATCAAATGGGCAGCGAAATTAAATGGCCTGGTTAGTGAAAGCCAGGTCTTTAGGGTCAAGGGCTGTGTCTGCTACTAGAAAAAAAAAAGGAAGATGCCCTGTCAAGAGCAGCTGAGCCTTCTGCACTTCCCTTTACTTAGCTTCCGAAGGACATGAAGTGCACAGGGTGTCTTCATTTAGCTGGGGAATTGAGGCACTGTAATTTATTGGTGGTTTTTGTTTGTTCCAAAAAGGCCTTTGCTCCAGGGTTGTCAGCTAGCATATTGGATGTTGAGTAAAATTAGGATCTCAGGTAACTTTTTTTTTGAAAGTCTGAGTGTCTCAAATTTGTTTTGCTTCGTGTTTTTATTTGCTAAATCCAGCAATTCTATCTTGGGGAGCCCAATTCACTTTTGTAAAACTAGTTATAAAACATGATTATAAAACATCCTGTTCTTGTTTTTCCATTAAAATTTTTTTGCCTCTTTGTACATCCCTTAAGGCCTGATGAAAATGCAGATCTCACCCTTCACCTTCTTCAGCCTTTGTGGTCAGCAGCTTCCTCCTGCACTGCAACACCTTGGCTCAAGCTCTGGCTCTGCCTTTCCCAGGCCTTTTCACTTCCCTGACCTGAGGTTCTGCTGAGTAAAGATAATTGTGCGCACTCACAAGGTGGTGGTTGTTAAGTCCTCCTAAGGTGTGGTTATTATTAATGTCCCCGCAGAGCAGGCAGCAGCAAGTGGTCCCTGGAGACACTGTGAGGTCCTAGGAGACTTGACGTGGTCTCTAAAGAATGGACCCTGTTTACAGTCTCTTTAGAAGGGACTGTGGGCAGCCTCAGAGGAGGGTATAAGCACTTAGAGTTCTCAGCCACATTTTTAAAAAAGAAGTACTTAGCAGAAAGGTAGATCTTTGCCTTTAAACAGTTCCTCCTGTTTTTTGTTTTGTTTTGTTTTGTTTTGTTTTCTTGTGCAGTTTACGCCTGGAGGACTAAGCCCTCCCATCTCTAGTTTATACTTTATGCAGGTATTTGAAAGCAGAATGCAAAACCCACGGATCATCCTTAGCCATGCTTAAATTTGATTTAAAACTGGCATATTTGATCATCAGCACAGGCAGGCTTGGTTTCCCTGAATCCATCCTCTGCTGTGTTTGTGTGTTTGATTTTTCAAAGATGGCATCTTTACCTTACTCAGAAACAGAAACGTCGTTTCCTTTTGTCCTTGGGTGTCTGTAGGTATTTGGTGGGTGTTTGTTTCTCAACTTGTATTTGTTCAGAGTGCTTGACTCAGCTGCATTCTAAAGCCTCCTAGAGTTTAAAATAGGATGGATACATGGTAGACAACGAGAAAAGGGTTTCCTGGACTTAGGATAAGGTTAATAAATAAATAGGGAAACAGAATTCTGGGTTAAGCTAAGGAATCAATGAAGCTGTTGGTATTCAACAGTTTGTAAGTGACAGTGAGAATAAATGACACCTTTATTCAGATTCCTGTGACCTGGAAAAATAAATAGAGATAAATCTATGTGGGCCCCCCTGTAAGCACAGGAATTCCAAAACAATGAAATGCAAAGTAGGAGGCGTTACTTTGTGTTTGTTAATTGCACACTCAATGCAATTTTTAAAAACTTAACTTTAAAATACTGGGGCTGTGTGATGGTTATAATCAGAACACTCAGGAGACTAAGGCAGGAGGATTCCAAGTTTGAGGCTAGCCTGAGCTATTTAGTGAGACCTTGTCCCTGTAAATAAATAGTAAACAAAGTAAAACTGAACCAGGAGGAAGTGTTCTAAAGTGTTCATTGCTTCTTCTGTTGTAGATCATGACTGGGTTCCTCTCTTGGCTCTTCATTTTTTTCCCCAAACTTTTCTTAACTCTTGCCACCTAGAATACAAGTATATAGCTCTTGGGTTATCAGTTTTTTTGAAAATGAAAAATCTTGAAAGGGTACTTTAGTCTCTCAAAACTGTGGTGTAATACTAAAGAATTCTTTCATGTTGAGAATGTTAAAGACTAGCATAGGGCTCGCCTCCAGGGTGCATACCTGCAGTCCTAGCTACTGTGGACACCCAGGTGGGAGGATACTCAAGGTCAGACTGGGCAGCAAAGCAAGAGTTCATCATAAAAACGGACCCCCCCCCACATCACTGCTTTCTCATACATACATAGCTCTGCTTGTTTCTCATGCACACATGAGAAACATATGTGTATGTGTGCATGCACACTCGTGTGTGTGTGTGTGTGTGTGTGTCTGCCTGCATGTTTCTCTTCTTGAGTCTTAGCTTTAAGGTGTGAAATCTTTCTTGTTATTTCTGATTCTCTACCTTAAAAAAAAAAAACCCTATGCCACATTTTTACATTTAAGAACTTTAGATTTTCCTATGTTGAACAGACCACCTAAGCGCTTTAAAAAAAAAAACAAAAGAAAACAAACAAACACACAAACAAAAATTTTAAGCCAGTAATTTAGTTCCATGAACTAGTGTGGGCGAGATGTAGCCGAATATGTGACATTTCATATTCTAGGTCACTATTGTATTTGGGACTTCTGTTGCCGTCTTAAACACCATGCCTAAAAGCAGTTTCGGGGCCCGGGGTGGAGCATTTATTTGGCTTACACTTCCACACCCCTGTCCATCAGTCAGGGAAGTCAGGGTTGACCTCACACCCGGAACCCGGAGGCAGGAATGAACCGGAGACCATGGAGGAACACTGCTCGCCGCCTTGCTCCCTGTGCCTTTACTCAGCTTCTCACCCCTGCCCAGAGTGACACTGCCCACAGTGGACTGGGGCCTCCTACATCCCTGCCAATCAGGAAAATGGCCCACAGCCTTGTCCACCAGCCAATCTCATGGAGGCAGTTCCTCATCAGAGGCCCCTTCTCCCGGAAGACTGTAGTTAGTTTGTATCAGGTTGACAAAACGAACCGCATGGATACTTTAAAGGATAGCTGTTGTAAGGGTTGAGAAAGTCTTTCAGCTGACCATTTTCTCTGACTTAACATCGCAGATAAGCACAGCAGTTTTGTGGACAGATTAAATACCCACACACATTTTCGTTGCTGCCGTACACACGGCAACCCCAGGCTGTTTTGCTTCTGGCACGTTCTCCTCTGGTTATAATTTATTTTGACTAGTCCTCATTGTCTTCGTCAGAAACTGCCTTTACAGCTTTTTCTCAAAGTGCAGTTTGGTGGGAGGTGTGACTTCAAAGAGGTGTGTTTAATGTATAACGAAGCTGGGAGGATTTCTGTAAGCAAGGGAAGACAAACACAGCACTGTAGAAGCAATTTTCAGTATGCAACCCAGGGGACTTCGAATGGCTAGGGGACATTGCTGGTATGTGCTGCAGAGACTCCAAGGCTTGGGGACCAGAAGAGGACGAATAAAGGGCCAGGGGCTAAGGAATAGGGTAAGAGACAGACATGGTGTCACTGGGCCAGCTTTTCATTTTGCTCATCCACGCTCATCCATAGGTCAGTTGACTGTGTATCTCTGCAATTTGTGTAAATTTGGTGCTGTTGTAGGTTGGGAGCAATATGTAGCTTCATTATTTCCCATTAATTTAGATTCCTCCTCCCCGCTCCCGTTCATTTCATTCCCGTCATCTAGCACTTAGGTCCTGTGTTCTTTTCCCTTCTTTGGGGGAACAAGTTATAAAACATTTTGACTGAGTGGTAGTGGTGTATGCCTTTAAATTCCAGCACTTGGGAAGCAGAGGCAGGTGGATCTTTGTGAGTTTGAAGACCGCCAGCCTGGTCTACAAAACTAGTTCTAGGATAGCCAAGGCTACACAGAGAAACCGTGTCTTAAAACCCAAACCAAACCAAAAATGAAAGAAAGGACCACATCATTCTGGATTAAGACCTCTCTCTATGGTCAGCCTAAGCATTTCTATTCCTGTGGTCTGCAGGGTACTTGCATCTATTTCTTCGTCTCATTTTTACTGGTCAAACTCTCCACCAACTCAAGTAGAGTTCTTTTTTTCAGTTTAGGAAAAGTTTAGCTGCAGCTCAGAAATGTCGTGTTGGTTACTGAGTGTGTAGGATAAGTTTAAAGTTTTCTGAGTAGTCACACGTCCTAAGGAAGTAAGGAGCCGGTCAGGCTAGTGAGAAGCACCCAGAAGCTGAGTGTCCTGCCTGTTGAAATAGCTAAGGGATGCTGAGGAACCACAGGGTGAAAGCTGGCTCTAGCACCCGCCCGTGTTTCTTACTCAGTAGATGGGACATCGTTGTGCACGTGCTTCTTTTCAAGTGGATGCTGAATTACAAGAAAGGCTTTGAAGATGGGGAAGGTGGGTTTCACTGGGGGACCAGTGAGTGGTTGAGGTTAGCAGGATGCAGGGCAGAGGTTGAAGGGCAGAGAGCCATGAGACCACGCTTGCCAAAATACATGAGATCAGAGCCTGAGCTTAGAAGGTGTTGCCATCAAAATAGAGATGTCACATGGAGTGGTGGCAGTGGGCCAGAGTGGCTGTTGCCATACTGCTTGAGAGAGGAAAGGGTTTCAAGAAGAGAAAGTCCCCTGTTTTAGTCTTGGGTTGGAAGGTGAAAAGCTACGGTAGCTTGTTTGCCTAACACTGGGCTCGGTGATGGGAGAGCCTGGACTTTCTGTTACAGAGATTTTCTACATTTTTAAGATGTTATAATAAGGAGGGGTAGGATTGCTAAATTTTACTGCTGGCATTCTGTCCAGACACCAGGAATGCCAAGTGTCCTGTGGAGTCCACAGCAGTTTCTTTGAAGGGAAGTGTCCAGTCTTTAATGGGTCATTATACTTCTGGGAGAGAAACACAGTGGGCTGTGTACATTTTGTCGCTCTCTTGGGAGTTGCCTTCAAGTCAGGATGGACTTGGCTGACTCGCATGGGTGCATAGATTTTTTTCCCCCATGATCATCCTGACATTCAGAGTTCTCCTTCTACCGTGTGGATGCCAGGGATCAAACTCAAGAAACCAGATATGCAGCAAGCATCCTTTCCCACTAGGCCATCTCAGAGGTCTCAAATGTGTTTTTGTTGTTTTTGTTTAGTGTTTATTTGTTTTGTGTCATCGAGACCACCTGTAATCTGTGGAGCTATTGCATCTATGAAATAAATAAAAAGAAACACACACACACAGAAGGCGTGGGGGGTCAGGGCGCACACCTTTAATCCCAGCACTTGAGGGACTGAGACAGGTGGATCTCTTGAGTTCAAGGCCAGCCTGGTCTACAGAATGAGTTTCAGGACAGCCAGAGTGACACAGAGAAACCCTGTCTGGGGGTGGGGGGGAGAGAAACACAGGTGCCACAGGTTAAAACTTCTCCCAGTTCAACAGGAATGTGACAGACGTACAGGTCACAAGAAGGGGCTAGCGGATTCATTGCCACATAAGGAAGAAGTTTCTATGGAAAGGCAATGAGTTTGCCCTGACCATTTTAACTTAGCTTCACCAATGGCTTGTTATTCTCCCCTCTGATGATCCCAAGTTTGTTCAGAAGGCAGTTAGAATATAGAAGTGCAGCCTGGAGAGAGGAGCGCTGGGAGTAAATGAACACACTCCAGGGAGCGGGATGTCAAAAAAAAAAAAAAAAGAAATTAAGTCAAACCTTGGGGAGGTGAGTTCTAACCAGGAAGGAGCAGCTCTGCCTTTGAGGCAGTAGGTGACAGAAATATCAGGACTCTGAGAGAAGGCTGAGTCTGAGAAGCCCTTTCAAGGAGAGCTTGTTGGCTTCAGTAAATGATGCCCAGAGGTCATGGAAGACAAAGGCTGGTGAAAGGCGGTTTGAGTTGTCTGTCGGGAGGTCCTGTTGTGTGTCTCTGGATCTGAAGTTTCCACAGAGCGTTATGTGTGCAATGGGGCAGGAAGGGGGAGCAGGAGGAAGCACATTCCAGAAGGTTTAAAGAATAGATGAGTGAGGAGGGTGTGTCTTTGGAAAGTCAGGCACCAAAAAAAGAAAAAAAAGAAAAAAAAAAGAAAGAAAAAGTAAAGGAGTCCCGCCCAGTTAAGAGTGACAGCCTGCAGAAGTCTGTTTTAAAAATCTGTGTCCAAGGCACTTGGAAGAGCTGGTGGAAGTAGGCTTTCTTTAAAGAAAGACTAAGGTAAGTGTTAGCCCTACAGGAACTGAATGTCAGTGGCAGGCTTGGGTTAGGTGTGAGAAGGAGCCATTGAGGGGGAAGACAGAGGGGTGTTGGGTCTTCTATACGGAGAGACAAGAAGGAAGCATGAGAGGGGCGGCTGTTTCCAGGAGTCTGACGGGAACGTTTGGAGTTCTTGGGGAGTTGGTGAGCACTGAAATGGGGTGAGGTAACGGCGGTGAGAGCCGGGCAGCCTGTGTCAGAGGGATATTCTGATCTTTTCTTCAGTAATAAACCAGGGTGGGTTCTGGAGAATGGGTCTTTGCGGTGTTTGTCATTGGTGGGGGGGGGGGGGACTGTCTAAAAGTTGAGAGCGCTCTTAGGAATGCTGAGGAGGCAGGTAGCTCAAGGGTAGCCTTGCATGTTCAGGATCAGGAGTGTGGCCTTTTTCTTCAGACACAAGAAAAGTCTGGAGAGTGAGGGGATTTTGTTTTTAAAAAAAAGCTTTGTTATTTCACGGTCAGGTTTTTTTTTTTTTTTTTTTTAAAAAAAAACTACAGCATAGTTTGACCATATTCTTTTCCCTCCTCCAGTTTCTCCTACATCTTCCCCAGCCAACTTCATATTCTTTCTCTTACTCTCACTCAAAAAAAAAAAACCAAAAAAACTAAAATTAAAATGACTTAAAAAGAAGAAAATAAGACAATACTAAAACAAAAGGTATACATTAAAAAAAAATGAAGCCTGAGTCTGTTTTATGTTGACTAAGTACTCCTAGGAATGGGGCTGCCCTGATAAATATGCAGGGTCAAAGTCCTGAAAGTGGAGTTATTATAAGACTGTCACCCCTGATTGAAGTTTGGGAATGAGGGCAGAAACCATGACCTTACCTTGTGGCATTTTGGGAGTAGATAAATGTAAGGTTAGTGACTGTCTTCCTTGTGTGGGGCAAGGACTTGGGTGCCTATTACTATTAAGAAGTGCTCCCCGATGCTCGCATAATTATGCCTCCCTGTAACTTTTGTTAGAAGCTTTTATTTATTTATTTATTTTCTTGGTTTTTCAAGACAGGGTTTCTCTCTGTAGCTTTGGAGCCTGTTCTGGAACTAGCTCTTGTAGACCAGGCTGGCCTCAAACTCAGAGATCCACCTGCCTCTGCCTCCCGAGTGCTGGGATTAAAGACATGCGCCACCACCTGTCTCTTGTTTTAAGCTTTTGAAAATAAGTTGTATTAAAGTTTTTAAAAAATGAAACAAGATCTCCATTTGTAGCCCAGGCTGGCCTTTGGGATCATAATTTTCCTCTCCCATCCTCCCAAATCTAGGGATTAGAGGACTGTACCTTCATACCCTACATCGATTCTTGTTTCATGGAGATGTCAACCAGCTGTGAACCACAAACTGAATATTGTGGTTTGGTTGGTTTTTCTTTCTCCCTTCCCCCCTGCCTGACCTACAAGGTAAACTTCACTTAGGAAATTTCACTGACACTGAAAGCATCACAAATTACTTTGAAAGACAAAATGTAGAAACAGGTGTGGATTTCAACTCATTCGTTAGATTTATGGTCACGAGCACATTCCTTGTGTTTTCTAGGTTTTTTCTCAGCCCCCCAAAATTGGGATTGTGGCTGCTTGACATTTTTTTTTGCTGGAAGATGGAGTCACGTGTGACATCTGACACAGCTGCCCTCACCTGTCTCTGCTTCCCTTGAAGTGTCCCCTCACAAGTCCGTTTACCTAAGAGTGTGGGTCAAGGAAATTGTGTGATTGTAATAGCTGGAGAACAATGTCATCATTCCAGACATGAGCTGGGAATGTGGTGAGCAGCACCTGAAACAGCCTTCCAGCTCTCACCAGAGAAAGCTTGCACAATTGGTGTGCCTGTCCTGCTGGGACTGCCCCGACCTGTAACCAATCCCGCGAAGCTGAAGGGGTCTTGCGTGGACGCCCCAACTGTTAAGCATCTTGCTTCTCTTGGTATCTGGTTTTAAGTTTGATTCCTGAAGTTTGTTGTTTAGAGCTGTTTCCCAATTGTGTTCACTGAGATTTCTCAGATTCTATTAAACGTTGAAAATCTTCCAGGAATTCAGTATTCAAAAAAAAAAAAGTATTCAGTGTTCAAAAAAGGTTGGCGATATCACGTGCTGCGTAGTACTGCCTAGGAGAGTAACAGTTTAAAATTTCAGAGATGTTTTTGAAGTTCTGTAGTGAAGGCGTTTGTCCAATTGTATGTATTTCATTCATTTTCTGGAATTGTTTGATCATAGAATTCCTTAACCCTGCATTATTAACAATATATTGAGAAACAGTTTGAGCGACGGTGGCTTTCAAGGAACATTTGATGTTGGAAGGGGTGGAAGAGATTATCCGACTGGCTGCCGATTTTCATTTCCTCCATAGGAACTGACATCCAAAACCATCCAGTAATGGTCCCGTCTCCTAGCTTGGAAAGCTCAGCTTTTGGATCCAGTTGGATCCAGCACTGCCATGCCTACCGTTACCGTTTTCACTTTTCCAGACATGCCACACTCTTGCTCCAAGGTTCTTTTAATGAATAATTAGTACAGTGTCTGTCTTTTAAAAAAAATGATTGATGGGGCTTCAGAATGTCGTTGTGTGTTTGAAAGCCATTCTCTGACCTAAGCAGGCCTTTGTCAGTGCTGTGTTGAATTAATCATTCATTTCTGTTGTTTTTTTGTTTCTCTTTTAATTTCTTCTCTCTAAAGGCCGGTTTCCCCGCCTCTTTTCTGACTTTTTCAGGCCTCTATCAAATAAGGATAACCGTGACTTGGGAAATAAACCCAAGTGTAAAGTACCAGTGATCTGGAAAACCTTCACACAGTTATTAATGACTACTCTTTTGTTCTCCAAATTAGTTTTTCCTTTTCCATATAATTGACTGTGGGTAGGCAAATTTGCATGTTAGCCTCTTCCTGCCTCCCTTACTCTAGCATGCAAGGTTTGCCCTGTGGTTTCTAGGTGCAAGTTCCTGTGTGAAGGAGACCACAGCTGAGGCTTCACAATCCTGCGGTGTCAAGAGCCCATCAGGGATGCCCGCCGTGTGTTCTGAGTGGCCACTCGCCTGACTGTCACTGAGATACTGCAGACACAAGCTGTTCATGTGTGTGTTAGCACTCACAGTTGACTGCTCTAAGGAGACGTGGTAGAAAGCCAAGTACTGGTAGCTTCCACCTGTAACTCTAGCACTAGAGAATCAGATGCAGGAGGAGTGTCAGTTCTAGGCAGCCATAGGCGCCTAGCAAGACTCGGTCTCAAAACAACATGAGAGTGACGTGGAAAGACTGGAAAGTGTTGAGGGAAAGTTCAAGGGAGAAAGTATTTCAGATTCTGAAAGGTCCCTTCTCATTGTTACCTGGTCAGATATATGAAGTACAATTGGAAACAGAACCCAGAGGAACTGGGATTCTTGGTGATCAAGGGGAATAATTGCTGGAGGTTTGCTATGGTGTTGTTGGTGCCTTTCATGGCTTACCTAGTGCTGCGCTGACAGTTGTTCAGGCTTTGTTTCTCTAAGTCTCTGCCATAGTTAGTACCTGGAAGCAGCTGTGGATGATACGGGGGTGGCTGTTGTAAAACCTAAGTCCAAAAGCCAGTGTGGGCTGTGTTCGGTCCGCACAGCATAGTTGGCTTACTCCTCATAGGTAGTTCCTTCCTTGTTCGTGAGCTCTGCTACCAAAAGGTGTGCAAAAGGAAAAAAAAGAGCATAAGCCAAAGCAAACGATGATGATATCTGTTAAATAGTCTGTGTAAGGCGTACACTAAGTGAATCCAACATAGTCTGTGGTAAGATGCACACCAAGTGAAACCATGTGAAGTTGGGTTTGATTGATTGCTTGGTTTTGTCTTTGAGTTCAATCTTAGATAAGTTTGGTTATGTATGGAGGCATTCTCATGTTTATATCATCAGCGCTATAGTGACTGTCTCTTTGTCTCTGTCCATTCGTGTGTGTGTGCGCACACACATGCACACGCACACGCATGAATATGGAGGCCAAAAGTTGATGTCAGGTATCTTTCTTACTCTTTCACCCTCTACCTTATTGTTGAGACAGGAGTTCATGGGTTTGGCCGGATTGTCTTTGTCTTCCCATCTTCCTCACTCTCTCCTTCTATCCTTGCCTGCCTGTCTTCTCTGTCTCTCTCTCCTCTCTCCTATTTGTGAGTATAGGTGTTAGGATGTGAACTCAGTCCTCATGTTTCTGTAACACTTTACCAACTGAGCCATCTCCCTAGCCCTACCTCTAGTCATTTTCTTTTAAATTTTAAAGATTTGGCCACAATTCTGAAATGGAGAGAAAGTTGCGGTAAAACCCAGAAGGCTACCTGGAGGGAAATGCCGACGTCCGCCTTTAAACTTGGTGTTAGTGACATGTGTGTTTGCACTGAAGCACTGTGCAGTAATGTGTTCGGACCACTGTGAGGAAGTGCCATTCACCTGGGTCATTTCCTGTTCCGGTGAGGGTTCTGGCAGGCCCGTGCTGCCCCTGCAGGACCCCAAAGAGCCCTGCAGCGGACTTCTCGCCTGCTTTTTGCTATTACCTGACATGGCATTGTAACTCCAGCATTTATACGACGTTCTCACCGTTTTCCCCACATTTTCCTTTTTGTGCTCTGTACCAGTCACGGTGTTTGGTTCCCTCTGTTTAGACGTTGATGGTAAAAAGGTCACATTCCAGGATTCTGAGAGGTCAGAATTCCAGTCTGCTTAGGGGATGCATTTTATCCCTAATAGCCTTGTACTAAGCATTCATTCGTTCGAGGCAAAATTCATCAGTTGGGCCTGTGAGTGAGGCCAAAATACTTAGTTACAGGAACTTCCATGGTGGGAGTATTATACTGAAGACCCATTGGACATAGTCATAGGGACTTTTTCTCTTTTGGGGTAGAAGATACATATTTTTGTAGATTGGTTCATAAATGATTCCAGAAGCATCTACTTGAAACTGTAGCCTTCAGGGGGCTTGAGAATTCCTGCTCTGTCTCAACAAGGTCCATTTTTACCTTTCTGGCCGGAAGTTCCTCCCAGCTTCTAGAAGTTTCTTTTTCACTCCTCTCTCCTAAGCTTTTGTTTAGAGCATTTCAAGTAGCCAGAGAACGGCAGAATGCCTCCCCACCTCCGTTCACCTCCCCCTTGTCTCTAAGGTCTGCCTGAAACTTCTGCCCGAACTTGGCTGTGGTGTTTTCATCTGCCACACCTGAGAGGTGTGGGGGTGTGGTGGAAAAACCCAGCCACTCTCTGTGTACTGAGAAGGAGATTCCTGGGCCACCAGTTTGGAGGCACCAGGTTGCCTCTGAGGAAGGGAAGTGACTCCTGTCATTATTCGGGAAGATTGTTACGACATAGAGATTCAGAGCAGTTGGGTGAGAATATAAAGTGTGATTAAAGTCGAACTTTTTAATACTTAAATAGGAACTTAAGAACGTAAAGATGTATATGTGCTACGTTAACAAACAGGTGTTTCATTTTTTGTTAGCCTCCATGTTAAAAAAAAATTCCCTTTTGTTACATTGCAAATTGCAGGTGGCATTAATTTTTAAGAGAGTCAGCTAAATTAGTCATTTCTTTGTTCAACAGACCCTTTTTGTGTGTAAGGGTTGCATGCATTGTTCCTTAACCTTCTGATTGGGTATGTTTCTCCTTACCAACTAGATTGCTAAATACATATGGACCCTAGAGCCTGTCTCTTTGTAGCATTATATTTATGCAATTTGTGGGTATGTTAAGGGCATGATATTTGCTGATTCTCTTCACAGAGTTTCTTTCAAAATCCTTTTCTTTACTGTATCTTTTCTTTACATCAATCTACTCAGGCCCAATTTTCAATAACCGGTTCCATTGTGTGATGCTAGACATGCTTAGGGGTCATTATTTCAGCAAGGTTGTGTCCCTGCTGGGCAGCCCTGAATATCAGGAAGGACACCATAGGTGCCCTGCACTTTCTGCCCAAAATGGAGTCATTGGGATTTTCAAAGCAACCGGTTATGTTTGTTTTGACCTAGGAAGGCACAGGTAAGTTGTAACGTAGAGAGCTGGACATTGAACTCGTGATACTCCATGGAACCTCTCTCTCACTTGGGTGGTTGCTTTGCAGTGTCAGAGCAGGGACAGAGAAATCGCTTGGCTCAGCTGGTCTCAAAGAGGATCCGGAGGGTGTGTCCAGAGAGGGTACAGTTTTAGAATCAGGAGACGCCTTTTCCTGTTAGCCCTCCGGAAGACAGAGCCTGTGGGGACTGGGTGGGGGCTGCTTTGCAAAAGGCATAGACACAGCCAAAGGAACCCCAAGGATGCAAATCCATTGAAGGGACCCTGCATGGGACTGAGCTTATATAAGTGGTACCCCTGGAATCTCAGTGGCAGACTCTCTCAGCCCTCCTGTCTCCTGCTTTGCTATTTCTTGAATGTGGTCTCAGTCAGAATCTCAAAAATGGAAATGTTTGTCACATCTGTGTCATGCCTTCCCAACAGGGTGGGGACATCAGAGGTCCTATGTGTGATTCAGAAACTCGCAGAAATCGGAGGAGTCCCTCCGAGAGTTGTGTGTCGTTTCAGTGGTAGAATGAACTGTCTCATAACAGTTCCCTTTAAGCCCAGAGGTGATATAGGCAGGAAGTGTACAGGGTGATACAGGCAGGAAGTGTACAGGGTGCTTGGTGAAGAATTGACAAGTTCATGAGTAATTGAGTCAGAATTGACTCTACAGAAAAATCGAGATGCTTCACTTAAAGCTGATGTAAGAAAAGCCTACAGCACATGCTCCTGGGAAACTCCATTAACCTGAGTCCTGGCATAGCTGAACTCATGCACTGGAGCCACCTGAGTGTCTGCAGGAAAGGGTGTCAGGGTGCAGTCTGCATAGGTGCTGAGACAGCAGAAACCCTAGGGCCACTGGAATTCCAGGGCCTGGCTGAAACCCAGAAACCAAGAGGAGAGACTGCTTGCTGCTTTTCTTGTTTTCTTTCTTGCCACATTTTTACTCGGTACTTTTTCAACTCTCTGGGGTGTGTGTGTGTGTGTGTGTGTGTGTGTGTGTGTGTGGTATGTGATGGGATCGAGGAACTAAGGGTTTTGTGGGAAAGACATAGCAAAGAGGGGAGAACCCCAAGCATCTCAGCGACCAAGTATAGGGATGGTGACAACGGCGTTTTTCTCCTTCGTTGACCTCCACATCCTCCCTGCTGTCACCCCAGATAAGGCAGGACTTCCTCTGGTAGCAGGTACAGGAGAACCCCTACCATCAATAAGCAGGCTGACAGCCCAGGCCGTGGCAGCTCCTGCCACCATCCCTAGAAACTCAGTCTCTGGTCACATAACTTTCCAGTAAAATCCATTATTGTTCATTTTAGGGAAAACAATATTTAGTGTTTCAGAACTCTTACTAAAATGTAGAGGTTTACCTAGATCTGACTCACTCCTCCTGTAAAAAGAATTCACCCCTCCTGATAGAAAGAATTGTTATATAATGTAACCCTTTTCCCTTTTTTCATCATTATAAGCACCCCAGCCTCTTACAGTTAAAAACGCTATTTTTGTACACATCATACACTGTATAGGGCTTTTGTGTAGCTAGTGAGAAAAACAGCCAGAAACAGCCAGAGTTGGAGCTGTCAGATTTGATAAACACACCGAATGTCTTGTGATCAAATTTATTGAAAACGGCAACTTTTACAACCGTGTAGCAAGCATGCTTGTCAGTTCTTCAGATGACAACCAGCTAGAAGGAATGACGGGCTACGTGGAATAACAATTCACTATGAGTGCACCAGAGAGGACCACCAGCTAACCAAAGAGACTAATTGGGATAAATAATTGTGGAATCCTACATTCGGTGAAAAATACTGAGAGAAATGGAATGTAATGCTGAGTGGAAAGAGGTGTGTGAATGCTCTCTTGGGCATCTCCAATGAAGGAGATGCTGTGGTGGTTTATGGAAGTCAGGAATTTCTTTCTCTCAATTCCAAAAGGTAGATGTTGAGATTGGCTGCTGGCAGGATTGTCTCTGGAAAGGGCTTTCTTTCGGGTTGCACATCTGCAGTAAATAGAGCCTATAGAGATGCCCAGGAGTCTGGTTTTTAATCTCATTCCCGAGGGCTCCACCCCCATAACTTAATTCCCTTCCAAAGGTCCAGCTAGGCCTTCTCACAAAACAAAACAATCTTCCTACTGCATAGTAGGAAATATTTCCTGAGTTGAGATTTTTACAGTCAGAACACACACCTATCCCCTGGATTTGATGGTTTGGCTCCCAAGTTTTCCTCCTGAAATTTTGTTACTTTTCAGACCCCCAAGTTAGTCCAGAAACACGATCTTTTCATGGAGTGTTAGGGTTGACAGTACCAGCTTCAGTTTTTAGCTTCTGTGAGCAAAGGTCGATGGTACACATTGGGCAGAGGGAAAATATCCTTAGTGATGGCAAAAGGTGTAAATTGCCCCACCCTCCTTCAGGCTTGAGAAAAGCACACAGGAAGCAGCCCTTATAGAACACATGCACATCTCTGATACCCTTACCCCTTCCCACCTCACTTCAGGGCTAGAAGGCACATGCTGGGATTCCAGGAGTTAAAACATGTGCAGTTGGAACTTTTCCGTCATTAGACTAGCCAGTAAAAAGTGTAGGCACGCTGCTGGTTCTGAGCAGGATACCCTTTTCTAGGGAACCACCTCCCCTTCCCCCCACCTGCCTTTTCTCTCTTGCCGTTTGAACTCCCAGTGTGATTTGTTCCACTCTGTCTTTAACGTGCTTGTGCGGAGGAGCCTGTGAGTAGGAGGTGAGAGACTGGAGCCGCACTGTGTATAGGTCAGCTTTTAGATTAGAACAGGCCGTGGCGTATTGAGGGAGGGGCCTGGGAAAGGTGGGCTTGGTGCAGACAGCACTGCCTGAGCACTTCCTCCAAGCTTGACATTTTCTTGTAGTCTGTACGGGCACAGTGTCTTGATCAACTCTGAGTTGGAGTGGATTAGGTGGCATAGTCCTCGTGTTACACATCAAGACTGGGGGAAATAGAGCGTGGCCACAGTGACATCTCAACTCTCCAGTGTCTTTTCAGAGTCTACCTTCTCATCCCCAGTGCTGTACCACTTCCTTTGAGGCCACCCCCTAGGTTTGAAGGAGTACCACTTCGGAATGACCATTATCATCAAAGATTTAAATTTGACAGAAAGAACTGGAGTCTAGGCTTGTTCTGTAGCGAGTAGCAATGCTGCAGAAATAAATTGGAACATTTGCTAATTTCTAATAACATTGTGTTTTCCCAAAGAGTAACAAAACTTCTGATAGACACACCTACACCCACCCCAGATGGGGACCCTACAGCAAACCAGAGGATGGAGACCACCAATTGGGGTTACGTAGAGGAAAATGGTGAGGGTTACCTTCAGGGAGCAGAAGTGACTCAAAGATGCATTACCAAGGCCCACCTCAGCATGGGTGACAGCTCACAAAACAGGGCAACTTGGAGCGCATTGCACAGCCTGCAGGCAGCAGATTCTGGTCTAAATCTTTTCCAGCGTGTTGGGCTGGTTTCTGCTTCTTCCAGGCAGTTGGTCTGGTCTTAAAAGAGTCTTCTTTGTAGCTTGGTTGAGCTGTTAGTCTTCTTTGTAGGTTAGCTCAATCTGAGAGGTATGATAAGCTTTTACTGTTTATTCTGGTGAGGGGAATAGCTAGGAATCTGGTCAGTTTCAGGGACTTGCTGATGCTACTTTGAATTATTTACCTTCCTGCTTAGAAATCGTCACTCCAGGATGGAATGTTTTGGCCTTAGAGGAAAATGTTACACAGCTCTGACCCTCCCTCCTGTCCTTGCCTTCTGTTGTCCCCTCTTCCACAATGATTCCTGAACCTTGGGTAGCTATAGCTGTCCACGTGTAATGAGGAATTTGGTTTGGCCTTTTTGGCATCACTGTGCCCCAAGTTCTCCAGACACGTGTTCTCCAAAGCATCTCTACTCTAATGATTCTGAGGTTGATGCTGACAACAGTGGTTATCTCTGGGCATGAGCACACATGTTTAGAGGGCAACTTGACAGGCTCATCACATCCATGTAGTAAAACAATAAAAGTGGCTTCCCCATTGGGACCTATGACCTTCCCAGTCACAGGCTTTTTGTCCTGGTTTACAGTACCAGCTCCCACTTGTGGAGCAGGCTGTAAATCCGTCAGAAAGCTGCTGGTCTTGTCCCCAGTGGACAAGCAAGCATATCCTGCCTTGTACGTCAGCATTAAGGCACACAGGAATGTTGCTAACAGTTCTCCATCCGCAGCCAGGCGGCCTCTTCCAGCCCTGTAAAAGAGCCAGCAGGGTGGGTGTTTCCGGTTAAGTCCCAGCTTCATGTCTTCATGTCCCATAGTCATAATGTGTTTTTCAGCAATATG
This sequence comes from Arvicola amphibius, assembly GCF_903992535.2. Taxonomy (NCBI): domain Eukaryota; kingdom Metazoa; phylum Chordata; class Mammalia; order Rodentia; family Cricetidae; genus Arvicola; species Arvicola amphibius. The sequence goes on from NC_052053.1 coordinate 22,274,911, forward strand.
GTCTTACCATCCGGCGTACCACCAAGAGCAGCAGCAATAGCATCTTTATGGGTTTGTAGGACCGCGAGCTTCTCTGGCCAACAACTCACAGGCACATAGCTCATCCCTGGCACTGGGTTTTCATTCAGTAACCTTATATAAGTTATATAAGTAACCTTATAGCTTCTGTGAGTATCCGTTTCTACCCAGGTAGGGTACTTTTTGGTTATCTTTCCCTTTCAGTTACCCCAGCTCCGGTAGGGATGTAAGGAAGTCCCCTCGTGCCTGGTTGTGTCTCCAGTGGCTTTCCAGGTCTGCATAAACACTCAGAGATCAGCATTTTGTCATCTACATAGCTAAACCTCTTCCAGAGGATGGGTGGGACAAGGCAACATCCTACACTACTGTCATCACAGATAGTGGGGTTACAAAAGTCACTTTGGTGAGTCACCCTGAAAGTCTGTTGTCATCTGTTCCTAACAAGTGTCAGGGGATCCCAGAAGTTCAGAAACTGAAGTTGGACGTAAGCACGCTTGAATCCAGCATGGACAGGTTCCATCCGTTTACATCAGTTGCTTCCTCCAGAGACCAGGGTTGGGTACAAGCATGGGTAGGAGGCGCTAATTTAATTAGCTCCCTGTGATCCTCAGTCATTCTCTCTCTGAGCTGTTGGGTTTCCCTATCTTGGAGCTCTTCCATCGAACTTCCCTACAACATTTCTTCTCACTCGGTGGACCTGACTTAATCTGCTCAGGCCCCAGGGTCAATGGTCTTGTTCTTCCCTGGGTCACTGGGTTTGCGCTGTAGCTGTTCCCTCTCCATCCACCATGCCTGGCTGTTGTTGGGGGAGTTCCTGTCCAGGCAAACCATTTCCTCCCTCTTCAGTATGGGATGATCATTACCCACCCTTAGGGCAGGCTTGATGTCTTCAGCTGAGTTGTTCTATCACTGATGTCTTTGGTGAACTGCTCCTCGGGCTTTAAAGCCCCCAGAAATGCCTTAACAAGCAATTTGGATTTCTATCAGTTTTTTTCTCTAGGAACGCCAGCTTGATACAACTCCTGCCCCATTTGTCTTTGAATAACCCAGGCAGACCTCTTCCTCTTTGACTGTTTCTTTAGTGACTCTATCTGTCCTTTTACTCCATGGACACTCTACATGCTGGTCTAAGTCACTGAGACCTGGCAAAGCCTTTTCAATTTTATCGTATTTTTTGCCCCACAAAGGACTCAGTAAAGCCACTAAGGTTCCATATGACCATTGAGGCCCCTGCTGGATCAGTCTTTTCTTCAACTCCTCTGTGAACGTACTTCTATCTGGTCCAGTGAGATGGGGTTCAAAACACAGCTTCTTTTATTCCCAGTTCCCCCTTGTTATGGTTTTCCATTCCTGAACATTTGTGGTGATGTTAGATGGGGATTACCAAGTGTTCTAGTGACTCTGATAAGCCAGCACAGCAGGGACTGACTTCTCATACTGTCTCGAGTTTTGCAGCCTTTGCCTTAGGGAGGGATGGGTAGTTACATTGTTGGGTTTTCCTGCCTCCACAGAAGTCTGATTGGTCCCATCTGCTCCATGTCCCACAGCCTCACAAGCCAATCTGAGACAGACTCTTTCATTGCCTGTTTAAGTCTTCCTTAATTTCAATAGTTGGAAGCAGTTGGAAGTGCTGAGTATTTCCTCATCTCTTAGTTTCTTGGACCATTCTTACTGCCCGTATCTGCATGCTGGATTATAGGTTTTCCCTCTTTTTCTACTAAAGGTTAGGCTTGAAGGTATCTTCTGTCCCTTTTACCATGGCTGTCTCATCCTCTTGTTTATCTGATTTACTCTCTAAATCAGAGGTTAACACGGAGGGCGCTAGCTCGCTCTCTCTCTCTCTCTCTCTCTCTCTCTCTCTCTCTCTCTCTCTCTCTCTCTCTCTCTCTCTCGTGACCATTGCTCCTATACACAAACAAGTCCCCACTTGTCTGTCATGCCTCCTCAGCCTCAGGTGCCTTTCTAATGACACACAGCAGGCCAGGCAACCTCTGCTGCTACTTGCTGACAGTCTTGACCCTTGTGCATTAATCTTAAAGGCTGAGAAGTTTCCTCTAACCTTTCACTGTTTCCAGGACATCTGCATCGTCACCTGATGGACTCGGCTCATCAAGCAGGCATGTCCCCACCCCACCCCCTGCCATACCAAGGAGACAAAGACTACCATCCAGGGATTCCTCCCACAGACACTCTCAGTCCTGATGGCTCATCCTTAGTTGCATGTCTCACTACCCATAGCGCGATCCATGCAACAGCTGTCATAGCACAAACGCACACTAACACACAGCATTCAGGGAAGGACAGCCCTATGGTATTTTCTCCAAGGATGCTACCCCTGCCCCTGACTCAGGCCTCCCAGCCTTGGTTACATGACTTGTTCCCTGTAACCAGGACTGTACGCTCACTCATTTCCAACTTGTCTTTGGTTCTGTGATGTTCCTCGTTGGGTTGAGTAGGGATGTTTGTCATCTCCCCAAGAGAAGCTGTGTCTGTCACACGACATTAGGTGATCAGGGAGGTCATAGGTCCCAATGAGGAAGCAACTTTTAATGCTTTACTAGATGGATGTGATGTGCCTGTCGAATCGCCTTCTAAATGTGTTTGTGTCTAGAGATAACCATTGTCAGCCTCAACTCATAACCACTAGTGATGCTCTGGAGAACAAGTAACTGGCTATAGCACAGTCGCCTGATTGGTAGCCAAAGGTGGATATCTATAGTCACCCCCTCCAAGACTCAGGGGTCACTGTGGAGGAGGGTGCAAAGGTAAGAGCCGAAGGGGAAGGTGGAGTGTTGTCTAACAGTTTGCTTCAAGAAATGCTTGATAGCAGGAAGGTAAAAAACTCAAAATAGCTTCAGGAAGTCCCTGAAACTGACCAGATTCACTTGGCCATTCTGCCTAAAATAAACCATAAAAGCTGATAGTCATTCTCAGACAAAGGGAAGTCAAGCTGCAAAAAGAATAAACACACCAGACCTGCTGTCTGGTAGAAGCAGAAACCTGGGGGGCTGTCTGGAAAAAAGTTTAGACCTTCTGAGTCTGCTGTATAGGACCCTCTCCAACCTGTTGAGCTGTCTGCAGGGTATGCTGTGGTCCAGGTTCCCAGTTTTGTGAGCTGTCACCCGTGCTGGGGTGAATTTTAGTGATGCAGCTGTCTTTCCTGAGTCATTCCTGCGCCTGTCAGTAACCCTCACCTATACTCCTGTAAGCTGCCATGATAAAACTCACCAGATTGGACTTGGTGGTAGCCATACTTTGGTATGTTGTGGGCTTCTATCTGAGATGAGTAGACATGTATTGCATCTCACGAGGGGGGAAAAAAAGTAGGACTTGGGAAACAAAAATAGGCCTTTAGAGGAGTAGTCCTCAGCCTTCCTAGTGCTGCAACCCTTTAATACAGTTCCTCATGTTGTAGTGACCCCCAACCATAAAATGATTTTGTTGCTACTTTGTAACTGTAATTTTGGTACTGTTGTGATTTGTAATGTAAATATCTATTACTCAGGATGTCTGATAGGAGATCCCTGTGAAAGGGACATTTGATTCCAAAAGGGGTTGCGACTCTTGGGTTGAGAACCACTGCTTTAGAGAAGAAATCCGTGGTGGTGGTTTAAATAGTACCCACACAGAATTCATTGAAGTAGAGCCTTGGAGTGTGACTTTATTTGAAATACAGACATTGCCAGGCTCTTAAGATAAAATCGGACAGGATTTCAGTTGGGAACGGTTGTGGTTTGAATGGGAAATGTCTCTGATAGACTCATGTGTTGAACATTTGGTTCCCAGCTGGCTGCGTTGTTGGGAAGGTTATAGACACTGTCAGAAACATGTCTTTTCCGGAGAAAGAATGTCACAGGGGACGGGCTCTAAGGTTTCATATCCTAACTTTCTATCTGGATTGCCTATATGGGGTGACAGGCCAGGCTCACCCTCCCTCTTTCAGGGACTGTATCCCCTTTGGAACTGTTAGCTAAAATAAACCCATTCTCCTGTAGGTTACCGGTGCCGGGTTATTGAATCACAGCAACAGAAACAAAGCTTAAAGCAAGCAAACCCACTAACTCCACAGAACCTCTTTATCTCACACTTTCATAAGGTTAAAATCAATTAAAAGCATGGGAGTGAAGGTGTCATATTTCAGCTGAACGTCTAACCTGTCCAGCCAGATGTGGCCATTACCAAAGACCAGAGCAGCCCAGAGTGACTCCATCTTCTGGAGGGCTTGTAGTGGTTCTGACTGTGATATGTACTGAGAAGACAGACCCCCCCTCATAACCCATGTATCCAGAGCCAGGAAGATTAATAGGACTCATGAGTTTGTTTTGTTTTATCTTTGGATTATCATTCTCACTACTAGGCATTTGTTTAGCATCCATAGTGTTTTGACATTTTAAAATTCACCTCTTACGGTGGGGGGGTGGAGGTAGAAAATTGTTCAGTGATGTTCTAGTCTGGAGAGGAAGTATAGAACTTTCTTAGCTGGGTGGTAGTGGCACACGCCTTTAATCCCAGCAGGGAAGCAGAAGCAGGCGGATCTCTGTGAGTTCAAGGCCAGCGTGGTCTACAAGAGCTAGTTCTAGGACAGGTTCCAAAGCTACAGGGAAATTCCTGTCTCAAAGAAAAAGAAAAGAAGAAAAGAAGAAGAATTTTCCATTGACAGTAAGATCTCATTTCAGCAAGGAAATTGACACTGTTAATATAATTCTCCCAGATGTTGGACTCCATCCCCAAGTACTTAGGCACCACCACCGTCCAGCCCTGGGAGATGTCACCAACCTCTTTATGCCCTGGGGCTATAGAGCATTCAGCCTTTAAGTCAAGGCAGTAACTTAGTGGCTCCAAATGTGTTACCCTATGTTTTTGACACCTGGGGTTTTGTTACAGACTCTGGGCATTAGGGATGATATACTAGGATTGGCCAGGGGTGGGGTGGGGTGGGGAGTGGTTTATAGGACAGTGTAGTGGATTTGTTCTTTAATTCAAAAATGATAATCTTTTGTTGAGATCAATATTATAATTTGGGAGAATTGAGAAGGACTTGAATGGTTTTTGTAGTGGCAATCCTTCCCTCTTTGCTGTGCGGTGGGTGTGCAGGAAGGGAGGACTCACATCCAACAACCAGTATCTTGAGACTTTTGGTTGTGTTTTATCCAGGCTTTAATAGCTGTTCTTGTGAGTGTGGTTCATACCAAGCTGAGTTCTTACAAAAGCTTTAAGTGGTGATATAGTATTGTGTATCAAGTAAGGCTCTCCAGTCCCATAAAACTGTCACTCGCATTACTCTTTTGATTAGCTCCTAGATACATCATCACAATGATGTATCTTATAAACAACCTCTTCTGTAACCTTGGGGAAATCCGTAGGCCTCTCTCTTATCTGTAAAATGGCAATAAATGTACCTTTTGTCATTAAATGAGAGTTCATACAAAGCACTTATTTTGTTTTGAAAAATTTAGAAGCGTGCTCAGTAATACTAGCCATTGCCACCATGAGTAACAGTTCTTCACGAATAAATTACTTTCCATGAATTGTCGTGGATGAAAATAATTGAACCTTTTGAGTTTTGCAGGTTGAACAGTGCTGGGGATCAAACCTAGGGCTTATGTGAGCTAGGCAGCATTCACTCCGCTGCTTAGCCTTATACTCTGTTTATATTGCTGTTTTAAAAGACTGCCTAGATTGCATTGATGGTAAGAAAAAGGAAAAACAAGGATAGAGACAGCCAAGCAATGTGGCTAAACCTAGAGGTGACCCTGTCTTGTCTGTTCAGAAGCAGCTGCTGTTCCTGTGTTCCCATCATTTTATGATGACTGACACCTGAGACTTGCATTATCAGCTGTTGTTAAGAGATAAGATTGGCATTTCCGGTAAGGGATAAGGGCAGGGAAGGAAAGTGTGTCATGCAAACAGGCCTGCCTGGACTTCTATGGAGAACATCGTGATAGCTGTCCTATTGAAGGGGCAAAATTTCTGGTCCTTACATTTATAATTCATGTTTAAAACCAATCCAGGCAGGATGATGTGAACTTTGAACCCTTAGATTTGAATTTTCTTTATTGGCCTTGTGGTAGAGGTACTTCTATAGGAAGTCACGTGGTAGTGATCTGTTGTGTCCTGCAGGGAAGACCGCTGTTGTGTGCAGCTGATGGACGTCTCTGGTTTCCTGGCCACAGTGTAGACATAGGACCCTGTCTTTTCCTTCCTAGTAGTTTTCTTTACTAGACATTTTCCTTGCTTGCCTCTGGCCCGAAAAGAATAAGCCAGTCCACCATTCCTCTTCAGTCATTCCTTTTGCTCTCTGTCCTAATTTTTAAACCTGGCAGATGCTACTATTCTGAGATTAAATCCAGTTAAAAACTGGTCTTAAGGAATATCCAGAGGTTTGAAGTTTCATGAATCTGTGAGGTTGTCTTTACAAAGGAATATTTCTCCTTTCTCTGAATTCTTGTCCTTTTGCAATGGTTTAGTGATGTACAGTACTTGGTACTTGGGTTTCAGTTGTATGGAGTCTGTTCACTTAACTTAGAGACCGTCGCGTCAGTATGAGCCATACCACCTTTCTTCCTATCTGCTCTACCACCCATGTAAGGACCGTGCAGCACCATGCTCCAGCCTGGGTTTCCCTTTCCTCTTGGGGAACCCTTGGCAGGTGCTTGAGTGTGGGTGGAGCAGAGCTTACTTACTTAATACTGTAGTATGAAGTCCCCAAATGCCACTTTCCTCTTAGCTCTAATGTGCTTCCTGTTTCCTGTGGTGGATGAGGAGAGGGGGTAGTGATGGTGTCTCCTTCCTTTGCTTACTCAGAAGAGCAGGGATTTGTGAGACCCGTTGTTATTAATTTGGATTAATGTAGGGTAGCAGTAGACAGTGAAAAACTGTCTATTCTGTTATGTGCGGCAAAAGTATATATATACATATATATGTATATATATACATATATATACATATATATGTATATATATACATATATATGTATACACAAATATATATATATATGTATATATATACACAAATATATATATATATATATATACATACTAAAGCTAACTTAATGAAAGGATGGGAAAATACAAACAAGGATCCAGGTTTCATTTCAAAGCCCTGAACACAGGCTGGAGAGCTGAAACTGTGCATTGCACAGAAAACCTTGGTGTGCAGAACATCCGTACTGGGAGAAGATGAGCCCATGACTTGCAACTTCAGGAACAGAAATGTAAAAGGTGCTCAGCAGTCTTCATGCTTTTTACTTTTCTTTTGTTGAGTGATACATTTTTATTCAGAATACTGTGAAATCATTTTTGGAATCTAAAGAAGAAAAGATGTGATTGAATTATATAAAGTTTTGATTCCTCCCTCCCCCTTTTGAGACGGGATCTCCCTATGTAGCTCTGTCTGGCCTAGAACTCACTAGGTAGACCAAGCGAGCCTCAAACTCAGAGATCTGCCTGCTCCTGTCTCCCCAGTGCTGGGATTAAAGGTGTGTGCAACCACCACCCAGTTGAATTATATAAAATTTGAAGCCTTTTCCAATATTCTGCTTCACAGAGCAAGGTTCTCTTTGAATCTGCTTCAGTAAAGATAAAAAGAAGAAATGGCTGAGCCAGCACTTGACTTTTAGTTCCTGAGGCATCTCTATTTCCAGGTTTGACCTCACCATCACTGTGCTGATGGACCACCGTGCTGGGTGGACAGCCATGTGTGGGGATGACTTTGTAGGCCAGAGGAGAGTTTTGCAGTGATAGTTAGACACTTGTTCCCCCAGGTAGTCAGAATTTGACATGTAAGAAACCATGTCCATGGGAAAATGGAAAACTTCAGGTCAGGTCTACTGAAAAGCAGTTCTCCAGAGTGTTCTCAGGGCTGCTGGGGACAGGATCTGTTCCTCTGGAAGGAAACCCAGTTTGTCTAGAGAATTAATCGAGTTTATACATTTATGGACTTAGGATAAAAAGGAAACATGAAGTACACAAAAGAAAAAGTCTTATAAATAACTCATTTAAGGAAACTAAACAGTTGGTGTCACTTTTAAAAGTATATGGATTTATGAGATGTAGGGAGACAAGGGTGAATAGGCTCGAGGGTTTCTAATCCAAGCCAATTAAAGTGACAGTTAACCCTGAGTATACTCCTTAAATGAAAGACATCAGGCTGCTACAATTAGTTGGTTTGATTCTTGTATTTTCTTGGAGATTATACAAGTAAAGATCAGTTACGTTAGTTAACAAGTTTTATTACAAAAATATATACAAAATCGGGATGAGTGGGGCTTCCAGGAATGCTTTAGGTATGCAAGTTTCTTTTTTGTAAAGCGAGAAACCAGATCTCTGGCATAGATAAGGACGTCATGGTGAAGTCCCCTAGAAGGTGACATAAACATGGGTGACTGTGATGGGTACCATGAGCCATGCTAAGGAAACACTGTTTCTCTGATACTTTGGCAGAAGTACAATGTCAAGTCTATCGATTGTGTAAGAGTTCCTTGAGGAAGGTTGCCCACTATTGTTATCCGCGTCACGTTCACAGCCTTTAAAGCGGGCGTTTTATGACAGCTGTGGCGGGGACACAGACCTGGCTTTCCCTTTGATTTTTCTGGGTGACATTGGACGCATGGTTTGACTTCAGGAATCCCAAACAGTGAGAAGTTGGGCTCCGTTTGTATTTTTCAACACTTTAAAGTCAAGCTCTCCCTTTTTGGGGGGGTGGGGTGGGGTGGGAGGAATCCTACTCTTCCTCGTTCCTGAAGGGGGTGTCTTTATTAAATCCTTCCCCTCAATATACAGCGATATCTATTGGAAAGAGGAGGTGGAGGGAACGTAAGGAGCCAGAGGTGGTGGATGACGCCAACGAAACAGCATCTCCAGACACAGTAAGACTGTTGGCACACGGGGATTCACAGAGACCGCGACAGCACGCCTAAGACCTGCACAGGTTCTAACCAAACCAAATCCATGTGCTGGAAAGAGGAACTGGATGCAAAGTCCTGCCTCTAACCCAGAAGCCACTTGCATTTGATACCTCCTGGGAAAGTGAAAATAGCTCTTCAGTGAGCACAGCAGCCCGGTGCTCCCTGCCCAGGAGTAGGTGGCCGGCACACAGTGGACTCCATGGTTTAGTTGTGTGCTTTTTGTTTTGTTCTTGTATTTTTTTTTTGCCTTATTTTTTTTTCAGTTTATTTAGATTTTTGGTTTTGGTTTTGTTACTTTTCCTCTTGAGAGAGGGAGGAGAGAAAGAACATAAAGTTGGGTGGACAAGGAGGTAATGGAGAATCAAGGGAGGGGAAAGTATGATTAAAATGTATTGTCCGAAAAAATTTTATTAAACATTAAAAAAAATTTTTATCCCAGCCTCTGTTTCCTCCTGACCTTCAGGATTCCCGTTTTCCCAGTGGGTGTATTTGTAATACCTGGTGTACCAGTCCACCATGAGTCAAAGGCTTTATTCTTTGCTGCAGCTTACTCCGCCTTAAAGCTGGCAGGGGCCCTCCTCATTTGTCCCCACCAACCAGGAGCTAAGGCAGAAGGTGGTTAGAGTGCCCCAGGGGAAATGACTGAGTCAGATTTTATATTCCTCCTGCTCCTGAGTAGTAGGCCTATCAGTTTGAGATAGGCTTACAGACTATTGTTTTTTTACGCTGCTGGAGGCTGTTAGCAAATTCAATGTCACTACCAGCATATCTTTCTGATAAACAAACAAACAAACTAGAAAATATTAAGGGTTTAATACGTGTTGTAGAGCAAATGTTATCTCTTCTAAATGGTTTCAGTTTTGCATGTCTGTGCCTGTCTGTGTATACAGGGTGGAGCTCAGGCAAGAAGTCAACTTCTAAGGCAGATCCCAGAGGGAAAACTTTCTATTATGATGATGAAAGTTATAATTCTAGGCAGTCTGAGCTGAGAGCCGCTGCTCCTCCTTCCGGCGTTTGGAAGTGTATGCCAGGCAGTACCATTGCAGTCAGGGTCTTGTGTTGCGTGGAAACTTCTAGATCATTCCAGTGAGGAAGAAACGAATAGAGACGTAATCAGGCATGGGTACAAGTGCCCACAGCGCTGAGCCCAGGGTTCAGTACATGGGTGTACAGGGGAAGAAAAAGAATTTTTAGCTTTTGAGTTCCTTCCATTTATAACACATAAATAACAACATCAAAGGGAAGTGTTTCGTGTGACTTCTTAAATAAGAAGAGTCCCAATATTACTTACTCGGTTTCCTCAGTAGGCGGAATGCTTTGTTCCCTAGGGGTTAATTCGTGAGACCACAGATAAGACAGAGGTGCTCACTCACAGGTGTCCCTCTGCCCTCTGCCTCTAAAAGGCATTTGGGGGTTTTGAAGGCATTCAGGGGTTTTGTTTTGTTTTTAAAGCTTGTCCCTAATTTCTGACTTAATGCTTGCTCAGACATTTTGCAGTGTTTTCTCTCTAAGTATTGTTTTGCGGAAGAATTTCAGAATGCGTAATTTCCACTCTTGAGAATTTTACAACTTCAGCAATATTTCTTCTCAGAAAAGAAAGTCTAAGCAAAGGCCGGGACTGTGACGTCAATTAGCTCTGGGGGAGAGCTACAATGGTGGATGGTTAGTCCCAGAATCCCTGACTCCCCAGAACGTATCGGGGTGCTCAGAACCTTTGCAGCAGAAGCAGCAACTTCGCTTCCCTAGAAGTTTTTGGTTCATTTGTTTTCAGTTTTCAGTGAAGACAAGAGGAAGGAAAGGAAGCCTTTGTTCCCCTGCTGCTCACAGGCCGAGAATTTGCTTGGCCTGGAAGTTCCACATTTGGCGCTCAGAAGGAGAAAAACCCTACACACCTGTGTTCAGAATTCCGGGAAACCTTACACACCTGTGTTCAGAATTCCACCGTGTCCTTCTTCTCGCACCTGAGTTTAGCAAGGATTTGTTTGCCATGTACTAAGATCTGCTTGTTTATGGGTGCCATTTACTTTGTCTTTTTTTTTAAAGCTTGTTCTGGAGCTATTACAAGTGAACAGCACCCAGTGTCACTTTTATATATGCCCCATCTCCGGGATGCCTGGCTGCCAAGGAGCATGAAGTCCCAGTGTAGCTGAGATAGCCAGGCGATTTGGGTTGTGAGTTCTGTTTTCTCTGTGCACTCACACCAGTTCCCAGACTCCGAATTTCAGCCCATTCTCACTTTAGTTTAGTTCAGTTTATTTGGGGTCATTTCCTCTAACTCTGTGATCACCTAGTAGTGTAGTGCTGGCCCCACGGTGTGGGCAACCATGGCTGTTGTGTGGTGTCTGCTCCACTTAGCTGCCCAGGTTGGACAGACGCTGTGTAATTGGGGTCTGTCCTTCCACTCTGTTTCCCCACTTGTCTGTTTGTCTGTCTGGCAGCAGTTTGCTGCTTTCAGTCTGAGTGTGCTTTAGCTGGTAATGGCAAGGGCTGTGAGTCAGCTGTATAATTTTCAAGCTGGAAGAGCAACTGAGCTGTCCAGAGATTCATCCATTCTCTTTCCTGACCAGGGCAGACTGAATCTACATGCTGATTTTCCTGCCTGGAACTCTTTTCCTTCCATTGGGGATGGAGGCATGCATGTGACTAGTCTGATACTCCCCACAAGCAACCCTCTTAATCTAAATGCCAACACCGTGTTTCTGTGAGACTTTGGGACCTATGACATCATGGACTCCAACTTGCTTTCTAGGCTCTCCCTCAATTTTTGCAGTTCTCCCTTCCCATCATGCTATCAGAGCTTCCTGCAAACCTGACAGATTGGGTGGTGGCCCATTTAGTTTTGTCAACTTGACTCAGGCCAAGGTCATCTAGGAGGAGAGGACTTCAACTGAAAGAATACCTCTATCCGACTGTCCCGTAAGCCCATAGGTCATTCTGATGGGAGTATTTTCTTGATGAATGATTGATGTGGGATACTCCAGCCCACTGTGGGCAATGCCACCTGTGGACAGGTGGTCCTGAGTTGTTAAGGAAGCTGAGTGAGAAAGCCAGTAAGCAGCCACATCCCTGTTTCTCTCTGGCTGTATCTTAGTTCCTGCCTTGAATTCCTGCCCAAATTTGCCTCTGGTAGACTGTACCTCGGAAGTGTAAGGCAAATTAACCAACTCTCCCAACCCCCAAGTTCGTTTTGGTCATGGTGTTTATCCTAGCAATAAAAAGCAAAGACAGGTGATGTGGGAGAGTCTTCTGTTTGTGTTGATTTCATTCGTTAATAAAGAAACTGTCTGGCCCATTTGATAGACCGCCCCTTAGGTGGGTGGAGTAGACAGAACAGGAAGAGGAAGTGAGGTAGAAGGATCAGTAAGATGCCACACCTCTCCTAAGTTAGGCAGACCGCCGTGCCTCTCCTCAGAGAGAAGCCAGACGAGATGAAGCTCCAGCCCAAGATGGACGTACGCTAGAATCTACCTGGTAAGGCACCACTTTGTGGTGCTACACAGATTATTAGAAATGGGTTAAAGCAAGATGTGAATAAGAGTCTGAAATTAATGGGCCAGGCAGTGTTTAAAAGAATATAATTTGTGTGATGTTATTTCAGGGCATAAGCTAGCCAGTGGCCGGGAGCTGGGCAGGATGAAAAGCAGGCCTGCCTGCAGCTCCTCACTACAGACAGGTGTGTCACTGGCAGTCTTGAGTGATGGTCCTTCCTCTCTTCTGACTAGTTTCCTCCTACACCCATGCCATCCAGGTGCTGATACGGGTACTAAATATGCATCTTTCTCATTTACTCACCTTCTTTGTAAAGCCTTCCCCGTCATGCTCTCTCCTCCATTTCTCTTCCTTGATTGAACTCTAATTTTAGCAACACATCCCACACCATGGCTTGTGATTCCGTTGGGATGGGTAAGGCTAGGGGCCAACTATCAAAAGCTTTCCTTTCCTAATCCTAATTCCTCTAGCACAGATGTTTTGAAACTGTTGTCTTAAATTCTTGCTTTTCTTCTGGGCCCTTCTGTTTTCTGTAAGGGCCTAAAATTTAGCATCTGCTTGCAGCTGTCTTTATGTTGGTCTTTAAGTCTTTTACGCGTCACCTTCTCACACATAAATATGCTAACAGAAACCAGGGGGAACACATGGGACAAAAGATGTGCCATATTTACTGGCCTGAAGCTCTTGGTGAACAACCTAGCTGGTGGTGGCAATTTTGGGGAGAGCCATTGGAACAAGCAGAACTATTGGGCTTTTGTATGTGGTACTGTAGACGTACTATCATAGTGTAAAGACTATATGACAGAGAATGTAGTTTCTTGGATGGATCCAAGACAACTTGACCTCCAGAATCATGCATTATGGGTAATGTATGTTTCCTACCATGGATTATTGATGTGTGCTCCTCATTCTTCTCTTCCACTTTCCAGCCACCAACTCATGACTGTCCAGTTGTTTAACCCCTAAGGACTTTCCTCTGCCCTTTAAACTGCTTCTCACATCTGCCACGAGGTCTGCGTATTCACCCAGTCAGGTTGTATTTAACAGTGCAACTCAAGTTTAATTTTCTAAATCCCAAGAACACGATACTTTACCCTTGACCTTAAAGTAAAGGTGGAGGTGTAGTTACCTGCAGGGATTGGCTTTGATAAGTGTCTTGGAGAATTAATTGTGAAGCCCATTTGATAATTTTTTACAGTTGTATTTATTTTTATGTTGTGTGTGTATTTTATCTACATATTTATTTGCATTACATGCAACCCTAGTGCTCATCAAGGCCAAAACAGGGTGTCAGATCCCCAGGAATTACAATTACAGACAGTTGTAACCCACCGTGTAGGTTCTGGGAATAACTCGGTCCTCTGCAAGAGCAGCAAATGTTCTTAACCTCTGAGCCATCTTCCCATCCCCCACTAGAGAATTTCAGTTTTAGATTATATTCCAATGGCTAATTTAACATGTGCCCCTTTCCTTTGGCAAGCTTACATCCAACCAAAAAATACGTAACGATTCATTGCCTGTTTTCATAATCTTGAGAGACTACTACCAGGTTTATGATGAAACAAGGGACAGCAAAGATAAGAGAACCAGTTTCATCACTTAATTGAGTGGGTGGGAAATTACAGCTATACTATCCACGTGTTAAGGGTTAATAGATACTTCCTCACTTTCTGGATACAGCCCAGTGGGAAACTACCCATTGGCTGGTGATTCAGGTCATCTGATCAACCTGTAAGAACAGCAGCTTCTTGGCTCTCCATTGCTTTCTGCTCAGTTTTCCATCTCCCCTCTCCTCCACCGGCACTTTATTCTAGCCCCGAGGAGGACAGCATCCCAAGTGGGATGGAATCAGCCTGTTGAAGTGCCCTCCCCCACTCCTGTTGGCTAGTTCCCTTAAGGTTGACTACTTTTACATCCTGGATGATAGGGAAATACAGCAGTATGTGACCATTAACACCCTATATAGTGTCCTTGTATATTTTTCACGAAGGCACGACAGTGCGCTGTTTCCCGGTGTTCCATAACAACTCTCTGTTCTGAGGAACAGTAGAGAAAACGGAAGTAGTGTGTGTGTGTGTGTGTGTGTGTGTGTGTGTGTGTGTGTGTGTGTGTGTGTGTAGGGACTACAGAAGGAGGTGGATTATAACCTTCTTAAATTAGGGTAGGCATTCTGACTTCTGAGTATCAACATGGTAGTCTTAAGAGATCAGAGGCAACTTCAAAGGCCCATCTGGGTTTCCTTTCCCTTTAAAATACACTGGACTTCTTAGGGAGGTTCCCAAGGAAAGGCCATGGAAGGAAGAAAGGCATTCTTTGGCTTATTCATGATAGAAAGGAAATGAGACATTTCAAATGTCAGGTCTTTAGTTTTAATGGTCTTGGCTGAATTACTATCTCTAACAATTACATGGTGACTAATCGGTTTTAGTTCACGTATGGTTAGAATTGCTTCTGTAAAGGTCTTTTCTCCTTGCATTGATGTAGAAGACGTACCTGGTGTTATTTAGGGATGTAGGATGCAAGAACAGAAGCTTGCTTACCTTTGGCCTGCTTCCAGTCCTGGGTGAGTGAAGAATTCCTAGCGGGTCTTCCTGGTAAGGTGGGCATTGCGGCCTTTGCAGAAAGTGCTCCCAGAATGCTGTTCACCTAGAAAGCCCCCCTGAGTTCTACCAGGAAATTCTGCTGATAGCATTTACCCACGCAGACGTAGAAAACCATCTGCCATTACAACCACCTGTTTATTCCCGCACTGATTTAGTTTTCTATTAATTTTTGGCCTGCAAATCGTGCGAGTTTGTTTTGTCAACCAAACACAAACCTAAAGATGTCTCTGAAGAGAGTATCTTAGTTGAGAAAATGCCTAAGATTTGGCTTGTAGGCAAGCCTGTAGGATATTTTCTTAATTACTGATTGCTGTGGGAAGTCCCAGGCCATTGTGGGCCATGCGGCCCCTGGGCAGGTGCTCCTGGGTGTAGAAGAAAGGCTGGACAAGACAACAGCATTCTTCTATGGCAGTGGTTCTCAGCCTCCATAATGCAACCCTTTGGTACAGCTCCTCGTGTTGTGGTGACCCCCAACCATAAAGTTAATTTCATTGCTACGACATTATTTTGCTACTTTATGAATCAGGTAAAGATCTGTGTTTTCTGATGGTCTTAGACGATCTCTGTGAAAGGGGCATTTGAACCCCAAAGGGTTGGTGACCCACGGCTTGAGAACTATTGCTCTATGGCCTCTGCATCAGTTTCTGCCTTGAGTCTCTACCTTAACTTTCCTAGATGATGGGCTTAAGATATAAGATGAAATAAACCCTTTCCTGCCCAAGTTGCCTTTGGTCATGGTCTTCATCACAGTAACAGAAACCCTAACTAAGATACGAATTAAGCCCAGACAGATGTTACCATGAAAACTCTCTTATCTTGTTTTCCCTGCCCACGGAGAGACAAGAAGTGTGGTCTGTTAGGAAACCTTGTTCAGTGAAAAACTAGAGAAGGCCGAGATAGACATCGGGCTCTTTGGGGGCTGAATGAGCAATAACTATGGTCCTCTAACCATCCAGCAGGTCCCTAATTAGACTGTTTGACCTGTTGTGAGCTTCATGCTCAGGGTGGCTTTTCACATTGCAAGGCAGGCTAGGGATTTTCCTAGGCAGATGTTGGAGACATCAGTGACCAAGCAGGCAGGTGAAAGTTATCCTTTTTGAGTTTATTTTATTTTAGTAAATTACAGTCTGTTCCTTCTAGACACATACTCTGCATGTATGGTTGCTTGGGATTTATTGAGTTCTGAAGCTGTACTGGAAGACCCAGTGTTTCTTTCCTTTTATGAATGAAGGTTTGATTCTGCCTGATTTCATGGCCAGCATTCTGAAAAGCCTACTCTCCATTTTCAGCATGACTCCTCGGTGACTTTCAGAAAACGTGTGGAAGTCATTCTCTCGTATTTAATTGTTTTTTTTTAATCAGATCAATGGTGTATTTGCTTTTATGAGTAAATTATCAGTTAAATTGTTTTAGTTGATTCTTTAGAATTCACAGTGGTGCTTGGTAATGGAGTAGTGTGATGTTCTAACGTATTGTCCTTGTATCATTTTTAAATCAGGATAAACCTCTCCTCAAACATCCCTCCTTCGTGTTGAAGACTTTCAAAGTCCTTTCTGCCCTCTGAAATGCACAGTTCATTCACAGTATCAGTCCTCATGCTGCTGTGGAGTAGCACGCCAAAGCCTCTTCCTCCTGTTTAATTGTGGCTTAGCTCTGTATGATAACCCTTCCCCCCCACCCCCATCCTTTCTCCTCTCCCCAGCCTCTGTAGCCATCATTCTGCTCTCAGATCTACGGCGAGATCGACTGTTTCAGATTTTACTTAGGGTTAGCGTCACTTCTGTGTCTTATTTCCCTTACCATAAAACCTCTAGTTCCATCTGTGATGTTGTAAATAATACAATGCCATTTTTAGTAGCTAAATAGTATTCCACTGGGGTGTGTGTGTGTGTGTGTGTGTGTGTGTGTGTGTGTGTGTAAACATTTTCCTCACCCATTCATCACTTCAATGGCATTTAGTTTGTCACTGGTTGTTGGCCTTGATGAACAGTTAGTGATGTAATCAAGGAAGTGTAGATGTTGCTTTGACATACTGGTTTTATTTCCTTTAGATGGAGTGTGATTATTAGGTCATATGATAGCTCTTTTTGTTTATGGGTTTTTTGTTGTTGTTATGGAGTCTCACTATCTAGGCCAGGCTATCCTCCAGCTTTGGATCCTCCTGCCTCAGGTCCCCAAGTGCTGGGATTCTACATGCGACTCACATGCTAGACTCTTGTTGTTATATTTTGGTTGTGAGCGTAGCCTTTAATGGCTAAGCCGTCTCTCCAGCCCTGGACTCTCATTTTTAATATTTAAAAGAACCCCATCATGTTTTCCATTGTGCCTGTCAAAATCCCTTCTTTTTGCTGGCTGTAGTGGTACACACTTCCAGTCCCAGTGCCCAGGAGGCACAGTGATCATGAGTTGGAGTCTAGCCTGGGCCTCCGTAGTGAGACCCTGTTTCACAAACACAAAGATTAACTCCCGTTCATCATTTCTTGCACAGTGTGGCGTTGAACCTAAGGTCATGTGCATGCCAGGCTGTCTCTAAGCTTTTACTCCTCCTCCTCAGAATCCATTCTTTAGGGGAACAATTTATAAAGCAGGATTTATTTAATCCTTCTTTTTCAAGCTAATGGGGTTTTTACCTCCACTAGTTCAGTGTACGCTAATTAGAGTAACCCACAGGCACCTTTTACTAGAGCATAGCAGAGTCACACGGCAAAATAGCAAGAATTTGGTAATTAGGTTGCTTGAGGATGGGCACGGAAACTCAAAGCAGTATGGCACATTGAAGAGATGGACCGTGTTTGGAGGTTCTGACGTTATTATCTGGCAGATCTCAGTTCAGAATGCAGCCCTGCTGCCTACTTGACTGTGTGTCACTGCACAGTGCTTAAACGCTCCAAAGACACAGTTCCCTAATCTTTGCAATGAGAGAACAGTGTTCTACCTGTCTGTCTGTTGAGTTCAATAGAAAGCAGGACATAACATGCATCGCTTAGCAAATGGACACTTCTTTATGCTATGAGTTTGCAGACTGTCTATGAGTTGTTTTGTTTTGTGTGTTTGTTCATGTTGATGGCACCAGAGACTGATCACAGATCCTTTTGCATCTAAGATCTGTGTTCTCAGCCCAGATTCAGTGACTTCTAAATAGTTCATCTTTAAAATTACACACACACACACACACACACACACACACATTTGAACAAGTCAAACCCTCTTGTTCTCTCTCAGGCATCTGCCTGTCTTCAGCTAACTCTGGGGAGTGTTGATATTTAGGTAAAATTTAACTTGAACTTTGTGCTATAGAGGAGACACTAGTCCCATGGTCCTCCTTGTGTGAATTTGGGACCCTCTTGTCCTTCCTGGAATCTGAACTCTGGGAACTCCTATACCCTAATTGGCAGCCCAGCAGGAAGACCCAGGTTCCTTACCTGCTTCCCTTACTGGGAAAGTATTCTGAAAATAAATATGGATGACAGTCAGATATCATACAGTAAATCAATTATATATTCAGAAGTACAGATCATTGATCTCTTCCTTTTATTAACAGTAAATACATATGGAAAACCTACTTTTAGTTCCAAGTAGTCACCTAATTAACAATAACCCAGATGTTTTCTTCTGATCAGAACAAGGCCATGCCCAGCATGCCCCATCAGAACCAGACAGGATCAGGGATAGCAAGGACCCAGTCTTGGAATGCATATGTCTGCTAGTACATACACTTGCCCCTGCTGTGTGCCCACAGAGAATCTAGGAGCTGAGCTAGAAGAGGCCGAGCCACAGCTGTCATCCCCAGGCTGACACATATTATTTTATCCAGGACTCTGCATGTTAGGCAAGTGTTCTACCTCTGAACCACAGCCTAGCCCTTCATCCCTGCAGATGGATTTTTCTTTGTCAGCTCCTAAATAACGACATGGAGACTTACTATTAATTATGAAAGTCCAGCCTTAGCCTAGGCTTGTTTTTAACTAGCTCTTATAGCTTAACCCATTTCTATTCTTCTACATCTGCCACATGCCACCCATCCTGTTTCCAGTGCGTCTCCTGGCATCTCCTCTGTGAGCCTAGATTCGTTTCTAGTTCCTCCCTTTGCCCGGAAGTCCTGCCTATTCTTCTTGCCCAGCTTTTGGCTGCCTTTTAGCTCTTTATTACACCAATCGGCAGTACACCTTCCCACAGTGTACAGATATCCTCTAACACATCCCTGGTGTCATTCAATAGCCACCATCCTCTGTCCTGTGGTTAATACCAATCACCTTGTGCTATGGGATGGTATCTTGGGCACGGATCACATCCCATTTAAAAGAAAAGTCAGGCTTACCTACTTCTGTCTATGGTTACAAGCTGTCTTGTTGGTCAGAGCTTGGGAGATGGGGGTTAATGACTGCCCCTTTCTAGTCTCCCAATCCAACTCCGAGAAGAAGAGGGTAGGTAACTGGAGATACTCAGAGACTTGAGAGAAGAAAGGCAAGATCCTTGTGTGACATCTGTATCAGAGCAGGGGACAGGACTGAGTACCATTTTTTTAAACACTTAGAAACTGGTGCCTTTAGTCCTTAGAGGAAAGCCAGTGGTGTATGGGCAACATGTGAATTCACTTGCCTGCCAGTGAAAGGCGTGAATCACAGGGGGGAAGGGTGTGATCTCAGGCAGGGCAGTCTGGGATTTGGATGAAGCAAGGCCCAGTTCAGGTTCAGCTCTTAAGGAAGTAGAATTTCCTCACTCTTTGTTTATTCTTCCAGGAACTCCCCTCCTAAAAGAGTCTCTTTAGATGAAGAAGTATTTGCATGACAACTTAGCAGGGACCCAGAATGGTGGGAGGAAGGAAAAGGACCAGAAGAAAGAGTCTCTGAGTTCTCAGCTCAAGTTGTGCCCTTAGGGTGCCATGGCAAAACTAGGTGCAGAAAGTGGAGTCTGCAGTGGGCAGGGGAAATAGCTAGCAAGATAAAAAGAGTATATTTATTGTATATGTGTGCCATTGACACTTTCTGCTGTGTAGTTTAGTTTTTCTTTTATATGCCTTGCATTTTTGTCTGTAGTTGTAAATGTCTGGCATCGATATTTGAAATCTTCATTGAGTATCTAGCAAGTATTTAAGTTCGTGTGTTCAAACTTTGTGTGTAAGGGTTGCTCTTGGCTTAATATGTTTATCACTTAGAAAATAGAAAGGAGACTATACCTGCCCTTCTGCACATTGGCTGTGAGGACAGTTTGGGTCCTACTCACTGTCCTCAGGCCCTTTAACTTCCTCAAAAGTCTTGCGTGGGGAGAGGGGTTTCCTTCCAGAAGCTCGCGAAGAGGCAGTATCTGGTGTGTGCGCTTCAGACACCATCCTAGGTGTCCTCCTACAGGAGAGCAAAGCCCGAGAAGCCCCTGACTGCAGGCTCTGCAAGATGTGCTCCAGTGAAGGATTCTGACTGCCACAGCATTCTCACAGGGGTCAAAGTTCACAAGGTCTACCAGAGGGATAGGCAGCTTGTGGCAAATCTCATCTAGATGTCTCCAGAAGCCATGGATCTAGCTTAGAAGTGTGTAGCTCTGGATGAAACTCTTAACTTTATTACATATTAAGAGAGGTCTCTTTTTAAAGAGTATCCTAAATCAAATAGTCAACTACTTTCAGATATTCTTCAGAATCTGGACACCGTTTCAAAAGCCTAGTGATTGCTAAATTACTGTATATTAAGATGACGATATCGTGTGACTTCATGCAAGTTAATTTTGAGTCTCAGGAGATATGTTTCTTAAAATGTGCAAATAAATTGATTATACATTTATCCACATTTCAGGTACTGCTGAGTAAAGTTCTTTCATTTCATGTTGAAAGAAGGGGTTTTTTGGGTGTGTTTGGTTTTTGTCTTAAAATGAATAGATCTTTTTTTCCCTGCAAGTTAAATTTTACATCGCAGTAGCTCAGGATAATCTTTGTTTAATCTCGGCGTCTTTATTTTATTTATTTGTTTTATTTTTGTGGCTCACATAGCCTCTGATGGGTACTTGACCCCCTTGCGTCCACTCTGACACACTCTGGTTTTTGCTTCCAGCAGTCTCTGGTCCCAGCGCACCCCATGGCCCCTCCCAGTCCCAGCACCAGCAGCAGTAACAACAACAGTAGCAGCAGTAGCAACTCAGGATGGGATCAGCTGAGCAAGACCAACCTCTACATCCGAGGCCTGCCCCCCAACACCACTGATCAAGACCTGGTCAAGCTCTGTCAACCGTGAGTATAATTGCTCTGAGTGCCTCAGCTGCTGAAGACTTCCGTGGTCATAGCCATAGAGGATAGAAGTTATGTTGCAGGAGATGGGCGTAGGATAAAAACGTGAGACCCGCTAAGCGCTAAGCTCTTGGGCATTTTCTCAGTATTCAGAATGCCTACATGGAGATGAAGTTAGAACATATTCTTGATACAATTTGACTTGGCGTGTGAAAAGTAAAATAAGAATTTTTTTAAAAAATTGATGGCTTGGTCTTTTTTTAAGAGTATTCCTCTTTCATGGAAGCCCGCAAGGGGCCCATCAATTCTGTGAGAGAAATCTGCTGACATTATTTGTCAGAAAGTGATCAACAAGCTGGCCTTGTCTTGAGTGGGTGTCAACTCTGGGTTCATGCAGGGTAGTATCCCTATACTTTCATGGGCACCTGGAGCTCTGCGGTGTATATCATTCACCGGTTTTTCCTTTGGAAATAAGAACACCTCCACTTCCTGCATCTTCAAAGAAGGATGCATGTGCTATAGGTTCCAAAGTAAATTCGCATCTTCTATTAATGTTGATAAATAGAATATAAATGTCTTATTCCTTGCAATTACATTGTTGCAGCTAAGTAACAAAATACTAAAATAAACCAAGGAGCCAGAAGTACCTTTGAGAGAAAAGATCATTGCGGAAAGAGTTAAAAACATCAGATCTCATTGAGCACTGCTTACACATAACAGCACTTTGTATTTATCCGACGACAGTAATGGTCTTTTACAAAAGGAAATTCTGAGCCAGGTGGTGGTGGCACACACCTTTAATCCCAGCACGATGGAGGCAGAGGCAGGCAGATCTCTGTGACTTCGAAGCCAGCCTGGTCTACAGAGCAAGTTCCAGAACAGGAACCAAAGCTACACAGAGAAACCCTGTCTCGAAAAACAAACAAACAAACCAAAAAAAACTAAAGAAATTCTGCATAACTACATTGAGCCGCCTGCTAGAGAGTGTTGCCCGTTGCCTTCAAAATGTCTTGCTTGACAGCATCTCATTTCTGTAGTTCTGAGTAAAGCTCAGATTCATTTCTCATTTGGGGGTGGGGGAAAGAAAAAATATTCAAAACTAATGAGCATTATTTCCAAACTGAAGCTAAAGCTATAGTCTGGCGTTGGTTTGCTTTGTTTTGAGAAGCAGGGTGGGGCTGGTGTGTGGTGCTCCTCCAGGTTCTCGAGGGTTGTGCAGAAGGCCATCTCAATCAAGTTGAGTTTCTTGTGCCTTTTCCTTATCGCTCTTCCGGTCCAGTCCTTCTGGAATCTGGGAGAATGCATCACGTCCCACACTGAGGTCTGATCTGAGAGGAAGTCTAGCTCTTGGGAGTTGGGAACTCTGCCAGGCATGCCCTGCCCCGCTGCAGCCGTCAAGACAGTGAATAGGCCTTTGGCTATCTTGTCTGCTACTGGCCTTTCATTGGCGTCTTCTGATGCTTCTGCAGCATAATTACAGGTGGATAGAGCGCCGTAGAGTCTAAGAAGCTAAAAATACACCGTAGGAACAAGGGGATGAAGCAAATTCTGTCTTGAGGTTTAAAAGGAGAGGATTTCAGAAGGAATCTCTTCCTCAGCTGGTTTTAAGTTATGTAAGAGTTGATGTCAAGGAGAAAGCACAGGAGCCATAAAATGATAGATCCATATGCCATGCTTTATAAACAGGAAATATACTTCAAAATTAGGGCCGTTAGTTTTTTTTTTATTGAACCAAATCATTTTCTAAAAATGATTTTTTTTCCTAGACCACTTACTCCATTTTTGCTGTTGGTATCTTTGATATGTGTAGGTTTTCTAAATATCTGTAACCACTATTCTCTTTGCTGTTATCATTAGTAGTGGTAACTTAGCCATTCTCATCAAGTCTTGCCATTTATAGATGGAGGCTCTTGCAAGATCCCAGGTTTGGTATTAAATGCTGATGATCATTTTGGCAGCTGTATCTATGGAGGCAAGACACAACATTGATGGGGGATGCTGCCTCAAAATCTGCCACCAGCTTTGTTCTACTTCACCCAGAGAATTGAATAAATACAGACTCTTACTTGCTGACCATGTGTGTCTTACAATATAGAGAAAGACTTAGAGCAACATTTGTGCTCTGACCTTGACTTACTTATGAGAAACCATAACTAGTTGGTGGCTTGGAAGTGATGCCAACTTTATGGCCGAGTGGCTTCCTTTAGGACCTAGGAAGTCCTTTAAGCATAGAGATTATAGAAGAATATAGGAAACGTTGCAGAAAGGGTAGATAAATCCATACCTCTGAATAGTGGGGGCAGAAACATTTTAAAAGTGCAAACTTAGCACTAATTGACCTGGGCACTGGAGATGGGGAGGTAGGGCTGGGGAGGTGGGATGGGGGTCAGCCACAATTGAAATCAATGATTTGTTTCTTCTGAGATTTAACTCTGCTCCAGTTGTCTGAAAATGGAAAAAGATGCCAAGAATGTTTGTTCCATAAAAAATAATGTGTGGAGCTCAGAAGCAAGTATTGCAAAGATTTTATACACTGGAGAGGAAAACGAAGTAGTTTTTGGAAGTAGAACATGGGACGGCTAGAAGGTTAGGAGAGCTGACAGTGGAAAGGTAATTGTTGTGGTGTGAAGAGTTCTGATGGTAAAGTCAGGCTCCCCAACGCAGTGCTCACGACACTGGGTAATGCAGATCACCATGGTTAAGATGGGGAGGGGGCGTGGACCATAGCACATCAGCTGGGAAGCCAGCAAGATTAGGCAACTGAAAACCAGCAAGGGGGCTCTGACTCTGGACATGGCGGTCATGGTCAAGAGATGTGGGCTGCAAGTAGATACATCTGCAGGAGTGCTTTAGGGAAGACACCAAAGTTCTAAATTGTGAAATGTGGGTGGAAATGCGGGGAGCGTGTAACTCCAGGCTGCCTCAGGGTTCCTCCATTTCTACTAGCCGATCTACTCAAGAAGAGTCTGTCAGCGCGGAAGCCCATCAAGTTTAGGAGATGAAGTGCCTCAGGGAGCAGAAGAGACCAGTTTGTCAGACCTGGGCCACAGATACTCTTCATTCTCCCCGTTTTCCGAAGCCAAGCCAATCAAATACGAGCTTGAATGTTCTGATATATTAATAAGATGGTTCTTTCATCTCGCAGTCCTGTGCTGAGCTAATAGAATTCCAGGGGCTCGCTTCCTCGCGTGCTCAGGGTCTCAGCTGCCCTTGTTGTGCCTTTCATATTGTCACTGGTGCCCGTCTCTGTCCAAGTCTCGCCCTCTTTCATCTGTTCACAGCACCGCTCCACACTCTCAACTTACGCATTTTCTACTAGAGTGTCTTATCTCAGCCCCAGATTCACTGGTATCATCCTTACCTCAAAACTGTGACTTAGCTGATTGATTTCCTCCACTGCAAAGATTTCGCGTTGTTCCGGACCACCCCCTGTTGTCCTTTGGTCTTCAAGTAACTTCTCCCTTCTGGTCACATCACACATTCTGGGCGTTGCCTTCCTTGCTTCTTACGGTGTGGGGTGTGGCGGGAAAGGACGTTTGCTCTCCTTGCTACCTCACCTGAAATTGTTCTCCACTTTCCCCCTCAATCCTACGAGGCCGTGGTCAGGCTTTCCCTGCCTCCTTCATGCTTGGACCATGCTAAGACCGTGCACCTTCTTTTTTTTTTTTTTTTTTTTTTTTGGTTTTTCGAGACAGGGTTTCCCTGTAGTTTCTAGAGCCTGTCCTGGAACTAGCTCTTGTAGACCAGGCTGGCCTCGAACTCACAGAGATCCGCCTGCCTCTGCCTCCCGAGTGCTGGGATTAAAGGCGTGCGCCACCACCGCCCGGCTGACCGTGCACCTTCTTATCATGTATGCATCATCACTCACGGTCTGCATTTCATCCCCGTGCTGTCCCGCTCTCCACATGCCTGTTACGTTAGTTGGCAGCGTGGCTCATGCTAACAGTGTCTTACCTCTGCAGATTCCTCGCCTGCCTTATAAAGACAGGATAGTGGGGCTGCAAACTTTGGAACCGCCAGTGTCATCTACTACCTACAGGGCTAGGCAGATGTCTAGTGATTCAGTCCGTAACCTGAAAAGTAGGTCAGTGCTTTTCATTACAGAGTTGTTATAAAAAAAAAAAAAATTGAAATCCAGGTTATATCTCCTCTATTAGTGTGCTTGGGACAAGAAATATTTTACGTGTCAGGCTTTTGGAATATCTTTATATATACAATGAGATATCTGGGGGAAGGGACCCAAGTCTGTACACAAAATTTAGTTATATTTCCTATAAACACATACCCATATTATGAAAGTAACTTTATACAGTGTTTTCAGTGTGTCTGCATTTTGACTGTGACCTACCACATAGGATTTTCTACTGTGGTATAATGTCCGTGTGCAAAAAAAAAAAAAAAAAAAATTAGATTTTTGTCCCACTTTGGAGTTTGCGTTTTTTGAGTAGTAAAAGAAAGACAGCTGATCCAGTCCCTGTCACCAAATACATATTGATCCTTCTTTTTGTCAAAACCCTATTAGGAAAAGCTTTAAGTGTGTATATTCTTACATTCAATAGTAAAGAGTAGAAAAGAACCCCACCAGATTGTGATTTTGAAACTGGGGGAGCCAAGGAAGTAGTTAGAATAAACATAACTCAAGCGTCCTCTTCCTTCAGGCTTTTGTTGGGTACTTGTAGATGGCTGGTTTCAGGGTCACGCAACCTTCCTCATTCCTTCCTGGTTATTATTTTTACTACGGCGTGGGAAATTCTCCAGTGTGTCCACACTTTTATTTAGAAGATGGACCAACTGTTTGGAGTGGCATATGGTGGTCTGTCCCTCCAAGCCCAGCATTTGAGAGGTGAAGCCGTACAGCAGCAGGGGTTCCTAGGCCAGCGTGGGCTACAGTGAGGGCGTCTTAAGCTGACTAAGCAAACAAAAACAGTATCCGGGTGCACAGTTTGTCCCACATGGCATCCTGATTTCTGGTAGGAGCCCAGGCCAGCTGGCTGAGAGACTGTTGCAGCTCAGGCTCTGTTGCAAGGTCCAGGGCTCTCGCTGTCTCAAGAAGGTGTTTGAGCTGAAGGGCCATGAAGGGCCATGTGTGGATTATCAACAGTGCTCCTCCCATGCCAGCATTGCTTTCTTTCTTCCTAACCCTACCGCCCACCGCTTTTCTTGACTCGGTAGCCCTCTAATTTGTTTATCTGAGCCTGGAACTGACTCTACCCTCTGACATGCC
The DNA here is from genome assembly GCF_903992535.2 of Arvicola amphibius. Classification (NCBI taxonomy): domain Eukaryota; kingdom Metazoa; phylum Chordata; class Mammalia; order Rodentia; family Cricetidae; genus Arvicola; species Arvicola amphibius. The sequence goes on from NC_052053.1 coordinate 22,301,364, forward strand.
AGACTCTTACCAATCGAAAGGGATGTCCTTAAAATAGAATCACCTTTCACTGGTCTTGATGCCCAATGCATTTTGATTTCCTCTCTGCTTTTGGTTCTCTGCAAGTTGTCCCGGTCATTGGATACATTACAGTTCTTTGAAAGTGAATTAGAAAAGCAAGACAAGTCAGCAGAAGTAGACAGGAATAGCCACCCATCATTTGAGAAAGAATTGAGCAAACATTTTCCCCCTATGGCACTGTGCGAGAAAACCCGAGGAGAACTCAGGTTTACATGATATGAGGGCACAGAGTAGCTTCCAAGCCTGAGGCAGAATTTGGGTCTTAAATGACACAGAGCATGTCAGGAAGGGCAGATGCTGGTGCCCAAAAGTTCTAGCATTCTGAGACTGCTGGTGCTTCAAACACAGAGGAAAAAGGAAGTAAAAGCTTGTTGATACACAGCTGGGTATCCTGCAGTTCCTGTTAGTTACCCAGGGCTCCAGATGAGCGAGAAGAGAGAAAAAGGAGGAGACACTGGTGGGAACGTATATCTGTACCTTGGCTCCGAAGCCAAAGGGTCTGAAGTTGATTCTTCACAGGGGACTTAGCTCCTGTAGGAGAGGAGGAGAAGCATCGTTTCTCCATCCGTTGCTCTCTCCCAGATGGTGGGTCTGAGCCCAGGAGGAAGGCTTGCTTAGAGGAGAGGATGCTCATGTGAAAGAGGAGGTGGCTTCCATGAGAGCTATAAAAGGGATCCCAGCGGCTATGGCGTAGGACAGTAAGGAGTATGGCGGGGTCTGTCCCCCTGTTGTGACACAGAGACAGTAGGACAGTAGGACGTAGGGCTGGGCTTGTCCCCCTGTTGTGACACAGAACAGTAGGGACTATGACAGAGCGTGTCCACGGGCTATGTTATGGGACAGTAAGGAATATGGCTGTGTCTTTCCAGTGGGGACATCATTGAAAATGACTGTAAGAGCCCAGCTCTTGGTACGGGAAAAGCCCGAGATGTGCTGAGAGAGCACAGGAAAGGGCCAGCTTTTAAGGGCTCCCTCTTGGAACCCAGGCTCTAGCATCCTACCATGTTCCTATGGTGACCATACTCTCCGCGTGAGATTCACAAATAAGGCCAATTAACCACTGTTCTGAAACAACTGGTTTGTCAGGCACTGATTTAAAGAAAAAGTCTAAGTTGGACTTGGCAGGTAACTAATTTGGTATGGACATTTGTCACCATGTCTGATGACCAAAGTTTGATCCCCGGTGGTGATCTACATGGTGGTAGAAAAGCACCCACTACTGAAAGTTGTCCTTTGATCTCCACACATGTGCACCTGTGTGCAGGCACACACACATACACACACACAAATGTAATAAAAAAAATTTAGTCTGTTTAGATGCAGAAAGTTTTAAGTTGCTCTAATTGTCTAAATACATAAAGGAAGCCAACGAGATAAAATAGCAACCTGGAGTAATCCCACTGTCTGCATCTCCATCACGTCTAACTAGAGAATATCTTAAGCTTTCTCCTCTGGAATATTTCTCTTCTGCCCTGGGAATAAGTGACTGTTGCTTTATCCCAAAATGAGTAGGTTTCTGCTACAGTTGCTGCTTTGTAGCATTGTTAATAAAAACAAATGATTATATTGTCACCATTCATGTCTTGGGGTTTTCCAGGCTTACGTGTTCCCAGCCTACTGAAAACCAAACCTTTCATTTTTATTTCTTAGATTTCTTTGAAGGGAAGGGAGGAAAAAGCAACAGACAATATTAGGAAAATAGTTCTTGTTAAATGTGCCCCTTAAAAGTTGTCTACAGCCTCCCAAGGGTGCGCTTGATTTATCTAAAAGATTCGCAATACAAAATAAAAAACAAAGTAGAATACTCTTGACAGTAGTTCTGGAACTGTGCTCATTAGCATAATAGAGAACACGCAGCACACAACACAGTAAGGGCTCATGCCAAGGTACCAAAGCATCCTGCCCGTTGTTTTGACTCTCTCTTCATTTTACAAAGAAGTGACAATGTGCCAAGCCAAACTGTTGAGTTAGGAATTGTAACTTAATTCTGTTCTCCTGGCCAGTATGTCTGAGATTCCCAGTAGTTGAAGAATTGAACAGATGCCATATTTGAGACTGGGAAAAAATAGATAATCTTCATAAATTTTTTCTAGCCAAAACATAGTTAAGAACTTGGGTACAATATTGTGTTTCATCGGCTCTTCCTCCATTTGTCTCTGGTTCAGCCATGTATTTAACCACCTCAGGTGCTGCTTTCCTTCCTCCTGGGGGAGAATTTTGGAAGTGTAAGAAACACTTTATATACAACAGACATTTTACTAATATACTACTCTAAAGACTGTTGGAATTCACAAAAATAGCTGTAGTATTAGAAAAAAGAATCCCCAGGAAATAAAATGCATGTTTCCAAATAGAAAACTCTTTCGCTTCGGCCTCTATTACCATGTCTTTGATTTTATAATTAGAACTGTTTATTTTTAGGATGAAGGCAATTCTCTAAAGTCAACATGGTGTTTAATCCTTGAGAGTTGCCCTGTACAAACACAGAGTAAAACCTTACTGAAACACAGGTCCTGTGGGGGGGGGGGGGATGAGCCTGGCCACCTTCAGGCTACATGACTTGCCTCCCGCTGCTAAGACCTCCTGCCGTCCAAGTACATGCTGCAGCACCGTTTAGAAATAGTGGTACCTGCAGCATTTCCAGTGTCCTCTTGAGTGGCTGAAACCTCCAATGCTCATGTTTGCGAGGTGCCTACTATGTGCGTGTATTTGACATTTTGGCAGAACTCGGTTGAATTATTTTCTGATTTATCCTTTGTCAGATAGTTGGTAACCTTGGGTACCTACTGTTCATTTTTTGCCAGTTGTCTTTGGGGGTGCTTCTTAGGATAACGAGGAGAAAGCGCCATCTTGCCCGGCAGTGTCCAAACTACACAGGCATCTGGCACCCCACCTTCACTACTGGCCTTAGTAGAATGTACCTGGGAAGCCTGAACAAAATGATCATACCACACAGGTGTGTCAACTCCGCCTGTCTTCCGTGGGCTGTTAGACACCTATGCCTTGTTTGTTTATGTGAACCTTGGCTTTGTGTAGCAACGCCTTGGAGGTGTTTGACCGGTATATTAAGGTAAATGTGTATATTGTCATTTGGAGTGAAAACCTTGGAAATCTCTACCTGCCAGTTATGGTTTTACTCACAGAGTGTCCTTATTGAGTTGCCATGAATCTCAGAAATTTACAACCCCTCCTCTGACCTTTTCCCCACCTCCAGTTCATATAAACGTACAAGGGTGAGAGAAGAACGAGGAATGTATGTGTTCTGTGGGTGCAGAGCTGGAGAGAGGTCTGATATAATGCACACGAGGGTGACTAGTGTTGATAGTGTGGTGTATTTTAAAAATACACATTCTCGGGCATTCATTTAGCCGTTCCTGTCACAAAGGCGTGTGGATATGCTAATTACACTCAGTAGGTCATTATATAAAGACCTGAAAGATCATGTGGCAGTTGGCAAATGTGCTTAATTATTTTGATGGGTCAAACAAAACTGAACTTGAGGAAACACGTGTGGCAAATCCATGTGTTATATATAAATGTCTAAATGATCCTTGCTGCCAGAGTTTATATTTAATTCTTGCTGGTTGCTGGTTGGTATGCAGAAATGACTTATTCAGTCCTCGGAGACAGTTTGCATCTGGTAATGCTGCCTAAGTTTTAAGAAGTTGGAGGAGACCTCCTTCTTATTGATCAGGATCTTACAGCAAGCATGGTTGAGCCGAAACTTGGACTCTGACTCTTCGGACTCCAAAATGCATGCTCTGAGGGCTGTTTTCTGAATGCATTCCTCATCTCTCTGCTTGCTCTCATCGCCGGGGTCTATGTGTTTCCATTTGCCGCCACCTACAGAGACTTGTTCCTGAAGGCCCCTGAAAGAGCCATCATAGATTTAGCAAGATTTTTAGGAAAAAAATAGGCCTCCTTAAGTCCACTTAACCAGTCAGCAGAATCAGAAGCTCAGAGCAGAGGCACGAGAAAATAGGCAGAATCTGTCTTTCCTGATACGTAACAGAGCCATCCCCTTGTGCATAGCTGGTCACCAAGACAGCTCATGGTTAGCTAACGTGCAACACCCTGACATTACACAGCACAGAGAAGGTACATCATGTTATTTGCTTGATGCCTGCAAGAGTTTGATAAAAAGAAACATTCTTTTAGGGATCTTTGTCTGACAAATCCTGACACCGTGTTAGAAAAGAACGGACTGCGTAGGAACATTATAATTTTCTTGTGAATGAATAATACATTTGATTAAAGCAGATCAAGTCATTCTTCGGCAGAAGTAAGGGATGCGTCTCCTTTTTATCTGAGTTAGCAAACATTGATAAACACCATGCTGGTGATGGTGCTGGGCCATCACTAAGGCAAGCATTTGCCCGCCTTCTAGGAGGGTTTTACTGAATAACGTACAAGAGATCATAGAGCTGTAGCTGCCACGGATTCTCATGTAGTAGGGGCAACAGAGGAAAGCTAGCCTTTGCATGAGTCCTAATGCAGTGGGCTGCCCAGGCCCAGGACTGAAGAGGGTACCTCCTCATCTGCCTGCTCTGTCTTGTGTTTGTTGGGGAGTTGGGGACATGGTGAGCGGTCTTGAACACTTGGAGTAAAGAGGGTGGGCGGGATGACTCAGACCGCCTCAGGGCTTACTCCTGACCTAATGTGGGCTAGAGGGTGTGTCTAGGGGCAAAGAGGAGTAGAAGACTGTAAGATTCCGGGCTAGAAAACCAAGAGTTTGGTATCATTACAGACATGAGGATCAGGAGAAAGCATTTATTTTTATGGTTGCTGGAAATACTTGCCCACTCTTGGGTGAAAGTTTTGAAATTGGGTACCTATTTGCTCTCTGAACTTGTGCCCTTGAAGTGTAGTAACTGAATGGAAAGAGGTTAGCCACCAGTTCCACACGGGTGAATCTTCAATGCAGAAAAGAGGCTAGTAATTAAACGTTATGATTATCATCTGGAGTAAGTGACCTGTTCATGAACTGCTCACTGACCCCTAGGTACGTTAGAACTTTAGCAGGAGGCCGGGAATAATAATATTTGTGTTTCTCCAGAAATTATTCTTAAAATTTTATAGTAGAACCAGACCCTGGTAGTCCATACCCATAATACCAGGATTTGGGGGCTGATACAGGAGAACTAGTACAGCTTTGAGGCCAGCCTGGGTAACATAGCAAATATATTACTGAGCCTGCCCTACATAGCAAAACCTCACTCAAAAATAACCAGTGAAAACTCCAAACCAAAATATTATAGTCATTTCGAGGGATTAACTTGTTTAACAATGGCTTTTATGTACCAGAAGCCTGGCAGCGTCTTTGAGTAGGGTCATTTGGCTTCAAACTGGACACTTCTGAGAGGAAATTTTGGTGAGAACGTGGTCAAAGGAAGAAGTACAGCTGCAGCACCATAAATGGGGTACCTGAAACATTAATAGGGTACGATGAACATAAGTGGGTTACCTAAAACATTAATAGGGTACCCGTAATTAGCAATAAAGTAGACTCAGTACAAACAGCCCTGGTCATGTGTGTGGCTCTGCTGAGAGATGACAAAGTCCTCTCCTTGATTGTCTGTTCTCTCTCTCACCTGCTTAGGTTGGCCTAAACTGCTTCTAGGGAACAAACCAGCATCTTTCTTGTTTTCTGTGTATGCAGGAGCATCTGCCTGTCTCTCTTATAAACTGTAATGGCCCTCTGTGTGGAAGGACCCTTGTCAAACCATCAGTCTTCACACTTATACTTAGATTGCCAGAATTACAAAGAATACTTTGTTATGGCCCAGGGGCTGTTTCTTTAAAGATGAAAAGAGGAAGCAGACATTTCTGGTCCTGGAAGCAGATGAAACCTGTGAAAACATTTGCATATCAAGGGTTCTTCCAGCATGTTTCATGATCATCTCCAGATTCAGGCCACAAATGATGAAGCCATCACTACCCCTTCATGCGTAGCTCTTTCTCCATGGATGTAGCTCACTAGATGATGTAGCTAGCCCTTCATACATGTGGCTTTGCCACCTCATAGATGCAACCAAGAGTAGATTGAAACTGTTTGAAGAAAAAGTTGCACCTGTGCCGAATGTGTCCACCTCTTCTTGTCGTGATTCTCTGAGAAGTGTGTTATAACAGCTAATAACTGAGCATTTACATTGCATTGGGTATGATCAGTCATCAGGAGATGAAGTGTGGAAGTCATGTGATTGTACATTAGAACCTTAAGCACCTGCAAACTGTGGTATCAGGGTGCAGTGAGATCAGCGAGTCATAAGTACAAAGGAGGACTGTGTTTTAAGACTTTCTCCATACCATCCTTTTATTTATTACCTATAATTGACATTTGATACTAGGCAATTGACCGTTAAAAGACATAGTAATTAATTCTGGCTCAGGTTTTTGAAGCCAAAGAGTTTGAGCATTTGATTTCAACATTTATTGAACTCTTGCCCCTTCTGGTTAGAATCAAGAACCTGGTATCTTGATTGTTGAGGAGTGCTCACACTCTCTACCTCTTGAATAGATTATGAAATGGCCTCTTGATGACTTCTGTGTTTGGCCCACCCCACTTCAGCCCTTTAAAGAAAGAAGAAACACAAAGAGTGCCTAGGAGAACCAAGCTTTGCATGTCCAGATTCTCCCGTAGCTGCTGCATCAGGGTAGAGAGAGGCCATGCCCCTTGCTTGAGCGAATCGCTTAACTCTTCGTGCCCAGGTCCCTCCCCACCCTTTACCCCTGTCAAGCCAGGATGATGATAGTGTCTGTGGCACACAGTTCTCGCAAGGACGAAAGGCGTTAAAGGGGCTTTTCATATTTAGGGGCTTGGGTTTGTGTTCTGCTATCATGCGATCTATTCTTTGTTTTCATTTTTTAAAAGCCTCCCAGGAACAGGTTCTGACTGGGGGGGGGGGGGGGAACTTCCCTGGTTGATAATTAGAAAGCTGGTCAGGAAGGGTCCAGGTCAGAATGAAATCCGTGTCTTCTGAAACAGCTGATCTTGATTTGACTCCTTAAATTTCCTGAGTAACAAACACAGCGGAGCCCTTGCTCATAAGGGTGAAGGATCTACACGAACATTTCTCCGGGTGAGACTCACCCAGCCTCGGGGCCTCGTCTGCCCCCAGCAGCGCTATCCCAACCAGGTTTATTGTTTTGCCGTTGTCGTTTTTAAGTAGGACCCCCCAACACTGGTAAAATGAAATAGTAAGCAAAAGCTCACATAAAACATTTAAAAGTAGTGGTTTTGTCATATTTTGTAAGTGGAAATGTGCAATATTTACAAACCTATCAGAGAGGCCAACTCCCAGATCTGAGATGCGGGTTCCCCGGGTGACAGCTGCCGTGCCAGAGCAGTGACTGACAAGTCGAGTGTCAAATATCTGACATCTCTGTCTGATTTTGGTTGTAGAGCTTTTGGGAATTTATCAATCACATGCATGATCAGTTTTAAGATACAATTGACAGTTGTTAACCTATTTTCTGAGAAGATTTTTGAATGAATCGGATCTAGAAGGAGGACACAATGGGAACTCTCGGTGTCTCCAAATTCCTAATCACACAGCCGTTCACAGGCTTCTCAGTAGACATAAAAGTGAGACAGGAGCACCTGAAACTTAGAACCCCTGCCAGCCCATGATGTCGCTTCATCATGATTCAACTGGCAGCCTGGTCCCTGTTATACAACTGGTCCCTGGATGCTGGGAAGATTTGTGCCAACCAGTTGTACCTGCTTCTGGCCTGGTGTTTGTTTGAGAGTGATGTAGATGTAGGTCGTTGGTACAGTTTTATGTGAACGAACATGCACAGGCTTGAACTCACCAAATGAAAAAAAAAAAAGATAGTAAGGCTGAGTAAACTTTCTTAGTGACTCACGTGCAAGTTCAAATGTACCAAAGAGATGACCAGAAACATGTTCATCCGGTATCGGCACATGAGGCAACTTAATATAGATGCAGTCATCAGCACGTTAAAGTGTGTCATCCATTTGTTCACATTTCCTACTATCTGTCCTATTTAAAGGTTAAGAGGTAATAGTAACCCAGAAAATCCATGATATAGTACCTTCCCAGAGCCTGTTTTGATAATCACTCCAGGGAGCATAGATTTCACTGGGGGTTTCAAAGCCATCATAGCCTAATACATTAGCCCTAGAACTGTCTGCCTGTAGCCCAGGTCCTAGTCAATTGACTGGCATTGCACACAGGGTATGGCTATGAGAAAGACACACCCACCACCCCGCCTACCTTGAGGAAGTACCTTCTTCTGTCTACAGAGCTGAGAAAATCCAAATGCCCTTTGGCTCAGGGCTTCTCTTCAATGAAGACTCAGTTTCATAATTATATGTCCTTCTTATTTTGATGATAAAACATTCTAAGTTGAGTCCAAGCCCGTGTTGGCATTCCAGAGGTGTTCCGCTATCTGACTCTTGTATCTGGGGAGTAATGTAGTCCTGGCTTTCTTTTCTGTTCACCTTTAACTTTCTATTTCTGTCCTGTGCTACCGTACATATATTTTCCAGAACCCTTGACCTTTTCAGGGGAAAAGGTATACATAAATATTTCCCATGCTCTCCACCTACTTGTTCTGAAGTTGTAGGACAAAGAACATTGCTTGATCATCGTCTCTTGTCGGTTTGTATAGCAGTCATTTCTCCTATCAGAGTGGCTCCTTGGGAAGACTGGTGCTGTTTCAGACATCTGATGGCCAGCCATTCCTCTGGCCAGGAAATCTGATCCCTTCTCTTAAGGGTCCTTCGAAGAGAAAAAGTCGATGCACAACATTTCTCTGAATTGTCAGTAATCATTAAAATCAGCAAACACTCAAAACTGTGCCTCACAGCAGTTCATAGCTTGATTGACATCTTTAGTGTGAAAGGAAGAAGTGTGTGTGTGTGTGTGTGTGTGTGTGTGTGCACTCGTGTGCATATGGTGTATAATTTTGCTCATTTGTACTAGGGACCCACTTCATTGCCTTTCTTCATTTTGAAGGCAGGAAAGAACCCAGCCAGGACATGTATTTTAGCCCCAGAGGTTTATTGCACTGATATTTTAGTTACATTTAAGAAAAAAAAATCAGTAATGGTACAGGACTTGGTGGCACACACCGTTAGTCCCAGCATTCAGAAGGCAGAGGCAGTTGTATTTCTGCGTTCAGGGCCAGCTGATCTACCTATTGAGTTATAGGCCAGCCAGGGCTATACAGCAGAACCCCTCCACCCCAAAAAACAAACAAACAAATAAAATCACAGTTTAGAATTCCTGGTTCTAGCCTGTGAATTACCCATAGGTTGGAATTCTGCATTCTTAAAGGGTCATCCCCTGGAAATAGCCCATCCTGCACATGCTAAGGCATTGTCCATGATTGCCTATCTGGATGTCTGTTCTGGTTATACACCTTCCTGGCCAACCAAGACATCGCTGGTACATCATCTGAGTTTTCTAGGATTGGTCATGCATCTTCACAGAGCTCTGCCCACAGAGCTGATGATTTCCTGACCCCTGGTACCATTTGACTCAGGGCCGTTGCCTGGGCCCCACCAGCAAGTGATGTCAGGAGCAGAGATTTAATGCCATGTCGAAGAACAAGGTGATGCTTTCGCAGGCCTCCTGGACTGCAGCACATTAGCGGCCCACCCCTCTGCACAGGTGTAGCTGATCAGTTAACAAAAGTCTGTGCAATGCAGTCTTGGGCGTGCTGGGGCCACAGTGTCACCGTGGTAGACTTGTCCCATTGTGAGCATGCCTGTGCGTTTTTTGTTTTTTTTTTTTTTTTTTACCACGATGAGCCGTAAAGATAAACATCTCTGGGCGTGTGCCTGAAATCTCTGTACTCCACTGCTATCCGCACTGCACAAGCCGTAGGTAGGCTCTGGGTCCGAATACTGTGCAGGACAAAGCAGTCTTGGTCTGTTCCACATGGCTCTTTTGGTTTTTCGAGACAGGGTTTTTCTGTAGCTTTGGAGCCTGTCCTGGAACTAGCTCTTGTAGACCAGGCTGGCCTCGAACTCACAGAGATCCGCCTGCCTCTGCCTCCCAAGTGCTGGGATTAAAGGCGTGCGCCACCACCGCCCAGCTCCACATGGCTCTTGCACACCTTCTGTTTTTCTCCACTAAGACTTCCACAACGATTGCTGTGGCTCTAGGCCCTGTCTGCTCTTTGCCCTTTCCCATGACTTTCCTGACCTTTCCTCCACTCTCTCATGGCAGCAGTGGAGAGCTCTCGAGTGCTCGTCCACACAGTGGATCTAGTTTTACCGTCCAGTCTTTGGACTTGTATTCTCCGCCTACCCTTGGCTCCCTCCATCTGTTTCTTAAGACCCTGCGTGGGTCACCTTCTAAGCAGCCTGCCTTCACCACCCTGTGAAGAAACAATGCTGCCTCCATCTAAGCTTGGGCTTCACATCCCCCTCCCTTGGCACTTCTCATTTGCTCACTTGTCAAGATACCACTCTTAAATCTTTGTATTATGCAGAGGCTGGGGGATGGCTCAGTAAAGCATCTGATTGTAACAGGAGTGCAGTTTCCAGATCCCCATAAGAATGCCTGATACGATTGTACCCTTCTAATCCCAATACTGGGGAGGTGGAGACAGGTGGATGCTTAGGACTTGCTGGCCACCCAGTCTAGCCTAACTGTTGAGCATCAGCCAATGAAAGACCCCCCATCTCGGGGCTGGAGAGATGGCTCAGCGGTTAAGAGCATTGCCTGCTCTTCCAAAGGTCCTGAGTTCAATTCCCAGCAACCATATGGTGGCTCACAACCATCTTTAATGTGGTCTGATGCCCTCTTCTGGCCTACAGGCATACACACAGACAGAATATTGTATATAAAATAAATAAATAAATAAATATTAAAAAAAAAAGAAAGACCCCCATCTCAGAGGAGGTGGGCATCTCGGAGGAGGCGGGCCCTGTTCCTGAGGACAACCCTCGAGGTTGTCCTCCATCTTCCACACACATGCAGGCGTGTCCACATGGATACCCATGGACACTGAACACATACATGATTAAAAAATCACTCTGTACAACTTGCCGGGGGTCTTTATAAGTAGGTGTATTGATTGGTATGTAGTTTTTAATTAATGAATGGAATAACTGTGTATGTCACTAAGGAAGATTGGAATGTAAATTTTAGAGCCCAAATTATATCTTGAAGTATATCTTGATGGCCAGATAGAATCAATTAACTCTGCTGCTGCAGATGCGGATTACTTGGTGTTAGGAATGACCTTGGCGAAGGAAGACTTAATACTGCCCTCCCCCCATCATACACAACCTTCTCCCTCATCTCGCTTTTCTCATCTGTTTACTGTTATCTTGTTATAAGGGTTTCTGTAGCATCAATTAATTTTTATTCTAAGGCAAGTCACCAGTAACTAAATAGATTAAAGGATGATAAACAAGGAACCAGCACTTTAAGCTGCTGCCTCTCTTCCCTGGTGACATCAGTAGCAAACTGAACCAGAGATCAGGAAACAGCAGTCAAGTGGCCACATGCTAGCTCCCTTCCCCTCTCCAGTGGAGCTGCTAACATGGCCATGAGGCCACTCTTCCGGCTTGGATTCAGCCTTTCCCTCCCCACAGGACCACGAGTAATTCATCAGTCAGTGTGCCAGATAAAAACTCAAAACTCCGGACAGATTCCTTCTGGCTCTTGTCTGCAGCAAGAAGGGAAGGGCCACTCTGTTTCCTACAGAACTAGAGCCTTCACTAGTCTCTGTTTGTTTTCCTGTTAATCCCACCACCACCACGAAACACTAATAATCCCAAATCATCATTAACTGGACTATCTTCCAGTATCGCCAGAAAGTACATGCTACTAATTAATCTGGTTTTCTGATTGTGAAATTTTACCTTATTGTTGGTTTTCAAGGCAACAGAATATTTTGAAATCTGTTTTCTTTCTACATGATTCGGAATACAGTCAACACTTTTACTTTTAAAGTCATTATCAGAGCCAGTCATCATCAAATTATGTGTGTGCAGTAGAACAGCTTGAGATAGGCTTCTTGTCAATCAGGCATTTTGTCTCCAGGTCATTTTCCTGTGTTTGATCAGCCCCAGTTGATAGTCATCGGATAAACAAACTCCTCAGACTCAGCCGCCACACGGAGAAATCTTACATTTCAAACAATAGATTCCTGTCGAAGCCATTTCATTCCTGCGTTGGTTTTGTCTTTGTATCATGTGTCCCTGCCATAGACTCCTTAGATCTTTATCTTCTGCTCTGTATTGCTTTATAAGCTGAGACTATGCACATGCATAGGCAAACTCTTATATACATGTACTGATACCTGTGTATCATGTGTATGCACACATTAGCACACATACAAGCTTATATGCTTGAGTATGAGATGGATACAGGCTAGTTTTATGTTAACTTGACATAAGCTAGAATTATCTAAAGGGAGGGAGACTCGATTGAGAAAATGAATCCATAAGATCCTACTGTAAGGCATATTCTTAGTGATTGGTACGGGAGGGCACAGCCCATTGTGGGTGGTGACATCCATGGGCCGGTGGTCCTGGACTCTGTAAGAAAGTCAGGAAGCAGCTCCCCTCTGTGGCTCCTGCATCATCTCCTGCCTCCTTGAGTTCCTGTCCTGACTTCCTTCAGGGATGGACTGCCATGTGGAAGTGAAAGCCCAATAAACCCTTTTCTTCTCAACTTGCTTTCAGTCCTGGAATGCATACAGTTTTTATTTTTGCAAAAAGAAAAATAATAATGGGAAGTTTCATGTAGAAATATTTGTGTTCCTCTTACTAACAGTATTTTAAGTGTGTTGTGTTTTCGAACTGTCTTAGAACATTTGGGTATTAAATGTGTGTTGTTAGCAAAATATTAGGCAGTATAGGTCATTATATAATAGCTTCCTTTCTTTCTGCATATTATGTGCAGTAGACAGAATAATTATCTTTAATTGAGTAACAATTAGTAAAAAAAGCTTGTTTTAAGTAATAACAGTAGAGATAAGTACTATACTGGCCATGGTTCTGTTCTCAAAGGGTCAAAGCCCAGACACTGTCGTCCTCTGTCCCATCTTCCTGCAGTGGCAAGTGTCTGATTCTTTTTGCTGTTTATTTTAGCCTTGTTCTCAACCATGAGCAGTAAATTAAGATTGAGATAATGAATGTGAAAGGGATTTATGAAGTATAAACATGCCATCCAAACAAGGTCAAGAGTGTCGCAGCTTCTCTGGAATGCTGTTGGGTTAGATGAACTGACTATGAATTGCAAGGAAATTTCTTAGTTTGGAAACATAATTCATGTGATAGTACACGAGAGAATGCTTTCTTATGGCTTTATAGATCGGTAAAATTATAGCTGGAAATTACTCATGCTATGAGTAGAAGCCATTGTGTAGACATGGAAGTTGGTTTCATCCATACTGATCTGGCTTGGTTGTATGTCTAGTCCTCTAGGGATGAACTAATTAATTAGTCTTGCTGTGGTCTTGTGTTCACTGCTATCCTGCTTAGAATAATTTTCTAGTTTTGCAATCTCACTTGTTCTTTCCTATCAGTGAAGTTCATTATCGTGCTAATATTCTTGCATCACTGGTTAGCACAAGGATGTTATGCAGGGATAAAAATAAGGTCAAAGTAGCTTTTCAGTAAAGAAGCATAGTGTGGTGTTATGACCCATGAACACTTGCTGTATAAAACCTTGTGTGTATTTGGACAAGGTTGGATTTACTTTGGTTTGTTATGTGGTTCAGAGTACCTTGTGAGCAACAATGTTGGGGTTTTCAATGAAACTTTAAACCTCATGGATTCTTAGATCTACAGGGACAGTAGAATATTGGTCTCATACTCCAAATGCTTATTGCTGGCCCTTGGAAAGGAAAAGACATCCCTGGCCTCACTTCCGCACTGATACTAAAAACAATTTTCTCCCTTTAGTTCAGTTATTCAGATTGTCTCTTGATACTCAGTTTCTTTTCTTTTTTCTTCCTTCATACAGCATCTCATGTAACCTAGACTGGCATCAAAGTTACTTTGTGTCTGAGGGGGCCTTGAACCTAATGCTGTGGCCTTCATCTTCTGAGTTCTGAGAGCAAAGGCATGTCTCACCATGCCCAGTTTATGAGGTGGTGGGGCTCAACTTAGGGTATCCAACATGCTAGGCAAGCAGTCTACCCACTCTGCTATGTGCTAGCCCTGACATTTCATTTAAAACACAAAGGCACACTCTCTGACTGTGCTTTTACACTGGTTTTGTGGGGGTGAGGTTGTTTGTTTGTTGTTTGTTTGTTTGTTTTTACTAATAGCAGTGGGACTTCTTTTCAAGTATTTTGAGGAAACAGTCTTATTTTGTCATCTTTTCTTGCAATGCTTTGTTTATGAAGCATCCCTCAATATAATTTAAGTACATTGTAAATATTAAATTAAATATAAGTACATTGTACTTATTTATTAAGTAACCTAAATGAACAAATATGTGTTGTTGCTTTGGTAGTTTGTGGAAGGTCGCTTTAAGAAGTCTTATGTGGAACCTTGTAATAATGTTCAAGAGATTTTGTTAGTGGGTGAAATAAGAGTCGCTTTTCCTCTCCATCTCTTTCCTTGCTTTGAATTGCTTTCAAAGTCTGTGCTTTGAAGAGTAGCTCAAGACAAATGGGAAGCTCCAGTCATGATGGGAGTCAGGAATGAGCACTCAGCCTCTAGCATGGTTGCTGCTTCTACCCCGTTCCCATGTTGATGAGCTGTGCTTTAAGAGGATGGTGTGAGCCAGCCTTACAGCATCAGCGCTCAGGCTGAGCCTGACCACATGGGAGGGTGATTGGGATATTGTCTGTGGTGACTGCCTATGTGCTCAGATCCTTGTTCTCTATAGTTTTGATAACCAAAATGCCCACCTTAGGAAAATTGCCATGTAGACCACTACTCTGAAAGAATGATCAGGCTGTTTAGGCTTGCATACACCATTGGGTAGGCTCACTGGCGGTTGCCCTCCGTTTCTGTATCATGCCAGGCATTGGATATGCTTAGGCTCACATCAGGGCTAGTTTTTCCATGCTAAAGAGGTAAATAGTATCATAGCCTGTTCTTGGTTAAGAATTGTCAAGAACCAAACTGAGGTTCAGAACCGAGAACATACATAGCCCCTGACCAGGGCAGGGTGTTAGGGCCGCCTCTGATCCCTTAATGGAGTTTTTAGGGATATAACTTACAGCCATACCATGGTGGCACATGCTTTTAAATTCCAGCACTCAGAGGCAGAGTCTGTGAGTTCAAGGGCAGCCTGGTGTATAGAGTGAGTTCAAGGATAGCCAAGGCTGCACAAAGAAACCCTGTTTTGAAAAAACAATAGTTGATTGGATGGATGCATGCATGCGTGCATGCATGCATGCATGTAACTTGCCTAATATGTCTGTTCCAAGGATAAGTAAAAGACAGAACATATGAAATTAGCTAAGAAGCAGAGTACCCCTGATTGCAGGCCTAGGATCTTCCAGTTACTTCTAAGGGTTGGATAGAAATGAACCCAGAGCAACATTTAAGTAAGCTTTTAAGCTCCTTACATGGAAGTGAGATTGTATTCCACGGAAGATGAATTGATGGCCCCTACTTGGAGTCTCACTTTTCTTGGAAGTGGGTGGTTTCAGTTCCCCTTGGAGGAACTTGTCATGGTCCTGGGACACTAGCATCCTGTTTGTGGGCTGACTCCTTCTGCCTTTAAATGCTGATAGTTTATTTTTCTTCACCTCCCATATTTCCAGTTGGTCTCCGTAAACCAGGAAGTCATGATGTGGAAATGTCTGCTGAGGCCTCTTTTTCTGAGCTGCTGCTGTCTTGTGTCTGTCTTGGAGTTAGGATTCAGAGTCCCGTAGGGAGTTCAGCTTATCATGGGGCTTCCCACCAGCGAGGAACACAGCTCACTCTTCACTCCTACTGGAACTAAAATAGACCCTGAAAAAAATCTTCCTGAGGCTCGGTGGTCATTTTAGTAAGATAGGGTAACAGTGATGTGGTTCTGTTTTATGCTTAGCTACTGCATGTGTCCTAGATGCCACATCGACCACCAGCCTCACGGCACACAAAGCTGGATGTTTCTGTAAGATATTATTGATGGCCATTGTTTGGGTCACCTGTCTGGTCTGATTTTTGAGCATCTAACTGTTCATTGGGCATTGTGCCAAATAATGCTGCCATTTATGTGGGCAGAGAGAGTATCTGGAGCGCATTCAGAATTTCGTGAATGTTTGCAGTGTAGATAATGAAATAAGGTTAAAGTGGCATTTAAATAGACAAGTGCAGTATGGTGGTGTATCAAGAGGAGGCTTACTACATGAAAGCATGTTTCGGAAGCTTGTGTTTCGGCCATCGCCCCTGATATTGACCCAATTGTCTTGTATGGGTTCTCTTTTCTGTCCTGGCTGGCGTTGACACTAATTGCTCACACGTAGTAGGCTCTGAGTAGATAGTTGTCAAATGATTTAGTTCAGAAATGCTTTGCTATTTCAATATACTTCTCAAAAACAAGAATTCGATATCCTCCTTTGGAATAGCTTGCGCTTTTGTAGAACACCCAAGTTATTTCCATGCGTTAGAATAATAGATGAAAGTGCCCATCAGAAACATCCCAGAAGGAGGAGAGCATGAAGAAATGTGTCTCTCGCCTTCTCCCTCTGACTGCAGCCAACCTGAGAGAAAGCAGGAAGGTAAATTCCTAGTCTGAAGTTACAATTCCTGCAGGACAAGCTGTTTCCTTTTGGTGGGGACACCTGCTGCTGTGCCCCAGTGTCCTGCTTACTGCTCACCTGTTTTTACCTGCTAGCTGCTGTAAGGACTGGGAGATAGTTAGTAGTTTTGTAATTAAAATATCAAACTGAATCAATCCATTGATTTCACACCGACTTTTGAAAAAAATACAACTTTCAAAATAAGAAAAGACTAAAAGCCATTACCTTAGTTCTAAGATATTTGGATTTCTAATTTATTACTTCCATCAAAGTTTATCATGCAATAATCAAGAATAACCAATAGTATTTCCCTACAAGATAGGGGTACAGATTTGGAGAGCAAGTGATAGAATAGCAAATTGAATATGCAATTTAAACATATATCGGCAGGTCCTGTTGTATGGTTTCAGACATCAGCCTAGTTTCACTCAAGTTCAGTTTCTTGTAGCTCACGTTCTAGAGCTTTGAAAGTATACCATATAATTTGCTGAATTAATAACACATGAAAAAGATACATTGTGGTCTCAGGTTCTGGGTGAATTATTTTTAGATTTCAGTAAGGGGTTTCTGTAATTACTCTGGTAATGGCGGAGCAAATAGTATCAAGTAGTCCTTTGCAATCACAGATGCCCCACGAGCAGCCATCTCCCGTCATCTTCACTCCCATTTTCTCCCTGTGATAATTAAGTTTTACTCCAGGTGACTCAGAGCAGAGGTCAGAGCTTCCCATAATAGCAGTAATGCACATTAATAACTCTGTGTGAGCCAGCAACACTGTTCTTAATTAGAACCAGTAATCCAGTGGGCTTAATAATAGAACATGAGGGCCCATTGCCCTGGTTCAGGTTCCAGATGCAGACCTAAGACAGACCTATGGCCGTCATTGGCTATGGCGAGACCGCAAAATGTGGTCCCACGCTAATAAAGCCAGTTTTCCCTTCCATTGTAGATTTAACCAGAGAATTTGGGAAATGCAGAGCAAATGATGGTGGAGCAGGTCTTTTGATGGGCACACTGATTTTAGTTTAAGAATGTTCACTGGAAGTCTGATTCTGTAGAAAAGAATTCTTGGTCCCAGATTTTACTCCTCTTTGGATAATTTAAAGTAAGGGTTTTTTCATCCACCTATCGGTAGGCTTTTTCCTGGTATGGCCTGGTGTTGTGGTTTGGTCCCTAAGAAAATATTCATGGTGGCTTCCAAATTAGAGAAATTAATATGTGTCTACTGCTTCAGGAAAAGGAAAAACTTGTAAGTTAAGTTTCTATGAAACGACGATTCATAAGAACATTAGTACATACCTAGGTTCTTTGAAAGCTTAGAAATAAAAACCCATGTCTTAGAGCAATGACTCATAGCATAACTGGACCTCAGTAACCACTTCATAGGATGCCATACCTGAAATCGTGGTCCTGTGCCTGGCTAAGTACATACTCGACTTAGTCCATTTCACATGCTATTCTTCCCTTTTGTAACGCGTTCTCTTTCATTTTACATCATAAGCTTGGCTCTTAGAAGATTGTAAGGTCGCTCTTTATCTTGGGATTGGGGGAGTGTGTGTATATGTTTGTGTGTGAGAGTAGGGGGGTATGCATATGCACACACCTGTTATCCCTGCACTTCAGAGCTAATAAGAGTTGAAGGCCAGTGTGGGCTACAGAGTGAGGCATTGTCTTTATATATATATACAAGCAGATGGATGAATAATAATTTTATCTGAAATGAACTATGTTAAACACATATATGCTTTTTTACTTAATAGTATAGTCAGACATTTTAAATGACATTAAATATCCTTCGAAAACTTATACTAATTTTACTTAAGTGGGCAATATGGCGTTACTAATGATTTCTACATACTCAAGTTATTTCCAGTTTTTTTTTTCTTTATCATTACAAATGATGCTGTGACAAGTGCTTCTCTCTAGTCTCTGCCCTGCAGTCACTTCCTCTTTCTGGACACTCACTGTTCCTGCAGCTGGGGAGGGTGTCCCCCCAGCCCAGACACTCACCACTCCTGCAGCTGGGGAAGGTTTCCCCCCAGCCCAGTCCACAAAGTGAAGCTGATTCCTGGGGTCAACTGCAGAGACAGGAATCCTCCTTGGCACACCCAAAGGGTCAAGGGAACCCAGTCTGTCCTGTAAGGTGGGACGTTCAGAGTCTGCTAATAAAACAGAATTGGGAGGATAAATCTCTAAATCTCATTAGGGTGCCACAGAAGGAGACATGCAAATTAGGTATTGTCTGAGGACACTTTCCTGGTTCCAGGGAGATCTAGAAAGGGGTGTGCCTACTGAGGGAGGAATAGAGCATTTGAGCTGTACCACCATCGACTTTCTATCATCAGCTGAACCAGCAAGGCACACCAAAATGGCCTTAGAATCTTATCCCACATCTTGACTTCTCGTTCACTTCGAGACGTGTGAGTAAGGCATTGTAAAGCAGGATCAGAAGTGAGGCTTTTATGTCTAACCCAGTCATGTGTTTTCAGACATTTGCAACCAAATTAAACAACTTTGTGTAGCTTTCTAACGGTACTGAAGGGACTGAACATGTTCAGCTCAGACTCTCCCAAAGATAAGTTCCAGAAGCGTGGCGAGTCATTGCCTAAGTCATTGGTCTGTCCAGCATTGGCAAATAAGTCTCATTTCGTGTTCTCCATACTGAGTTTTAAAACCCAGAAAAAAACGCCTATGAAATCAAGAGTCAGTAACTTGTCTCTCAAAGATTATATTGAGAGTGCCTGGATTCTGAGTAACTTTGTGTGGCTGTCAGTTGCCGAGATTTGTCTTAAATAGCTGAATCTCAAAATAGATAGATAGATAGATAGGTAGGTAGATAGATAGATAGATAGATAGATAGATAGATAGATAGATAGATAGATAGATAGATAAATAGAAGGCTGCTTCTAATAAGTGGTGGGATACATGAAACACAGGGGCAAAACAATCTTCTGAGAGTGTCCGTGTAGCAGAGTCATTAGTAGCTCTTACAGTAACCAGTGAAGCGAAATGTGTAATGCAAAGTAAGGAAGCCCAACCAGAAAGACATCTAGAAAGCTGTTTGCGCTTTCTCAGCTTCCAGGCCCTGGCTGACTGTAAATGCTCAGCCCAGTCTCCTCCAAGAGCATCGGGGCAGAGTGCAGCCTAAGTCACAGGTCACACACACTTCCTTCACTCTGAAGGCTCGCTCCATGTGCTCACACCAGAGTGCTTGAAGCATTTCGGACGGGAAAATCAGCCATTTTAAAAGAATGGGGTTTTTTGTTTGTTTTTTTGTTTTTTTGTTTTTTTTTTTTTTTTTTGAAAAGAAATTTTCTGCTGTCGTCACTAGCTAGAGGTCTTTGTATGATTTAAAAACCGTTCTCCCCTCACTGGAATCAGGACCCAAGGGCTGTTTCTGTTTTCTTTTTCTATAGTGTGCCTGTGTCTTACCAGGCTGCATTGGGATTTTGGTTTTCACCCTTTCTGGCGGTTCTGTTGGATTGCACCTGCCTCAGCTGTGTTCTGGGCACCGCTGGTGCCTCCCAGCTTCAGCCTCCTGAGATTTCTCCCACTGCTTCCGGGGCGGGGGGGGAGGGCCCCTCCTTTCTTCCCTTTTGCTCAGATACTCTAAGGTCAGCTGCTGTCTGCTCTCCTTAGAGGACCGAGGCCACAAGTGTGGGCCTCCTGGGTGTGTGCTTTGGGAAATTCTTCCCTCTAATATGTGACTCTCATGTTTACCACGAGAATATGAGCTCAACCAGTCGGCTTGTACAGAATCAGACGTATATTCAAATGATTTTAAAATATGTGGACCAGGATTCTCTGACTAGTGTAGCAGAGGAGAGAGTATGTTCGCATAGTTTGTCTCAAAAGCAATATATGTGCGTGAGAAATTAGAAAAAGATAAGGAGGCTGAAAATCAAAAGTAATCCTATTACCAGTGAACCAGCCTCCGCTTTTTGGTTGATTCCTAAACTGTGCATTGAGTCACCAGAAGCTGACTCATTTGGAGCTGAGGAGGGAGGACAGTGCACCACATTCCCCCCTGAATATCTAGTCACATCTGTGAGTGAGAAAGACTGACACATCAGAAGGGGTTTCTAAAGGGAAAGACAGACAGTGCTTCTTAGAATTCTGAATATTGTGTGTGTCCAGCGAGCAGCGATGATGATCCAAACATCATTAATGTGTGTATGTGTGTGTGTATTTAAAATATATTGTCTGTAATAATAAAACTCTATAAACTGGAAACCAGTCTTACTTTCAGTAACTATACCTTATTATAGTTTACTTCAATCACAGTGGCTATTGTCCATTTGGGAATGTAGAGACTCTTGTATGTATTGAACATGCATGGCCACTGGGCTTCTACATACATTCATTTTGCCAATTTGGATCATTCAGTGGGAACCTTTCTGAAAAGACACCCAACAGTGTGTGATAAACACACCATTGTGTCCCAGATCCTGGAATTGTAGCAAGAACTAATTTATAAATGTCTTTTCCAGTTCTTGTAGTTCACCCCAAGTGGCTTTAGAGCATCAACATGGTTTTGACATGTTTGTTTCCAGCTACACCAGAAATACAAGAATTAACATTTAAACTCTCGTTATCAGAAACTACAAAGGAATTAGACCTTAAAGTATATATTTTTCTGAAAACTTTTACTGAACAATAATATTAAAACGACTTGGTCATCAATTTAGACTATAAGAAAAGAGATGTGTTACAGGTCACAGAGAGCAAGGACATATGACCCCTGACCTGGACAGCATACAGCCTGTACAAACCAGAATCTTGGCTTTTTCTTGAACCATTTTCTGTCTAGGATGGGAGGAAATGGGTGTGAGCTGATGGTAAGGCCCGGGCAAATCCTAACTGTCTGTGCAGTCGATTGAGGCTGGCTGGACATTCTGATTTTGCTGGCTGGGCTCTGTGCTCTTGGATGATAAGATGGGGATCATAATGCCTGCCGTGAAGACAAAGTGGGGTGACTTGTGTAGAGTTCCTGGACAGCGTCCACCCAGCACAAACAGGGATGTAAGCAAGGCTGTTTCCTTCCCCTCCCTCTTCTGAGTGTGTGCGCGCCAGGCCTGCTGGTGTTCACACTTCTCCATCTCTTAGAATCATGGCTTTTCTTTCCAGTTTAATTCTTTTTAAATGAAAAACAATCAGTTCAACTGCCATTTTTAAGCACCTGTTGTTTAAGGCATTGTGATAGATAGTAGATAAATTTTTTCTTAAAAATAGATGCACACGAGATAGTTCCTGCCGCTAACAAGATTAAAATATATTTGAGAAGTAAAGGGAGGTTGAGTGGATAGATGGCTGGTGGAAGGATGGATGGTGTAGGATTCTTGTGATTCTGATATGCAGAAATACCAGATTAGTTCGTGATGAGTTTGATAGGCATTTTCATTTAGACCGTATTTAAATAGATCATTGATTATAATGTAACTTTTTAGTATCAAGCATATAAAGTTGAGTGCCCCATTCTATATTCTATGTTCTGTTACTGTTATAGTAACAGAAGAATTCAAAATTGCACGATCCACAAGCTCCAGTGCTCCCAGTTGTGTCAAACCCTGGTCTCTCTTGGAATCCTTTTTATGTACGTCATAAATATTTATAAAAAATGGTCTCTTTAATTCATGATATATGTATAGTAAGGACTACCAGCTAGTTCCAGATATTGAGGTGCTTAAAGAATACTTGTAACTTACAGACGGGCTGCCATCTCCAAGGCTCTTTCTTTAGTTCTGCCTGTTGCTAGGTGCTAGTTGAGGCATTGCTCCTGGGACTCTGTGTACAACTGAGGAGACTAGTACCTACTGAAGACAGCTTTCCAGAGTCGTGTGAGGCTCAGTCCAGCTTAGCATCCTTCACCAAGCTCAAAATCTGAGATTCTGGCTCCTTCCCTACAAGATGCCCTTTTCTGATTCACAAGAAAGATACTTGATGGGCCCAGTGGCTGCCCAGGTTGCTTCCCTAGTTTCATGGGGATCAGATGTGAAATTGGTGACACACAGAAATCCCAGATCTGCGATCTGCTAGGCTGCCTAGCTTTAGACTTACTCAGATTTTTAGAAATTATTGTTACTCTTAGATAGTAAATATGGCTGCTTTTCCAATGTTTTGGTCTCTTTTCTCTTAAATCTTTTGTATAAAAAATTAGAGAGAGAGAGAGAGAGAGAGAGAGAGAGAGAGAGAGAGAGAGAGAGAGAGAAAGAGAGAGAGAGGGAGAAAGGGAGTCATGGCAGATTTACAGACAAGACAGCTTATGGCAGTCAGCACCCTCCTTTCTCTAAATTGGTCCCGGGAATTAAACTCAGGCCATCAGGTCTAGGAACAGGCAGGCACCTCTATCAATGGAGCCATCCCATAGCCCACAAATGTGGGCTATCTACCATTCGAACATGGGATCTCATATCATATATGCTATTCATGCACAAGGTGATTGCGGCAAAGATTATATGGAAAAGTTGTAAATTTTAGCCTGTGGCTGAAGCCCCAGGCATTGGGAATGACCAAGGAAGAACTAGGGAGTGCTTGACTGTCCACAAGATGCAGCCTGAGCAGGGAGAGTAAATATAGAACCTTGCACAGCAAGCGGAAAGGAAACGCAGCTAGGACTTTCAGGCAGAGATTGCTATTCAGAGGGTTTCAAAGATCAGTCCCAAAAGGTGAGTGGTTATCACCCTTACACCCAGCATTAACAGCGAGCAGGGTAGAAGTTGGATTATGTTAATGATTTGTGCCCACTTAAAGCAACTACCATCGGCCTAAGATAGCAGTAAACTCACTTTCACTGTGACAGGGATGATGCCAAGCTTCTGTCTGCCACCGTAAGGAACGTGTTAAACCAGGAAAGAGACACCAGCCCCCAAAACCATCTGGGTCTGGCCAGATGACAGCAGCCAGCACCCACAGGTCCAAGTAGAGATGCCTTAGTAAGACACACACCAGATCGCAAGTACTTGTGGGAAATGTTGCCCTACTCGCTGCCTTTTTATAGTCATTACAGGTTGGAATGGGGATATTGGGGGTATATTGGGTAAAGGAAACAGTTATTAAAATTAATTTATATGTATTTTTTATTTTAAATGTGGATACATATGTGGTTCTGTTTTTGTGGAAAGCAGTGATCTAGGTTTGTGGGAGGAATATGTATGGTTTCTTCACAGTGTATCACTGAATCTAAGCGAGTATGGGGGTTTTATTGTGTGCTTAATTGGTTTTTTGTTGTTTCTTAGTGTTGAGTGACTCCTCACAGAAACAAGGACATATGGTGTCACCAGCGACATGGTTTTCTCATTCATAGGCTGTTCCGTGGTGTACTCAGTATTTAGATCCCTTACAACTTTTCCATACAGCCTTTGCTGCAGTCGCTGGTGCATATTTGCAATGGTTTTCTTGGGTAAAATGATGTAAACCTTCTGCTGTATGTTAGCAGTGGCTTCTGGTAGAATCATATGGCCATTTTGCCATTGTCTTCTGCTTAAAAACTTTTTTTTCTTTTTTGTAGTTAATACACCTTTGCCAGTTGGCTAAGTAGTACGTTGTCTCTGTTTCAAGAGAAAATACAACTAAATTTTACACTAGCAGCAGCTGCCCAGTGTAAAATAATGGAAAAGTGGAACTTGTCCTAACCCTGATTGGATAGAGGTTAAATTCACTTGTGGTCATTACAAAAATACATCAGACTCGGTAATTATTCCAAGTTATACTTCTAATGAATGGCTGTCCTCTTTGTCAGCCACAAAAACGTAAGAAATAATAGCGTAAAATGTATAGAATCCTAGCAGGGCAAATCTTGTGGGAACCAATCCATAGATATAACCTAGAAACCACATCTCATGTAGCTTTAGAAATACATAATGACGATCCTAAGGGAAAGAGTCCATCTCAACTGGGAAGTTTTTAATTGGCACGGCTACTTGGGATATAGTTACATCAGGATTGCGCATCCAATTAGCCAGGAGTTTCCAAAAACTCCGCCCTGTGCTTTCTGAGGTTGAGAGGCGCACACGGAAGGAGCCTGAGCTCACTTCAGCTCTCCTTTGTGGTTAGCAGGAGCAGGGGGAGTTTATACCGAGAAACTGGTGGTTGCTGTGGTCTCAAGCATCCCAGCGTTCTCACACAGCCACCTGAACGCCACCTTGGAGCTTGCTGTCTCCTATAATTGTCCTCTCTTGGTTGGCTGTGTCACCATGACAACAGCAGCCACTCGGCCAGTGGACAGCTCAAAGGCTCCCAACCCCTGTTTTGCTGCTTTTCTCCTCCTGAGGAGAGTTTGATGGAGCTGGGAATCATCAAACGTCTGCATTTTCAAAAGATGCTTCATTACTTTCATACTAGACTACTTAAGGAAATAAATATTTCCTCCCACCAAAAAAATAAAAGCTTACACATTCTCTTTTTTTGCCTTTTTAAGCAGTAGATCATTTCAGTCAGATAACCATTGGGCCTGGAGTAATTGTCTGTCTTTGCCCTGCCTATATGTACACATCATTCTTCTCAGAATGTAAATCTACTTCCTCTTTCTGCTGTGGAGATTGGGTGGCATGGTTGTTAATCCTTATCATTTTGCTCTTGTTACATGGTGAGCTAGAGGAATTTAGCCTCCTTTTCTGGGATAAATAAATCTGCTTTTTCCCCTCCATATAATTCTTAGGTATATAATAAACAGTATTCACCATTTTACTCAAAGACTATTATGGAGGTGGTTCCCCCCATAATCTCTTCACGTCTCTACTTGTTTTTGTATAAATTTCAGCTTCCGTACCCTGGAATGGTAGAACTAAAGGATTGGATGGTAGCCTTCCTTCTTCCTCAAGGACAAGGTTGTGTTATATTATTTCCTTGGTGGGTGCCTTTTGTGACACGATCCCGCCGTGATCCTAGTAATGGTCTGTTCTGTTTTAGCTGTTTCCTTAACACACATTGTCTGTCACTCAAGTTTGGCTGCTAAGTAGGCTACAGAAGGAGCTGGACATGAACCCATTCTTTCTATGGAGGACGTACAGAGTAATGTGATTTCTCACCTGACTCGTTTGCGCCGAGGGGAAGTGGAAAGATTTGGTGTGTTGGTGCATTTCCCTGAATATTATTCTGCTTACTCTGGAACCAGGACTAGCACCAGTACCTGCTTTGCTGGAAAGATTTGGTGTGTTGGTACATTTCCCTGGCTGGGCATTACTCTGCTTCTTCTGGAACCAGGACTAGCATCAGTACCTGCTTTTCTGGAAAAATTCTGTGTGTTGGTGTGTTTCCATGGCCATTATTCTGCTTGCTCCAGAGCCAGGACTAGCACCAGAACCTGCTTTGCTGGCTGCAAACGGTCCAGACAGGATTCCATGTGGAATCCCTCCCAGAATCGGTTGTTACAGATGTCTCAGAGTTCATCCCAGAAGCGCTTGGCAGAGCCTCTTCCTGACTCTTACTCTGCATGCCCACACGTTCGTTATGAACTTAGCACAATCCCCCATTGTCTGTCTTTTCACTTGATGTTTTGTTGTGGTCCTAAATGCATAATACGAAGTCTCCTTATGGAATGTTGTGCCACTGGAACTCTCCAGTACTGCAGATGAATGTTCTATGGGTAGAAACACAGTATGTCCTCATTACAAACAAAAACATTCCTAGAATTGAGTTTGCAAACTCGTCATCGTCAAGTGGACAAACGGGCATAAGCATCTTGGGACAGGACACATGGTTCTACATTTGATGTCTTCTCAGCAAATCATCCTGCATCTCTTGTCTTTATCTCGTGTTCAGGTGGGAAAGTACTGCAGCTTCATCTCTCTGAAGTGCCTGTTGGTTTTCGAAAGACTGGCTTGTCACTCACTCACGGCCTTCTGAATTCCTCTTGCGGTTGTTGCCGACTCTTCTGTGGTTTAGGGTCTCTTGGCTAGAAGGAAATTTCACTCTTTCACTTAATGAACCTGAAAGTGTCTGGTCTCGTCCACCCCACCCCACCCCCGTGCCTTTCTGTCCTGCTGCCTCTGTGATGGAATCTAGGGTTAGGGAGGGATGGGAGTCAGGCCTAGGCACTGATCTGCAGCCTAAGGCATTTTCTGCCACCTTTTTGAATGCAAGTATTTTAAGAGGAAACCTAGAGGACTTGGTACAGGTGATTAATGACCCAGTGTACAGTGTAGGTCTGGGTATTAAGGGGGCAGTTATCACCTTCTTTCTGAATACAGTTTGAAACAGGGATGTTGAAAGGTCTCAGGCTGGCCTGGTGGACCTGGTCAGGTAAAAGAAAACAGCATTTTGATAAGCTAAGCGCCTAACCATTGAACAGCTAGGGAGGAACTTGATTTTTGTTTGGGACTCTTATGTATTCTACTCCAGTTCTAAGACAGGTACTGTATTCCTCATAAGATAGGGGTTGTAATATCAAGATCAGAATGGAATTTATGTGTAATTTGTGTGTGTTTATGCTAGCACACTCCATGACACATGTCAGAAGACACCTTTGTGAGGGCCAGTTCTCTACTGTTCGCCTTCCCTGGGTTCCAGGGGTCAAACTCCACTCATTAGGTTGCAGAGCAGTGCTCTGCCCACTGAGCCATCCTTCTGGTCTCTTTCCTTCACCTGTTTCAAGCATAAAGTCTAAACAAAGCAGCCAAGGAAGGAGGAAGCTCAGGAGCAGGCTGCTCTGCTGCCTCACAGGGTGGTGACAGGAAGTGCAAGGAGACACCATTGCTGATAAGTGCCCACAGCAGCCTCGTCTGGAACACGGCAAGCCTTCTTGCTGCTGTCTTGGTGTTCACATGTGAATTCTTTTGTTTGTGGACTGCTTGGTTCATAGACAATTTTATAGAATTTTATTGAGCTCTGTTTTCGTTTTGATTTGAAGGTGAAATTTACACAGAGTAAATCCTGTCAGGCGTGATTTCTAAAGGGTGTGTTGAGCCTCCATTTTTCAAACTCAGTCATCTATATAAGTAACTCTTGTTATTGACATCAATTCTGTTGATCTGTCTAGCTCCACTCTCAAAGCAGGAAAACTCGACTCTTGTTCTCCAACACAGAATATTTCCAGATTTTTTTTTTAATTATTTGTTAGTAAAGTAAACAAAAATGGCTAGCCTCAGGTAGATTTGACGTTTTGTGTAATGTTAGAAAAACAAACTGAGGCCTGCGAGAACTTTCAAGAACGGTCAGAATCACAGAATAAATTTAGCTGTTGGGAAACTTCTTTGCACTTACTTTTTGGGTTATCACTGGTGCCCTACAGTGACCATGGAACCCCTCTTAGGTCAGTTTGTAAAGGACTGTGTACCCTCCCACACACACACCAGGCAGTCCACCCTAGAAACACTTCAGGCAGATTCCCCACTGTTTCCCATGGAAAATGGCCTCTCTTCCCCATAGTCTCCTCTCGCAGGTCAGTGCCCAGGATGCCTGCATCTGTGGCTTGCTCTAGATAAGGCTCTGGAGCTTCATACATGGCGCTTACCCTTTTGCAAGTGCTTGTAAGATTAATATATCACCCTCCTTGTTGCTGTGGCTCACCCTGTGAGAATGCAGGTCACCATGGAGGGAGGCATGGTAGCAGGATAGCTCTCAAACTGCGGGGGCTGGAGCTCCTAGCTAGGTAGACCAGGAAGCCGAGAGTAGACATGTAGTAGGCCAGACTATAAAACTTAAAGGCCCACCCTAATGACTCACTTCCTCCAGAAGGTCTTTGCTTCCTGAAAGTTCTTCAACCTCCCATAGCATCACTACCAACCGGGGTCCAAACCTTCCAATTCAGAGCCTATGTGGGACATTTCACATTCCAGCCACAACCAGGTTCTTGGAAGCATAAAGAATAATTATAAGCATTCAGAATAATTATCTTCAGACATGAAGTACTCAGTCAGAACAGGCTGTAAGTACTGCTTCTCCACTCTTCTCCTCCTTAATGTTAAATGTTCATTATTTATCAGACACCATGCTGAAGCCCCATGTTCAAAGTGGTAAACAAATCGTCCAAGGTTGCAAGCCTGGCTAGGATAGAGCCATGCAGGGAGCGTGCTGTGGTTGAGGATGCTGCTCCAGGGCACTGTTTGGATGGCTTTCGTGGGCACAATGCAGAGGCAGTGTCTAGCTCATTCTGCAAAGGTCAGGAGATGCTTGCTCTGGGGAAGTGCTGTTGAGTCCTGCAGAATGACAGTGCATTTACCACGTGAGGTATTGTGTTACAGAGCAGAAAATGAAGATTGAGCAGAACGGGTTCAAAGACCTATAAAGAAATACACAGGCTAAAGCTATGTTTTTTTTCTCTGTTTGGCTGCCATAACCAGGTGCCACAAACTGAGGAGCTTAAAACAACAAATGTCTATTATCCTCCAGTTCTGGAAGGTAGAAGTCCACGTTTGATGTGTCAGGAGGGCCATGCCCAGGAGAGGCCTCCCTTGTCTTTTTTTAGCTGTGACATATGGTGATTGACAGTTCTTAGTGCTGCTAGCCTGAACAGCATCCTGCCCTCCGCGACCTGAATTATTGCTTAGCCACCTCTGCCTTTTTATGCAATGGTTTTTCTCTAAAAGGGGTATCGGTCTTACTTGACTACAGCCCCAGGGAGGGGAGCATATCTTATCTTGATTATATCTGCAAAGAGGACCCTGTTTCAAAAGATAACATGCGGAGGACTTAGGACTTTGACATAGCTTTTGGTAGTAGCTTCATTCAATAACTGTTACAATTCAATAGCTTTTATAGTCAGAGTCCACGCAGCCTAAATTGTAGCTATCTAGAGACTGTGACATATCCCTCTCGAAAACCCAGGGTTGTTCATGTGCATAAGCCAAGCCTTTGTTGGTTGATTTTTGCCACTTCAGAACTTGGGGATGAATTATTCTTCTTATTGAGTGTTACTGTGTCTGCATTAGCATAGTATTAATTCTAGTTGTTAGAATACTTTGGAGTATTCTGACATCTTCCCCTCCCATCTAGCTCCTGGACATCTATATATATGAGAGTGTGCCACCAGTCACTTGATGTGTAGGGCACAGTTTTTGTGTTTTCTATTTTTATTTTTTTTCTTTTTTGTTTTTTTTATTTTTTATATTTATTTATTTTTTTATTAAAAAATTCTGCCTCCTCCCCGCCTCCCATTTCCCTCCCTCTCTCCTAACTCCCCTCCCCCTCCCTCTCCAGCCCAAAGAGCAGTAAGGGTTCCCTGCCCTGCTGGAAGTCCACGGTCCTCCACCCTCCATCCAGGTCTAGGAAGGTGAGCATCCACACAGGCTAGGCCCCTCCAAAGCCAG
Organism: Arvicola amphibius; assembly: GCF_903992535.2. Classification (NCBI taxonomy): domain Eukaryota; kingdom Metazoa; phylum Chordata; class Mammalia; order Rodentia; family Cricetidae; genus Arvicola; species Arvicola amphibius. The sequence goes on from NC_052053.1 coordinate 22,331,345, forward strand.
TACATGCAGTAGCATCAAAACCCAGTGCCATTGTCCTTGGCTTCTCAGCAGTCCTCATTGTCCGCCATGTTCTGGGAGTCCAGTTTTATCTCATGCTTTTTCAGTCCCAGTCCAGCTGGCCTTGGTGAGCTCCCATTAGATCAGCCCCACCATCTCAGTGGGTGGGTGCACTCCTCGCGGTCCTGACTTCTTGCTCATGTTCTCCCTCCTTCTGCTCCTCCTTTGGACCTTGGGAGCTCAGTCCAGTGCTCCAGTGTGGGGCTCTATTTTTATTTTTTTAAACACTCTGGCTGAGGACCAGGCCTTTGGGGATGTCCCTTAGAGGCTTTGCTCCATGTTAACCGAACACTGGTCCCACGAGTTAGCTGCTTCACCAAATTTCACCTCTCCTGATCTCATCACATGACTTCGAGCACATAATTTCTGTGTGCTTAGTGCAAATAAAGTATCCCCCTCCTTTTCACCACTTCCCGAATAGAGCCAGCATCCAGTGCCCATGGCTGGCTGTTAAGGAATCCACTGGTTGTGTGGGTTTTCCAGGGAGACACGAGCACACGTCTTTCTACCCAAGAGAGGGCACAGATGACACACCGAGGAACCATTAGGTTTACTGAGGTCATTTACAGAAGAAGCATCATCAAAAGCCACCCCAGTATGGCTGACAAAACAAAACATTGCAAGTTGCTCCTGGGGCTCCTGAACAATTTACAGGCAGCTCCGCTATGGCGTGGCCTCCTTTCCAAGAACAGGCAGTGCTTACTGCCTGCACAGTCTTGTGGGGAGTGCCGAGTTTTCTTAGCTTTGAGTCTTAGGGGCTGCGTCCTCCCTCCAGGAGGGAGTATTCCCATTTGGAGGAAACAGCCACATATTGGTGCTTGATGTTTTCCCAAGTGTCTATAGTTTTTCAGAACTTGGCTTTCCGTCAGTTTTCACTTCCCCAGCTCCTTATGTCTAGCATCTCGGGAGTTCTTTGTTCTTTCAAAGAATCTCGCATTTTACAGCCCATGCTTACCTGTCCTGTTGCGCAACATTGTGCAAAACAGCCAAGACTGGGGAAATTCTTATGACTGGGTCAAACAGTAGATAAGCATTTACCAAATCCTTGTTACTTACAGCCCCGTCCCTTGCCACATACAACCAAAACACCTACCAGAAAATGCCGTGAATCTGAGGTACAGAGAGTATGAGCCTAGCACCTTCATTTAGGTTGTGGCAGTTGAGTGGGACGGACACAGAAGCCACGGAGTCGCTCCGCTTCCGCTGCGTTCTTTCATACAAAGCTAATTTCTCTCTGCCTTTCTTACGGTGCAAGCTTCTGAGCCCTCACGTCTCCACTCCTGTGTCTTTGAAATGCTTGCTCATCTTTATCTGCAGCATCTAAGGACAGTGTGGTTCAGGGACAAACCTGTGGGTAATCAATACGGGAGCCTTATTTATCCCTCTCCTTCAGCTCTGCTCTTGGAGCTGCAACGGTTGTCACAAGTGACCTTTTGGGCTGAGTCGATTTAAAGATGTCAGGCTGCTGGCTGGCATTCCCTTATGTAGACCAAGTGTGCCCTCCACCGTGATGCGTTTATGCCGTAGTCTCTCCACATTTGTAAGAAGTGAAGTAAGGAAGGTAGATGCTCTTCAATCTCTTCTCAGCCTGGCGCCACTGGACTGCGGGCCAGTGGAGCATTGCTGTCCTCCCAAAGGATGAAGCGTACTTGGTAATCAATACACTGAGGCCACGTTTTGTATCACAGCCAACTTTAGTGTAAGTCCAAGAAATGTCCAGTTTGACTCCGATGCTTTGGGCTTGTGGCAGAGTCAGTTACATTGAGGTAATTTCGCATTCTGTTCTGAGGGTTTCAGAAAACATGCTTGCCTCAGGCCTCTGTCCTTCTGCCCTGCTTTGAATGAAGTGGTCATTTATGGCTTTCAGTGCTGGAGATGTGAATGAACATCAAGTTTCTGTAGCCTCTGACTGGTTGCGTGCATGTGTCTGTGTGTTTGTCTATGTCTCTTAAGATTTTCTACTTTGCTTTATTTTTTTAAGTACAACGTATTAGAGCTATTTAAAAGGAGCTGTCTAGCCTTCTCCCAGGCCCCAACTCTGTAATTTTCTTTTTGTTACTAATTTTTTATTTCATGTTAAACTCCTAAATTGCTTTCATTCCTATGATCCTATAAGCTAAATTAGGATAAAATTCCACCTATATCTATTTTCCAATATAACATATAGGAGTTCTCTTCTATCTTTGTCAATTCTTTCACATGCACACACTTCTTTCTCTTTAGTACCAAGCACACTTTCATTGGGAAAAATTATATTGCCTGTTTATTTTTTATGTATTCAACCAATATATGTTGAGTATTTATGTTCAATATGCAAAGAAAATTGTGCTTTAAAAGTAACAAAGATGACAGGTCTGTTCTTTCTCAACATATTGCAATATAGGGTCACATTAATACTTTGGTAAGAAAGTACTCTAGGTTGTTGTCATTGGTATCCTTATTTGGAGAGGGAGTAGAGGAAAAGCCATTATGGACCAAACTGTGTCTTCTGTGAGGTAGGTATTGTTGGCTTTTTTATAGATGAGGGTACCAAGAATGTCCCAGAGCTGGCCACTGAATTAGAACTTGAGGCCACATCTCCGTAACTGCCTTCTGTCTGTTATAGCCAACCTTTCCTTACAGTAAATTACTCATAAGGTGAGATTATCAAGGCAGCAGAATAAATACATTATAGATTTTAGTGGAAGAAGAAAACAGTTTAAAAAAATAATCATGATGGGTATTATCAATCCAGAGATAAAAGATTGCCTTCTAGAGTCGTTGTCTTTGCTTTATGGCTTGCATATTAATCAGAGTAGGAGACTTTGAGATCAGTTCCAAGACATACACTTAGAAAACATCCTTGGTTCTAGTAATTTGGGTCCAAGCATCTGTAACTGTAGAGCGCTGCAGTATAGTGACTATATAAATAGTGTCGGGATGTATGTGAGCATCCGTGTGCTGTGTGCTCTTGAGAAACTGCTTCAGCTTGGTTGCCAATTGTGGTAGAATTTGTTCTAAACTGCAGCCATAAATCCATGCTGTAAACCCAAGTCTCTATAATGCTTTTTATTTAGAAGAGAGGCTGTACAGTTTTTACAGAATATCCCCCCCCCCCCGCCCGTGAGCACCTTTACTGTTCTTTAAGAAGATAGTTTAGTGTTTCTATACACACTTTTTATTTCCAGCTGGATACGGTGTGATCAGTACTGGTTTCCTGGAGGAAAGTTGACGGCAATGGTTTATTAATTAGTTTATTAGCTCCACAATCTGGAGGAAAACGACTGATTTCGTTTGAATGTATAGGATGTATTGCTCTTTTGGTGTTGAGAAGAAACAGGTGTGTAGGTCTGTGGTCTATGTTACCTCTTGAAGAATAAGTGTGGCATGGCCTTCGGTCCCAGAATCTCTGTGATGTCTCCCATCAGCTCACCAGCTGCAAGACAGCCAGGCTAGCTGCCCCTGAGACCACAGGATGATAAGCTGAATTCTGCAATTCATCCCAGCCTGCAGGCTCTGGGCCGAAATCTCTGACTTCTCCAGTTCAGAAACATGAACTTGAGGGTCTCCTCTGTCTTCTGAATTCATGACAAGCCCCTGGCTCTCCCAGCAGACACCTGGGACTGTTTTTCTCAGAAGTTTAATTGAGCATTTAAGGCTCCTCCAGAGAAGCCATTTGTCTTAAATCTCTGCTGGCCTCTGGAAACCCCCAGCTCTCATCAGTCTTCCATACTAATTTTTAAGCATACAAAGCGAATTAAAGACATGGCTCTCCTTGCTAATCTCAGGCATAAAGTTTTCCGTGAATCTTGCTAAAATCTTGCTTTTGACATATAATTCTAGAGTTGAAAAGTCTGCAACCAAGATCTGTTCTCTTTCTCTGGAAGGCAGGCCACTCCAGGACCTTCCCGCCCTTGATTTCTGTTGTTCTCTGATGGGCTTGCAGGAAACATATTCTGTGTTCATGGTTCTTCATAGGCTGCCCTGGATTTCTGTGCTCCCCAAAGGCCGACATGCTTAGCCTGACATTCCTTCTGTATTTATGCCTTCTTTGTTTAGGATTCTGCAGACAAGATCTTGGATTTTTATTTTAGTCCTGAGGTAGTTTTGTCCTGAAAAGTCCTCCCAACCCTCAAAGGGCTGTCCCCTTCATAGTCGATCTGGCATCTTATACATTTTTCATAGGCCTTGCGTGGTGAAGGTCACACTGGGGCATGCTATGAATACCGGTGAGTTGCATTCTTGATCTGATCTCTCCTTTGGTGCTATGCTAGTCTTTCCTGTGATCGGCTGGCCTTCCGCACCAGGGCTTCAGTTGCGGCTGGCCTTCCGCACCAGGGCTTCAGTTGCGGCTGACCTTCAGGTCTGCAGTTGCTTTTCTTGCCAAGCGTTTTTCTTCTGGAAACTCTGGCTTTGTCTCGGGTTGTGTAAGACCCAGGTCCCTGTGCTGTATATATACCACCACCCTCGGAACCATACAGTACACAGAGATGGGGTGATTATCTGAGTTTGGCTAAAAAAAAAAAAAAACATGAAATGCCTTTATACATGTTTAATATTTTCATGTCCTAGACCACTTTTCTGGAAACCATGAACACTGTCGGCATGAAACGTATAAAGTCTTAGAAAATCTGTTTGAACTTGATTACCTAATTGAAAATTTTCACGTCTTGTACCTCATCTTTAAATCCTACTATTTCCTTTGCTAAATAGAGAAGATATTAACCAACTCAATTATTTAGGGCAGTGGGGATTTAGAATAGTGTGGGCAAATCACTCCTCCTTGCTTACTAACAGACTTTGCTGTTAAACGGATATCGTTTGGACCCTGTTTTCTGTCCTCCGGCCAAGCACAAAGTTCGATGAGCTAAAGCAAATCTTAGGAAATCCCCTTTTCCTGAGAGGCCCGTGGCAAAACAAAGCAACAGAAAGGGTGAGCTAGACAACTCCCACCTTCAGCATCATCCTGTGCCCATCAGGGTAGGAGTGAGGTTATGGTTGTGGGGGGCAGGCATTAGCTGTAGGTGTGCACTCGAAAGGTCTGAGCGTGAAGATAAGTTTGGGTTTTTTTTTTCCTGTTTTGTTTTGTTTTTAAAATTTTTTATGGTTTATTTAACTTTATTTTATGTGCATTGGTGTGAAGGTGTCAGATCCCCTGGAAGTGGATTTTCAGACAGTTGTGAGCTGCCATGGGGGTGATGGGAATTGAACCTGGGTCCTCGGGAAGAGCAGTCAGTGCTCTTAACCACTGAGCCCATCTCTCCAGCCTCTTGTTTTGTTTTTTTGAGACAAACAAACAAACAAAAATCTGTATAGCCCTGACTGTCCTGTGACTCAATTTGTAAAAGATTGAGGCTGCCTTCGAACTCAGAGATCCATTTACTTCTACCTCCCAAGTGCAATAAGTTTCTATTTGTATATGAGATTTTTTTTCCTTTTCCCCTAACAGTTCCAAAATAACAAGAATGTATTTGATTGACAGTCCCCAGATTTACTCCCATGGGATTGATCCATGAATTATTTCTTGTAAACTTTGAGATTAGTTGTCCTTCCTCTCGCTGATATATTTTATTGGATGTTTTATCCCAAGGTAGGCCAGCGTGACCTCTTTCTGAATGTCATCAGCGTCTGTCCCAGAGACATTAGTGGTGACAGTCTGCCCTTTACTCATCGAAAGCATGCAACTCAAAAGTGGAATTGCTTTGAACCTATCTGTGGTTGGTGACCCACGTTTCTGTAATTGTCAACACACGTGGCCTTTCAACTCCAAAGCAAACTTCCTGCCCTGGATCTTCGCTACTTACTAGCTGTGTAGCCCTGAGTGGACTCAGTCTGTTCCTAAGTTTCACATTTATAGAGTAGAAGTTATATACCACCTACTCAAGAGGAAACGGTTGTTGGGAAGGTTAAATTATGAGTCCATCACTCAACAGCCCGTGCCACAAAGTCAGAGCGGTATTAATATAATGTCTTTGATGCCCCGCCCCGATTTAACTCACTAAGTCATCAGCTTCAATATTTTGAATTTTTCTTAGTTTTTCCTCACTCAAAAGTACCTGTCCTTCTTGCTATCTGTCATCTATATCCTCACCTCATCTCTCATTGTTCTTAAGGAACGTTCCTGAGTTTAAAGTAAACATAAGCCATTCTCCTGTATTCATGAGCAGCATTTGGCTTTCTCAAATGTAATGCATCTTTTTTCTGTTAACATTATAAGCACACATTACTTGTAACTGTTGTTTACTATGCTCATTGCTTTTACAGCTTTAGTAGTGTCCATAGTGCATCCCAAGTCAAGCGTGAACACGGCCAAGTAGTACCTGAAACTTGAAGTGACCAGTGTGTTGAGATACAGATCAACCAAGATCGCCATCTGTTGGTGGTGGTTGGTGTAGACGCATCTCTCCCAAGCCCTGGCATATGTTAACTGGGGAAAAGGGGATGGGAAGTGGGGAGGGAAAGAGTGTGTGTGCACAGGATTGCACATCCATTGCTTACAACCTGTAGGAGAGTGCACTACCATTCAGATGTAGGAGTTTGGGTGATTTTAGTTTTGTTAACCTGATATCTGTGTTCTAATCCCAGCAGTCTGTATTGATTTTGTGATTAGAATAAACTTTAAAAAGAAAGGTACAATTTAAAAGGCAAAGAGCTATGGGAACAGAAGATCATTTTTTTTAAAATTAAAACTAAAATATATTTGTTTTTAGTCGTAAGTGGAAATGGGAGAGAAAGGAATAGAGGTATATGCAAACTGAAGAAGGTTTAGTAAATTCTAAGCAGCTCTTCAGCCTTGTCCACATGAGCAAGTAGGTCTCTGTGAATTTTTGCTTGTTATCCTCTCCCTTTGAAATTCTAATTATCCTGCAATCGTCACGTCTCTTAATTACTCTTTATCCCTTTACTGCCAGCGCTTCCTCTGGAGTGGATTAGCTACTCTTAGCCAAGAGCATCCTAATCAGGGCAGCGAGGGCTGTGGTCCGAACCTCGCTACTTTGAAGCTGGATAAAACCTAAAGAATCCACATAGGCACAGGAGCTTCCCCAGCCCTGCACCTTGCATTCTTGGGTGCGTTCTCCATCTTCTTAGAGTCTACATTCTACCAGTCAAGAGCCCCTTAAATTTTTTTTTTAAAGCAAATTAAGCTAAGCTGCAAATGGAAAGCAAGTTTTGGACACTTTATAAACTTGTACCCAAGCCTCTGTTAATCTTGTGGACACTGGTGATTGACAGTAGATTTACATAAGTTCTAATTACCTGTAACATCTCCTCCCCATTATTAAATCTGACTCCAAGTAAAGCGACCAGGGCAGCAGTGACCATTTCGCGCTATGCTCAGAGTGGACGACATGGAGACGTTAATGAAAAGGAAACCCCTTAGCGCCCCTCACTGGCTCCAAATAATCACCTCCCTGTGTGCAGGAAGCCAGCAGACCGTCACTCCAAAGAGTGGAGTAGAGCCTTTCCACCTCTCAGTGAAATCATGTTCTCTCAGTACTGGCCCGCGAGCTGATGAAAGCCACGGTGGGAAGGCAAACTGATAAATTTCAGAAACGTCTCTTCTGTTCCTTTCCTCTTTGTAAGGCTCGGGCCATGTGTTTGTTTCAGGTTAAGACAACAAAAACTGCTGCCCTTGGAAAAAAGAGAAATCTGTGTCAGTATCGAAATGGAAGGGACTATCAAGTCCGTCTGTCTGTCTGTTGTACCCACCCCAGTCTCCTTTTATAGCTGAACTAATGAAGGACAGACTGCTTCTTACAACAACTTCATAAATCTGTTGCATGAAAACTTAAATACTGTACATTTTTTGAACTTTGGAAATTTAGGCAACGTCTTAGACTCAAACCATGATTTTTTTTTAACCATTTACAATAATGGGAACAATAACAGATTGTGAAGATAAATAAAATATGTAACATGTATATAACACACCACACATAGCCTCATCATTATTTGTGGCACAGCTTTAAGAGTATAAGTAGGAATTTGGTAAGTGTAATCCCCTTTATTATTTCTTCAGTGAATCAGACAATTAGGGCTGGCTTCTGGGAAAAAAGATTTGGGTAGGTCCTTTGGGATCAAGATGGGTAAGCTGGGGTAAACGGACAGATGGGGTGGACGGGTCTGGAGTGGTGTTTGAGGTAAATTTGCACACAGATGATTCCTCTTTAAAGGACTGGTGGAGGCAGGAGGACCTGTGCTTTTTATATAAGTCTAGACAGCACAAGGAAGGGGGCGGGACTTGGGGAGCACCAGAGACAGAGCTCAGCAGGGTTACAGTCTTCATTCAGAAATGATTGCATTGATACGGGCCCAGGTACCCTGAGCTTGTGGAAAATTGGGAGAGAAAAAGTATTATTGAGTAAACATACAGGGAGGAGGTGGGGTATGTGTTTGGGATGCTTCGACAATAGAATTTAGAAAGTGGTGCCCATGAGGCGATTTTTAACTAAACACTATCTTAACGCAATACTAACACATTTAAGTAGAAAGAAAGAGGCAAAGACATAAAAGCCCTCACAGAAGTTGTGTGTGTTTTTTTTAAAAAAAAAAAAAGTCAGGAAAGAGAATTGTCATTTTAAAAAGTTAATTAAACCTCCATCTCTGGATGATTGTCCAGATAAAGGCAGGGTTGAGGATCAAAAGTGAAATGTAAAGAGGGAGGTAAGGAAGGGGAATGGACAAGGAAGCTCCACTGGGCCACTGAGATGGAATGAGAGCCACCCCTGTGAGGCCAGTTCCCGCGGTGAAGAGAAGTGCCCACAATGTAGGCGTGAGAGCGAGTGCCTGTGTCAGGAACGCTAGAGAAGAAAGAGTTCCGTGGGGCAGGGATGTGGTGTGGCCTGAGTGGCCTCTTCACATCGTCCTACGTCTCTGTGTCCTTGCCCTCATGAAGTGTTCAGAGCAGCAGCAGAGGAGATGGTGCCAACTCCTGACCTTCCTTCTCCTAAATGTCCTACTGTTTGGCTGACAAAAAGCCCTCTCTCTGAGACCTCAGGCACAGTATCGTAACTTAAGTGACTTTCAGTCCTCTTACTCTTAAGCTGGAGTCATACCAACTCTTCCCTGCTTTTAGAAATGAGTGGGTGACAAAATCTAAGAAATGCTTTCACTGAAGACTACAGAGGGGAAAATGCTAGGAGCCACGGAGCCTGTGACCTTGGACGTTGAGGAGCTGCTAAACAGCCATCTTCATGTCCTTGTTTGGTGTTGGCCTTTGTGCTTCTTTATATCTATTTTTTGTAAACGTGGTGATCCGAGTTGATGTTATTATAAATGCTCAGTGCCTCTTCGGGGAATTCAAGGTGTTTGTGCTTCATTATGCCGCTTAGATGTAGTTATCACTGGAACCTTAAATTATCTTTCCTTTCATGCCTAGTTAGAACTCATTTGACTGCGTGATTAGACAGAGTGGAAGGAAGAGAGTTAAATGGACAGGAGAGGTGACTCATGCTGTTTGTTCCTTCCAGACAAATGTATTTTAGCTGCTTTTAATGTATAAGTATATTATATTATATTCAGAGTGGTGTAAAACGGGATGTAGATTTCTTAGATCGCCCTACACACTTAAGATACTTGAGGTTCTTTTTCTTTCCCTCCCCAGTGCATTTGTGACAGGCTAGACAAGTGCTCAGCCACCCAGCTATATCCCCAGCACTAAAACTCATTCTGTCTTTCAATTCTCAAAAGTCAGTCAGGAAAGGCATAAGAGAACATGTTTAAAATCTTGTAAATTAACCATCAGGACAGTGGAAGTTTGGAACTTAACTATGTAGATGTGAGGAAATTTGGGCCCCAGATTCATGAAATATATCCTGCCTATTCCTCTTGTTTGCTGTGATTTAAAAAAAAATGCAAATACTATTTTTCAAACTTTTCCCTGAGTCATTAGAAAACAAGCATGGGTAGCAGCTCCTCTTCAGGGTTCACGCCAGGAGGGAATGGGGTTAATATCCACATGTGTGTATGAATTATACTTAACTAAATCAGAGCAGTCTGCCTTTTTCCCTGCTTTATTAAACTACACATGAAATGTCACTGCATTTCCTCTCCCCAATTTCTGTGACACCTTAACGAATTTAACCACATTTCTTATGCGCACAATCATTAACCCCTGTTCAGTTTCATAATCTCAACCTTACACACACACACACACACACACACACACACAGACACACAGACACACACACGCACACACACACATATGCTAACTCTCACCGTGCTAGTAATACCCTAGTTATTACTAAGTTCAAAAGTGATCTTAGTAACAAGTCTTTGGCAAAAGAAATAAAAAAAAAAACCTATCTTCCCTATCTTCCCTTATCTTTTAAGTTTGTTAAGCATAATATATATACAACTGTCTCCCAGCCTGTGACCACACAGCGCTGTTCACTGAGCCAGAATGAATAGAAAAATACAACAGCTTTTTATGCTGTCTGTATTTCATAAAAAGCTATGTGGGTCGTCGAACTTTAATAGATCTGTGGCCTTGTATTTGGCTTTGTAGTTGACCACAGACATAATGTTACCAGAAGGAGGGAAAAATTGTATAGAGTGTACAGTTATTTTTTTTTCCCCTAAAGATTGTCGGGAGAGTACCTGTTCTTCAAAGCTAGACATCAGACTTAATACAGAGCTTCAAAGGCAGATCCTGGCCATTCCATTTTTTAGTTTAAAGTTCAGAATTCTCATTGCGTGCCCCTTAGTAAAGAACATTTTGTACTTTAAAGTTTGCAGATGTTTGAAAAAAAATATGTGTGTTCTTTGGACTTGGACGTGAATAAGAGTTCCTTATGACTTCTTCTCGTTCCCTTTTGTTTTAGATATGGAAAAATCGTCTCCACGAAGGCAATTTTGGATAAGACAACCAACAAGTGCAAAGGTATGTTTCTGTGGGCAGTCATTTCCTGGGCCATAGCCTCAGAAAGATGAAGGAATAATCTTAAGTTTCACAACTAACCTCATGGTGTTAAAAAGAAAAACAGGCCTCATATGTCACCCGGTTTCTGTCTTGCACAATATCAGCATATTGCTTACGTTTGTTTTGTCCCTAGTTGAGTTTTGGCTGGAAAACCCCACAACTAGCAGTTTGCCAGAATCCTGGCTTTGGCGCCAGTAGAGTTAACATGTAAAATACAAGTTGGCATTTAGCCCCTTCCTCTAAAGGGGGGAGTCGGGCTAGAGAATAGCTTTTCTTTCCTGAGCCCGGGGAGATTAGAGCTGCTTACTGGAGACCATTGGACTGTACCAAAGAACTGAAAAGATTACATATTGTGTAAATTGGCTCTATTAATTAGAATAGAGTAGTTTTAAGCAGTACTTAATTACATGTTTCAATACTCCCGATTGTTCTCCGCTGAATGCCTGTTGACAGTATTGGCGGCAGGGAGGAGAGAACCATTTTCACTGACCAAATTGTACCAGGGAGGGGAGGTCACGCGCCCCTTTGAAATATGCTGCTGCATTAATTTGATGCACTGACCTTCAGTTTTCCATGCAATTAGGATGAGCTCATCCAGCTCCTCGAGCTGCGTGTGAAAGCGTCCAGAAGCAGGGCGGCGCAGATGCTCTGCACATCTGACTTTTAATGATCCAGCATCTTAACAATAGGCATGTGATTTCTAGGAACATGGAAGAATGGAGTCAGCTGACTTTGACTCTAACTACTGACTCCAGGAACTGAAGGAGGGTTGACAGGAATAGGCAGAGAAGGCAAATCCCCTCATTAATTAGACCCCAGTTTCTCAAGTAGTGTTTGGTGATGGGGCCTTGGCTTAGCCATGAAAAAGGCAGAGAACGTAAGTGAGGCCTCCCCTTGTAAGCCAGTCCTTTCCTTTAATCTAGACTTGAAGTGGTCCATTGTAGTCACCCCTCTTCAAAGTGCCTAGATTTAAAGGAGCTATTGTGGCAAATATCTAAGCCCGTGTTTAATCAACATGGCATATTAAGGCAGTTTTGCCTTAGGACAGTGAATAGAGTGTGCTTTATGTAGAGTGGTACCCAATGAATATTTAAAATGAATTAAGCCGGAGAGAGGCAAATGCATGCGGAAATGCATGCACTTAGTTGCCAAGATTAGTCTTATTTAGCATCAATAAATAATTTGGGAGATCAGTCACACACACACACACACACACACACACACACACACACCACATGCACGCACACACCACATGCACGCACACACGCACGTCTTTTGGTTTTATGAAGAAAAGTAGGCTCTTGCCAAACACAAAGAAAGAAGCTGATCTCAAAAGTGAACTTCAAACCGGGAGAGAAATCACAGTGGATAAATGGTTTTAGTCTACCCTTCTTCCCTCCCTTTCTTCCTCACTCCAGAGGAATCTGATGTGGCAGTTCCTAATGCTGAAAGGCAAAGCTGTGATGTGGAGTTGGGGAGAGCCCCTCCTCCCAGGAGAACTCTCCAGTGCCAGACTGGCAGGTACTGCTCTGTGCTCTTCTCCAGTGGCTGCCTCGTCCTAGAACCCAGAATTCTACCCTGTGTTCAGTGTGGTCTGGGCAAGGACATGAACAGGCAATCTTACACTACAGAACACAAAACTGCATGGTTGGAAAGTGGCCACAGACAAAGTGGAGAGATTCACGAGGCTTCCAAACAAAAGGAAAGGTGATTCAGTACTGGTGGTCAATCCAGAGAGTCTCCTGGATCCCTTCCCAGCAAGCGGGTCTTGGAAGACACTACCCTGTTGGGTTAGGCATGGCCCTTCCCAAGATTATTCTTCCCAAGAAGATTCCCTTCTCACTAGCCTCTGGGACTGTGCATCAGCAGCTGTGTAGGGGATGGAGTATGGGGGGCGGGGAGGTGATCCAGAGTGGGTTTATAAAGTTATGTAGGCCAGAGTGAGTTTGCAGGATAGGGAAGTAATGTTGAGACACAGGAGAAGAAACAGTTTGGTTCATAATAGAGCTGGACAATGTGCCACCTACAGTAACTTGCTGTGGTTGGGATGGATTGATGGATGGAGAGAGAGAGAGAGAGAGAGAGAGAGAGAGAGAGAGAGAGAGAGAGAGAGAGAGAGAGAGAGAGAGATAGGTGTGTGTATAGTTTTTCACATATGATAGTCTGAGTAGCTATAGATGAATAAATACAGAAGAGACACATAGAGAATTACATAATCGAGAAACACTATATTAAATACAATTTAACTATTATACACATGACACCAAGAGATCTTAGAAGGTCACGAGACTTTTTCACAGACTTATTTGGGGCCCTCTATTTTGGCCAAAATTAAGTTGAAGAAAATGGTAACTCTAAAATAAGGCACATTATTGGTTGAAGATTGTTTTTATTTTATATTTCAATTTCTGTCAAAAATTTAGCAAACAGAAGGCTTTTAAGCGTTTACCAGTAATGTCAAAGGCAAGTTAGGACAGAAAAGCCCACAAAGGCTTGACTCGGAAACTGCTTTTAGATGAGAGCATGGATTACATTAACACATAAGAAAAACATGGGTGAGGATAAATCAGGCTGATAAAGTGAGGACAGAAAAAGTTATTTTTTCTTTATCACAAAACAAACCTGGGTTTGGTAGAAACCAAAGCAGACGTGCACAGCACAACTCTGCCCCTGTTCAGCCATCTGACGGTGAGGGTAGACTTCAGTAAGCGTTCCCGGGACCTGATGCTAGGTTAGTCCCCCAGCATCATCAGTGAGCAAGCCTACAAGTTACTTTCCACCGTCAAAGGCAGCTGCATCCCTGTTTATACAACGAGCTCTAATTAATTCCATAGACCCTACCTAAAAGTTTATAGACCTCACATTTACTTGAAAATATAGCACAGATAAATGGACAGCACACGGTTGCGTGGTTTCCTGTCTTGTTTATCTTCAGTAAGTGGTTATGAATTCCTAGAATAGGATTCAACCAAGGCCAGAAACGCGTGCTTACAATGGCTGAGTGCAACAAGTGTGTACTTCTCTTATTAAGACAATAAAAACAAAGAACGGTCCTGTTACGTGAGCAGATTGTAACTTCAAGTACTATAGGTAGCATCATAGCAGAGATGCTCTGCTTAGTGTAATGTGTTGGTGACGGCAGAATTGGTAAAAAAAAAAAAAAAAGGAGTGTCTTTTGTTTGTTTATACTCTCTAAAGATTGTGAAGTTGTATGAGAAAGAGCAAGGCAGAGCTTGCCTGAGAATCTAAGCGTGATGCCTGTTAGCATAAGCCCCAAGTTTGTCCAACCTGTCTCCTACCCTGGCAGTTAAGGAGCACTGTCTGCTTTAGCTGGCATCAGCTGCCTCCTTTTTCTTCCCAGCTTGACTGTTCCTGTGCTGGCTAACTCCAATCCAGCCTCTCTCAGTCCAGTTCTGAGTACTATAAAGAAGCAGCTTCCACGTCCACATCTCCTGAAATGTCCGCTTCTGTAACCCATGGCTCGTTCCGCTCAACTTCCTTTGCAAACAGTCAGGGGTTGAGGCTGGTGCTGTAGCATGGTGGTTGTTTCTGTTTGCCTTCACTGTTGTACACTTTGTCACTGTGACCCGGTACAGTGCTCTCAAAATTACTGTTTCTTCATCAATTCTCAATATCGGCAGTAGGACTGGCTCCTCTGCTTCCCAGCCTACTAAAGTGCTGTGCTTTTTCAAATAATACTTACTAAGATTAATTTTAGAGCCAGGTGTGGCAGTGCGTGTATTCATGAGGCTGAGGAGAAGCGCATGTCCCAGGTAGCCTGTGCTACATAGCAAGACCTCGCCTCAAGCAAAAATTTTAAAATTTTTAATAAATACATGTGTGCCAATGTATAGACACGTATGTACACAAGTGTAATAGAGGTATATGCCTATATAAAAATCAGATTTCATGTGACGAGTTCAGAGAAAAGGTGGTATTTGGCTGGGCTCCTGGCTAGTCTTTAAAATTGCACTAAAGATGCTGACCCATTCCTCAGTGTATGACGAGGACGCAACAGCCGTGGTGGCTTCCATGCAGTGATTTCTGATGGATCTGCGAGGGTCGTGGGCTCTTGGCGCCGCTGCGACAGTTCTTCCCGCTAGTCTGCACTGCTGGTGCCATCTGTGTGCTTACTTTCAGTGCTCCCCACCTCAGCTCCCAACCCCCTAGTTTCCTGTCTCGGTTTACTGTGCCCCGAACCACAGATGATGAGCTCATTGACAGTGTGCAACCACAGGTGAATGCGCCCCGAAGACCGGCCTTCCTAGGGGCGTTCGGCTGGATTGCATACTGTCTTCAGTATTTACACGGTGAAGGCGGAGGTCTCTGTTTCGGGGAGCTGGAGGCATTTTCATCCTCTCCTTTGTTTTGAAGGGAGCTAATGTTACTTTAGGTAAATGAGCACTTTTAACTAGGTAGTAAACTTTAGATCATCTTTTAGTATCAAATTTTCATACTTGCTTTAACTTAGAAAACTAAGGGATAGTCTGTAGAATACATAATTTTTGCTTCTGTCACTTTTGCGCTCAGTTAGTTAACTCTGTTTTTACATATATACATATCCTTTAAAAGCTTTTTTTTGAAGTTGTCTCTCACAGCAATCCCAATGCCCCTCCCTCCTTCCCCCCTTCTTCCTTTCCTCCCTTTATTTATTTATTTTTACCTTGATTAGCTGCTTAAATGTCAGGTGTTTTCCAGCTCAACTCTAGGACACCTTAGAAGATCTTTAAGAAGGCAAAGCTCAAGTCCCCACTCCCCACCCCCACACACACTTTAAGGGATGCTCTGAAGGACTGAGGAAGCCACTGACCATAGACACGCCTACTTCTACTGCCCATATCAGAACCAGAATGAAGTCCTTTTGTTTGTTTTTAACACTTTATATAATCAAACAGTAATGGCTTAAGAAGAGTATCTTTTGCATTTCAGGTTATGGTTTTGTTGACTTCGACAGTCCTGCAGCAGCACAGAAAGCTGTCTCTGCCCTGAAGGCTAGTGGAGTCCAAGCTCAGATGGCAAAGGTGAGTGAAAGCCTGTGTTCCCCAAGGTGGCCTCTCCTTTGTCCCTCCGAACACTGCCACGCACCCAGGCATCCTCAGCAATAGCACTTATCCAGAGACTTTCTTCCTCATATTCTAAAGGAGGGTGGGCAGATGTGTATACTTCACATAGTAAAGTATGTAACCCCAGAAGTAAACCCAGAAATAGCACCCAACTTCCTTAGATAATTAGAATTCCAGAAGGCTTAAAAATCTATAGTTTTCTGAAAATAGAGCTTAACAATTCTTTGCACAAAGAACTAATTCGTTTTAGACATACCCCAAAGAGAAAGTAATGGGTATATATGTCTCAAAGGCAGAATGAGAAGTATTTGGGGGAAAGGTGGGAGATTAGCAAAAAGAGAGAAGGAATGGACGAGTTAATGAGAACAAAATATCATAATATGTACGTATAGAAATGTCACAGTGAAGCCCATTCCTTTGTATGGTAACCAGAAGATGTATCTAATAAGGTAATTGGGGGATGGAACTGGAAGATGGCTGGTTGGTAAAGTGATTGTCATGCAAACATAAGGGCTTGAGTTCAGATCCCTGGCAGGCATGTAAGAGCCAGGCTCAGTGGACTACTTCAGGAATCTCTGTGCTGGACAGGGAATAGGAGGATGTGGCAGACTTGCTATCCTGCCAGTCTAGCTGAATTGGGGAACTGCAGGTTCAGTGAGAGACCCTGGCAAAAACTAAGGTGGAGAGCTATTGAGAAAGTCGTCTCATGCAAACCCCCGGCCTCCACACACAGGCGCACACAGTTAAAGATCCGAAAGGTAATTGTGCCTAGCGTACAGTAAATTTGAAGGTATATGAAACTAACTCACACCTGGGTTTATACAGATGGGAGGTTGGAGGTAAATATACGCCGTAGATGCTGTTTTACTCTCTAATAGACATGATTTTTGCATCCTGATTATTTATGTAATATGAACCTATCCTTCGGTAGTTTTATATGGACTTTATTCGAGACTTATTTCTGGTGAACTTTAAGCATTCTAGCTGAGGAATATTGTTGGAACGTTCCTCCAAGTGAGGAGTATGCCTAAGTGTTCAAGGGCTATAAAACGGAGACCATATGTTTCCTGCTTCATAAGCATTCTACCACAGTATGCCTGGGTTTTAATTACTGTAAGACATAATGCTTTTTCCCGGAATTGTGTTCTCTTCGCTAGTTTTCTTGGAAAGTTAAAAAGCTAGAATCCAGGAAGGCCATCCTTTAGAAATGTGAATGGCGTGGCTGACTAGGCTGTGACTTTCAGATCAGATTCACTGTCAAAGTCAGGATGCTGCTGGAGATGGCCAGCTGATAAACACACTCGTTGCCACACCTTATAACTGGGGTTCAGTCCCTGGAACCAGTATAGTAAAAAGGGAGAACTAACTTTTCCAACTTCTCCAGTATCAATAAGCATATTGTCACACACGTGAACAAACACATCCAAATGTATAAAACGTTTAAAGCCTTAGATGATGTGTTGCACTTGGGGAGATTAGTTTAGCATGAACAAAATCACCCACTCAGAGCCGTTACAATCCTAAAGCTGAGAGACTTCAGGTTGTTCTCCAGCTTGCTTTCAATGAGCCTTTTCTTTGTCTTCAAGTCCGGAGCTCACATATCCCACCTGGTACTTCCTGTGTAGCTGAGGATGACCTTGAACTTCTGATTCTTTACCTCCACCTCCTGACTACTGGGATTATGGATATGAGCGACCACATGTAGCTTTCAACTAAGCATATTTTGACTAAAAAATAAGTAAGAATCAGAGGCAACCCTTAAAGCATCCTGCATCTCTTAGGTGGTGTGTTCTATAACAGAAATTCTATTTCACATTAAGCACATCTCAGAGTCGCAGTAACTAAGCCAATATATATGTCCTGGTTTTTATAGAGCAAACTGTAAGCTTGAATGATACCCTTAAAACGTAGAACCTGTAGTACAGCTATGAAGATAATCATGGTTTTCTTTTCCTGCATCAGTTTCTGTGTCAGATATTTTCAAGCCTAAAATTTGACAGTTTGTTATTTCCAATCTTGTTTTCAAAAGAGCAGTAGTTTTCTATTACCGGGCTTTATGAGGTGTAGAGGGAAATAACTGCGTACGGTCCTTGGCTGCTTCTGAATAGTACCACACACGATCCCTCCCTGAGGAATGTTCACATGGCCAGGAAAGAAGGCTGACGCAGACTCAAGGACTATGAGGAAGATGTGTATCACCTGAGAAGACCTGAGAGATAAGTTAACTGCCCGCAGCCCTACAGCTGCCAGCATAGAAATACTTTGACTATAAGAATCGGCCCAGATAAAGATCTCAGGAATTCATAAAAAGGATTCCTTTCCTAAAGTAATCCTTCCCTATAATCCTCACAGCTTGGCACCGAGTTGGCCTTTGGGTGTTCTTCACCTCCAGAGTAGAAGTTAAGGCAAACAGAAACCATAAACTGGAAGCATCCCAGTTTTCAGATGATTGCCCGTGATGTGAGCCGTGTCCAGTGTTGGCGTTGAACAACTCTGAGACTGTCAGCACATTGTGAACACAGGGCGCCTGCTTTGCGTTCTGATTTGTAGCACATTTGCTCTGTCCATGTAATCGGTGTGTGACTGGACATGGGATAAGCAGGACTTACCCAGAAAACCACAGTTCTGTCCTTCACACTGTGCATCCTGAGCCACTGTGCGAAGCTCTGCCCTTCTCCGATAATATCCAAGAGAGGTCTAGTGGCTTCTGCAGCTAGTCCCTTCTCTTGAGTTTTCACACCTAAATACCGTAAAATATAGCATCCCTTTGAGTACGTCTACATCTATCCCTGTCTGTATTCATGTTGTCCAGCTTCATTCAGTGTGATGCTTAAAAGAGAGGCTGTTGCGGGGAGAGCGCCACTATGTTTCAGATACAGCATGTAGAATGTGGGGTCATGTGTAGCGGTCCCACAGACTGCCCAGAGCCCTACAAAATATGTGAGTCTTGGCTGTTGCTGGTTCCGAGGGGCTATCACAGACTGCTTTGCAATTATATGCTGGCAACAGTATTGACTGTTAGGTGATCTGGAAGCGCCATTCTGAAGGTTCCCATCCCAGCGATCATTTATTATATGCCCATGTAGAATGGCATGTGATGAATGGGCCTCGTTACATTGTAGCTAAATCTAATTACATTTTAGAAGATTGGTTGGGGTTGTGACTGGCATGTCGTGTATTATAATTTTTTCTTACTAAAATAATGCAAAATATTTTAACATTGGATTAACATTTTGAAGCTAAACACTTGAAGAAGAGATTATTAATGTACGATGTGCAGTGCCTATCATTTTAATCCACAGTCCTGTTTCACAGAAATTCTGAGTATCACGTAACAGTGGTGAAGTTTCCCTTCCTGTGAGTCAGGTCTGCTCCTGGCAGTGTGTTCTTATCCAGTCTCTCTCCGCTCCCTGGCTGTGTTTTCTAACCCTTCAGAGTTGGAGCACTAGCAGAGGACAGGAAGGTCTCTTGACCTAACAGTGATGTAATCTGACTAACTTTCTCTCACAGGCAGCAGACAGATGTTCTTTCTCATAAAGTGCCCTGGATGCTTTGCTGAGCTCTCCCCCCAACCTATCACCCATCCCCCAAGCTAACTGTCATCTTCCTCTGATGAACTCTCTCTCCCTGCCCTCCTAGGCAGCCTTCCTCGCGGAATCTAACTCACTCCAAGACTTCTCTGTGTGGTCCACTTCTTTTGGCTTTTTTAGAGGGGACTTACCACATAGCCCGGGGTGAAGTTTGAGACCATGATTCTTCCACCTCTGCCTCCTGAGTGCTGGGGTTATTCTCTGTATTACTAAGCCAGCTTCTAGTAAGTCCTAATTCTCATCTACCTTTGCCAACCATCAGTAAGAGAGTAATTACTTCCCAGCCACTCTGGTAGGCCCTTTCAATCCCCACTCTCCTTTTCTATTGTTCAGCTTTTGAGTCATACATCAACCCATTGTATCCTGTGAGCCGGCAGGATCCAGATCAAGCTTTCTGTCAGGTCTGCTCAGAGCCCTGTTGCTTGGCTGCTAATGAGAGGCTAAAAGACCACATGTGGAGGCCCAGAACATGGCTGCCTTTCTCTCCATGTAAATGTCAGTCTCAGCCTCTGTGTCTCTTCCAGACTGATAAGAGCTAGCCGATCAGCCACTCATCCTAATCCAGTCTTAGCCAGATTCTTGGTCTGGTTTCTCGCTGTGGATCCTGGGAACACCAACACCCATTGTCAAAACTCAATTAGAAAGAAATCTGTTTTATCAACCTGTTGAAAAAGGCAGTGGCCTTTTTAGGGTAACCCCTGCATACCATCCTAGAACCTGTAGTATTAAGCAAGATAGTATATTAGATAGGCGCTGTTTGTAAGAAATCCTCATAAGTATATTGTTTCAAAACAGGCTTGGGTATAGGTTGACTCTACAGGTCATATCAGGGATGTAGTCTGAATGCCAGCTTCCGGGAGAGTTAAGAACAAACCCCATTGAAGAACTTCACAGCTTTCATATGCAGGGGACATGATTCTCCGTCATCTGTGGGAAGGACCAGTGCGCAGGGTCAGGGTTGCTGGCTGTGTTGTCGTTCTACAGATAAATGTAGTTTTAAATGCCAGCAGATCTGTGTTCTCTACCATTGCATCGTGGGTTTGAGCATCTGGTCTTAACTTCATCCTCTTATGCTGATGAACTCAAGGATTATCTGATACACTTCTTGCGGGGGCAGAGTTTTTATGCAGGACGTTGTAAGTCTGGTTTGTGCGGTTGTGCTATAAGGGACCAATCGCTGTTTACTTTCTTACAGTGGGTGAATCTGGATGCTGCATTGTGTTAAAAACCCACATATTAAAGTCTTTCCCTCTTGTGTAATCTGAAGCAATACAGGGACACTCAGTTGAAGGAACGCAGAGTTTTAATGTCGCTTGACACACTGGGTGCCTGGGGTTTGGGATGAGCCCACAGATACTTAAAACTGAATTTCAGAACTGTAACCCGAGAACATTAGAATAGCTGTTTCTCATTCATGCTCTAAGCTCCACAGCCCCGCTCAGTACCTGCCATGTGGTAGGCATGAAGTGTTTGCTTATTTATTGATTAAAAGTACCAGCTAATTAAAAGAAAATCCTTTATTCCAAGGTTGGATAGATAGTGGGAATTCAGAAAAGGGATACTTGGAAATTATGTCCATGGAATTCCTGGACCCTGTTGAAACTTAACAAACAGAAATGGCTTTGGACCTTTTGGAAAGACAATGTATGTGAAATATAGCAGATATTTCAAATGTGTATCTTCTTCTCAAGTAAATATTCAGATGCTAAGCCATGTGTGGTGGCTAATGCCTACAGTCCCAGCATACGGGAAGTTGAGGCAGGAGAATTGCTGTGAGTTTGAAGCCAGCCTGAGCTACATAGCAAGTTCCTGTCTAGCCTAGGCTATTAAGATGTGAGACCCTACCTCCAGAAGGAAAAAAAAAACAGTCAGATCCTATTAAAAGAAAAACTGGTAATTAACTAAAGAGATGCAAGACTTGACTCTGAGGCTGTCGCCTGAGACAGAATGGCTCTAATAGGCCTTTGTCCCCTCCTAAGGCTGGCTGGAGGTTGGGGGGGGGGGTCAGCAGACCATCAGGGGTGGCAAGCTTGCACACTTTTCTTGACACATCAGCAGGCAAGTGAGCAGAAATCCAGTTCTCCTTCCTCAGAGGCCCGCCATGCTCTGAGTAGTTTGCAGGCACCCACCCGTCAGCGGCGAGCTGCTGGTGGGTGAACCTCTTTAGTACAAGAGAAAACAGACAAAAACAGATGTCTGCTCCTCCTGCCAAGTCCCTTTCTTGCATTTTAGGAACCATTCCACAAGCACAGGGAGGGTTCTGTTAATTTCTTTCAGATGATGACTGAGTGCTTTGCACCACATGGGACCTCCAAAGCCTGGCTTTTCTCCTCAAGTAAGCATTAGTGCCATTCAGCCCTCTCACAGCCAGGGTGGGACTTCTTTTTCCATGTGTACAAAAAGCTCCTGAATCCCATCTGTACCTGGGGACATAAAGGGGCCCATTGCACCCACTGTTCTTGGCTACCTTGATGACTTTTTTCAGACATGGCAGTTTATTATTCGGACATAATGAAACAGTTAGGGTTGTGACTGATTTTTAAAGAGACTAAATTAATCTTCATTCAAAACACCACCAATTACTATAAATACTTTATGTCCCATTTCCTGTGAATATATAAAGTAATGAGACTTCATGGGCATTTGGAGGATTTGATTGGGGTTGTGTGTGTGTGGCTGGTGCAACCAGCCTGGGGTTTCATCCCATTCTTTCGTGTTTTGAGTTTTAAATTAACTGCAACATTGTGGGTACTGTTTGCAGTACAGGTCGACCGCACAGAAAGAAAGAATATGTAATACTAGCTGTAGTAGTCATCCCAAATGAGGAAATTTAACTGACAAGGTTGTTGCTATGGGAAACAAATACCAGAAATCTCTGCAGTCCTGGGACTTGGCTCAGCAGATTAGTACCTGCCTAGTATTCAAAAGGTTCCTGAGTTCAGATGCCCAGGGTATTTTCTAAGTCTTAGGAAATATTCACATATATTTAGTTCATTGTATGTTACTTTTATCAGAGTGCTTGATTACCCCTGATACACACACACCTCCATTCAGGTTTTTAAACATTTTAATATTTGGGTGTTTTCCCCCCTATTGTTACACCTTGAAGTTAAATTAAAAGTCTACAAAGTATGTATAGCTTTCATTAATATTTATTTCAGAAGCAACTAAGACACATTAGAAAGTACTCAAGTCCCCTTTTTAAAAGACTTGAATGTGTAAAATAGTCTGTGAGCTTGCTTAAATGTGAAGTCTTTGAAATTTTTATAATCACAATTTCAAAAATCTCTAAAGTATTTGGGTGTGCATTTCTTATATAACACATTTAGGTTGTTACAGCATCTTTGTCTAAAATGTATTTTTTTTGTTTTGTTTTGTTTTTTGGTTTTAATGCTTTATTTAAAATATTTTAATGGAATCTTGCAGTTGGGGATTAAGGTTCAAGTAGTAACATTCATGATTCAAGTTATTAGACATGCTAATCCTCCCATTGTGGTATTTAATAAAATTACCTCAAACAAATCCTGTTTTGTTTAGAAGTAAAATCAAACAAAAAGACTAAATTTTATCTCTGGTACAGGTTCACTAGTTCTAACTTTTAAAATACAAGGATATTTTCTAATCTTAGAAGTGGATTGAAAATTTGAAAAGTAAATATAACCAACATTGTAAGTTTTATGTCCATTCCCAATCTTTTGCTCTTGTTGTTGTTGTTGTTGTTGTTGTTTTTCTAGACAGGGTTTCTCTGTAGCTTTGGAGCCTGTTCTGGAACTAGCTCTTGTAGACCAGGCTGTCCTCAAACTCACAGAGATCCGCCTGCCTCTCCCTCCTGAATGCTGGGGTTAAAGGCCTGTGCCACTACTGCCCAGCCTGTTCGCAATTTTTGTTAGTGTACAATCTAGAAAAGATGTAGTACATCCTGGACGATTCTGAAATGTCTATCACCTCAAATTCCTGAGTCACATTCTCAAAGGAAAATTATGTTTCTAAAATTCCCAAGGAAACCTTGTAAAAGGTTATCAATTATATTTAAAGATATTATAAATGTCCCAGACACATAGCCTGAAAGTGACAAGTGTTCTGAAGATGAATATGTACACCATGTTTTTAGTTATATTAAAATGGAGTCTCATCACCACAAAAAGCAAATGACTTAATAACTAAAATAGTGAACACATACTTACTGAAAGTATTTGTAAATGAATAGAAATGTGAAAATTCATTGAGATTTTAAATTAGAATGATGATATTCCTCCTATGAGGTAATTTTAAAAACCATTTTTAATCTAAACTGATACTGGTGCAGAAATACTATTGACCATAAAGATCCTTGAACTCATGAATGCATTCATAAACAATGTCTGTAGAACATAAGTATGTTTCCTCATTTGTCAGATTACAAGACAAATGCTTGCCTAAGTAAAGAGATTTGCCGCTTTTCAGTTCTTCAAAACCCACTGAACATTTTTTTTAATAAAAAACCTCAAAGTGCCACAGACATAACTTATTTTTTTTCTTCCAAACATCATTTCCAAGTGAATATTTTTAATTATGATATTTTTCATTTTTGAATTGTTTCATGATTTCTAGAAGAAAATAAAAGTCCTGATCTTTTCTGAAATTTTGCAAAATGTCTGTGATAATCAGTAGTATTTCATTCTAAGAACAACAAAGCAGAGGACCTTTAAGAAGAAGCTCAAGAGCCCAGTTGCTGGAGGGAATTTCAGTTCTGTATTTTTCATTTACTGATATCACTTTTTTCCTCTCTGTGTTCCTTTCTTCTTCCGTCTCCCCGCCCCTCTCTCCTACCCCCTTTTTTCTCTCCCTGTTTCTAAAACATATTTTTATGACCTTAAATTAGCCAATTCCTGCTTCATTCTGAACCTAAGCATGATTTAGGAATCATAATCGTGCCCCTCCCCTACTTAGGTGCCTCTGAAACCTTCTGGTTTTGCAGAGTGTGGCTGTCAGAAGACAGGCCCTCGTCCATCCTCTCCCAACACACCTGCTGGAAGGAGTCATCCTAAAACATGGCAGTTTGTCTCCCTAAGTATCACTCCTGTAATGGTATCCAGTTCTAGAACCTGTTTCTCTCCAAAGTCAAATCGTTGTAGAAGGCAAAGTTTAACTCTCACGTTGGATGTGGATAGATACTGAGATAAGAGTCTCACATAAACTAGTATTTGAAGCCCAGGCTGGCCTTCAACTTGTAGGAATTCTCCTGTCTCAGCCTCTACTAATGTTGGGTTCATAAGCACAAACTCTAAGATAAAGCACAGGGCTTCAAGGAAATTGTGTAGCTAGGACAAGGCTGTGTGGTCATTTTCTTCAATGTTAGCGCTCACAGAGTGGGAAAAATAATCTGGCACAGTAGCTGACAAAATAAGGCTGCCTCCTTAGGTCCCACCTCGCAGTCTGTCTGCCTGCCTCTTGACTAAGCTTGCTCTAGATGCCCCGTGTTCTCTCAACAGACTTATCCTTTCATCTTTAAAAGAGTCCCCATCCATCCCCCCATGATATCAAGCCTTTATCACACACGTTTTCTTTCCTCTCTATTGATCAGTAAGCTTCGAGAAGGTGCGGCTGAGGACATAGTTGCTTTGTAGTTAGAGTCTGGGATTCATGGGATACATCGGAAAAGCCCTTCTTCTGTGAAACCATTTTCAGGGAGCAGCGACCCTGCTTGCGTAGGTCTCCACAGGAGCGAAGCTTCAGAGACTTGGGAGGTTGGGCCCCAAATGAGCTGGCTCTTGGAGGAGCTGTGTGATTGACTGGGTGACCTTGGTGGGGGCAGCAAGTGAGGCGAAAATAAAGATAAGGCTTCCCCTCTTACCCCACCTCAGCACCTCAAGACAACTTTGTTGTCTTTCCTTGTGTTTTGAAACACTTCCTGTGCACTATTGCCCTATATCTGTTAAATAACTTGCCTCATTCTCAGCATCAAAGATAATGCTTTATCTGACTGACAATAGATGTTTTGTTCAGTATCAGATAACCAGTGGTATCACACTAAACCCTTCTAATCTCGGCTAAAATGCAAAAATAGGTGCTGCTTTGATTTGCCCATGGATGGCCCATGAAGGAGATTGTTCACTTGCTTGGTGTTGTGCGCTGTGAAATTCCTCATTTTTTTGTTGGACCCACCCATAACATACCCTAGAACCTGGATCCCGGGCTCATAGCCAGCGCTCTTTGCCTTTGGCCTGATTGTGTATTGCCTTCTTCCTCACCTGGGCTGGGAAGTTCTAAGGGCAGTATTGATTTCCGTACTTCTGTCTCTTTTAGCTTTAATTCTTGGGAATGTCAGGACAGCTGTCATTCTGTAGGAAACTAAATTGCTACAGTAGTTTATCCATCCACCTCTTTGGTTATGTATGAGGGGCCGGAAGTCAAGCCCAGGGTCCCATGCCAGACAAGAGCTTTAACAGTGAGCTGTTAAATCTAGATGATTTTAAATCTTAAAAAGACAGACAGGGCACAAAAGGTTAGTGTTTGTTATTACCTGAAAATTATATAAAAGGAGAGATTTCCTTTCAGGTTTATTTAATGCTGTTACATTAGAAAGACTTTGTACAAATGCAAACATATTCAATGCCTCGTACATATTTTTAGAACACTGTGTTCTTCAGAAATTGAGGAAGTCATAATAAGGATATTATTCTGTTGCCAAAGGCTAAGACATCAATTAATGGCTTTGCCAATGGCATTTCTGAAAGAAAACTCAGCTCATATGCATCAATATGTAAAGATAAAATTGGAGGACTGGGGATATAGTTCTTTGGTAGGACACTTGCCTAGAAAGCCCTGTGTTCATCTCCAAAACTAGAAACAGGGAATGTCAAAGGAAAATTTAAAGTGATGGTTATACCAACCTCAGTTGTATAGGTGAACTTTGACTTAGGCAGAAAATGTTATCGTTGTCAGATAGGCTTTCCCTACTGATTTGAATGGCGTACTCTTCATATGTGTGCATCGCACTCCCTGGGTACCACACAGTTCAGCCACGTGTCTTTGGTTCCAGTTCTTTGCATACTAACAACGGAAGGCAAATGATCCAATGCGAGTCTCTTCTCAAATTCAGTGTGCTTGTTAATTAGCTGCACATCTTGTTAAAAATGCAGCTCCTGGTTCTACTCGAGCAGTATGGGCCTGAGGTTCTACACTTGTAATCCGGTACCCAGCAGGGGCAGTCTGCTGGCCTGTGGATGCTAGAGGACCCTTTGTGGAACAAAGACTGACCCAACCTGCCCTCCTCATAGTGCCGTATCATTTGCCATGGCTTACAGTTTCTTGTTTAAGTTAGGAGCTATCCTTTTCCTTCTGGTGACTAGAATGGAGCCAAGTAATGCTGGGGCAGACATCTCTAATCCCAGCACTCAGGAAGCTGAGGCTAGGGGGTGTGATGTAGTGAGAACACGCGTGTATCAAAAAGAGAAGAAAGGAAGAAATAAAGTGGTATGGATTCTACCATGGGTACGTGGAGGAGAAGTCAAACCCAGCATGTACTGGATTCCATAGGGTTGGTCCAGAATCTTTCTCCACAGATCTCCAAGCTTAATTATTAGCAGCAGTGAGCTTGGCATGGACTTCTGAAAACAGCAGTGGTTGGTTAGTCTTGGAGTCACTGCATGCTGCTGACACATGTTTTGTGAGAACACCTTCCCCAACTCAATGCAGACCAGTGGTGCCACTTCCACATCTGCTGCACATGACACCGGGGACCACGTTTGGCGTGTGCAGGCTATACAAGAGTCAGACATGATTTTCAAGTGTCCGAGGTGGCTTCCGTGTTCTGGACACGCCACGGTCTCACTGTGTAATGCTTAAAGGACTCTCAGATCTGAATGAAAACGTGCAAGCATGGTGTCGCCCTCTGCCGGAAAGTGACGGCTGACTTTCTGTTCTGCCTCAGCAACAGGAACAAGATCCTACCAACCTGTACATTTCTAACCTGCCGCTGTCCATGGACGAGCAAGAACTTGAAAACATGCTCAAGCCCTTCGGACAAGTGATTTCTACAAGGGTCCTGCGTGATTCCAGTGGTACCAGCCGTGGTGTTGGTTTTGCCAGGTAAGCGTGCTGATGTCTCCTTAGGAACAGTTGTGACTCTGCTAAGTCATTCTGGAAAGTGAAAAATGACCAGAGATAGAACGCTTGAGCCAGGGTTGGGGAGCCAGTTGTACTGAGGACTTGAGTTGCTTGTGACTTTACAACATGAGATTTTCCAAGCCTTGGGAAGTTGGGGGCTCCCCAAACCGAGCACTCTGAAGTACTCGATGGCTCGTGGCTGGAACTGTCACAAGAACAGTGGCCCTGGACACATGGTCCTGACGGCTCGACTCCTTACTTCAAGGTGCTTGTAGCCATCCACAGACGAACAACCTCCTGAGGCTCATAGATAAATCCGTGTCTTTTTCTCAGACAGAAATCTGATTTATAATAAAGCAGGTTTAAATAAGGTTTTTTTTTTTAAGCGAACTGTTTCAAACATTCAGAAAAGAAAAGGGGAGTATAAGACCTAACCATCTCATCAACTCAGAAGCTACTAACGGTTTATAATTCTTCAGGTTTGTTTCTCTAATGACTGTTCTAGGTGTGGACACCTAGACACCCCTACCCTGCTATAAAATCTTTGTCTCCCTCTTCCTAGAAAGGACCCTTTAATGGCTAAAATGGTTTCTAGAGAATTAAACAAATAGAGCTTTGATTCATGGCAGATTTATAATCTTAAAGTCCCTACACAAAGGCTGATTTTATAGAGAATTATTTAATAATTTATTAGCAGTGATCAATGACAGATAACATCAGCATTAAATTGTGGACTGATTTTGGAGGGGAATGCTGACATAATTAACAATAAAAACAACGTTCACATCGTACCACAAACTCAGGATGTCAACAAAACATTTATTTGTTAAAGCATTTATTTCTAAGGGACCTTATTGTTGTCACCTCGCCACTAAGTCACAAAGGCCAGGGCTGCAACTTGGTTCTGTTGGCTTTTAGTCACTTGCTCCATTGGGCAACAGTCTGGAATAAAACCCAGACAGCCTTTCAGTGGTGTCAGTAGTGCATACTGATTACGTCATTGATGAAAAGGCTACAGGCAAGACATTTGGTGCTCTGGCCTCATGTCATTCCTCCATGGTGCCCTTCTGAATGCAGATCACCCTACAGAGTGACATCACCTCTTCAGAGTGACATCACCTCTTCAGAGTGACATCACCTCTTCAGAGTGATGTCACCCTGCCAGAGTGAGACCACCCCTTCAGATTGACATCACCCCTTGAGAGTGACGTCATCCCTACAGAGTGATGTCACCCCTACAGAGTGACATCATCCCTCCAGCGTCCGGTAGAATTCTGCTGGTTTTTAAGATCCATCACTGCTAATTAAAACTGAGGTGTGACTGAGTGAACCTGAGTATAACACGTTTTGAGAAGGTGATTGGATATTTCCACCTAAGAGAGAAAGGTGAAGGATATTTCCAAGTCAGAGTCATTAAGTCCCCAGAAGTACTTCTCAGCTGTATTTAGTCACCTGTAGATGTAAAATAAACTGTAAAATTAGGCTCCATCCTTTAATTCCCACTCCAAAGTCAAGATGATAAACTACATAATTAAGTTCACTAATATAAGTTCACTAATATAATTTTAAACTCGGAGTGAGTGAAAGTTAGAAGCACATAAGGTACAGCCTCTGATTGACACGAGCCATTAGCGTGAGAGTTCATAAAAAGAAAAACCATCTTTAAAACAAAAAATCTGAACTGTTGTTTTTAGCACAAAGTCATGACTAATAAAATTATGAATTACTTTACATTATGAATTATTATAAGTTAAATTTTAAATTTCCAACCATCAGAAACTCATAATTTCATATGACTGTTTTGAGACACTCTTCATAGAATTTACTGTTTTTCATGATTCAGAATATTCTGTCTTTTGTAATTATAATAACTCTGGGATCAGTTATTTTGCTGTAGAAATGCCAGCGCAGCAGCTAATGAGAAAGGAAGCCCTCTTTTTTGTTAGCACACCCATGGTTTTTTGCTAGGTTCCCTTTGTTTCCTAAACCTGCAGCAGGAGTTAGACCAGGTCTCTTAGTGCTCTGCATGTACAGCTTATTTATGTATGTCTTATTTTATATGACTAGGATGGAATCAACAGAAAAATGCGAAGCCGTAATTGGTCATTTTAATGGAAAATTCATTAAGACCCCGCCAGGAGTTTCTGGTATGTTGTTTGCCTAAAGTTTTATCGATCATCTTGTATATAGCATGTATGTAACTTCAGCACACAGAGACTCTTCAGACCCCCAAATTCCCCTCTCCTCTGTGACGCTTACCTGTTTGTATTGGCAAATATGATTTACATGTGCACCAGCCAGGAATCGCTGGAGGGTCAGCTGCAGGTACAGAGCTGACTCCCCAAGTATGGTAGAATTGGCTCCTTTGACCTGCGATCATATTTTAACCCACCTCACCACCATCCTCATGAGCCTTCCCAGGCATGGGCACATCCCCTAAGAGCTGTTTCTCCGTGCTTTCACGGCCATCACCACTGAAGAAAAGACCAAAGATTCCCAGAATGACACTAAAGATCGTAGTGACTTTCTCCTCAATGCTGTCCCTCCATTCCTACCTTCTGGCCTGTGTCCCCAGTAGTGACTCACAAGTAGAACCCCTTCTACATGGCACTCTGTCGTGTCTCCCCGTGTTCTCTCCCGTGGCTCCTATACCTTGATCTCTTCGCTTCCCACTAAAATGGAGGTCCTCCCCTCCAAGGCTGACTTCTCCCTGTGGGGGCCTGCTCTGAGTCAGCTGTGTTGCATTCTGCCTGGGGACCCCAAAGGATTCATATCGCCATGAGAACACTGATTGAGTTTACATGTGTCAGGTCCCACTATACTGGACGCTCCTAGAAGCTGTTTTCTCATCTCTTTTTGTTCATGCCTTGCAGTGATTGAGCTGCACCAAGCAACAGCCAGTGTGTGTTAGTTTTGAATGAATTTCATTACGTCATAGCACCGAGTAGCACGTGGGAAAGACCAAAGTACCTTCCAGTTTGCAGTCGGTCCCCAGCATGCTCCCTGCCAGCATGCAGTGCCTCAGAATTCAGAAACCCCTTTGCCTTGCTTTGAAAGAGACACTGGAGCTGTTAGAACAGGAGAGAAGCACCTGCTGCTTTGTCATAGCCTAGTCATAGCCTACCCTGCTGTACGCTCAGGCTTGCTCCTGGCTCTGGATAACAAGTCTGTCCTTTTGGCATCATTGCCTGCTTCTGCGTACCCACACCTTGCCCATCTACTCCTGCTTGTGTGGAAGCCTGCATTAGGGTCCCTTCAAGGTGTTCCTTCAGTTCCCTGCCCACTAGTCTCACTAGGTCAGCTGCATCAGGAGGAATCAACCCAGAAGCTCCTTGAACTTAACCCCGAACCAGGGTAACTGTAATAAACAACCATGCAGGAACCCAGAAGAGGAGGAAACTGTGCCATTTGGCCAAAGGCATCTTTGTCCCCAGAGTGTGTCTGGCTCATTTCATATGCCAAAAAAAAAAAAAAAACTTTAATCCAGAAGTAGATCATGTGAATCGAACCTGAGTAACCTAGAATGTTGCTCAGACCCCATCTCTGAATGGCAATAGCTTACATGTAGTACCTTGGTTTGTCACATAGAACGCAGCCAGAATGCACTGAGGTCCCTTGAAGTTTGTTTCATTCCATCCAGGATTCTCTGGAGCGAGCCTTAGGCTGTACAGGGGTAACTGGTGTTGGGTATTTATCCTTCAGAGCTCCCAGGTTCCATCTTTAACTGGATGACTGATGGGGATGAGTAGACTGTCCCTTTAATATTCAGTGTCCAGTTCCATTTCATTTCATGGAGGACCTAATTTGTATGTCTGTGCAGTACCACAGGCCACACCTGATCTTGTAATATTAAAATCCCGACAGCACATCACTTCCGAAGCCACACTTGGAGGTGAACTGCCCATAGGCACCCGTTCGGAACATAAAATCTAGGTCCTGGAAGGACAGTTGTCTGAGGAACTCAGCCTAGTGGAGGAGCTTCCTTTTGTTCTTTGTTCTCTGAGTTAGGTTTCTTTTTCCATCAGCACCACTTGGATGCAAGGAGAGAAAGGAGAATGTTTTCGCCTCAGAGTAGTAGAAGCCTGCCCCGTGAGTTTAGCGCAGTGCCAGCTTGCGTGCCCTCTGCATGCTCAGGATCCCACGCCACTCACCCAAGCTCTCGTCCCCTCCTGGGACTGATCTGTACCTACTTGTGGCTTTTTTCTTAGTTCATTCTTCATGGAGCAGCCAGGGGGACTGAAAAGGGAAATGCATCCAGGGCCAATTGATTCAGCCTCAGATAAAAAACCTTCCAGTTCCCACCCGAGAGAGACTTTGCAGAGAGTCACAGATTGGGCGAGCAGTTTCCTTTGTTCTCTAAAGGGCTTGGTGGTTATCATTAGACTGTTTCCTTTGAAGTGGGTTCACAGACTGCAGGTCACACCCATTCAAGGAAAACCCGGTGATTTCCAGACCACATAGAGATGATCCTAGGAGCCTGGGCAACACTGCAGCTGATAGAGAATAGTTTCTTCCAAGTTGTACCGAGGGACAAATGAGTTCAAGAGACAGATGAGTCCCGTCATATTGCAAGCATGGCTGCAGGGAACATCGTGTTGCAACCGAGCCATCCTCTGTGTTCCTAGCCGTGCTTAATGCTACTTCATTTCCAAATGTGCTGATCTGGGTTCAGGACTAGGTTGCAAGTCGGTTGTGAGCAGGAGCACTTTTCTTATTTCTGTGCCCTGCCCTGTACCTGCTGGAGTCATTGAGTGGTTTCTCGGAGCATTTGTCTGCAGCACTCATTCCAATACCCAGAGCTGCTTGGAGGCGCTTGACATATAAATGAGGTTGAACTGCGTCCAGGCTGAGTTTGGGATTTGGAAGCACACTCTCGCGGTGAACTCAGCCTTTCCCCAAAACAAGTCCCCAGCACACGTTGGAACCCATAAGGAATCTGAATAGTGTTCAGCTTCTCTGGACTTGTTCCTTTTGTACACACACTGAGAAGAGCTTTGAAAGCTAGCCAGCATCTCAGGGGCAGCTCTCTCCTCATCTGGGGAGTGCTTGAGATTATCCATCCAACCGGGTAGAAAATAAAATGTCGGAGGTGGGTAGGTTATGCTAAATGAGACTTCTTGGCTGTTTAAATACTGCAGGCTCATTGCTAGGTAGACATAACATCTCATAAATAGTCAGAAGGTGGCTTGTTTGATGACGCATTGTTTAGCTGGCGTAAGCAGAATTAGTACTTGGATTCTTGCACGGTTGGCAGTTTGCCTGCTGACGCTGGAGCCAAGTTCAGAAAAGAAATGCACTGTGGCTAGAATCACATCCTGCCGCAGCTTCCATCCTGCCACGCTGAATCCTCAGAGGGGATCTGCTGGTCTTGAGTCATTGGCGGAGCCAGTTAGAACCCAGCTCACATCCTCTCCAGTAAAAGGAAAACTAAAGAGGTAGGAAAGCCCCTGAAGATAAGCTCTAAGTGAATAATGACGTCATCTTAGCTGTAACACATGCAGACTAGCTTCTAGAAGGCTAAATGGAGGAGGTCAAACTGGGCATGGTGGTACATGCGCTTGAGGCAGAAGCAAGTGGATCTCTTTGAGTTTAAGACCACTATAGCATACATAGCAAGTTTCAAGCCATCCAAGGCTACATAGTGAGACCCTGTCTCAAAAAAAAAAAAGTCCATGTTTGAATACTCAGTTCTGTGTTGCCCATCATTCTGCCAATCTGTTTTTATATTGACATTGGGAAACCCTAGCTGGGGCCATGACATATAATATGTTCTTAGCTTTGTAAAAAATCTGAGGTACCACATTATAACTTTAATGTGAATGCTTTTTTTGTGTGTGCCTCAGTATCTCCTTTCTAAAAGACAAAGGAGGCTGCCTGAAGGGTCCCTGCTGTAGAGCAAGCTGACATCACACAGGAATTCCTACTTCTTTAGCCTGGAACCTGTGCTTGCATCTCCCAAGGACCAGTATAGTAGAAGCACAGGAGAGGCTCACGAAGTAAGGCCGCCTGCCAGACTTGCATGCACACAAACAAAATACAAAATTCTGGCCCTCTTCTTATGTTCCCACATTCCTCCAACTGTTGCACAGTGTCAAGACAACTGTCAGTTACAGTGAATTAAACCCTTTGTGGCTAAAGACACCAGGAAATTCCCTAATGTTGTGTGGCTTGCTTTTCCTAAAGCAACTGGGTGGTCTTTATGGTCAGTAAGGCATTAAGAGCTTGCGAGCATGGTCTCTTTCTTACCAATGCACCCCAGGTCGGTGGAACAGTGTCAGGAAAGAATGACAGCTGTTCCTGCATCTGTATTTGTTTCGATGGAATGTTTTTATTAAAGCACATGTGTGTTCCGTCCTATTGATGACTAAACATACGCTAGGGCCCATTCTCGTCCACTCTGATCTCACGCACCTCTGACTTACAGACTACTCTACTAAACATCTTGCTCTTGCGGACCTGACACTTCGCAGATACTGGGCTAAGTAGACCCAAGAGAATTTTGATAGGGGAAAGAAGGTGCTGGAATTTTTGCTATTTCCCACGGAGTGCGAGGCAGTCTGGCTTTGCTGAATGGGGAGCTGGCAGCTGTCCCACAAACATGCCATCTCTAACTGCTTACAGTTCTTTAAAGTAGGAAACTCTTTGCTTAAGATGGACACTCTGGTGCACACACTGCTTAATCTACTGAGTGTTCACTTTTAGGGGGAAAAATCTTAATGACAGCACAGAATAGCATAGTAAATAGAATTCACTTTGAAAAAGAACTTCTCCCATTCGGTTCGTTTCATGGTAAATGGTGTATTTACAAATATGCCATCCCTCTCCGGACCTTTACCTCCACACCATACGGTTGCTGGCGTCTAGGATTTCTTTCTGACAGGGCAGAATCCAGATGAATAAACATGCCTGGGAAACACGTTATCCCCAGATAGTGCATTGGTCACTAAACATATGTTAAGGGTTTTGCTGCCTAGCCACTTACCTAGAGATGCACTTTAGAGTGAGCCCCGCCTGGTTGCCTTTGCTCTGTGTGAGAATTTTATGCTAATGCAAAAAACTAGTTTGCGTTTCTGACAAACCAAGTAAACCCAGACTTGGTTTTTCTAAAGCCTCCTCACTGTGAGCATGGGCAGAGGTCCAGCCCCTCGGGTTACCTCCTGCTCATCCTGACCCTAGGGGAGCATATAAAACTCAGTCGTCCAACCTGAAGCAGCAGTGGGCTCTGCACAGTGGATTTTGCTTGTCTCAGCTAAGCTCTTGTTTTGTCCTTAGTCATCAGCTGGATCAGCTTGCAACACCATAGCCCCTTCTGGTCCTGCACACAAGGTCCCTCACATTGGGACCTGGGAGGGGCTGGCTTTAATTGGAGTTTAAGAAGCCACTTTCTGATTGCCTACAAAAGCGGGTAACTTAAGGGAACGTCAGAGGTGGTAAGTCCCTCCACTCAGGAGGGCGTGTCTTTTATCTGCTGCTTTTGCTAGGATGCCTTATTCTCAGCCTGGGTTCCCATCTGTCCCATGCCTGTCCAGTTGTGGAATTAGAAGGACCCTTGGTCATTATTACAAAGTTGTCCTGATCCGCTGTGTGAAAGTGTTTACCTTCTGTGGATATTAGGCAGAATTTCCAAAAAAACATAACCTTGTATCGGTTGGACAAGTTGTATAGTTTACTTACATTGGGGACCTTTGACCTCTGCCCATCCATCTTCCTTCGTGCTCAGTTTGTCTTAAATGGGATTCTTCCTTCATGAAAGTCTAGGGTGGGGGAGTTAGAATCAGGAGATAAATAAGAGCATACAGGAGATCTTCATCAGGCACCTAACGGTTTCATTATTAGCTTTCCCATCCTGTTTCATTACCGTAACAAAATACCTGAAGCTGAGTGGCTTTATATAAATAAGGGGTTTATTTAGGTCATAGTTCAGAAAGTTACAGGGCCTGGTGTCAGCATCAGCTCAACTCCAGTGAGGACCACATGGCAGTAGGGAAAAAGGGAGGGACTCACTCTTGGGAAACCTTGAGAGCTCAGGAGAACCACCTTCACTACTTCTGAGGACATGGCCCCAGTGACATAAGGGCCTCGTGCCAGGCCCTCCCTACCTTGGAGCATTGCAGGCTGAGCTTGCACCAGGGGAGGATGACTTACATCCACACCATAACGCATCCACTTAGAAGTGGGCAGCCCAGGGACACATGCAGGAGTGCCAGACCCTGGGAAGGGATTGCAGCTTGTGTTGTGTGTGTGTTGTGTTGTAAGTGGTAAGAGACGGTCTTGCTCCTACCCTGTCATTAGTGGGTGGGTAGCAGTGATATAAAATAAGAGCTGAATTAGGATAATGAGAGGCAAAGGGAAAAGGAGCAAATTCCCCACAAGTGATGTTTTTCTCTTCATGGTTATTTAACTTTGAAAGAGAACTTGAAAGGAGTAGTCGTGATTCTCCGGGAGACAAAGAACTGAGTGCGGGAGCCAGACAGGAAGGTGTGAGACCCTTTATTGCAGTAACTAGACACATACAGGAAAACACACAACTCCAGGACCGCGCTGGTTTGTCTGTCACAGAAAGGCAAGTGGAGGGGAAACCATGGATGGCCTGTTGTGCCACCCGCCTCTCATTTTCAGTGAGGGTTTTTGTGTTTTGTTTTGTTTTTGAACATTCATTTCTTGGATGCTTCTTTGGATCATGGATGGTAAAAACAACTCTATGGGAAGATTTGAGACATGGCAGAACCTTTCGATAGAAAGGGCAGGTGCTTGTAACTTCAGTATTTCGTTCGTGTGTGTGTGCACATACGTGTGCTCGCGTGCATATGTGTGTCTTCACAGGCCAGAAAAGGGCATTGGCTCTCCTGCACCTGAATTTGCATAGAAGTGGTTTTAAGATGCCTGATAGGTGCTGCTGGGAACCAAAGTCAGGTTCTTTGCGAGAGCAGCAACTGTCCTTAACCACTGAGTCGTCTCTCCAGCCCCTGCAGCTTTCTTTGGTACAAATGAGACCCATCCATATTTATCCATGCCTGCAGTGTGGCCGTATTGCAGGCACCGGGGACATGGTAATGAAGGAACAGACGGGGAGGAAGACAGACAGTCACCACACTCATGAACAGCTACACAACTGTAACAGAAGCATGGTGTGATTGACAGGACACGGGCTTACTTCTGCCAGGAGCAGAGCACTGTCTGGGAAGCTGGGGGAGTGTTCCGGGTCCCTCTGGGGGGCTGTCTGCTGACTCTCCAGTGGTGGAACTCTAGAGGGCCCGGGGTTGAGAGAGTCACAGCGCTGCAGTGTTTAGTGGTGGCTTCTCCATGACTCTCCAGTTTAGAGACATCAGCCAGTGCTGCTGTTCCTCCATGGAGTCGTAGGGCCTGAGATTTTACCTTCAAAGTGTTCCTTCTCGGCACCAACAGCGCTCTCCTGCTGAAACATAAACCCCCATCCATGTTGTCAGACATGCTTAGAATTGTGCGCTCACATCAGCTTCCTGTGCCCACAGCTCCTACAGAACCGTTACTCTGCAAGTTTGCAGACGGAGGACAGAAGAAGAGGCAGAACCCAAACAAGTACATCCCTAATGGGCGGCCCTGGCACAGAGAAGGAGAGGTGAGACTTGTAAGTCCTTTCTTGAAACTTGAGTGTGGCTGTGCCATCCTGAACACCCATGGAAAGCCAGCCCTACAGGGGCATCTTGACCGGACTGCCACACTTCTGAAGCAGTCCATACTAAACCTCCCTGTTGGTGCCTTGTCACGCAAAGGCTGTCGGACCGCAGCTGTCTCTGGTGCAGGAGTACTGAGTGTGCCTTCCCCGGTGGACGGGTGGACGATGGGAAAGAGCTACACTGTGCTTCGGTAAAACGATGACTATGAAGGTGTTTGAGTGTGGAGGTTCAGCTTTTTCAGTAGGTTTCCATTCATCGTAGTCAGGAATCTTAATGTCCTCAACATTAAATAAATAGTATATTTGTCACCAAGAATTGACCTTTATATTTTGGGTTGTTTTCTTACTGAAAAAAAATAATTGTGTCATACAAAATATTCTGATCATGCTTTTCCCTCCCCCACCTCCCACACAGTTTCTCTCTCTCTCTCTCTCTCTCTCTCTCTCTCTCTCTCTCTCTCTCTCTCTCTCTCTCTCTCTCTCTCAAAAGCAAACAGACAGGCAAACAATCTTTTGAAGCATCCTTTAAAAAAAAAGATCTTCAATTTCTTAATGCAGCATTTGGGCTTCCTCTTCCTTGTAGCTCAGTAAATTTGTTTATGTTTTAAAAGATCATAAAGAACCCAGAATGTGTGAAGAAAATGTTTTGAACCTGTGCTGTCCAGTGACAGCCACGTGTGACCCTAGGCGCATGTGATGTCTGGTTCTATTCCTGGAGGGATTTGCTTTCTATTTAATTTTCAGTAGCTCCTTGTGGTAATAGCTGCCGTGTGGGGCAGCACAGTGGAACTCAATTCTCACAGAGTTCGTCAGCATGCTTGGCTAACAGAAACTTGCGATTTTATCCAACGTGACTGTTGCCATTGTATGCTACAAGGACTCTATAAGGCACAGTTTCCAAATCGTGCCTTTCTGGATGGATTTTCACGTTTCCTTCTGCTTCCTCTAGGCTGGAATGACACTCACGTATGACCCAACTACGGCTGCTCTCCATAACGGGTATGTCACTAGGATCAATGCATTGTGGCGTGAGGGACGGTGAAGGTGAAAGTGTCAGACATTGTTCCGTGAATGATTTCTTGGAAGGATTACTTAATAAAGGCTTTTGTGTTTGTTCTAGATTTTACCCTTCACCATACAGTATTGCCACAAACCGAATGATCAGTCAAACTTCTCTTACACCCTATATTGCATCTCCTGTGTCTGCCTACCAGGTTTGTACCCCAGGGCCCGACAGCAGCGCACCTTGTATCTCTGCTGCATTCTCATGTGTCTTCAAATGCTGAACAGTTTTAAAGATGAAATCTGAGTCAAATTTTATGCAGCTTCACTCCCTAGTTTGTAATAAGCTGCCTTCTATTTGGCGTAGCGATTTGCTCCTCTTTGTAGGGGAGTGGAGAGCAGGGAAATGCTTGGGATCATCACATGGTTCTTGAATTGGGATGAATCCGGGTCCTTCCCCCATCATGTGTCCCAGGAATGGAAACTTAGGAGAATCACAGACTGGCGAGCGGATGCATGCTCCTGTCTTCGTTTATTCACAAGCAGGAAGCGATTTTTAAAAAAGACAGTTAAAAACTGCTAACACAGGATTGTCTCTATTAGGTGACATTAACTGGTGCAGTCGAGATTTGAGGTCCTTCCCCCCACCAAGAAGCAAGAGGCCATTAATTAGCTCCCGTCTCATTGTTTTTGTGAGGCGGCTTTACCTTCAACTGTGTTCCCGGCTGAGGAATGAGCCCTCATTAAGCTCCCTGTCCCACACTGATCTGATGGTATTCCAGGGCTAGCGAGGCACATGCACCTTTCTCTTCCCCACGACAGGTTCCTGCCTGGGTCCAGTCAGCGTTGTTACTGAGTTCAAGCACTGACCTGCGGGGGGGGGGGGGGGGGGGGGAGGGAGGGAGTTCTCTTCTGTTGACTGCTGGGATCTGGTGTGACTAAACCTCAGGTGTTCTTGTTTGTGATACTGAGTTAGATGTTGTAGTCCTGATGTCTGGGGTCGGGGGACTACAGCATCTGATCTAGCTGATGTGCTAGTTGATAGCAATAAGCCTCAGTTTCCTCATCTTTAAAATGGGGATCATAGTTTCTCCCTTACAAGCTTGAGAGAGTTCTGAGCACTAATGAAAATAATGAAAATAATGAAAGCTCCACCCAGGACTGGCATAGCATTAATATTCAGTAAGTGTGAGCTAGCAGCAGCAGCATTGTACATATTAATGTATTAAGCACTTTTTCAGTAATCCTTAGTATAAGGTAATATCAAAGTTGGCTCTGCTGAAAATCTATGAAAATAACATATAAAAAGAGAAGGCTGTATACCAGAAGCAGAGTCTCATAGCAGTGTCTGCCACTGTTAGCCTTTAGGGTGTTTCCCCGCCCCCCCCCCCCAATCTCCATACCTTTTCTTTCCTTTACCCTTCCTGAGTTATTAACTCTGATGTCAGTCATCTGGATGTGGTAGTCACTTATTTAAGTCTCTTCGGCTGCTGAGGAGTTATGATGCCAGTCCGTTCCTTGTCTCCCAGCGAGAGCAGGTGGTTGAAGTACATCTCCCTTCATAAGCAGCATTTACAGCTGACATTAAGATGTTGTCTCTGATGATCCGAAAATGGCGATCCTTCATGTCTGTATCGCTAAAAATAAGGGCACGTGTGAGCTCACTCTACAGCACACAAAAGACTATCAATTATCATGTTGCTATAGACTTTTCAGCTCTTACTCCATCTCTCTACCACTGATTTCCCCTTCAGAGCAGATCGCCTGTCAGCCGTTTGATAGAATAAAAAATCAGATCAGTGTTGGGAACCAACAGGACATTGCTAGCTGCAGATAGCCTAATATTTCAAGGCCTCATTTCCTTCTTTGGGAATTCTGTAATTTTGTAAGACCCATGTAGAATTTTTTCTTTTTGCCTGACGCTTAGTGTGGCATAACCTCTCAGATGGTGGGTGCCTATCCTTATATCCTTAAGTGCCCAGCAGAGGTCAGTGGATGTGCTCCCAAGTAATCCGAGGTCCCTTTAAGGTGTTTGCAACAATGTTGTTTGTGTATAGTTAGTTTGGGATGGGGTTCTTTTTATTTCAGGTTTTCAAAGAACCAGTGGTAAAAAGGTAATAGATTATTATTCCCATTTCATAATTAGGGAGCATTGAGGAATAGTAACTGACAGTGGCTGCTTTCGATGCTGAGGTAAAAACATGGCATTAGATGTCACAGCTCCCTAACCCTATAATACTCTTGAGTGCATAGGCAGTTAGGACCATAGAAGCATAAAAAAGTGGGGGACATCTGGCCCGGATCGGGGTTTCCAGGGAGCTGCTCGCCTCTCGTGCTGTGTCTGTAAGGGCCCACACTCACGTTGGAGTTGAGAAGGTAGCACCCGCGCGAAAGCAGCGGTCCCCCAGTGGGAAAGGCTGCAGTCCAGATAACTGCAATGTTAACAAGGCAGAAGCACTTAACTTTGGTCTGCCTTAGGTGGCAAAGGAAACCAGAGAAAGCAAGTATCGGGGCTCTGCTGTCAAGGTAAATGGCGCTCCATTCTCTCCCATGACTCTTCCCCGTGTTCTCTCTGTAGAATCTCTGAAGTTAACACTCAGGGACAGGATGCAGGAGGGTTCTGATGTGACCTGGAAAACGGAATGTTTCCTGACAATTCCGTAGACCTTGAAAAGCCATGGGCATCGAGAAAGCAGACTCCTCCTGGGCAGGGTGTTTGTTCCCTTCATCTGCTTTCTCAGTTCAGAGGTGGCTGTGTGGATGCCCTTTTAACTTAACCGTTGATGTCAAGATCTGGTTACCTCCCATTTAATATCCTAGGTCTGACATTTCAGACATTCTTTTCCTCTCTAACTAGAAATTGTTGAGGACTACACAAAATTCCTCAACTTGTTTTCCTCATTATCAAAGAGATTGCATTTGGTTTTTCTTCATAAATAGTATGTGCTTGGAGGGTTAGTTTCTAATGAAACGTTCTACGATTAATCCTCATTCATCAGTATTCCTAAAACGTAGTTCATACCTTGATTATAACACGTCACTAATTTGGATTGTGTATATTTTTATTTCCTTTCCTTAGACAGTGTCTTTCTCAAGGGTGAAGCCCATCCATGCCTTCTGCTCCTTGGCCCCTAATGCTTAGTAACTCCATACTGAGTGGGCAAACTGACATTGGTTCCGAATGATCGTTCCATCTCAATTTAGAGTGACCAGTTTGTCAGGAGCTCCAACTGCCTTAACCATTTTAATCATTGATAGTGTTGTCTCCTTATCTTCCTTCTGTAGATTTTTAACACGATTAAAAAGAATTGTAGAGAATTTGATTATTGTTGCAGAAGAAATCAATGTTTCTTTCAAAATCCTCCCTTTTCTAGGTGCAAAGTCCTTCTTGGATGCAACCTCAACCTTACATCCTACAGCATCCTGTAAGTGTCTCGTGTTAATGATCTTCTGTCCTCTGAGTAAGCTATGTGTGGTATGTAGCCTGTTGAGTTAAAACCCCTCTACCAAAGATGGAGGGTGGGGGTAGAAAAACCCAAACATAGAGTATGAAAATGGGCCAGCTTATTATGAAACTTTAAGTCAGTTTTGTCTTAAAATGAATTATTGGTAGACATTAATTTGTATATAAGAACTTAAAAATATACCCTATTTGAGGCAAGGTCTTCTACTCAGCCAGTTTGGTAGGATACCATTAGTTGAATAACTAAATATTTTACAA
This sequence comes from Arvicola amphibius, assembly GCF_903992535.2. NCBI lineage: Eukaryota > Metazoa > Chordata > Mammalia > Rodentia > Cricetidae > Arvicola > Arvicola amphibius. The sequence continues at coordinate 22,373,421 of NC_052053.1, forward strand.
TGTATGGAAAGAAAATGGCTTTTTAAAAAATATATTCTTGGTGATTTAGACATAAAGTTCAGGTCCAGGCAGGGCTCTTCATCAGTGTCTCCTAGCCCATCTATAGAAAGATAAGCCCTAAGAGAGCAGTGCGTTCCTTGTTAATAGCAAATGTGATTTCTTCATCAATTTCAACATTGGTTATATTAACGTATATTATTTTTAAACATTATATTTGATCTTATTGCATAGTTGTATGCCTTTCATACATACAAAAAATCCATAGGGACAAAAGTTAAAAACAAGTGTGTAGAACCAACTCACAGATCACTAAGAATGACCTTGGTGACCCACACACTTGCCACAAAAAGGCCACAGGATTGGCCCTTCGGTTTCTAGTTAACCAGTGCAAATTCGGCATTCTTACATGCAGGAGACATGACAACATTTATAATACAAAAGCCAGATCATTTGTTTAGGAAAAGAACTCAACTCTTGGCTTTAAAACGAGACAGAAATTTCTGTAATGAGTCGTCAACGGTGGACACTATACTGTGAGGCCATGTGGGTAAAATAGCAGCGGTCAGTAGCCAAGTGCTGAACAAGAAATGCTGCCACAACCATTCAGATACAAATAAAATGTGTCTTTTGTACCTGTTCTTCTGCACACATACACACACATCCGCAAGTCTACGCATCCTGCACCCGTGTTCATGACATGCAGCTAAACATTCCCATGGCAGTCTGTGTCCTGATATACCTGATGGTATCATTTGAGGAGGTGGAAGTCAGTGCACTTGGGGGCCCCTTAGTATATAGGGGTGCCTGTAGATGAGGAGGAAGGATCAGGAAACCCATTCCCCACCGTCTAGACTTTGCATTGTTTTTGTTGCTCTGTGCTTTTTGATGTTGTACCTTAAAAACGAAGTGTATCCTTTTTTCGTGAATTTAGAGACAAGGACCGCCTATCTTTTAGTTGAACTCTTTGAGGAGACCTGTGTTGCTGTTCTCCACCCAGATTCAAACTGTATGAAACCCCTGCTTGTGCCCTGAACTGGTATCTGATAATTAGTGAACGCCAGTGCATTTCAGGGCAACCAGCTACAGTGATCTCAAACCACATACATGTTCATAATTATGGAGTAAAACAGAATACTAGTGTGCTATAACAGATGATTGCAAAAATGAGAAGAATGGTGGAAATCCATTGATTATGTAAAGAAATTTAGAGAAAGGTCCAAGCAATTCCATTGTGGTTGCTATAGAGTCAGCATGGCATCATCTAGCCATTAAGATCGATGGCAGCAAGGCAGTTACCATTTCCAGTAGAAAAACTAAGTTATAAACAAGACCTCAAGGTAGGCAATTATTCGTGTTCTCTAATGCAGAATCTAGCTTCCAGTTAGATGCTGCTAATGCTGGTTCTGTTAGAGAGATCATATGAGTGATGTTTTCTTATATACATTTAATTCAGTTGTTGATGGCAAAAAAAAAAATTTCCAAGCAAAATAAGTTAGCATGGAACTGGAGTGAAATTACCAAGATTGGCTTCCTAGGCATGGGACAGGAAGTTCTGAAAAATTCCCAGAAATGAAGAACGTACTCTTGGTCCTACCTACTTAATCTCGAGCCAGATAACTACGTGCAAAACATGTTAAAAGAAGCTGTTATATTGATCACCTATCTGCTGCTGTTCTTGTTGTTGTTTGGGTTTTTTTTTTTTTTTTTTTTTTTTTTTTGTGGCTGTAGAAAGCCAAAGTGGTTTCTCCCCCTCCCCAACATCTGGCAGCCCTAGAAGGCAGTCATCCTCAGTCTGTCTGATGCCACAGCCCTTTCTGCTGGCCTGTCTGGCTTTTCAGTTAGGGCAGGCAGAACACAGGATTTCAGCGGGATAAAATAGCACCACCACTTCCTCTCAACTCTTGATGAAAGTTTCAGGAAAGCAATCTGGGAGATCTGGGGTACTTGTTCCCAGATCTCTTGTAAGTTTGAAGGAGGTTATGTTTGCTTGGCACAGGGTTTTCCTTTGCAGATTTTAGCTGCAGAATCTTAATTCTCTCTCAATCTGCATCTCCTCTCCCCATCCCAGGGTGCCGTGTTAACTCCCTCAATGGAACACACCATGTCGCTACAGCCTGCTTCTATGATCAGCCCTCTGGCCCAGCAAATGAGTCACCTGTCACTAGGCAGCACCGGAACAGTAGGTGGCAAATTAAAGACAGTGAATTTAAGGAAGCCTGTGTCTTCCCTAATGAAAGCATAGGCTTAGGGATAGGGTGACAAAGATTGCGTCCAGTCCCCCGCCCTATCTGGCATTGCCTTCCACAAAGTCAGATAGAACTCACGTTATTCTTGATTAGTTGATGACCTGTAAGTTCATCTGTGGACACATCTCCCTCACCCACATAGCACCCACGCATGCCCATGCTAGTTTTTACATGTTCCAAGGTACAGGTCGCAGAGGACGTGCAGTGTTCCATTTTTTCTTCATGCAGTGTTGCAGCACTGAATTGCAGGTTTTTTAAGGACTTGCTTTTCTCCAGTCCAAGGAACCTGTCAGCTTAGAAGGCTGAATCAGTACTAGGCCAACTGTAAAAGACGGACAGCAGCGTTCAGCTCAGCCTGCGTTTTGTGGCGTCTGAAAGGGGCAAAGGGCACTGTGCTTCCCCTCCTGTTCTGCAAACCAGCAACAGCTTCTCATGAAAGTGAATCCAGGACAATACACAGCCCAGAAATAGGCTGCCTGGCTTTAGGAAATGAGACTGCTGGACTAGACCAAGTGGGGCTCCCAGGCCACATCTGCAGGGGGCTGCTCACAGTCCCTTCAAGTCTCTCCCTACACAGATAGTATGAGGCGTCAACTCAGGGGGTGGCCAGAAAATAACATGGCCTCTTGAGAGATTTTTGTGACACCTTGTTGATACTGAATTACTGTAGATGAGAAGCATTAATGGCCTTCACATGGGCACTTTTTTTCCTGGTAAATTCAAAGAAACATGGTATTTTTTATTTGACCTTCCAATGACATAGTCATGTGCATTAATTAAGCTTTGAAGAGAACCCATATAAATTTATTCTCTGTGACTTTCAAGTACTGTACAGCCAGCTCAGACCACACCCCCCGCCACCCAGAAATCTGAATGTTGCATGGCTTGCTGCTGCACACCCTGATCACCTTCTCCTTTCCAGTACATGCCTGCGACGTCAGCCATGCAAGGAGCCTATTTGCCACAGTATACACACATGCAGACAGCGGCGGTTCCTGTTGAGGTTGGTATAGAGCATCCAAGCAGCCATTGCGGCAATGGGTAGTTTTACATCTGAGTCATTGAAACAGTATGATAACAACAAAAACCTATCGGGAGTCAACTATTTTATCAAGGCATAGTAGAACATGCCTGTTATCCCAGCACCAGAGAGGGTAAAGCAAGAGGATCCATTAGTTCAGGCCAGCTTCGGCTGTATAGCTAAAGAAATGAGTCTAGAAAGAGTATACATGTAGTATTTTCCAACTGTAAAATATTCTTTATGCAAATTAGTATGGCAATATCCAGATACATTGTAGCCCATACTCACCCCCAAATAACTTTGCAATCTTGTAGCACGTCTCATATCTTCAAGACTTTGTCTTGTTACCCCCAAAATGATACACATTAAGATAAAATTGGAGTTTGTAATTCTAGTCCTAAAGATTGAACCAATGGTAAGACTTACAGAAAGACACTGGTCATAATTCAGACAATGGAAAAAGAAAAACTGGTGTCTCTAAATGACAACGAGCATGAGGAACAACCTCCCTTTTTTATAGCTAACTACTCTTGGTAATTATCTTGGAATATATTGCATTTGTAGAAGACTGGCGTTGATTTATGAATGGACAGGAAGTGTAGTATTGTCTTGCAGAGTATTCTCAAGAATCCAAGGAAGTTTATCAGTCCAGTTATCAAACCCACTCAGCAGATCCCAAAGGTTCTTGAGAACTATGGTTGTAGTATTTGCATGATCATACATCTTTGAAGAGTCACAACTGCCTGAACCCACAGGTTTTCATGTGCAGTTCTCCATAACGCGAAAATAACAATGGAAAACAAAAATGTGCTCTGTAACTACTTCAGCAAGGCCTGACCTGTGGTCTTTCAGACATGGTGTGAACTGAGACAAGACAAAATATCCAAAGTACTCTGGCTTTTTGCTTTATTACTGATATTTTAGGAGAGATACAGCCAGGACCTCTCTTATGCCAGGCAAATGTTCTGCCATTGAGCTATGTCCAAGTCCCTTTTAAAATCATGACCTCGTTCTGTAAGCCGGGCAGGCTGTGAACTTGCACCCTCTGCTTCCCCTCTCAAGTAGCTGAGGTTACAGGCCCTGCTTCCATGTACTGAGTTGAGTCACACTTTCCAGCATATAAATATTGGAAAGTTTGATTGTGAGGTGTGGTGGATGGCTTGGGGGCGGGGGGGAGGCTATGACATGCAGCATTTGCACACTGTGTCTCAGACCCTAAAATCAGAAAATACTGAATTTTAAATACTGTATCTAGCTCCCAGGAGATGGAGCCAAGAAATTTCTTTGATCAATATTTACATTAAACATTTAGACGGGAGGTTCTTGGGCTCTGTCATATTTCAGCTGCATTAGGGTAATGATTAGCCTTAGAAGCTCTGTTTGACTTGAAGAAATTCACTTTGAAGGGTGTTTGTATTACGGTGCATGTCCTTGGACTTGGGCCGCAGCAGCCGACTTACAGTTGCATGGCTAACGTGTCTCATGCGTTCTGCTTTGTTGTAGGAAGCAAGTAGCCAGCAGCAGGTGGCTGTGGAGGCATCTAATGACCATTCTCCATATACCTTTCAACACAATAAGTAACTGTGAGGTATGAGGGAAAAGTTTCCCTAACTGCAGGGCTCCTAAGAAGCAGTCGGGGGCACTTTGATCAAATGATGCCTAGAAAACTACAGATTTAACGTGTTTATGAATTTACAGACTGTCTGGATAAGGACCAGTGCTTTATATTGAAATCAAATCTGTATTTCCTCTACCCCAAAGTCATAATATATAAAGCATCATAGAACATTGATTTCCAAAATCATCCTATAATAGGAGCATCCTGTTTATATCGCTTAAATACTCACTAAGGAGATACAGCTTAATTTGTTGCTTAATCAAGTCTCACAAGGTCATCCACATCTTGACTAGGAATTCATATCAGTAGCATCCTCAGAACTAAAGGTCCTATTACCAACTCTCACTGGGTTTACAGATTTTTAACTTCACTTTACCACACGTATTTCAGAAAAGCAACTCTATGTGGGATCCACTCTCTGGGCTGTCTTGTAACAATATGTGTTGTTGATCTCCTCAAATCACCCTTCATTTGAGAGCGGTGTGGAGTTGACCCTGGCTGCCTGAGAGAAGAAAGTATCCTGCAAGTCCCAAACTTGAAAGGGGGACTCAAGGAACTGAAAGTGACCCTCATATCCCCAGCTTATGTCCCTCCCTCAGTCTCACCATGGATGAGCACAATCTTGTTCAAACATTTAATCTCTTTCAAATGAAAGATGACGAAGCCCTGTGGTGTGTTTATTGAGTCAGCAAAGACATGGGTCTTTTATCTTTCTCTTGCAGATATACCGAAGGGAGTTCTTACATGAAGAAGGGTGTGAAGGCTGAACAATCATGGATTTTTCTGATCAATTGTGCTTTAGGAAATTATTGACAGTTTTGCACAGGTTCTTGAAAACGTTATTTATAATGAAATCAACTAAAACTATTTTTGCTATAAGTTCTATAAGGTGCATAAAACCCTTAAATTCATCTAGTAGCTGTTCCCCTGAACAGGTTTATTTTAGTAAAAAACAAAAACAAAACAAAAAAAAACAAAAAAAATCAAAGATTTTTATCAAATATAATGATGCAAAAAAGAAAAAAAAAAGAGAGAGAGAAAACGAAAACTTCAATTTTCTGGGTATGCACAAAGACCACGAAGACTTATCCAAGTGCATGACCGGATTTTTGTGGTTTTGTTCATTTTGTGTTTAATTTGTCTTTTTTTTTTTTTTTTTTTTTGGCTGTATGAAATGGGCTTTCTGAAGCTCCGATTGTCTCACACCGCCCATGGTGTTCTGTGCTTGCGGTGCGTGTGTCGCTGTGACTCGGTGTTGCCCTCGATGTCTCTCCTTAGCTTTCCATTTTTCCTTTCGACGTAGTGTGACGTGTCTTATCCTTTTCTATGAATTCCAATTTGCCTTAACTCTTTTGATGCTGTAGCTGTTTCAGTAAAGTTAGTTCAAACTGATGATGTAGAATGCTTTGACCAAATGGGCTGGTCCAGTACGCCTTGTAAAACTGCAGCATAGGGCTTTTAAAAGGTAGTCAATAAAAGTTGCTGAAATTTTGGCTTTTTTAAATATGTAGTAGGTGTTTTTAATGATTTTTTTCCACATAACAATGTGTAAGGTAGCGGAGTGCAAGAAGGGAGAACTGTCTCGTGTGAAACACATTTTCTGACTGGGGGGACTTTTAATAGGGTAAACCGTTTGTAAGGCTGCACACCGACAGTTTCCTCTGATAGTTTGACCAGTTTAGGATATCTGCTGTATGATGCAATGTAAAGTCTTTTTTGCCTTTTTTCAGGAAGAAAAAAAAAAAAAACTTAACGATGTTCTAGATTTAGCGTAGGTAGCTTTGGCGGTGGGAGTGGGGGTGGGGGAGGGGAGTCACCGAATGTTTTGTCCTTTATACTAACGATAGTGCTTTAGAATGAGAACCATGCCTGTGATCTGGCAAACAGAGGGGGGAGGGTACTTTTGCTATTGAAACTAAATGGCAAAAACTAAAAAAAAAACAAAAAAAACAAAAAAAAAAAACAAAAAACAAAAAAACAAGAATTTCTCTTCAAACCTGAGCTGAGATATGAACAGAAGAAAAACGATTGGCTACTAGCTCTCTCTCGCTCGCTCGCTCTCTATTAGGTAAAATCTGAAAAACTAAAAAAAATGACTTGGCACTTTTAAAGGTAACTTCACCAAAGACCGAAGAGCCAGTAGCCAGTAACTCCACCTTGTCTCGGCATCCCATTCTCTCTGCTCTTTATTTTTGCCGGACCAGTTTGCGGTTAGGAGAACGTGCCTTTTTTGTACCTTTGCATTAGGTTTTATAATTTTAACCGACGTATGGACTCACAGAGACAAATTTAAAAAAAAAAAAAAAAAAAAAGCATGAAGGAAGATTTGAACCCAAGCCGTGCCACACTTTCCGTCATCACTACAGGTGTTTAAGTGTAAAGAAAACCAACTTTGAAACTATGAAATTCCTGATTCATAAAGAGTTATTTCTACTTTAGTACATGAGATAAGTCATTGTTATTAATGCTCTTTTATTATGGCGATTGCATAACGTTTTCAAAGCAATGGTAAATTAAGTTGTCTTCCAAAACTGTGTACTTGTCTGGTCAGCCGTGTATGATCAGTTATCTACCTCAGAGGCTATTTCTTTTTTGTGCTGGGACAGGTTGCTGGCCCTCCCTGTTTCCGCCGACCAAATCCTCCTAGCTCGGGAGCTAGGGCTAAGCAGTTACTTCTTTTGAGTATTTTTTAGTTCTTAAATTTTATTGCTCGTATTTGATGATAGATGTCAGTGACATTTCATAGTTTCAAACGTCCTTGCTGCTCTGAGAAGTGTAGATTCTAGTGAAAAATTACATAGTCATAAGAGAAATGTGTTTTTGTTCTTGTTTCCTTTTTTTGTTTTTCTTTTTTTTTTGTTTTGTTTTGTTTTGTTTTTTTGAAGAAGTTGTGGTATTATTGGTTCTATGCTCCCTAAAACATTGTGCTTTGTGGAAGTCCAGACTGAATGCAGCGCCCTCCGCGTCTCCATGTACCTAGTATGTTTATCAGCCCGGGACTCTCACTACTTGATATTTTTTTTTTCCATTAGTTAAGACAGAAAGAGGATAGCTCAGTCAGTAGGGGAGGGGAAATCTGCTGCTAGGTTTGTCTGAACTAAGTGCCATACTCGTCTGGGTCAGATTTGGGAAACAACCTCTGTACATACTAAAAAAGAAAAGAAGTCAGTTAAACATCACATAGTAGACAGCCATTAAATTATAAAAAAAAAAAAAGTTAATTTATGAAGAAAGACCTTTTGTACAGATTGAAAAAAAAAGATTTTCATAGAGATATCTATATGATCAAGAGAGTTAATTTTTTATTTTTGTTCTGCTAGTGCTACATACTTGCCAGCGGTGACTTACCGCTTCAAGATGACTCTGTAGTTTTTCTTTCCTGGGACTTGTTAAAACGCCAAAAGACATTTTTGAACTGTACATTTGATCAGATTGTTAGCTTTTTCTGTTTCATTTCTTTTGAGAACCTTTGAATAAAAACATCTGAAACTCTAGTCTCCCTGTTCGTCTTTTGTAAGTAGATGAAGCCCACATCTCTGCTGATTCACCCTTCAGCCCAGGAGAATGGCTCAGAAGTCAGCTGAAAAATGACGTCAGATTCCATATGCATGTGTCAAAAATGCATTTTCTCGAAAGGGATTGAGAAACCTTCCTTGTGACCACTTGTTTTAAATCTGTGCTGTGACCGTAGACGTCACAGCTCACCTTGGCATAAGTCCAGTCAAAACTCCCTGACCCTTGGTCTGCTTGGGGGTTTCGGGTTGGTTTATGGTATTGGTAACAACCCTGGGCCTCTGACAACCTGGGCACATGCTCTTGTATGGATCCTCAGCCCCTGATAAAACTAAAAACATCAGGTCCCTTTCCTTACTGCTGCCCATTGTTTAGAACAGAATCCTATGTGCAGCCAACACAAACGTGTCAAAATGATCTCATCCCATTAAGCAATATAGCCTTTAAAAATTAAGCTCGCTTTACTGTTCCCAGATGGCATTCGTGGAGTGGGGGAGGGAGCAGCTCTCTTTTCCCTCCCTGCCTTGCTTTATTGGAGGTATGTAATACAGAAAATTGACTCCTACCCAAAGTGGATTAAATGTTTTAATGGAGTTTGCATAGTCTGTTCATTGGCTCACCATAGTGGTTAAAGGAGGGAATAATTAAAAAGCTCCACATATTTATAGTTATTTATATATTTGTGGTGTATATGTTGGTTGAAGGCTGTGCATGCAGCACAGCTCACGTGGTGGTCAGAGGACAGCTTGTGTAAATTCTCTCTCTTCCCCTCCCGCCCTGCCTCCTCTCTTCTCTCCCCTCCCATGTAATCTTGGATCAGATTCAGGTCATAAGGCTGGACTACAAGGTCCTTACTCACTGCACCATTTTATGGGCCCTCTCTCTATTTATGAATGGTTCCTGCAACCCCTCGAGTACAGGAGTTAGATAACTGAGACCTGCCATAGCTGAGAAAGCCCCTTGAGGAGAAGCAGCATGTTCCCCTTGGTGCTGACCAGTACTTCAAAGACAGAGGTATCACAGCATAGGGTAAGCATGGTGTCAGACAGAAATGGCATCTCAGAATGTAAGCCATAAACTGTACCGTACCCTACCCTACCCTAGTGTAGCATGTATGCATACTAACCACACACTTCTGTGTCCTTCCCTGTGAATATGGCAGAGGTCAGAGGAGGCACCCGGTTACCTGGCACCTTGGGCTTTGTTAACCTTTTCTTTGCTCTAGTGTTTGTCTCAAGCTCCATGGGTATCTGCCTGACTACATTGGATAGTCATCCCTTGATATCTGCAGGGGATGGCTTCTGGGACTCCACAGAGGCCCATATCCACACAAACTTACAAGTCCCTTAAATAATAAATTTGTGTAGTATTTACATATAACTGCCTATATAGAGTTGTCATTAGGTCTTGTATCATGGCTAATGTAATATAATGCTGTCTGATAGTTACTATAATGATGGGAAGCTAGTCCATACATGTGTAATGCAAAGGCTTTTTTCCCCCAAAATATTTTCCATCAAGGACTGGTTAACTCTACACACGCAGAATGCATGGGTACAGGGGCTAGCCCCTTACGGAGGTTCCTGAACACTCTTAGGAAAACCTCTTCTCTGTAAATGGAACTTGACCTAGTGACATGTTGGCTCAGTAAACAGAAGGGGCAGCCCTTTCGTGGATAAATTAAACTTTGCTGAAAGGTTAACTGGTTTCAACATTAGCTCTTAGTTTGAGAAGTGGGAAGGTGGACCTGAGGGTTGGAAGAAAGAAATGGATAGATACAGCAGTTGCCCTCTGTATGATTGCTGCCTAGAGTCCCAGTCACCTCAGCATCCATGCCCTTCATGAGTAGTGGCTCCCTATGTCCAGTGCAATGTGAATACTATAATTCTACGTCTTGAATTGCATGCAGTATCGATGGGAGAAAGGCGATGCTCCCTAGCCTGTCGGCTGTTTAAATGCTGCCACCCAGTAGACAGTAGCCTCTCCCCACCATCATAGCCAAAAGGGGAAAGATTCAGTAATGTTGTTACAAAGATCATCAACCTATCATATCCTCCATTTCCCCAAGACGCTTAGGATTTCCACTAGCTAGAGGATGGCAGAGGACTCAACTTGAATATGAGGAAAGCCAGACAGTTTCTTGCCCTCAAATAGCAAGCCAGTAAGATAAGCGTCCTCAGCCATGGCTGGGTACAGGCTGGCGATGGTGTGCCCTATGACTATGAGTGCATCGGTCAGGATGCCGGGTCATCTGGGGTCACACTGGCCCAGCTGGGAGGTGTGTGTACATAGCCTTCAGGAGAATCAGCTGTTTCAGCAGTGGAATGCCAGTCCTCCTCAGGCTCCAGAGTGTCTCGGGTACTCAGGCCTGATCTCTGTAGGGTAAGATCATGTTTGAGCCCGAGCCACTAGAGGGAGGATTTTATTACTCAATCTTCAGTGCGAGCCCAGAAAGAGCCCAGGCACAGCGGGTGCAAATTGCAAGGCTACCTGCCAGCCAGTGTTTAATGCCTCAAAGCACACACTGCTAGAGCCTAAACACACGTTATAGGTCTCGGAGATGGGGACAAGAATACAGCAGTGACAGGTGGGACTTTTAAGTCTCAAGGACACCAAGAGACAAAAGAGGAAGCCACCAGCCTGGCCCAACCACATAGCTGGGCACAAGAGTAAATCTCCCTAAGCTACTCAGAATGAGAAGCAGGTCATGGTTAACACATGGCTTAAATGCAAACTCCAGTACTATTCATTCTTGTAAAGTACGCGACTCAAAGGTAAAGATGGGATCTAGGGCATTCCATCATTTATACAGACATCATAAAGGAGAACAGACAACCCCTCCCCCCGTCCCTCTAAAGCTGTCCCCCTACTTGAACACTGTTATTGATGCTTCCCCGCACCTCACGGAATATCTCTTGATAATAATCCTCCAACCTATTTGCCAAGCTATAACTGTTGGCTGTTTCAACTCCCAGCTTTGGATCGACCAACTCAAATAAGCTGGAAATCTGCTCCAGAAGTCAGTCAGTCGTTCTGATGAGTACAGCTGTCACTTAGCAGCTCCGTACTTCTCTGAGTTGAACGTTCCCTCTCAGCTTAACTGCCTCCCCCTCACCTCTGGCAGCACCCTCAACACAACAGCTGACTCAGCACTCCCGGGGCCCACAGGGAGTGGCCTCGGGCTTCACCTGTCTCCTCTGACTTGCTCAATTTTCAGACACAGGAGAGTTTCCTTCCTGACTTCCCTGAGGGGCTTAGGAGAGTCTTAAAATTTGTAACTCATAAAAATCTGTGTCGCTTCGGTAATTTTTTTTTTAATATCGACAGTTAATTGTTATCGAAAGTATGAAGGGAGTACTGTGGAGTGGTTTTGAAGAAAACTTTGGTGACAGGAAAGCGCCCATGCCAGCATGCTAAGTACAGAATCAGATAGTGTATGGCCCTGAGTATAATACTTAATTATAAAAGCTGAGAAAGTATTTCAGAGTGCTTATTGAGTGAGGGCGTTATGGAAAGGGTTCTGGAACTCTTAATATACTTCTGAATTTTTTTTAAAAAATTATAATTTATTTTATAAACAAGTTCTAAAGTTACTTTCAGATTATTTTGGAACTATGCAAGCCACGGGGCTCCTAATATTGCAACTGACCCAGGGTTAGAGGGATGGCTAAGTGATTAAGACCATGGCAACTCTCTGGGATCCAACTTTGGTTCCCAGTATGCAAATCATGTGGGCCCCCTAACCACCTGTGACTCCAGATCCAGGAGATTTGACACCGTCTTTCAGCCTCTGCAGGTACCCAAACAGACACATAAAAATAAAAATGAGTGTACAGCACATTGGAAATCAAGATGATGACGTGACCAGGTCCTAGACCTGAAGGAACAATTGAGGAGGAATGTAAATTTGTTGTCTCAAAGTGGTAATGTCACAAGACAACAAAAGCAAGCGCTGAGTAAGTGTGGGTGTCCTGAGGGACTAAGACCCTGTCAGCATTTCCCCTGAGAGGCTCTTACACACTAACCCATTTCCTGTTACCCATCAGAATTACCCCAGAGTGCTCATTGCTTCCTAGACCTGTGACAAGGCCAAACAAATAATTCTGCTCTTGCCAAAATAAGACTTGGAGCAAATGTCCAGAGAGTTGGCCTTTCCTTGCCAATCCTGCTCTGAAGATACCAACATAACAAGACATTATTTTGTCTTTCTGTTTTTGTATTTAATCAAGCAGCATATAGGATACTTTCCACAGGCATTTTGATATTTTTAAACTGGTAATCGTTGGCTCCCAATTGCTAGATTGTGGATCAGCAAGTACTTGCAATAGTTCTTGAATACCTATTTATTGAATAGGCTATTTCTTAAGGGGCATGTTGAAGGACTGTTCGCTACAAGTGATTCTAGGAGGTTGTAGATTCATATCAGTGTGCTGAAATACAGATTTTAGCTAAAGGCTCTTACATCATGTACTTCATCCCTCTTAGAGCCCATTGCTTTCACTTTGAAGGACAAAAATCTCACAAACATTCAGAACCTTCATTCACTTCTACGTTCCACTCTTTAAGCAAACACGCATACACAAACACACACACACACACACACACACGGTAGAAGTGTGCGTGAGCTCACAATCTTTCTAGTGACTTAGTATTTCGTACTACTCTGAGGATGCTGTCAAGGCTCTCGTCTTACTTGAAGCAGCAGCTCAAGGCTGTCACTGCATTGCACATTTGGGTAAGAGGCCCTTCCTGTAACCAGTGCCCTGGAGAACAAGGAAACCACTGCACTTTTCCTGGGATTCCCACAGATGATAATGTGACTCTGTTACCAGCCAGCAGACTCTCGGGAGCTGAGAACAGAGGCTCCTGAGTGGCCTGCTGTCAAACACTGGGAGCATCCGCCCTCATCCCTTCTCCTTAATTAAAGAGAGGGTTCTGCTGCCATACTGTATCTTTCCACCGGGATGACATTTGATGTAGTAAATATTTAAGTTTTCTTCAAACGCCAAAGTCCCAAATACAGTACAAAGAACTACTCTGATTTATTTGAAAGCAAATTACTGGCCTATGGGTCCACACAAAGGATGTCCTGTACAATCCCCATTCGACTATGAAAATACGGGAAGTAATGTTTTACCACTGATAAACCCTCAGCCCAAGTCAAGTTTCACCAGTGATTCTGGTTTCATTCTTTGCTGCACAAAGATCCAGCTGGAAATCATACAATGCAGTCACTTGTCCCATTTTTATTTTCTCTCAGTCTGAAGTAGCTCATCCATCTGTCCTTGACTTTCATGACTTCAACACAATTGGGGGATTATACACCAGTTCCTTGGGGACATAGCCTCCAACTGGTGTATGACATTTCTGGGTCATCCACCACTGGCAGGATTACTACCAAGGAAAGCTGGGTCCCATCAAGAAAGCATGATGTCAGCTTGCTTTGTTTCCAATGATGTCCTGCTCCTCACCTAGCCACAGTGACATCTGCCAGGCATTATGCTCTGAAAGTACCCTGGGCTACTTGGCATTTAAAAGTATCTTGTGGGAAGTACTTTGGAAATGTTCCTCATTCGCTTGTCTGTGTGAATAGGGATTGAGGCTCCCTTATTTTAGTCAATGGTTTAAGCAGTTGTGCTCTTAATAGCCAGATCGTCCCATTTGGCCAGCATGGCCAGCTACTGTGTCTTTCAGATATGCCCCATCATTGTGTAAGCAACTGTCTTTCTTTCTGGTCTGTCTTGGTTGTTCCCTGCCCCAGGCAGGTGATCCATTTCTCTCAACTGCTTTTCAGTAGAAGCTGGCATTTAGATGCTAAGATCCGGGTCTGTACTGTTTGTTCCCAACATATCACTAATCCTTGACACTGAACAGAGAAGAGGGAGTCCGTGCACACCTTATAGAACTTGTTTAAAAAAAAAAAAAAAAAAAAAAAACATGAATTTCCACCTCCATGCCGCTGGTTTCAAACCAGCATTACAGTATTCGCTTTCCTCTTCGTTGTTGTCTCTTTTTTTCCTGACTCCGGGAACCTGGTATCCTTGAAACACTTGTCCATTTGATCAATCCCCCTGTCTCACCAGTCTCCCATCTCTTCCTAAATCGCCAAGTTTCAGCCTGGATCCTCAGGCTCCACCTCCTTCCCCTGTGGAGCCAGACTCCCTCCGTGTAGCCAGAGCAGGCAGCTGGGCGGGGCTCTACCCTACGATGTCACATGAGTGCCCTCTGGCGTAAGCTAGTCAAGTCTGCTTATCTCTGTCATGTGAAACACTGTCAGGTTGGACCAGCCAGTGAGCAGGAAAGGGGACAGCAGGAAACCCAGAGAGAAAACAAAGAATAGGAGTAAGAAGGAAAGAGAGAACAGAAGCAAAAGAGATGCCAACTGATGGAAGGTTCCAAAGTGCTTGCCAGGCTGGGAAATGTAAGAATAAGTACAGGAGGGAAAGAAGATGCAGTGAGCTGGTGATTCCCACTGCTCCCGGAGCTATGACCTTGACCACCAACCTTGGTGTTCACTCCGTTGAAGGAAGTGCAGTGTTTCTAAGATACCCAGCAGGGAGTTGCCCTTTCTGAGACTGTAAAGCCAAGTCCTTCACTAATCTCCAGAAAGACCCAGGCCACCCTGGACTTCTCTCTCCAGTACAATCCCTCCAAGAACCAGCCTCGCAACATATGAGGACGTTCTTACTAATCGAACCACTTCATTCAACATGCGTTGTTGTTTTTGAATATTACAATAATTATATTTTAATTGTACCTTGTTAAACTGGGGGAGAGGAAGAATAAAAATAAAATAAAAATAAAATAAAAACTTGAGAATTACTTTGTTTATCTTGTATGCATTTATATCAGTATGCATGTGTGTGCAGTATGCATGCATGTGTATGCAGTATGCATGTGTGTGTGTACTATGCCTTGTGTGTGCACAGTATACATATATATGTATATATACTATATATATATATATATATATATATATATATATATATATACACACACACTGTGGATGTGTGTGTGCACAGTATGTTTGAGTGTCTGTGCAGCTGTGAGTATGGAGTTCAGAGGTCAGCCCCTGGAGTGTTAGTCCATCCATAGGAAACAGTGACTTTCCTCCAATGGAATCCATCCAATCTGGTTGCCATCCCACTTGGCCTTCTGTACAACTCAGGCCAGTACTGAAAACCCATTTCTCTCCACGTTCCTACCTCCTGCTTCAGCTCCCCCTAGTGGAGTCTGGTATCTTCCCATTCTCCTCAGCTCAGTGACCACCTTGCTTCTTTAAATGCCACACCCTCGCCACAAGCGACTTTTGCTTAGTATATTACATATCACAGCTTACTTTTGTTGTTATATAGCAGCCCGTCGGATAGCACTTTACTGTTGCTAGATTGTGGTTCTCTCCAGTCGGTAAACACAGTGACAAACACTCGCACACATCTGGTACACCTGCACGTTTCTATAGCATTCGTGACTTGAAGAGTACAAGTGTCGGATCATGGGGCAGGCCTAGCTTTTGCTTTACAAAATTATATGAAGTATCTTTAGAATAGCAATTGTTCTAAGGTTAGATACAATACTTCTCTTTCTTGCAAGAAATGTCTCTTTTTGACACACAAAGAACAGACGCGCTCAGTGATTGGTAAAAATGAACAGTGAACGAGGAACCCTATCTTGGAGAGGGCTAGCCTTCATGTGCGGGGTGAGGCAAGGTGCTGAGCCCAAGGTGTAGTGAGTATGAACGAGCTTCTAGTGCAGGCCTATTTGCTCCCCTCTGTGAGCACCACGAAAGGTGCTCTCTCTTCCTGAAGAGAAGAGGCACTCTAAACACAGATGTACTTCCCAGTTAAGGGGCTCCAGTACCTCAGTTCATGTCCCAACAGCTCCCACAGACAATCACAACAGCTGTAGAGCTGACCAGGCTACTGCTGGGCTCGCTTACTGCTCACAGTCCACACCAGCCCCTGGCCTGGAGAAACTCACCTTCTAATCTTCTAGAGGCTTCCACGGCTTGGCCAGTCTCAGGTTTAAGTCCAACGAGAGCCTCCATGTGCTAATGTTAGCACTGCGTGGGTGTGGTGGTGCAACATTCTCTCGTCGACTCTTGACTCATGGTTCACCAGCAGAAACAAGGGACGAGGGAGGCTGGAGAAAGAGCATATGGGTATGAGTTTGAAGATGAGAGACACCTGTATGTCTTCCTCCTTTTCAGTATTGGGAAACCAGGGCCTTGCCTTACTCCTCAGTGTAAGTGGGACTTACTTTCCAGTCCTGCTAATGCTCTGCCATTTTTTCTACACTGCCACTATGCATCCGCCAGGGGTGGACAAGCGCCCCTGCTCTCAGGATTCCCTATCTCATCTACCAGAAAGCTGTCAGAGCAGACACGCTACAATGGCCCTATGAGCTGTGCCCCTGCGCGGTGTGGTTCCAGCTGTCTCAAGAGTTACAGGCTGCTTAAATATTTAAAACTCAATGTTTTTGCCAATGATGATACACTCTTAAAATTAGGTTATCAGAGCCACTAATGAGAAATGGTGATCTAAATTTACATTAATTACTACCATTTAGCATAAAATGTACCATATACTTATTTAACTTCAGGTCATCCAGAACTGCCAGCCAAAGGAGTTTGAGTTTTTTAAAAGAAAAAAAAATACCCAATGAGGAATTTGGATTACATCATGGCTTAACGATTCCTCCCTCCCGCCCCCCCCCCCCCCCCCCAGGTAGAGCTAAGAAGCTACACATTGAAGAATACAAGAACACGGAATTCGCAAAAATCTACTCAGGTTGTTCATTATAGAGATCAGCTTTATGACTTCTGGGGTATTGCTTGCCAACCTAAGTCCATGGTCAGGGTGTTGCAGAGCCAAGCAGTGTGTGTTTAGTTGCATAGGATGAGCAGGGAACCACTGGAAGCTATATACACAAAAGAAAGATTTTAAAACGTGCCTGACCAGTAGGAGGCACATGTTTTCCATGTCTGCTTACAACAGAAACCTGTCTCTAATTCTCACCGGAGCTGGTGCTGTCAACCATGCCCACAAAGCCAGCTGCCCAGCTCAGAACACTCCATTCCTTCTTTCTAGGCCCGTTGTGTATAATGCTCCTAAATGTGCTTCCTAAGTTCAGCCGTGGTGACCATGACAGTTGCTCTTCAAGGGCAACTTGACTGAGACACATTCTGAGTGTGTGCTTGAACAGGTGTCCAGGGAAGTTAATGCACTCCACGTGTGGGCAGCACCGTCCCACGGGCTGCATGGGATGACTGAAAAAGATGCAGGAAGAGGAGCAAGGTGGCCGAGCAACAGCATCCGTTTCCCTGCTTCCCGCCTGACCCAGCTGACTCAGGCTTCTGCTGCCAAGCCTTTCCCCTGTGATGGACTCGACCCTCAACCAGGGAGCCAGGTAAGTCCTCCCTTCAGTTGTTTTGGTCAGGTATCCTGTCTCTGCCACAAGAAAGGGAACTAACACAGACACCTTGTATGCTGCTTACACTATATAGTCCCGCGTATTACTCTCTTCTCTGCCTCCCAGAGGACTGACTTTCAAGGTGTCCTCGGACAACCTCACTTGCCTGCTGGGTGTATCCAGCAGGAGGTACCAAGAGGCTGCAAGGTACATAGAAGAAAAGGAACAATTGGCTAAGACATGATTGCTCAGGCTCCCTCCCTGCAGTGTCCCCATCGGGACTGAACTGTATCCCACCCCATTCCTATTATGAACTCAATCCCCAGAACCTAAGAATATGGCTGAAACTGGAAATTGGACCTCGCCCTCAGGACTTCAGAATGTGACCGACGCTGAAAATAGAATCCTAGTGCCCCAGAACATAGTTGTGTCTAAAATTGTCCTTAACCCCCAGTACTTCAGGGTGTTAGGACATCTGGAGAGAGGCAGATGAGTTAAAATAAGATCACTAGGCATGCCGTCATCCAGGATAACTAGAAGTCCTATAACAGTGGGAAATGTGGAGACAGAGACAAAGCCCAGTGGACGATCACACAAAGGCACAGGGGAAAGCCAATAATGGAAGAGTCCTCAGAAGAAACCAACCTGCCAGAACCTTAGCTCTGGGCTCCACATCTCCAGAACTTTGAGAAAATTGGTTTCCATTGCTTAAGCCGTCAAGCTCCCATGCCCTGTTTTGGCAGCCAGAGCAGACCAACACAGTCCCTATAACCAAGGTCACATGCTCTGGTCATTGTTTCCTCAGGAGTTGTGAGCTCTTGCCTTTTCCCCTTCAGGTTTGAGGAGGGCAGTGGGGCTCCCTATTACTTCCTGATGATGTTGGTTTCTCTGAACTGGGCCCCAGCCTTGGTAGCTGTCTCCATTCAACGGTCTTCACTTGCCATGGATTTCAGTAATCTGCTGTCACTTGCAGGGACACAGACCTTCATTCTGTTCCCCGTATAAGCTGCCTATGATATTTCTAAATGCAAGTTACCTATCCCAAGAAAGCAGACCAGCTCAGTAGGCAGCACCACTCCTGCCATGTTACTGGATAGAAAGTTTTTTTTCAGAATTTTTAATGACAAGAATTTTTTAGAATATACAACCAAGCATTTAGCTCTGCAAAAACAGAGGCTCCTAGCCTGTCCTGCCCTGTAATGCGACATTTTACCTGTTGTGAAAAAAAAAATGAAATGTAGAAAATACTTCCAAGAAGGATATTCTACTTGTCTATTTATTTCTATCATGGCGGGTTTTGAACCCACACCTCTGGCTGGGCATGTTAGGCTAACACTCTACCACTACTCTATATTCTCAGCCCCTAAAGAGATGGCTAGAGAATTGTTTTCACTGCTGTGCACATTTGTTTCTGAAAAAAAAAAAATGGTACCTCTATTAAGTAGCTTTTCTGGTGACTGTGTGATAGCTCCTGTTCCTTTTCAACTCATCAGAATCTATCCTCTCCTGGGAGATAAGCCACCAGGCACACCTGGAAGAGATTATCTGGATGAAAGGGAGCCTCTGAGACTGTCTGAGGGGTTATCTTTATCATGGCCACTGATGTGGGAAAACTCCTCCTAATTACAGGTGGGATCCTCTCCTAGGCAGGAGATGCTGGACTGTGTAAACGGGGAGCAGAAACTGGCGGTGAGCACACATTCAACTTTCTGCTTCTTGACTGTGGACTCAAGCTCTGGTTACTGTGACCTCCTCACCATGATGGACGTAACCTGGAACTGTGAGTCGAAATGACTTCGCTTGAGTTGCTTTTAGCCCAGCAATGGGAAGTACACTCCGGTGGAGACCGGATGCCTGGGGGAAATAGTCTAAAGGAATAAAGATTTATTTCGGCTCCAGGTTTCAGCATCTGACCATCACTATCATACTCTGCAGTACTACTGCTACTGACCTAAGATGCATCTGAGAAAAAGAACACCGTGTTACATAAGCAGCAGAGAGAAGCAGTCATAGGAACCGGGGCAAGGTGGAGCCCAGAGACACCACCAGTGAGTTCTCTACAACCAGCTCACACTTTCCATTGCCCACCATCTCCTAACAGTTTCTTCAAGTTTGAATTCACTGATAGATTGATCCAGTGAAACAGGCAAAGTCCTCTGCCCCTTGCTTGTATCAGGAACCAGGGCTTCAATACTCATTGAAGAATTTTAAGAAAACACTTCATGTCTAAATAATAACACCCGTATTCAAAATATTTGACTTCTGCCTGAAGCAAGGGTACTGAATATAGATCTTTACCTCCTCTCCTTCTACTCCAAATCCAATCTCTCAGTCTCATTGCTAGCTCTGCAGTAGCACTCTGAGAGCAACAATTAATAAAGAAACTTCCTGAAACTGAGAAGCTTCTGTAAGTCAAAGGACACAGTCAACAAGACAAAATGGCACCCTACAGAATGGGATCCACGTATATCATTCTAAGGGTCTTCTTTGTTCCCTAGGTTCTTTGGAGTTGTGGACTAAAGATTGGTTGTCCATTGCTTTATGTCTATTATCTACTTATGAGTGAGTACATATTATATTTGCCTTTTGGGTTCTGGGTTACCTCACTCCACCTTTTAGCTAATTTGTAAACAGAGACTATGCATTGGTTTCCTGGCCACCAGACCAGAATAATCACACAGAAACTATATTAATCACAAGACCATTTGGCCTATTAGCTCAGGCTTCTAAATAACTAACTCTTACATCTCAAACTAACCCATTTCTATTAATCTATGTATCACTATGGGGCTGTGGCCTACCAGTAAAGTTCTGGCGTCTTTCTCCTTCGTCAGTTACATGGCATCTCCTTGACTCAGCCTACCTGCCCTCTTTATCTCTGTTTGGATTTCCCACCTGGCTTTACTCTGCAAAACCACTAGACAAACAGCTTTAAATTCATTAACCAATAAAAGTAACACATATACAGAAGGACATCCCATATCACTAATACACTTAGAAATGAATAAGGGGACATAACAATAGATACTAAGGAAATCCAGAGTATCATTAGGTCATACTTCAAAAACCTATACTCCATCAAATTAGAAAATCTAAAAGAAATGGATAATTTTCTCAATAAATACCATTTGCCAAAGTTAAACCAAATAAGCAACTTAAAGAGACCTATAACCCCTAGTGAAATAGAAGTAGTTATTTAAAATCTTCCAAACAAAACAACAACAACAACAAAAAAAAAAAAAACAGGACTGGATGGTTTTAGCACAGAATTCTACGAGACTTTCAAAGAGTGAATGCCAATATGCTTTAAATTACTCCACAAAACAGAAACAGAAGTAACGTTTCTAAATTCATTTTATGAAGCCACAGTTACCCTGGCGTTCAAACCACATAAAGGCCCAACAAAGAACAATAATCACAAATTAGATTCCCTTATGAACATAGATGCAAAAATTCTCTATAAAATATTTGCAAACAGAATCATAAAGTACATCAAAAAGATTATCTACCACGATCAAGTAGGCTTCATCCCAAAGATACAGGGATAGTCCACCATATATAAATAAATAGTTGTAATCTACCATATAAACAAACAGGGAAAAAAATCACATGATTACCTCATTAAATACAGAAAAGGTCTTTGACCAAATCTAACACCCATTCTTGATAAAAGTCCTGGAGAGACTAGGGATACAAAGAACATACCTCAACAATAATAAAGGTGGTTTACAACAAGCCCATGGCCAACATCAGCTTAAATGGTGAGAAACTCAAAGTGATTCCACTAAAATCAGGAACAAGGCAAAACTGTCTACTCTTTCCATATCCATTCAACATAGTTCTTGAGGTTCTACCTAGAGCAATAAGACAATTGAAGGAGGTCGAGGGGCTACATATGGGAAAGGAAGAAGTCAAAGTGTTTGCAGATGATATGATAGTATATATAAGTTACCTAAACTTCTACCAGAAAACTCCTACTGCTAATAAACACTTTCAGCAAAGTAGATAGATACAAAATTAACTCACAAAATTTAGCCCTCCGGAATACAAATATTAAACAAACTGAGAAAGAAATCAGAAAAACAACACGTTTTGCAATAGCCTTAAATAACATAAAACATCTTGGGATAACTCTAACCAAGCAAGTGAAGGACTTACATGATAAAAACTTCAAGACCTCGAAGAAATAAATTAAGAAAGATCTCCCATACTCATGGACCATTGAAATAATATAGTAAAAATGGCCATCCTACCAAAAGCAATCTACAGATTCAATGCAGTCTCCATCAAAATTCCAATATAATTTTTCACAGACCTTGAAATCACACTTTTTAGATTTGAGATTTTAGATTTTTAGAAACGCAAAAATCACAGGATAGCTATAAAAAAATCTTGATATAAAAATAACTGTGGAAGTGGCACTATATCTGATTTCAAATTGTACGACAGAGCTATACTAACAAAAACAGCATGGTATTGTACAAAACAAACACATTAATCATGGAACTGAATTGAGGACCCATAAATAAATCCATACATCTATGGACACCCGATTTTTGATAAAGAATCCAGAAGCATGTTGGAAAATATGCAGCATCTTCAACAAATTGTGCTGGCAAAACTGGATGGCTATATGTAGAAGAATCCAAATAAATCCATATTTATCACCTCTAGACAATTCAAGTCCAAATGGATTGAAGATCTCAACATAAAACCAGATACACTGAACTTAATAGAAAATTAGGTAATAACCTTGAACCCAGTGGCACAGAAAAAACTTTCTGAACAGAACACCATTAGCACAAACACTCAGATGAACAATTAATAAATGGACTGAAACTGAGAAACTTCTGAAAGGCAAAGGACATCATCATTCAGACAAAACATCAGCCTACAGAATGGATAAAGATTTTACCAATTACACATCTGAGGGTCGATATCTAAACTATATAAAGAACTCAAAAACTAGATAAAGAAAACAAATAACCCAATTAAAAATGGGGTACAGATCTAAACAGAGAATTATCAAAAGAGGAAACTCAAAGGGCTGAGAAACAAAGAAATGTTCAACATCCTTAGCCATCAAGGAAATACAAATAAAAAGTACACTGAGATTCCATCTTATATCCTTCTAAGGATTGCATCTAATGTCTAAGATGCAAATGAATGACAGCTCATGCTGGCAAGGATGTAGAGAAAGTATATATATATATATATCTGTTGCAGGTGGAATCTTGTACAACCACTATAGAAATCAGTGAATCAGTGTGGTAGTTCCTCAGAAAGATAGGGATGGATAAACTTCAAGATCCAGCCAAACCACTCTTGGGCATATCAAAGGATGCTTTACCCTTGCATAGAGACTCTTGTTTACCCATGCTCATTGCTGCTCTATTTATAATAACTAGATATTGGAAACAACCTAGATGTCCCACCACAGAAGAATGTATCATTGTAGAAATTTAGCAGAGTCACTGAATCAGGGGTAAACCTTAGAGTGAATGGTTGTTCCTAGAAGTACTTTGGCCTTGAAGAGTCACAGGAATGGTTTCCTGTGATTCATAGAATTGTTTTTCTGGAGGGGCGTTGCAGCCTTCACCTGACTTTAGGACACCTCTGGCACACCTGAGGCTCTTGGATTACTATGTACTGCAAATGATATACAATAAAGGACTAAAGTCATGAGGACATGTGATGCTTTTCTTTAGAGAAACATTCAGATTAGATAAGGGACTTTGTTTGAGAAAATACAGAGACCCACAGCCAGGCATTATACAGAGAATAAGGCACTTTGAAACACTCAGCCATTAATGAGATGTCTCTATCAAATCCCTCCCCTCTAGGCTCAGGGAGGCCTGTGGAAGAGGAGGAGGAGGAGGAAGAGCCAGGATGGAGGAGACCAAGAAAAGAAGCCCTCTAAATCAACATAATCAAAGCTCATATCAATCAATGCACAGACTGAGACAGCATGCACAGGGCCTGCATAGGTCAGCAGCAGGTCCTCTGTCTTTACATTAT
Source organism: Arvicola amphibius (assembly GCF_903992535.2). NCBI lineage: Eukaryota > Metazoa > Chordata > Mammalia > Rodentia > Cricetidae > Arvicola > Arvicola amphibius. The sequence continues at coordinate 22,397,248 of NC_052053.1, forward strand.
GGCTTCCAATTTAGTGTTTCCCTGGGATTCCTGAATACGCAAACGAGCGGGTCTCTGATTCTGTGCCTTCTCTTGGGCTCTTTTCCTTCTGCTTGTCCAATGTGCCAGCTTTTGTTTTATCTTATTTTATTTTGTTTTATTATTCTCCCTTAGAAGCCTGTTTGTTTTCCAATGAGAGACAGAAACAGAGTGGCTCTGGATTTGAGGGGGGGGGGGTGAGAAGGAGCTGGGAAGAGGGAGGTAAAACTATAACCAGGTTATATTGTATGAGGAAAAAATCTATTTCCAATAAAATTCTAATACTTACATATTTGAGAAACTGGGGAATAGGGTTTTCTAAATTATTTAAAGATGTTCTAAGTGTGTGGGGGGGGAGGGGGGAAATGGCGCATCATTCGTTGGAATTTTCTACCTTGTCATCTTCCGTGGGTCTTTTCATTAGGTTATCACAGCATTTAATTGGCACCGAGGCAGATGGAAATTTATTAGGAACTTTCAGTAGGACCTCTGAAAAGCCGGTAGATGAGACTGAAAACGAGTGAGTGATGATTTAGTCCAGACAGTGCCCTTTCTGTGTTTTGTCTGTAGCACGGCTTCTAGCTGGAAGAGCCACAGGACCCAGGTATAAAAATAAACAGAACTTCACCCACAGGCGACTCAGATCACAAAGTGCTAAGCCAAGCTTTTCAAGCGACAGATACCGAGCTCTGTCCATACCAATATAAAGTAAGCTTACAACCTCAATACTAGAAACAAAAATGGGGAAAATACACAACAATGCTTCATCTTTCAGTTTTTTTATTTAGTTATCACAAAGTATTGTGATACTTGATTTAGCAGCATAAGCATACGATTTATAAATGTGCTGTAATACCTGTTTAGAATCTTCGGCTGACTCTGATGGTCTAGTAGAGCTTTGGAACCACAGGGGTTGTAGGAAAGGAAGGGAGGAAGGGAAGGATTGAAGATGCAAGGAAGGGAGGGAGGAAATGTTTACGGAAATCCAAGTTTTAGGTCGTCACAAATCCTTCGGTGCTCAGTTCAACTTCAAGGAAAACAAAACCAGGATGTGAGGGTAAACACCTGCCCAATTTTCTCAGAGTTAGGCGAGTGTGTACATTTGATTGACAGGCCTCCTCGCAGAACATTTTAGAAATATTTGGAAGGAAGTAGGAGACCTAAGTGACCACCCACTGGTACCAAAAAACAACAGGAAGCAAAGTGAGGATCAGTCCCTTCCCTTTTCCCCAGGCTGGCTGCACAGGTGAGGTGTGACATCCATTTTGTCCAATTCAGCTTGCATCTCAAAGGCATCCCTAAGTGTCACATTGCATCTCAAAGGCATCCCTAAGTGTCACATTGGGCAGTAGCGTTGGAAATGAATGTTAGCACAGCACACAGGGTTTGAAGGTGACAGAAACTCCACTCCAGGCAGAGAAGAGCCATGCAGACTAGACAGGGGGGGAATGCCTAGAGCTCCATTCGCCCAGCCCAGCGTGCCGTTTCTCTGGTGCCACCAGCCAAACAAGAGCTCAGCCTCAGGCAGAGTTGTGAGCATATTTATTACTTGCATATTTATTGTCTTGACTTTCAAGCAAATGGCTACAAAAACACATTGGCGGAGTAGAGGTCTCATTATAGGGCTCTGAATTGGAAGCTGCTTCCAAGCTGCTGTGTAGTACATTTTCATTTTCAGGATTTTCCACTGATTAAAGTTAAAATTTGGTTGTAAAGCAAGGGACCCACAGAGATAGGACCTCTCTACAAATGTATCCTACATCCTCCATCTTTTCTTTTCAAAGGCAGGGCAAGTCCAAACCAGCAGCTCTGCAATGCTGACGGTGTACCAGAGCACTTTCACATTCCTGCGCAAGCCTCCAGACCACAGAACACTTGAGTTCTCTGCAATTAGCAAGAAGAAACTGATGATGTCAGCATGATATTTCCAGCTACATTCTGAACCGCATCTTTGTAAATTAAATACCTGTCGTTTGTTGCTGCTTTGCTGATTGCTTGTCTTGAATATCCATCAGGGAACTGGATAAATCATGTGCTTTATCAGCTGGGGTTTTCAACCTCCTGGTCAGCTCACACAAAGCCATTCAAACACAAAAATTCTCTGGTAGCTACAAGGGCTGAGTCCTCTAAGCCATAGCCACCCTGGGAGGGTAGTGATAACAGATCTTGCCTTTTACAGGACTGTGGATTCCAAACTGGGTTTTCCCTTTTTCGTCCCAGCAAATAACGAAGCGGCCAAATCATTCTCCCAAGAATGATCTTCATGATTCACGGGAGACATCCAACATCCCCCAGCTAGAAGGTGTTTGTCTTTTTTCCCCATGCTCTGCTTCAGCTGGCTGCAAAATCCATGTGCCTCCTCGCCATTAAGGACCACACAACCCCCCCCCCCCACACACACACACACACATACCATACTTTTCACCAACTTGCATGCTGAGAAATGAAGGTGAAGTCTTGATTTATTGTGACCTGAATAGCACACTTGGCAATTCCAACAGATTGCTGAACTTAAGGCATGTGCGCCATGCTTTACGGCTGGGACCATTCCCATCTCAGCTGAGGAGCTAAGAGTAGAATTTTAACTATGAATTTCCTTGTGTTTAATAAGCTAAAGTCAAAAAGGTCACAGTCTGCTTTCAGATATGCATGAACAACTTCCAACTAGAGTTACTCATATGTATCCAAGTTTAGTTAAAACACTCTCTTAGGCACTTGAAAGAAAAAACATTTTTTAATGCACATATGGTAGAATAAAAAGGTATGACTAAAATAATGAAATTTGTTCATTCTTTGGGGTGAAGTGTTTGGTTTTGGAGGAAACAATCTCAATTTCAATTCTAGACCTGCTTGTCTATCTTTATACGCATCAACCTTCTCTGAGTCTAGCTTGAAAGGCTTGTTAGATTGGCCCTGTGCTGTTACTTCAGGGGCTGTTGTGGTACAGTAGAGCACAAGGAACCTGGTCTCAAAAGAAACAAGACCAGTTCCTCTCTGACAACAGTTAGATGCAGGCGATTCAGTTTTTCTAAGTATCTAGCCTTCTAAAAACTATTGACTTTGCCATCCCTATAGTAGGAAGAATTCGGAGAATGGACATTCAAACAACCCTTCTATTTAAAGCATGTTCTGGCTCTTCAGGCCATTAGGTGCCATCAGTAGACAGCAGGTATTGAAAAAAAAAATGTGTGTGTGCACATACACGCACCTAGTAATAAAAATGGAGACATTAAGACAAGCTTATCTAACAGAGATTTGGGGACAATATGGAGCAACTTATTAGGAAAGGAATCCCAATGAATATTAATGACAATGAGCACTTACTATGTCTCCTTTGATTCAATAATTCCACAAAGAGAAGTTTGCTATAGAGAATTTGAAAAACAAGATTAGAGTGGAAAGCAAATGAAATGAACCTCAACTTTCAGGAAATGAGAGTTTATGCTCCCTATATATTCCTAGTAGAAAGATACTTAGGTTGTATTCTTGTAATGATAGATGAATAAATGGGGGTTGAAAATACATATTCTGTTTGATCCAATTTTATAACAACCACAAAAATATCAAAAAGACTGGAAAGAAATCAAAAACATATTTTCAACATTAACTGTTATAAGATGCTTTAGATGGGATTATTTGAAATTTTGAAGTGTAATACTCTAGCTAAAATATCTTGCTGAAATAGTTTCTAATTAATCAAAATTTTACCCCAACTATCCCTCTAAAGACAATATGGAAACATTTTCCTGGGAGGTTTGATCTTATTTTTACATCCAGCTATCTATAAATTAACAGATATTCAGACTAGTACATTTGGCATCGGGTCAAACAGCAAATGCTTGGATTTAGTCAGTGAGTGTCACAAGGCACAACATCAAAGGAATGTTTGGTCTTTGCACCCCCCAAACGGCATGGTCCATGTCATTTAAGCCTCAAGAATGCTGAGCCGGGGGTGACCCATGTCCTGGTGAGAGAGCCAATGTATATGTTTCCATCAACTGGGGTGGGGTGAGGGTGCACAAATTGTGGGTGGAGTTGGTACACTGAGAGTAAGCTTATCCCAACCTCAGAGTGCAATGATGTCCAAACAAAAAGGAGACTGCGGTAAATAGAGCTTGTTAATTTATAAAAGTAGACTAAAGCACACAAAATGAGCAGGACCATGTGCACATGTGGTTTCCTAACCCCCTTGGATATAGCAGCATCTTCATATGAAAGTCAAATCTAGCGGTGATGCTGTAAAACTCTTAGGTAGCAATTAGTTTTCTTGTTGCTATGACAAAGGCAACTTAAGGAAGGAAGAGTTTAGGGTCTGGGGGTACAGCTCATCACAGCTAGGAAGGTGCAGCAGCAAGAGTGGAGGTGTCTGGTCATGCTACACACACAGCCAGGAAGGAGAAGGAGGTGGAGGCTGATGTTCCTGTTACACACACAGCTAGAAAACAGAAAGAGATGAAGACTGATGTCATGTCTTGCCTCTTTTTCTTTGTTTTTTTTTTCTTTTTTTTTTTTTTCTCTTTTTCTTTTATTCAGTTCAGGACCACAGAGCATGGAATGGTACTACCCACATTCAGAGTGGATTCTTTCTCCTCAGTTAGCCCTCTCTGGAAATACCCTTACATGCATGCCCGGAGGTGTCTCTCTTGGGTAATTCCAAATCTAGTCACGGCGACAATAAGGATTAACCACCATAGATAATTTTTTTCCTGTTTCAGCACATCCTCCAGGACTCTCTGTGGCTCACTTATGTGCGAAACCACGCCCTCTCTGAAATGGAGTCGTTCACCTAGGTGATGGAAGGTCTCTGTGCCACAGCACCTCACTGAACGAAGCGAGCTTAACAGAAAAGAGTAGCATTCCTGGGGCAAAACTGAAAGCAGGTTTTGAATTTCAAATGGAAATGTTTCCTCACGTCGGAGTTTGCATAAAAGACCAAATACATGTATCAATTACAGAAAATTCAAAGCCGCTAGAAGGCTCCTGAAATGAAGAGAGATGTGAAGAGTGGCTGAGCCATCTCCTCGTACCCCTTCCCCACCCCCACTTTTGAAAGATGATGGGCAAGCTCAGATGCTGGGAATTTTTCTAAGATGCCCCAGCCAGTGGAGTCTAGATTCAAATCTAGCTCTCTCGACTTTCTCTGTTCTGGCTCCAACATTCCTCAAACCCCGCAGAGACTGCAAGCTGCTAAACCTGACCAGCACGCACACTGCATGTTCAATCAGCAGTGACTCAGAGGGCTTTGGAGCCATAAAGTCTAAATCCTGAGTCTCAGTGCTGTGCAGCTCTGGACAGGACAGCCAACTTCTCTGAACAGCTGGGTCATATAAAGCAAAGACCATATGCTCTGCTCCATGTTGTAAGGGTGGGAAATACATACACCAAGGCACAGCAAGTGCTGAGTGGGGCTCCTGGCATGCCACAGGAGCTCAGGAAACAGTGTCTAGTATCAATGTCATCTTAGAGACCTGACCTTTCAACTTTAGCCTAGAACGAGTGATCGGAATAATTCACCCTTCTTGACAAACCCTGTTTGGACATTTCTGTTCTCGGCTGTGCCTAGCCAAAATAAACTTAATCCAACCTGGCCCATTTACTGCTCTGGTACCATTTTGAACACTAGTCTCATCAGGTGTTATTTTCAGTTCCTGGTTTACCCAAACAGGCCATTTTTAGAGAGCACTGAGTTTAAACCTAAGCTGCCAATAAAATAGATTTGTCTTGAAAACAGCAGGACCCTTCTAAAGGAATGTCACTACGAATACACACAGGGCCCCGGGATCCTCCGCAAGCATTATCCCTGGCCTGGATATGTGCTCAGCTATGAACTCTCCCGACTCTATTGTGGGGGAGGGGTCGTGTCTATATGCGCTCTACCAACCCAGCCGTCCACTAGGTTTGGGTGTCCTTTAAGAGTGAACTTGATCCTGGTTTGCTTTTGGTCTTCCTCCAGAGAAGCGAATGCGCTGGCATAGCTCTGCCATTTGTCAGCCAGAAGTCTGGCTACACATTTGCTCGTCAATCTAAACCTAACCTATTCTCATCCGCACACTTGGGGGCTCGTGTAAATCAACCAGGCGCTCTGTCACTCACCAGCGATATCTCCACAGAGTGGTGTGCACCCACATGCCTTCGTGAGCTGTCTCATTATGCCGGTGGGAGAAATATTCACATGAATGCACTTTTTCAGGGATGGTGGCAACAGGATGCTTTGATTCTGTTCACTACCCCCAGGATCCATGGCACTTCTGCCAAAGACTTTGCTCACGGGTACAGTAACGCATGTCAGCACTCTCTGAGATTAGAGGGTCTCCCTTGAGAGGTAAGTGGACCAAGTTTTCTGCATGGCTAACAAATGCAAGCCTGAATTTTTAGAGCTGAGTGTTTCCTGCCCAGCCATTGATCATTACAGACCAACTCTGCTTTGGGGATCCGTAATGTCATTTCTACTTCAGAGCCATAATGTTATTTCTACTTTCTTAGCACTTAGGAACCCTTGAATATGACCCCAATATTTATAAAAGAACAAATTCATAAGAGCTCAGTGTGCTTTATCATGCCCCATCCCACACTAAGATTCACAGATACTTCAAAAGATTGTAATAGACAAAGGACAGGAATTTGTATATTTATATTCCCTTGATGTTTGGTAACATGTTTTAACTATTGATCGGATGGTCTTTTTAAAGAAGATTTTAAGATATTTGCTTCTGGTTGAGGTCATTGTGATTTTTCTTTCAAATGGGCGATGAGACTAGCCTTCATTGATTCTTTCTAGTCTTTTCAAAAGGCACAAAATGAATGACCAACTGAGAATTTAAGTGAGCCAAAACAAACAAAGAAACAAACCTGTTGGCACTGACCTGCAAATGACACAGGATGAGTTAACCAGAGTGTCTCTGGATTGTGTGACAGTGTTTTAATGTTCAGCTAGTGCATGAAAACCATGGAGCACCGGGGAGGGAAGCCCACCCATCCTAGCTATCTACGAAGAGCACATTTCTGGGAGTGCCTGGATTGCCTGGTCTCATTATTATTCACTGTGAGAACTCTAAGTAAGACCAATACTGCACTTTTGAAAAACTCAATATCTGTGAGAGGTTATTCATCTAAATAATGTATCCCCTAAAATTAAGGACTCATAGACACACTATATTGAATTGGCTCTCAAAATGTCTAAAATGGACAGAATATAGATTCCGTTTGGAGGGTAATAGCTTTTTCCTTGCTGTTGTGGATCTTGAACAGCTACAGCAGATGATAGGAGTTTTAATGCTGAATTCCAACCGTGCAGTCACTTGGTCACATTATAAGCATTAGTATCTGCTTAAGTAAAACTGTGTACCTTAGTGAAATTTAAAAGAAAAAAAAAAAAGCCTTCCTGGTTTCCCGGAGCTCCCTCTTCCAGGGCAGCCTTTTTTCTCTGACTTCTGCCCTCTTGTGTTCCCAGGAAGAAGTGCAGTCTCTGAAGTTCAAATTAGAAGTCAAATGATTACTTTTTTTTTAACCTCAATATTTTCGCCAGACCCCATATACTAAAACACACTTATGTGTGCTGATGAAGGATTAGATGATGGCAGGAATTTTACATCTGAGGATCGAAACCCAGTACACTCTTCACACATCTTCAGACTCCCAAAGGGCCAGGAATGTTTAAACTAGTTCTTAAGGGATAAATTCCTTCTGGGCTTTGAAGCCTTGCGTTCTAATTTGCTTTTATTGTGCTATCTAGAAAGGTAAATTACGCTACCGAATAACGGTTTGCAAACAGGCATTTCTTTGACATGTTCCCCAGGGAAGAACTCACATTTTGATTCTTCTAAGTTACATGAGAAGTTCAAGGTATTTTGACTCAAGAAAAAAACAATGATTAATTTTTTAAATAGCCTTCCAGAAACCAGAGGCATATGCCCTTAGTCAAAGAGAGGACTAGCCACCAGGAACTGTATTGCTTGTGACCACGTTTTCTTTATGGAAAACAAAATATACTTCCAAAGCTGTCTCTTGCTATTATTGCTACTCTGAATATCTGCTAACTTTAGACCAAGGTCATCTGGGAACCAACCCAGGCTGCTCACATGGATAATGCTCACACTTAGCCACAGTGCCCAGTTAGCCTTGCCAATCCAGCCAATCCAGCCAGGCCAGCCAAGCCAGGCAAGACTGCTATTTTCAGTTGGAGTTCCCAAGCGAAAGCCCTTGACTGCCCTTCACGCTGCTAGCGTTTAATTTACTACTCAGCCATTCTGAACTGTCTGTCCTAGGCGTGATGACCTCTCTGCTCCACTTTATCCTAGCTTTTTGGAGAGCCCAACAGCAGGTACGCAGGTATGTCACACTCTGATATTAAAATGAACTTTGTATGTAACAGAACAAAGCTCACCCCCCACCCCCAGCTCTGCTTCATCAGATGGCTTCACCCAGTGCCTGTGCAGGGAATCTTGGCTGTTTCAGACCCCGCCCCCCTCACTCCTGCCATCCCTAGCCTCCAGCCATGGCCAGGCCTTATCCATGCACACAGGCCAGGGTCTGCTGGGGCCCCCTCCTCTCCCACTCCTGCTGCCCTGCCCCATTACTGCAGCTCGTCCTTTCTCCATGCCTCGAACTCAGTATCATCTAAGGAGCTGACCTGGATTTATCGACCAGAGCCCAGATCTAGGAGCTTGGGTCTTTTTATCTCACTGAGTCAAGGAGCTGAGGCGTGATGGTCTGCAGAGTGAGTTTGGGGCTAACCTGGGCAAGTTTATTTTTAAGGGGACTTGGAACAGAATTCAGCAGTAGAACGCTTGCTACTTAGGCATGATACCCTAGGTTCTAGCTCCAGTACAGGAAATAGAATCGCACAAAAAGCCCATCATAGACCAGGAAACTCTCTTCTTGCTTGAACAGCTTCAGTGGTCCTCATCATCTATACAATTCCCAAATTTGGATTCCTCCAGTGTGTTTAGTCCATTCTAATGCTTCTAACAGAATACCTCAGGCTGGGAAATTTAGAACGGATAGCAAAGTTTTGGCATTGAGTTGTGAAGACTGAGAGGTTCAAGGTCAAGGGGGCCAGACGTTAGCAGTGGGTTCTTTATTGGGTTATTCCATGATGGCAAAGCAAGGAATAGTGAGCGGGAGAAATAGAGGCCACTCCTCTTTCCCTGAGGAACCAGAATGAGCCCACTCTTTCAGAAAACAAGCAGGCCTTCTGTCCCCAACCCATTGTAAAGATCCCATTGCTTACACTAGTACACAATTTGTGTCACTGACACATTGTAAAGATCCCATTTTTTACACTAGTACACTACTGAGTTAAATTTCTAATACATGGAGCCGGGCGGTGGTGGCGCACGCCTTTAATCCCAGCACTCGGGAGGCAGAGGCAGGCGGATCTCTGTGAGTTCGAGGCCAGCCTGGTCTACAAGAGCTAGTTCCAGGACAGGCTCTAAAAAAGCTGCAGAGAAACCCTGTCTCGAAAAACCAAAAAAAAAAAAAAAATTTCTAATACATGGATCTCAGACCCCAGCACCTAGGCTGTGTAAAGAGTATTTGAAACCTGGACATTCCTAGTTACTCTTCCGCTTCCTCTTACATCCCGTCTGCAGTTTCTTCTGTCCTTCCTTCATCACGTAAATACATCCTATGTCTTGACCAAAGAATTTACTATTCTCCAAGTCTATCACAATCCTCAATGTCTCCAATTCTTCCTTAGTTCTGTCCAAAGAGAACTAGGGACTGGAGAGGAAGAGGAAGAGTACAATAGATCAGATGGGATTCGTCTATTTTCCTTCGGTACTCATTTGGACCATCACTTTTTGATGGCGTTTCCCCTACTCACTCTGTAGCCCAGTGGGCCTCAGCCTCCCAAGGAAGTGGGACCAACATGCCTAAGAGTTCAGGGAAGCACTCCAGTTAGTTTCCACAGTGAATACATTTAACTACTTCATCTATGGGTCTCTCCAGAGCACTGTAGACTCCTCCTGTACCTCCACCACCAACAACCCCCATCTTCCCACTCCCATTCACAGGATCTTTCCTTTGAGATGTAAGTGTCTTAATATAGGAATTCAGTGTTGAGTTTTGTGTGCAAGACACCTGGGGACAAACCTAAGATTAAGCAATCAACAGATGTGCTATAGGAATAAAAATGCAAATTTCCAACAAAAGAGCCAGCATCATCAAAGGAAACATACTTGGGGAAAATTCCTGCTTTGACTTTTCCTTCTACTTACTATAGATTTGATTTAAGGTCTGAGGCTCTACATCTGTACTACAGGAAATTATTTGTGCTAAAAGCAACTGGCAAAGTCTGGGGGAGTAAGGAGTGGGGTCATAAGGTGGAAGGAGCAAGATGTGTTGGGGGCTGGTATTTGCTGCCGCGTGAGTCCAGCTCAGTGCTGGAAGATGTGGGAACCAAAGGGCCATTAAGATAGAGACAGGCCTGTTGACTGAGGTTTCTGTCCCGCCTGGTCCCACAGTCATTTAGCCCCAAAGAAACGCAGGTGTCTACATTAATTATAAACTGATTGGCCTAGTAGCTCAGGCTACTTATTAACTCTTATAACTTATATTAGCCTATAATTCTTGTCTGCGTTAGCTACATGGCTTAGTACCTTTTTCAGTGAGGCAGTCACATCTTGCTTCCTCTGCATCTGGGTGGTGGCTGCAGACTAAATCTTTCTGCCTCCTAGAATCCCCCTGTTCTCATTGTCCCTCCTCCACTTCCTGCCTGGGTGCCCCGTCTATATTTCCTGCCTGTCTACTGGCCAAGCAGCACTTTATTAAGCAAGTACAAGAAACAAATCTTTACAGGGTAAAACCATTTGTCCCACAGCACAGGTCTGACAGCGGTGGCGCACAACTTTATTCCTAGCCCTCAGGAGGAAGAGGCAAGTGGATCTCTGAGGTCAAGGCCAGGCTGGTGTACAGAGTGAGTTCCACAACAGACAGGGCTACATTGAGAAACCCTGTCTCAAAAACAGCAAAACCAAACCCAAAACAAAACAAAACAAGGTCTAGAGCAAGCCACCACACGCAGCTCACATACGCATTCAGACTCACTCAATATCTATACACGTAGCTCATCTGTACAAGTTCCTGTGTGGCTGGAGGCCAAACCTGGAAAACTCAGCTTCCAGCTCTGAAACAAGCACAGGTCTACCACTGCGGTTCCTGTTGTGCCATCCAGGCCTTTTATCAGAGCCATCCAGAAAGGCTGACTGGGGAGAGTAGGCAGAGTGAGCCAGGTTTCCTGTGCTCTCTGTATGGCTATGTAGTCACTATGACCTCAGCACGGAGCAGATTAAGGACAGGAGGTAAAATCTGGCCCTCAGTTGGTTTGCTCAGCACAGCATGTCACGTGATTTTTTTTTTTTCTTCTCAACCATAATTTATTTGCTCACAATTCTTAACAATTTGTGCTGGGCACAGTGGGCGTTTGTTTTATAGGTCTTTCTTGGGCTCAGATTATGAGTACAGGCTGAGTCTCATGCACATGTCATGGAGAACAGGCTGCCTGATGCTATGTGTTCTCAGCTGTGAGGCCACGCTGCTCAGTTTGATCTTATTTGCACGGTGGACCCACGGAGACACCGCAGCAGTAGTGGCCAAGCCTCGGATTTCTTTAGGCCTCTCCTTGCATGTGCAAGCTAGAATTCCTTTCTCACACAGCCCAAGGCAGAATGAAGGACCGAATGTAGACAGAAGAGTACAAAGAGGCCAAGTACACAAAGGCATGGTTTGGGGGTCATTTTGCCATCTACTACAGAGACTTTCTTGGGGCTGTCTTTCTGAAGCCTGCATGTAGGTTTGACATGCCTTCCTTAACCACCACCACACAACACATGCCACTCTGTGTAAGTTTGACCAGACTTTGTGGAGAGGGTCCTGTCTGTCCAGATGAGAGCTGAGCAAGCACTTCCCAGCCTCCTGGGAACAGACAAGAAACACTTCTACAGTCACAGACGAGCCTCCCAGCACAAGAAGAAATGGAAACACAAGAAGAGTTCAAAGCCATCTAAAGAAAAGACATGGCAACATGCCCTATGAAGTGGGCAAACACAGCATTGCAGAGAACACTCAAGATGCAGGATATTAGTGGGCCCCCATTCTTACACAGCAAGAAAGAAATGCGGTCCACAGTAGCTCTTTCTCCCTATCCATATGCCCTCCAACCGGATGAAGTCCCGACCACTTCATTGTGGCTCTTCCAATGACCTCAGTTACCTCTTAGAACTAAGTGTTGGTTCCTGGCTCTTAATCCACTGTAGAATTGAGGGTGGTACTCTACTCTCTACTGAAAATGAGAAAGCTAGAGACACATGAGCAGCCACTGAGCCAGGGAAGGAAAGACTATTCATGTATGAGAAATAAATATGGAAAATGTGTCTGGGTAGAAAAAATATACCTTAAGGATGCTATAGCTTCATCCATTCATCCACCTGCCCACTCATTTACTCATTCATTAAATTACTTCCTTCATCTTGCCTACTCAGACCCCATAGTCATTTGAGCTTTGCACTCTTGATTAAGGAATACTTTGTTTTCCAAGCAAAGTCCTGAGCAACTTGAAAGGTCCTTCCTGTCACTCTCTGCACTCTGCACTGGGGGAAATGGAAGGGGCATCACTACACCGATGAACTGAAAGCTTGGCTCAAGGTTCTGGAAGAGCATAAACACAGATACGGGGATCCCCTCCTTTATATTTTGCCTGAGCCAAATGGCCAATTCACAGCTAATCACTGCATCTTAACCAGTGACAGCTGGAGCTTGCGGCTTGCGTCCTGCCTTCTCGCCTTTATTCAATCCGTATAGGCAGGAAACAGAAGAGCACCACACACAAGAGTCACAGACACTCACCAAAGCCAAGCCACTGGCATGGGAACTGAGCAAGCAAAGGCTTCAGGGCTAACTGTGGGAGTGACGGTCAAGAGCATGTTCCACAGCTATCAGCAGCCTCTGCCTTATTCTTTGTGGGTGAGGACTGAGGAACAAGCCTCCTTTAGTTTTCCAGCAAATGGGCAGCTTCAGGAAAACACGGGGCTGATGAATGCTACGCCAGACAAGCCCAGCTGTAGTGATGTAGTGATGGATTGCGTGCTAGTGATCTACCAGAAAGCCTGCCTGGCTCCTCTCCATCCCTTTTAGGAGGATGAGAGTCATCAATCTGTAGGAGCACCAGGCTGCTTCAGATGGGGTGCAGTTTGGAAGAAATCTGGATTCGGGTCTAGGAGGGAAGGTCAATTTGTCTTCCCTCCAGAGAACCAGGACACCCTGCCTAACTTGACTTTGGAGAAAGACTTCAAATAGCCTCAGGGCTTGAATTATCAGACAGCTAATACAGGAAGTCATATATTTTCTTTTAAAGATTTATTTATTTATTTATTATGCATACAGTGTTGCCAGCACGCCAGAATCTCGTTATAGATGATTATGAGCCATCATGTGGGTGCTGGGAATTGAACTTAGGTCCCCTGGAAAAGCAGCCAGTGCTCTTAACCTCTCTCTGAGCCTTCTCCAGCTCCAAGCATTCATTCTTTTTATGCCTATGAGACTTAGCCCGTGTTCTCAGCTCTGACCTCTGAGCATCCTCTAACTTTGAGAGACAACTTTAGTAATGATTCACTGTAGATTAGTAAAACCCTTCTCCTTCCCTCTGTGAGAACAATTATTGGTGGCTTCAACAGGAAATAAATAGCACAGGTGTCCTTCTGACTAGAAGCGCATTGTGCTAGAAGCTGGACCCGTGGGCAAAGTACAGATCTGTGTCCTTTGTTTTAATAGTAGTGTGAAACGAAGCAAGGACCTTGACCTTGCTGGCCCTTCCCTTCTTTTTCTCTCAAATTGAGAAAAAGTTATCCGTAAGAGAAAAGAGTTTTGTAAGATACTAGCAAGGCTGAGGACTGGAGAGAAGACTCGGCAGCTAATAGCACAGCACATGCTCACTGTTCTTCCAGAGGACCTGAGGTCAGTTCCTAGTACCCATATCAGGAGGTTCACAACTGCTATAACCCTACTTCCAGAGGATCTGACACTCTTTGGCCTTTTTCAGAATATGCACGCACATCTTGCATGCATACACAGGCACATACACACATATACATATAAATAAAAATAAAAAATAATTTTTAAATGGCTGAATTAGAAACTGTTCTAGTGTGTTTCCCATTGCTCTAGCGGAATAACCATAGCCACATAATTTAGAAAGCAAAGAAGTTTGTTTTGATTCCTACTTCTGGAAGTCCAAGCAGACATGATGGATCTCTTTTTGGCTCCTGGTGAAGGCCTCGTCTTTCTCCACACATGTCGTATAAACTGATACAAGGGGAGGAGAGTCAGGGGACAGAGTCACAACTGACTTCACAATGGCCTACTCACGATGACTAATAATTCTTAGGACCCACATTAATCCCTTCAGGACAGTAGAGCCCTGTGACCTCTCTTTAATGGTGTAGAGAGTCACCACCACTCTATACCACTAAGCTGACAACAAAACTTTAACAGGAGTTTAGCCGAGGACAAATGGTATCCAAACCACCAAGGAAATCACAGTGTGGGAGAGGAGTGGCCAGTGACTCCACTAGCAGCTGCAGACTCGGGGCCAGAGCCTGGGTGTGGTGACAGGGCCCAGCCCAGGAGCAGCTGCCTGATGATTTTCCTCTGCCTAGGCTTGCTCTTGTGACAGACCTCTTGGACCAGAACTCGGCAGCCTGATTCTGTCTAGTCCTCAGGGCCCTTGTCTGTCTCTGCTGCAATTTAGACCAGTTTTCTGACTCTTAGAAACTAACAGCTATACGCCAGGGCCCACCTGGTATTCTTCAATGGAAAGGATATAGAACGGGAATCTATAGCCTAGTGACTTGACACGGGAGGTAGCAGGGGCCTTCCTGCATCTCTGCCCACAGTACTCTGCTGGGGGCTGACCAGGATGCCCAGGACACTGATTCTTGATCCTCTTAAAGGCCTTTGAATGCATCATTTTCGACTCTCTCTAAGGTGCTCACCCTGTTCCATCCCCCATCATTACTCAGTAAAGCTCCTCACTCTGTGGACTGAGGAAGAGTCTGCGCCCCTAAAGACAATACTAAGGAACCCCATTCTAGAAAAGTGTCATTAGCGTCATCCTTCCTCCTGGAAGCCTCAGGAAGAGGAGAGCACTCCAAGTACTATTTAATGCAGCTCACGGTGTATGCCTTAATTATTAGCATTCGGTGGCCAAAGGAAACAGCAGCACTTCATTCGATGCTTGAGTAAAGGGAGCGGCCTTTACACAGTGCTTGTGCGGGCGTGTAGAAGGAACGCACACAGGCCCCACAGGTACCTCAGTCACTCCAAAGCGTCCCAGCTGACTCATGTACTCTGTGAACACATATTGAACTGGCAACTGCTTTTAGGTACTGGGAAGACAACAGCAAAGGAAAGAGATGTGATCCTGTCCTTGGGAGCGCACACAGTCTAACGGGAGGAATTGCGGAGGTTCAACGACAGATGTGAAAAATAAGGGGGCTACATAGTGTGGTGCAAATAACCTGAAAATATAGCAGGACCCAAAGAGCGAGGAGAGGGCTCTCCTTTCTGTGGCATGGGCTCGTGTATTACATAGCTGGGAAGCCATGCTCCACATAGCCAGCGCGAAGGCCCTGAGGTGGAAACTGATGTGGATGTAATGCAAGGGGTTGAGGAGCAAAGGGGGGATGAGGGTATAGAGGGGACCATGGCCAGACAGGTAGGCCCTCAGAGGCTGATGTCTGCATTCTTTCCCCGGGTGTGGGGAGCACACAGTGAGTGGCACAACCTGGCACAGGGGTTCATAGGTCCTACTCTGGCTTCTGTGGTAGATTTCCCTGTAGTCTAGATGAGTCCCCAAGGTCACTGGCACCGACAACCACCACTCCCACTGCTTTCCTGGAAGCTGCTCAGGATTCTCAGCCTTGGTTGGCTCCCACTAAACTCTGCGCTTGTCCCCTGTCACAAATCCCTGTCTCCTATCATCCCATCACCGCGGAACTTAGCAGCACAGAGAGATGGCCAGAGAAGAGGATGAGTCCCCTGGTTCCCCCCTGCAGACTCCCAGGAACTCAGTCTCCACCTAGCAAGATCCATTAGCACTAATTAACGAGTCCCTTTCCGTGTCTCTTCCCAGTGATTAATTCTGGGTCAGAGACAGAAAACCCATTCCATTATGGTTCTTTTTAAAAAATTATTATTCTTCAGGCTTCTGATACTGGCACGAACTGCGGGTGAATTTCTGAAGTCATGTTCCCTAGCTGTCACGACGAGTAATAGAAAAATTCAATTTATGAAGAATTAGGGGAGGCAGGAGAAGCATGCTTCTCGGTCTAGAACAAAGGAGATCAATCCTGACACAATGGCAGCATGACATTTGGGGACTTTGAAGATTCCAGGCTTCCTCTTCATTAATTAGAGGGAATCAAGAGTTCTGCTGGTTAATTATTTGCAGAAACTGTGCTCTGCAAAGGCAGATGCCAACTAGCTCCAGCCACAGCCAGCTGCAGCTCCCCAGGGTAATTAAGTCCTGTGTCAGTCCCTGGCTACATCATCTTATTGGCAACTGTACACTCGGAAGGCTACTACCATCTACAACCCCCGCCCCGCCCCAATCCCAATCAGACAAAAGTGTGGTCACGCAGGAGACTTCCTAGCACAGAGATTATAAAGAGGCTATGGATGAATGACCCCCATCATACAGGTGGGTCTTCCAAACTCCACAGAAGCTTACGAATTGCTACTCTCTCAAAGAATGTGTTCAATGTCTCAAGGATATTCGTATGTAGGGCTAGTGGATTCTCTTGGACTCTTACAGGGTTAACAAGGATACAAGAAGCCAGATTTAGTTTCAATTATAAAAGAAGTAAATGCTCCATGCATCAGCATTAAGCAATGTGGAAGCAGGTAAGGTGGAAATTATAGCTTCTGGGTGAGCCTTTCCACCCCACCCTCCTAAGAAACACCTAAGAGGGCTTTGAGGTGCGTCTTTCTGGGGTTCTTGCAGTCTGAACATTTGAAGCTTCCTTCTCCCTGCTCTGATAGACAGGGCAGGTGCATATTCCCACTGCTTTTCTATTCCCATAAGAACCTTGGCCCTCCTCAACTTCTCTACATTCCCAAACCCAGGAGCAGATGCAACATCAGACTCCAAGCCCAGCTTTGGAGTCTTGTTAATGGCTCTGACCGTGTGGCATCGGAATGCAGGGACCCTGGCATCTACTTGAATGATCTGAACTCAAGAATAAGAGGTAAAATCCATAACACCACTGTTGTGTGAGCAATGCAGCCACAAAGCCTGATCTTTAATTAGAGCTTGCATAGTGCCGGGAAGAACGTGGAAGGGCATTCACCTCAGA
Organism: Arvicola amphibius; assembly: GCF_903992535.2. Taxonomy (NCBI): domain Eukaryota; kingdom Metazoa; phylum Chordata; class Mammalia; order Rodentia; family Cricetidae; genus Arvicola; species Arvicola amphibius. The sequence goes on from NC_052053.1 coordinate 22,414,614, forward strand.
AAAGCTGCCAGGATTGTGGAAGGAAACAGATGCTCTCGGTCTGCTTGGACCTGCTGGGGAAGCAACCAGGACGCCATGCTACCACCCCAGAAATAGACTGTGCCTGTGCTTAGCCCAAGTGGCATTTACCACGGGCAAGGCAGCAGACAGCCCCAAGCCAAGGCAGTCATCTGCCCCTCCATCAGTTTCTTAGGGAACTTATCCAAAGGACTTGGGAGCAAGATCTGGACAGGGACCAGGCTGTCTGAGTGGCATTCGGAACCTCCAGGCAATGAGGCAAGCGGCTGCCTTTCAGGGTTTTCCCCAGCTACCCAAACGGCCTGGGGTGTTTTGACATTTGTTGTCAGGAAGGCAAGAGGGTCATTTCACAGTTCACGTACTGGAAGTATTCTAAACTCTTTCTGCAGGCAAATAAGTGTAATATTAGCCCAGCTGACCTCAGATACGTTCTTAAGTTACTCAAGGCTGTCTCATCCAAAATAGAAGTTTGTAACTTGTATTCTGCTTGCCAGGCGGCGGTCTCTCTCTCTCTCTCACTGGAAATGCCTCTGTGCCGGGGCAGGGAGCATGTTGGAAGTGGCGCTGGCACCTGGCTGGCTGTGGTGACAGTGTGAGACCCATTCTGTTTCCCGGCACTCGTGTGTGGTATCTGAGAAGGACTGGGAGGTAGTGTTTATGTGACCCAGGGTACGAGGCTCAGCTTAACTTGTCTAGGCTGGAATACCTAGTTATTAACTTAAACACTGCTTCAGATATTCCTGGGGAGGTACTTTGTAGCTGTCGCTGACCTCTGCCATCAGCTAATTTTAAAGATTGCTTCGGATGCAACCTGCATTCATTCAGTCAGCTCAGGCCATGAAAGCAAAACACAGATTCTGACTCAGAACCACAGCTCCTGACTGCTGCTCAAGGTTTCTAGTTCCTTGGGGATTTTGAATTGGCCAGCTACAAGCGTCGGATGAGCCAATCCTTTAAAAAAAAAATCAAAACAAACAAAACAACAACCAACCAACCAACCAACCAAAAAAGCCAGTCCTCTGTTCATCTAAGCTCACCAGTTATCTGCCAGAGAACCCTACCATGCTGAGCAGGGACCCCTGCACATCATTCATGTCCTGATGTCACATTCGAGTGGGAATGCCAAGTTATGCACGGGGCAGTGTGCTGAGTGCTGAGGAATAATAACTAAACGGGCAGTCCCTGATCTCAGGCACGGGTTTAAGGCAGGAGGCACACAAGGGGAGGGGAGCAGAACGCATTTGCCAGGTGTCCGGAAGGGAACACCCAGGCTCTGTGACACCGAACAGCAAAGAAGCAAGACCCAGTGAAGCAGGAGATAGGCCAGTCGGGTCCACGCCTTTGAGAGGAGAAAGTTTTCTCCACTGCAGGTGATCTTTCTCCAGAATTCCCCTTCCACATGACCTCACTTCCTTTTGCAAAGGCCTGGGATTTCCCGTCAGCCTGGAAGCTTCAGGGAAAGGCCTGGTTTGGGATCCTTACTGAGCACCAACACTTAGAATGGGAAGAATGCCTAATAAAAGGAGGCAGAACATTTGCTCTTTGCAAACTCAAAACTCAAAGTAGAACCCTTCTAATAGGCTTTTTAGCTGTGATATCTCGTTTTTAAAAGCTAACATTTTATTTGAAATTTGAAAAGAAGTATTAAAGTGGTGAAGAAACAAGAAGTTTCAAGGAAGGGAAAAGTTCGTTTGTCTTTCACAGAAACGAGTCAGGACAGGCCCCACCAGGCTGAGACAGCTGTCGCCAGGGCTCCCTTCCTGAAAAAGAACATGACCAGTCCTTTCCCCTGAGATGGGAGGGTTGTGGCAAAAGAGAAGGCAGGGTTCTGATTAATCACCACGACCCATGTGTGCTGCCAGAGTTCAGGTAGAAGTGACTGAGCCCATAGAGCACCATGGATGAATGGGAACAAGAGTCACTCTCCTCAGACACTCGATTTTCAGTGGCCATAAGACAATCTTCATAAATGTGCAAATCTATAATGCATATGAGTTACAGGTCACCGCCACAGGTCTGTGCAACAACATCACTCTCAGTGCTCCTAGAACCATTTAGACTTCCAATCTGAAGGCCCAACATGGCAGCCCAGAAGTGTGCACGATCTCAGACCTGTTGATGTCTGGGAACTTCCACAATCTGCCACCAAATTACTTCTGCAGGGGGGATGCTTTCTCCAGTCTCTCAGGGACCACCTCCCACCCCTTGGCCCACCACAGCTCCACATGAGTGATGGCTCCAACCAGACGGCTGGAATGCCACCACAGCCTCAGTTTCTCCCGCACCTATCTCCTCCTCATTGCCCTCCTTGTCTAGTTTGAACTGACCTTCTGGAACTCAGATATAATCCCTGCTCGCAAGTCTCTTGTTCTTAGGAAGATTACGAAGTATTTAGGATCAAGAGCCGCGGCTTTCCTCCGTGCAGATTCTGCTGCTTCTTCGGCACCAACACCTAATGAAAACAAGAGGCGCAGCTGTTCAGACAGAGTTTGAAGAGTCAGTGAGAACAGGTGGTTGGTGCTGCTGGCATCCTGTGCGCTTGCGGCCTAGCACAGGTGATCCAATTCAGACAAAGGCGATCTCATAAAGCGCGGTTCACATTTCCCAGCACGCAAGTCTACGTGCGCGTTTCAATTGATCTTTAAAAACGGTCTGAATTATTGTTTTTATGTGAGCTGTGCGGTGCGAAAACCTAAGGCTCAAAGAGGTTACGGCAGAATAGGAGAGCTACAGGTCACACAGGCTCTTCTGGCTCCAAGGCCTGGCTTTCTCTTACCCTTTCAGATGCCTCTAAACTTACAGGGAGCTCTTCAGTCCTCACATCCCGCTCCCTCTCATGCCCCTTGGGAATCATGAGTTTTGCAGATCCACACATTCATGTTACACATTTGGCAACATAGTTTTCCAGGTCTTGCGCAGGTTTCCCCTGTTTTTCACCCATTATGGTTGGACCCTCTGTTGAAAATTATCCGCCCATTTTTGGTGGCGCTCCTCATTATGATGAGCAAGCCGGTTGACCCTTGATGGGGTTATCACTCATTTGAGCGATGTAGGTGCCTGGGAAGGCTCTTCTCCCCCTCCCCACACACCTGCTCTGGCCATATACTAGCCATGTAGTGGCCATGAATGCCTTGCTTGTCCAGCAGCCTTTCGTACTGAAGACAGAGACAAAGAGAGGTCTAGCCACTTCCTGCTTCCATTTCACGCTCCTAAAGCCAAGACCAGGGCTTTATAAAATAAAGGGGCCAGGGATGGGGTGGGGATTACCTTACCGCTTTGGAGGCTTGTAAGTCCGAGCTCCGGCGACGAACTTGATCTCAAAACTTGGTTTGTAACATCACACAGCTCAGTTTCAGCCAGTGCAGTCTGGAGAAGAGAAATCACAAGGAAGAGACTGAAGGAAGGGCCAGGCCGCCTTAGTAACAGCTGTACCTGCGGTAACCAATCCCGTTATGAGAACTACCTGGCTTTTACAGGAAAGCGAATTTAAACCCCTTCCCAGGTGAAGCCCCATGACGTCAGTTCCTCTTAGAGCAATGGCTCTCAACCTTCCTAATGCTGCGACCCTTTATTACCGTTCCCCATGTTGTGGTGATCTCTAACCATAAAGTTATGTTTGTTGCTACACCTGGCCCCCCTCGACACTTTTTATCTAAAGCATTACCTATTATCTTCAATAACTTGTTGTCTATCTATGCCCTTCAATATAAAATTATATGGGTGCAGAAACACCTTCCCTTTGTATAGCTCCCACACATGGGCGAATGTCTTCAAAGATCACTTGTTTGGCTGGCCCTGTTTGGTGTGATCTCTTGCTTAAATGTCTACCTACAGAGAGAAGAAAAAATTCGTATGGAGAAAGAAAAAAATTCCTGCAGAGAAAATAAAACCTTTTTGTGCTGTTCAAGGATATTGGCAATTATCAAAAATCCAATAGTTCCCATTTTTTTGTTTTTGTTCGCTTAGATTTAAAAAAAATCATTGTTGCAATGATTGAGCTTTGGGATTAGGATCTATATAAGTATGAAAGACATTTTAGTAGGTCTTTCTTCCCCCTAGATTAAGGCCATGTCATAGTGTGCTGTGTTATAATGGAGTTGACCTCCATTTAGTAATGTGAGCTAGAGGTTTCTTAGCACCTCTGTGCTTTGGATATAACAGGAGAAAACCTTCCTGGGGGCTGCAGATACCTCCATCTTGCCATCTAGATGAGTCACAGAGTTAGCCTCTAATGTGGATGGTGCTTTTTCTTCTGACCTCATAGGCAGTTAAAAGGGACAAATAGCATCATAGAAATAAAGCTGTTCTTACGGGTCAAAAACTCTAGATGGGTGGGATTATACATTACCAAGCAGTTGACGCCCGGCCATCTCCACCGTGTTGATAACCTGGATAATAAGGAAACTTCCATCTTCAGACAGTACTTAGGATAGCCCCCGACAGATATAGAGAAGAAGGGCACTCTGGATCTGGTATTTTTCTGGAATGATCATCAATATCGTAAGTGGGCAGTTCAGATCGTAAGAGCTCTGAAAGCCGTATTTGCACAAGGAGCGGCCAGAAGGAACAAAGGCTGTGTTGAGTGAATGCTAACATTGCTTATCTCCATTTTCCCACTGCCTGGATAAGACTGTATGCACCTTAGAATCGGGCAGGGGGGGTACAAGCATTCCGAGTATGACCCAGATCAAAATCTCCCTGTGTCAACTGCAGAATAAGGAAAACTTCTCCCAAGGGGGCTGACTCAGGTAACTGGAATGCAGACCTATCTATAAATAACACAGGAATTCGGCCCTCTTATTATTTTTTTTCCACCTGAGTTATTTAGGGATTTCAGTTCACTCTAGGTAAATGATTAGCGTGTGTCCTTGTAGAATAAATGCCACGGTGTGAGACAGATTCATGAAGGACGACGGCCATCTGTGTGACTCTCCTTGTCAGCTGGGGACCCATAAGCACACAGCACCTTTTACTGTGAAGTAGGTGAGCAAAATTCTGCTCTCCACACAGGGAGTCATTAGAATCAAAGAAGCACTTCTGGAAAGCCAGAGGATGAAGCACAGTGGCTCTGTCTAATGGAAAGATAGCAGACACCACACCTGAGCCAGATGTGCAAGTGACCTTCTAGAAGTCGCACCATAAAAAAGTAAACAGAAGCGTGAAATCCTTTTATTTCATCATAATAAATTAAATACTAAGATAATTAATGCTCTCTTTTTAAAAGCTAGCCATACTAAACTTTTAAAATCCAATGCGTAGTTGATACTTGCACGTCTCCACTTAGATTCTTCATGTCTCGTGGGTCCTGTGGTCACACATGGCAGTGTCGCATTGGACAGACAGTAGAAGGTCAAGAAATCATTAATTGACTTAAAAGTCTTGCCTAGAGCTCTCACACTTATTTTGTGGGGATCAAAGAGAACCGCCTTTTGGAATCCTAATTTGTGCTATATAAAAATTATAAGAATAACTTATTTTAGGCATCCCAGATCAATGATAGTTAAAGAGTAAATCTGTTGAACTGTGCTCACTCTCCTGCCTCAACTCCTACTACCACTTATTATTTATGCTCAGTGTGTCTCTGTCTGCTTTGTCATCTCTAAAACTGGTGATAATTGTATTTAGCTTATGAAGCTATTGTAAATCCCTCAAAAATGCCTTATGAAATATAACTATAAACAATTAACAAGAGTAAGATTAAGTTCAAGTGTATTTCATGGATGGCCCTCCAGTGTGCTGGGCGCTTGGCTACTGTATCTGTCTTCATGTTTATAATGCTCTGAAGGGCACAATTACCCAGTCCTTAAAGGGAAAGAAACTGAGGTTCAGGAAATTATTGGGTCACACAAATGAGGAATATCATAGTTAATCTCAAATTTGAAAATGGGTCTGATTCTACTCATGACACCGAGAGAATGAGTCTAGACTCTCATTCCATGAAACATTCTCATGTTTTAAAGATGGTTACTTTTAGAGTCTCAGGTAAAGAGCTAATCTTTGTGGTTGAGCCTTTTCAGGGGAGGCTCAATGTACCAAACTGTGGGTACATCCTTAACTATTTGTGATGGTGCTTCAGTGGGCATGCGTGTACCTCAATGCCTCTTCATATTCCCTAGGGAATCTTTAATGAGATGCTTTATCAACTTTTATAGCTACAGCCTGACTCATGCTAATAGTAATAATAAATATTATAATACCCTAACTGTGCATGAGGCATTGTTACTCAATATTGTTTCTACCCCAGCAAGTGACACGAGTCTATATTTTTCCCATGTCCTTGCCAAACCTCTCACCAAGCAGCCTGATTGGCTGCGTGTACAGTTTAATGCTTCCCAGTCTGTTCCTTGATGCCTCCTGTTCCTGCTTCCCAAGTGCCTTGTTCCTGAGTGTCCCCCGTTCATATCCTGATAGCCCTTCAGGAATCATTCAGCTAGGGCAGACTAAATACTTCAAGGAGGAAATCTTTTGACCTCCAGCACCTATATCTGCACTTCTCTTTTGACCTCTGCTCACACACCACAAACTACTTCATGGAGAAGTTTCTGTTTGTTTATTTGTCTTTTCTAAATCCAGCAACACAAAGGGTCCTTAAAGACAGGGCCCTTGCATCTATGTGTTTCATATAATAGTGTACTTAAACTATTTTATTGACTAAGTACACACCTGTGTAATGAACCTGAGTTTATAACAGACGTGTAAGACCCATTTAATTCAACAATTTTCAGCTTGAGAACCACATGAAATAGTTCTCTTTGAAGCCACAAAGCTCTGCCATGGTTTTAAGGTTTCTAATTGTCTAACCCTCCCCTCTAAGCTGTCTCTCTTAGACCTTGAATGTGAGCTACTCAACCTCACTGGATTTCATTTTTTTTACATCTGTTTGAGAGGACTTTGCTACTGTTTCTCCACACTAATATTGTGTGTTATTAATATCCCCAAGCAGAAGAATGAATTATCCTGCAAAGAATACGATCAGAGTAATGCAGAAAGCAATAAAACTATATGGGTATGGGAAACCTTGGCCCCAGGTGAAACTGAAAAATGACTTGAAAACAGTGACTCAGCCGTGTCTGCATTTTTTCCTCCTTCAGCGAAGCAGCATGGAGCGTTCAATGGCGATGAATAAACTCTCCATGCCCTTCGAAGTAATGAGTCACTGCGTGTGACTAAGGACGAGGAGAAAGAGTCATACCTTAAAGACAAAAAAAAGTGCTCCTGTGTCTAGCTGGCGGGGGACACTCCCCGTTCTGGGAAGGATGATCATGTCACTGGTTTGAGTCACTTTAGTGCTGTTTGTGAATAAAAAAAACCCTAAGGGACAGTATGGATGTTAGAGATAAGTACATGATAACATTTAGGGATCTGCGAGTTCCTTGGGCTCCCAGAAGGTCCTGTTCTCTCATATCCACCCTTTTGGGCATTCTCATAATTTTACACTGAGTTGCGAAATTAGCAAACATGGAGAAACGGTGACTGTTGACAAAGCAGGCTTCCTTTGGAGTCTGGGTTTAGGGCCCCGTAGAGAATAGATGGCAGTTTTCACGAGAACAGGCCTTCAGGTTTATTTCTGGGTAAAACGACTTAAATTCAGATGTGGGGCTGCTCTCAGAATCCCAGTCCAGCCCCAGCCCCAGCCCAGCCCCAGCCCCAGCCCCAGCCCTCAGTTCCCATTCCCGCTGCCACAGGTAGTTCAGCAGGGAAAACAGGACTTCTGGCCACTTGAATGTACTTTACTCATCTTGGGCTACTTTCAAGTTATTTGACTTTCTAGCTTGTGGAACTAGTTACGCGTTGCCCTTCGAGACTGTAATTTGAAATATTTGAAACCAAAGGCTCGTCTGGCAATGGGGGTAGGAAGGGCAGTCCTTGCCCTTCCTGTGAGATATGCCAGTGTCTAGATCCTCCGGTAAGTACCTCGTCCAGACGTGCTGCATCTGAGCAGGCAGGGGCTTCTGGTAGTTCATTCTTGTCATCTAGAGATCCTGGGATGGTCTCCATCCACTCATAAGAGTCCTGTCAGCCCTGCCCCCAGAGGCTCCACCTCCAAGGATTCTCCAGGATTGATATGACTAACCTGGGCTGGTTGCTGTCTCTCCTCCATTCAGCTGAAGCTGAGTCCTTCTGTCCATTCTTAGACCCCGTCACTGGAGACTCTTCTTACATAGCGCCAAGATGCTAGCTGCTCTCTTGCTCTCTCACCGTTCCGTTCTCTGGAACTTGCTTTCCTCTGATCTTTGGATGGATGGATCCCTTTCAGTCAAATTTTTATCACTTCCTCAGAGATGCCTTACCTGGCATTTCACTCTAAGGAGTCATCTAGATACACCTCATTATATCACCCCAAATCATTATTCTGTAGATATTTTATTATTAATCTTCTTATTCATCAATTTATTTACGATTTATCTCTTCCCATCCAGATATGGTCTAGAAAATAATTTCTTCCATGGAAATTGTATATTAGATTGTGGCCTAGGCTAGCCTGGAATTCACTCACTATGTAGCCCAGGCTAGCCCAGAACTCACTATTTAGCCTAGGCTGGCTTCAAACTCATAGGAATCTTCCTATCTCGGACTCTTGAGTGCTAGAATAAGCTGCCATACTTGATTCAACTGCTAGATAATAAAAAACGCCATGGCCAGTAGCCATTTCACCATGTCTGTGGGGCATTAGGCATACACAAGGGTCTAACCTCTTGCCACAATTAGTCACTTGCCACAGCTATAAATTTCAATATGCAGCTCATTCAACCCTTGTGGAAACAGTGCTGGACCAATCAAGAAAGGGAATTAAGGGCCTTCTGCAGAGAAGTCGTGAACTTCATCCTACTTAATGCTAGGAAAAGTTCACATCCTGGAGGCTCAGGGCTTCTCTTCTAGCAGGGAGACTGCCAGGCAGAAATATGACCCGGGAACCTGGGATCCTTGTCTTAGCACAGCTGTGGGTGGGTTTGAGCTACATCATCTTGTTTTTAGCTGAAGGACTCAGGAGGTATCTGGGCCCTAAGGAAGAATTAGGGCGGTTGAGGCACAAGGATGAGGAAGGAGACCCAGCAGGACTCAAGCCCCCACTAAGAGCAAAGCCAGAGCCAGAAGCCAAGTGGAACAGCTTTGGGATTCAAACTATGTAAGGCAAGGCAGGGCAGTGAGGGTGCTTTCCCCCCGAGGCAGGAAGGGCCTTGGCTGGTGGTAGGAAGAATGCTGGGCATGTGGGCCTCTCCGGCACTTTGCAGCTGAGCCAAGGCAGGGGGTTAGCTTCATGCCACTGGCAGATAGATACTACAAACGATATGTGTGGTAAGGGCTTGCATGAGCTGTCCTGCTGTTCTCAGTTATGCAATGGTTTTAGTTCACCCAGAGCCTTCTCCGAGGTCACCAGCTCTCCATATTCTCAACACCCCATATTCTCAGCACCCCAAAGCTCATGGAAGGTACCGGGTGGGGCTGAGGGGGAGACTTAGCCCTAACAGAGGAACTGGGACACAGGCTATCAGCATAGTGACAACTTCCAGTGACCAACAGACCATTAACAACCAAGATCTACAAACTGTTCCTGAGCATGTCTGAGTCCTCCTGCGTACAGCCTTACCTCAGAAGCAGAGAGACTTTGAGCAAGAAGCCTCAGGTGGAGCAATCAGGTAGAAACATTTGAGTGGAAGTGAGGTCTAATTGGCCCCCACAAACCAGCGAGGCCTGGGGACGTTTGGTTACACACCTGCCAGGAAGGCTCAGCAGACAGGTTCAGACTTCCCCAGTTGGAATGCAATTAAGCGTCAATGCCAAGGGGGAGCCAAAGGCAACAGTGGGCAGAACAACAGCCCTGTTGTGGAGCCCAGCATCCCACAGGCTGCGGGGACGATGCTCCAAGCCCACCCCTGCTCTGTTTCTGCATTGAAACAGGCATAATTAATTAACACTCATAGACTGTAATTGCTCTGCCCTAAGGCTGCAGTCTACACACATTATACAAACTATGGAAATGAGCTTTCCTCCTTACGATGACACTGTAATTCCCACGGAAAAGATCTAAATGTCTGCCACAGAAGGGCTCTGGTGAGACTTCGGCTATGAAGTTATCATTTCAGAGTTACATATGAACACATGTAACTTGCCTTTTATGTTGCTAGCAAAGAAATGTCACTTTTGTATCTGAGGGTAGAGACTTGACCTCAGCTGCTATTACAACCTGAGAAGCTTGGCTGGGATCTTGCACATAGTAGGTGCTCAACCAGTGTTACCTAAAAGACTCAAACTGCAGCAAGAACTAAAAGTTCCATCTGGGCGGTGGTGGCACACGCCTTTAACCCCAGCACTCGGGAGGCAGAGGAAGGTGGATCTCTGGGAGTTCGAGGCCAGCCTGGTCTACAAAAGCTAGTTCCAGGATAGAAAGAAAGGAAGGAAGGAAGGAAGGAAGGAAGGAAGGAAGGAAGGAAGGAAGGAAGGAAGGAAGGAAGGAAGGAAGGGAAGGGAAGGGAAAGGAAAGGAAGGAAAGAAAGGAAAGGAAGGAAAGGAAGGAAAGGAAAGGAAGGAAGGAAGGAAGGAAAGGAAAGAAAGGAAAGGAAGGAAGGAAGGAAGGAAGGAAGAAAGAAAGAAAGAAAGAAAGAAAGAAAGAAAGAAAGAAAGAAAGAAAGCTATTTTTTCTGACCAAGGAGCTCAGCCCCAGTAGCAAAGCCACACAGTGTGATATGACAGATACCATTACCTAGGGACACTCAGAAAACTACATCCTTTTTCCCATCAGCCCCTTCAGGAACAAACTTTACCAAAACACAGATGTATTCAGATTAAATAGGGAGATGATGAGCTAGTTCCACCTCTGCCATGATTCAGCAATGTCCATTCTGAAAGACACACACATCTGATTTTATTCTGTTTGTTGGAAGCTCTCTCTCTCTCTCTCTTCTCTCTCTCTCTTCTCTCTCTCTCTCTCTCTCTCTCTCTCTCTCTCTCTCTGTGTGTGCGTGTGTGTGCATGATCTGTGAGATATGTATAACCTGTCAAAATGAGCTATGTTAACAAAATAGCAAACATTGTTTCATTCTGTGGCCACGGTGGTAGGAATGTACATGACCCTGCTAAACAGCAAGAATGTAAGTTCTCAGGTATGTGAACTGGAAACTTAAAAACCACCTAAAAGCTTTGGGCAATGAGCCAGTCTTGTGTAGCCCTGTAAAGCAAGAGCTATAAAAGCAGAGCCTGGGCCAGGGCATGGGGTGGGGGAGGGGCCAAACCAGGAGGAGAGGCTTTGTAACAACAGATGATGACATTGTTCAGTGTTTCCAGACACTTGCTGTGGTGGCATCAGGAACTCACATCTCCATCTGATTTGCCCTCCCTTAAATGAGCTGCCCTGGCGCAGTTCAGCTGAGGAGCTAACTGGTGATACTGGTCGGTGTACAACCCAGGCAGGCTTTAGGAAGGCTGCCTATCCCACAGCTCGGTGTCACCAGATGCATCCCATAGGGACTGTCAGGTAGCTCAGAAGGTCTCAGGATTGCATTAAACAGTAGCCGTGGGACCCACGGTGACTGCCGGTGCTGCATTGCCCCAGCTGCAGTGGCTAAGAAGGCAGCACATCATGCAGGAAATGCACCAGTCCTGAAATGGTATCTAGTCGCTTTAGAGAATCCAGGTTACCCAAGACCCTGACTTTATAGTCCTATGGTCTGTAGTAGTCACCTATCCAGATATTCTACAATACCACAGTCTAAAACACCCAGAAGAACTCACAGGAGGCTCTTGAGAGGGCTCAGTGTTTGCTTTGGGTTGGGAATGTAACTGCCCTACTTTGAAAACTGAGGTTCTTTCCGAAATGGCAGTGACTCATGTGTCCCCAAGGAACAAAGGTGAATCATCCACGAAACAAGAAACCGCTTTTCTGACCCAGAAGACCTGGGTGTAGGAATTCAAAAGCCAACCTTGATGTGACAGGAATAAGCCAATGATCCTTAACACCCCAACCTGAGCAGAGCCCATTAAGCCTCAAATAAATTTAATCCAGTTTTTCATCTACCACCTTCTATTTTTATTTATTACTACCCATTGGGCCAAAAGTAGAAGAGTCAAAGCAGTCCCAGGGCCAGGGGATTTATAAGCAGGAGGGAAACAGCAGGAAGGAGGCTTTATATATTTGCGTTATCAGACAAGCAATTTCCCAGCTCTCAGCGTTTGAACTGGATTTCAATTAAATAAATGTACAGGTGTTAATGAGACCAGATCGCTGAATCACAGGGGGGTGTTCTCATAAATCCAAGTAAGTGCCCAACCCCAAAGCATTGATATCATCAGAGAGAACACCGCAGGTGGGCCTTCCAGATACCTAGAAGATGCCTGAAGAGGAAGGCAGGGCCCTGAGAGGTCAGAAAGGGTTTGTTGGTGTGGAAGGTATTGCCACGCCTAGTGCCAGGCTACAAAGAGGGTTTTACAGTATAGTGGGTCTTTTCATCCACACAGAGGAGTATCGTGTATGTGTGTGTGTGTGTGTGTGTGTGTGTGGTTGTTTTTTTTAAGAAGTGTTTTCAGCTTCATACCAGCCAACCTAAGGTAGACTATTGGAATTCTCTAAGCTAAGTTTACCAGCTTCTATGCTAACAAGAGTAATAGCAGTGGCTACCCAAAATGGCTGCTGATCTAAAAGCCATTACCTGCCTACCTCAAACCACGGTCTCTCATCTTGCCTGCCCTCACCCTTCCCTTATCAATGGTTCCAGTCCCCCACACAAGCCCCCCAACACAGCCACGCACACAGCTCCTGACATACAAAGCCTCCTGACAGGCAACCCATGGGCACTCTCCTCTTCCTCAAGCTGGGCTTCTCCATTTTAGTGACCTCTTTAGAGAGGCCTATTGACTGTGCTAAATGAAAGACCAAATGGCTTCTCCCACGAAGCCAGTAAGTATATGACAAGTGAATCAGCAAACTCCCAAACTCTCCAGCGGTTCCTGACCTCTGGCTACATGCCTTAATCCTGAGAGGTTCCAAAGGACACATAGAACAGACCAAATTAGCCGCACCTACCATCCTGCAGGCCCGCTGCCTGCATTTATGGCGATTAATCGAGACTGTCAACGTGACTGAACTAGGAAGTGCCCAGAAGAAGGGCTTTAGACTTTCCTGCCGGATAAAGAGTTGAAATCACACACTTTTCCTCATTGTATCTCCTACTTTCTCCTCAGTTTTTCTCTCCAGAACAAAGGAAAACAAAACAAATTCTGTGTGGTTGTTAGTGCTTTTCTTGCTTTTAGAGACAAGGTCTCACAGTCTAATCCAAGCTGGCCTAGAACTTCTGGCAGTTCTCCTGCCTCAGCTTCCTGAATGTAATAAGTATGGGTATGAACCACCACACCTAGCAAGAAAAAATGTTTATGCTTCTGTTGCTCACAGATACCAAAAGATGCTAATAGAGCTCAATGGATCTAAGGGCCTGAAGGAGGAAAAGGTCTAAAGTGACCATGGGTGTCCACGCAAAATAGATCAAAAGGCCTCTTCCTTAAAGTAGTTTGTTTCCATCTCTGAGACAATTGTTATTGGAAGCAAATCTACAATGCCAACAGGAGCTCTGTTTCTAATGTTCTGTTACGCTATAGTTACCTGAACTGAGTAGTCAGTAAACTTGTGCTTGCTCAATTACGATATCCATCATTACCAGGAGGACGATGAGCAATCTGGCCCTTCCCACAATTTTTAGTCATCTCCACATGACGGATCTTCTAGTCTCTCTCTAGATCTATGGTGCAAGAGCAGTGTGAATGTCCTAACTACCCCAGACCTACCTCCTCCTCCCAACGTTAGAGGTGCCGACCTGATTGACTACAGCTTAGAGTCACCTGGAGGGAAGGGGAGCAGTCTGGAGCAGGGGCAGGCCAAGCCAGGCCTGCTGCTGACTTGAGACTGACAGTTTTCTCCTTGTCAGGTTCTACTGAGGTCACACTGCCTGGAGCCTGGGAAGGAGACAGGCTGAGACTGCCTCCTCCCACATTCTGTTTGGCAAGCTGAATAGCACAGGCTGCAACAACAGACCTGCAAGAGACGCCCAGCTCTGGAAAACAGTGGCCAAGAGAACAGCATACTTGTATAGTTGTTTTGCTTTCTCTGATTCCATCAGTCACGCGAGGTTTTAATTATTCTCCTGCTAATGATAAGAAAAGGCAGAGAAGTCAGAAATCAATGCATGACAAAGCCGGGGTTTATGGAATGCCTACTATGTGATTTTGGAATGGTGTTAGTTCTCAAAGGAAAGAAATTGAAATATAATTGAGTTAAAGTATAAATGTCACAACAGAGTCCACAATAATTCCCAAATGAGCAATATATTTGGGGTTGTGGGATTCATATAAGATTGGTATTGTAACCTCAGGGTACAGTAAAGAGACTTGGACATGAATGTGCCAGTTAAGGATGCACAGTGTTTGCATGATCTAAGTACCTCTGTGGGCATGTGCAGACATTTCCAGCAGTGGAAAGAATATGCACAGAGATTTGGTTTTGTTTGTTCATTTGTTTTTGTGTGTTGCTGGGAATGGCATAAAAACAATCTGTTATCAGGAAATGGTTTTCTGGGATAGCCCTACACATAGTAATTCAGTGATAGATTGGGGCAGAACTCTGGGGGACTCTGACTAGGGTAAGGTCATTGGATTTTATACTGTAGGCTGTGAGGAGACACCAAAGATTTACTGGAGTCAGCTGTGTATGCGTGGGCGAGAGAACAGGCTTGGGAGGTGAGACACCTTCAGCTTCTTGAAGTAGACTAAGGATGCTTTAGTCATCTCTGCATGAATGGAGAAGCTTGACATGGCAGGTTTGGGGGTAATGGAAATCATTTTATTAGTCTAAGGCTTATAACTGTCATTTGTGGAGGCGGGGTTGGAAAAAATGAGCTGTGAAGTATATTGGTTGGTTATTCAAAATCACACCACCCTGTTCTCCCGGAACATGGATGCAAGATGCAGGAATGAGACCTGCGTGGCCCAGGGACATAATATGGTAGACAGTTGGTCTCAGAAAGTTAGAAAGGTTTCCATTTGCCAATCCCCCCCAACCCATAATATGGTCTTGTTATTCTTATAAAATGTCATACTTCCTGTGTGTGTGTCTGAGTGTATGTGTTTGTGTGCATGTGTGTCATTTTGCCCATTTCTTTCAGTTATGCATCCATAAGTCAATGAGCAGACACATGAGGCTAAGTCCAGTGATTTCCAAGTTTTGGGTTTTTCTTTTTATAAATAGAGAGCCTTGGCACCTCTGAAAAAAAACAGCAACAACAAATGAAATAAATTTATTTAACAAAATAGAACAAAATAATCCTGTTCCTGGACTTTGGTGAGGAAAGACAATACTGTTCCCAAATCCAAGTGTGGGCCAACTGGCTGGAGTTGTATACACTTCTGTAGGATGTGATTTCACCAGCCGGTGTATGAATGTCCAAGTGTGTATCACAATCAGCTATCAGTGGGGTCACACTGGAGCGAAGCTAAGAAAGTGTGGGTTAAACGGAAGTTGAGCCTTTGTTTCATCAAGAGATTTCTATCTTCAACTTTGAAATTTTGTCAGGACACATTCCTGTATTTTTTTAAACCTCAGGGTCTCTCATAACTTGGGTGCTTAGAACGTTCTGGCATTATCGGCCAAACTAACATCAAAGAGAGTCAGAAGCTGACTCCTTTTGGTTACCCTACAGGAAATTCAACAATTCAAGTATGTTAAGTAGGAAGAAGTAATACAAAAACTTTTATGTTTGCAGGTGTGTGCATGTGTGTGCGTTCAACTAAGCAGAGGCACTTCTGTGTTTCCTGTATATTTTTCTTTAGAAACACTAGATTCTAAAGGATGTGCAATACAAATGAACTCTGCCTGGAACTCACATGCTCAAGGACTAAGGAATTTAATTATGCTAAAAAAATTGAAAAGGAGTTGATTATACCTTTCTAAATAGGAAACCCTAGCAATACTACATCCTACCACATACTCTGTCCTACGCTGGAGCCCCAACTCTTACAAATATTTCTAGTTACCAGTGAGGCCCAGGAGCGCATGTGTTTGTATCTCATCTCAGAGATAAAAGGATAAAGATGTCAGTAGGGTTCAGATGATCTAGAAGCAGGGGTCTTCCGCTTGCGTGACTATTATCCTCTCCTGGACACCTTTAACAGTCTAGCGGAAAAGAAATGTCTCAACATTCTACAATAAAATACACATCATAATAAAGACCAACAAGATTGAACAGTTATCAAAATACTGAAAAACAAATGTACTTTACAGCACATGTATTCTTTATTAGCACTGTAGATAACAGGTCCGCCGGCGATCCCAGTGTCTACAGTGATCTTGATAGGATGCTTCGTGTAGACCCTCTTTTGAAATGTCTGTAGCAACTGTAAAATGATGGGCAAACGCGTGTGACCTGTCTTGATGAGAGCTGCAGGAATTGCTAATATTGCAGCGCTTTTCTGTCTTACTGGGAAGAAATGTTTAGTTGGTTTCAAAGTAATTCAATGTGGGATTGCAACAAATGAAGATACAATCTTTTCTCTCCTTCCAAAATAATAGACCCAGTAAATTCTGTCAGCAGCTAGACCCCAGGTTAAAAAACAGGTATGTTGAGATGTTTCAAGGCAAAACATAGGCCATCAATGATTACTGAAGACTATATAAGCTATCTACTCAGCCTGAGAGGTACTTACCCTTTCTGGATTCTTGGGAGGTTGACCTTTGAGCTTGCTTAATATTGCATATTGCCCCCTGCCTAGCACGGTGCCTTGTAGGAATGAATGTTTAATGCACGTCTGCTCAAAGAAGGAAAGATTGGAGAGGCAATAGAGTGGGCTCCGACTTGGCAGGTTAAGTTCCCTGCTTGCCCTGACCCTCTAAGGCTCTGACAAATGCAGAAGGAATTCACTGGAGCCAGCTCAGAGTCCTGTGGCTTTGAAAGACCGCAGGAGACAGCAGAGGCAGTGGGCGGAGTTTCAGTGCAATGCAGTTGGGTGGGGACCAGCCTGGCGCTAGTACCCAGCTGGAATTCTGCCGCTCAGATAAAGATCCTGAACAGAAAGCGGAAGTGCCATAACCAGTGACCGCAGAGGCTAACCCAAGGGCAGGGAGCAGCTGAGCTGGCCAGCTGTTTCCCTGCAGCCTGTCTATCAACATGGACAAGTGAGGAAATGCATTCATCCCGCTCCCTGGTTTGATGAAGAGACCCTTTGTAGGTTTTAAGCAGCTTAAAAAAAGGTTTTTTTAAAGCTTTTGTCTTTTGGACAAGGGTCCTTAGGGAAAAGTCTTGACTGAAGGTACCCTCTTTGTGCTCTATCTCAGTCACCAGAAAAAGGGGGTGGAAGGGGAGAAACCCTATAAAATTCTTGATAGAACTAAATGTTACAAACATAGACACAACCAGAACCATAATGTTACACAATGATAAGGTAGACAAACAATATAATATAATGGTAGACAAACAAACTAGTCATGGATGAGTGGCGTGATTGCATCCAGGATATTTATCCAACTTAACACCTGTGTATTGAGAGCACTTATACAAAATAATGATAACAAAAACAATTGTCTGAAAAGTTTCTGCACCCCGATAAGCCTCTTCACCGACTCAATATCCGAAATAGACCAAATCAAACCCAATTAGAAAAGAACCAGGTTTAATGGATACTAAAGCTCTCAGATGGCTTTCCAGCCCCCAGGGAGGGACCAGGGAAGGAAGACCAGAAAACCACATGCTTGTTCTCTGGGGGGATGTTTAAATACCTTGGAGTGGTCTTGAGTATCTCTGGGGAGGGGTCATCATTTGGCAGACTTTCTCAGGGGTGGAGTCTGGACTGAGGCAACTCCCAGGAGAGGGAGCTAAGGATGGAACCTCCACTGGAACATTCTAGACTCTTTGGATATCTGGATGGCAGGGCCTGTGGTATGACCTTAACCCAAATATTCCAGACTCTTTGGGTATATAGATACCAGGGGTTGGGGTGAGGCTTCCAGTCAAACATCCCAGACTCTTTGGGTATATAGATGCCAAGAGTTGGGGTGAAGCCTAAATCCAAGCATTTCAGACTCTTTGGGTATATAGATGCCAAGGGTTGGGATGAAGCCTGAACCCAAACATTTGTGGATGCCAGGGGCTGGGGTGACACTTCTACCCAAACACTGTCATTTTAAGAAACATGCCTCCCATGCAGGTATCTTATATAGTTTTATCTCATTTACTCCTATAACAAGCCTATGTGCATTACTAATCTGCAGTGGTATCAAAAGTGGTTGTATCTGAAAGCTACGTCCACCTTCATGATGTCTGTGAATGGAATCTTATTTGGAAAATGGCCTTTTAGATATGCCTAGGTTAAGGGTCTCTTTGGACAGCATTCTGAATCTTTTGGATGGTCAGAAGTTCAATGGACCAGAGTCCGTTTAAGAAGAGGAGACACAGAGAAGGAAAGCCCATGTGAAGGAGATGGTCCAAGTGATACATCTGCAAGACTGGAGAGCAAGGGTTGCTGGGCATCATCTGTAGCTAGGGAAGAGGACGGGACCCATTGATAGCCTCCAGAAGAAGCGATTTCTGTTTTATAAGCCACCTGTGATCTCCAGAATCTCTTCAAGCTCCCAAGAATCGGGGACCTACTGTTCCATTGTTACAAACTGCCACCAGGCTCAGTCACACATGCCACTCTGCCACTTGCCTGCCAGAACTGACAAAGAACTATGCACTTCAAGATGAAGTAGTACCATTAAGGCAACAATAATTTATAGCAAAGGTTAACCAAACGTCTGTTCTCAGACTGCTTGGGTTTGAGGCCAGCATTCCCGCCTATGGAACTAGGGGGCTGTGATGAGTTGTTACCTCCCCCCCCACGTGTGCCATGCTTGTTCTTCTGTAAAATGCGGAGAACCCACAAAAGGTCCCTAAAAGACACGGTCAAAGATGGGATGTGGCACCCTAATCAGATTCTTAAATGGAAAAGGGTAAGATAAAAGCAAGTAAATCTGAATGAAGCAAGAGCTTCAGAAAACAATAAAGTATGGGTATTGGTTTCTTAATTGTAAAAACTTTATTGAACAAACCAGATGTTAATAATAAAGGAAAATAAGGGGCATGGGAAATCCATAGATGAAGTCATTGAACTAAAAACACTGTACAAAATGTCTCTAAGTGGGGAAAATGTGTCTCACCTTAGAGTGTGATAAATATTTAGAAGGGCTCCTGGCACATTGCAAGAGTCATTGTCAACTACTGCCATTTCAGAGTGATTAGGAAGACTGAGAATACTTCATGTCTTAAAACAGGCGATTGATTTTAAAAAGTGAGATGGCCCTGTGTTTGTGAAATAAATTATCTTAATAATATTTATTATTATTTATTATTAATAATAAGTACCTGAACAATATTGTTTTAATTATAGTTTGTCTCATCCCAAAAATAAGTAAAACTAAACCAAAATCTCAGTGATGCTTGGGTAGCAGACATTTTTGAACTGATGTCCACCATCCTACTATTTGCATATTGTTTAAATGATTCAGATCTATTTTTTTTCTGAGAAAACAAGTTTTTAAGGAAATCTTCAAAGTAACAAATATACCTTTGAATGAGGTCTACCTGCTTTTTTACATCAATCTGCTAGTGAATTCAATTTTTAAAAGCACGCACATTGTATTTCACATTTTGCTTAGAAAACCAAACAAAATAAGTTGTGGTGATCCCTTCTTAACTGCTTTGACATCAAACAAGGTAGACTGGTGTCATGGATCCTGTATATTCACTCAGATCCCCATAGCAACGGGAGAATAATATCTTTGATAAAACCGCATCGATGCCAAGACAAGACGTTCTAAACTGGTGGCGGCCTTCACATTTCAAGCGGTGGCTGATCACTTAAGAAGTGAATGGTTCTTTTCAGACAGCCAGCGTGTTGAGAGGAGAGATCCAGATGCGAGCAGGGTGTCCCTGCCTTGTGTAGCAAATGCCACCTCCATCACGGGACCCAAACAGTGCCATGAGAAGAAGCAATGAAATAAAATGTTGCATCTTCATCAGGCAGGATGGAGCCAACTCCAGGAAGGGGAGGTGGTGGCCCTGAGAAAACTTCTCTCCAGGACCTTTTGCAAGCCAGATAGGTAGGAGGACAGATAAAGATGAGAAGTTGGGGATGCTGCATCCCAAAGGATCAGCTAAGGGTTGACACAGCAAAAACTGGGATACTCTGTTCAGAGAAGTGGGGGAAAATCAATGGAAAGTAATGAATAGCTTAGGGCCTGTTTCAAAGGGAAGCCAACTGGGTCATTCTCATGGAAGACATAGTGCCTGGACTTTTTAAGCAGCTGAGGTCAAGGCTTGGCTCTGAGTCTGGAGATGTACGAGATGTCTCTACCCTAGGGCCCATATCTGAACTATCCCTAAAATAGACTATCCCTCTGAACTTTCCTTGGAGAATTCTCCTCACCAGGGACCCCATCTGGGGAGTCTTTGAGGGAACAATACATTCTGAAGACAGAAGCAGGGTCTCCTTATGAAAGCTGCCGACCATGAGGCAGCTTGTATTGGATTCTGGTTTTTCTCTCCTGGTAAACCTGAGATTGAATTAGGTGAAAGGGATTCGGGAAGGCTGGAAACCATGTGCGAAAAAGGCTTTCCCTGGGAAAGCAGGTTCCTGTTTGACTGTTAAACAAGATTAACAGTTCTCTTCCCTGTGGAGCTTTTTGGAGTGTTTACTAGATTAATGGGCACCATGACTTTCTGATGAGGGGATTTAATAGGCTATATTAAATAAACTCTAGTGCATTTCACTACGAGGGTGAGGATTAACAGCTTTCTTTCAAACACAGTTTGGGAAGGCAGGTACTTCCACCAGCGACATACATAAAATAAATCATCCTGCCAGTTCAAATCCCATCCTCCTACTCTTTGGTTGCATGAAGTTTAGACCCTAAATCACTTCAAGACCGACTTACAAAAGATGCCCCCCCCGAATCCACCAACACCTAAGCTGGCACCAGGACTAACTGACAACTGGGTTCTTCATGCTATTGAGCCTTAGCCTACGGACACCTAAGATTTATCATTTATCTCAGTGCATAGAAGGAATGATGCCCTCCCCTGGCGTTACATGCACCCTTCCCAAGCTGTCTATAACTGAGAGCAATTTTCTTCTATCAGAAGGCTATTTTTTGCTGTAACTTTAAAACTTTTAGTGAACTTCTTGGTATAGAACTACTGTTATTGGGGCTGGCAGTGCATGTCTGTAATCTCAGTATCCGGCGGCTAAGGCAGAAGGCTCTAGAGTTCTAGGCCAGTCTGAGATGCGTGGTAAGAACGTATCTTTTAAATAAGAAAAGTCGCGTTCTAACTTTAATGCTGAGTCACTGTTGCGCCTTCCGCTGATCTATGCATGAGGTGAACAGCCTGCTGCAGGCTTGGTGAGTAGAGGTGCTGGGAAATGAGGGTTTAGATGAGGAAAGATTGCCGGAGACACTCTACCCAGAGTAGCCAGTAGACAACAGAGATGGCAGAGCACAGTGCTGGCTTTTAGACTCCCTCCAAATCTCCCATAGGTGACAGCTCACCTAAGCTACATTGGGTCTGAAATAAGCATACCCTCAAATTCATTACTTCTGTTGTAGTGTTAAAACTCACAGAGCCATCCTCAGTTAGATGCTAGCTGCCTTGGCTTGCAAGGGCCTCTCTCCTTTCCCCTCTTGCAGTGCTTGAGAGGCCAGCAGCCCCATGACATTTTGATTTGATTGTTAGGATAATGCCTCTCTTGACCTGTTTGATGATTATGGAGGTGCATTGCGGTCAGTTCCCCAGACTCTTGCTCTTCGTGTAAATGTGTGGCAGGATTCAATGAATGGTACCAGAAACTGTCAGGAAAATCCATAAAATGGCAGTGGAGGTATTAAACCCTCAGCAGATCTCAAACTCCTCCTACACTCACTGGCCACCATTTCCTGGGCTTTTTAAAAACAGCAATTCTCTGTCGTGCCACAGCTATACAAAATATGTCTTTATGGGCAAAAGAAGTTTGAAACCCTTCCATTTTGCATCCATTTTAGAGTAAGGTTACCCATCTCACCTGCCCTCTTACAGAGTGGCTTCAGAAGGAATGCATACATATTTACATAATTTTTATTGTGCATACCAAACAGATGTTGACATACGAAGTAAACTGGAAGACTCTTTCTCTATTAAAACTGACCCCGATTAGTCTCCACCAGCACAGCTGTAGACAATCATGGGGCCAAAAGGATTCCTCAGATTTTCTTTTATTCTTCAGGTGCATGGAAAATTCCAGAACTGAATATGCCAGCCAATATGACTTGTACTGGATTGAAGGAGTATTTATACAGCATATAAACATAGGAACAGAACTCTTGCCTGTACAGTCTAGACCCTTCTAGTGCATCCCTTCAGCCCCCTTTGCCACGATTCCCCAAGTCCTTATAATAATATATTTGAGCTCTACAATGCCATATCTCTCTGGTAGATCTAGAAAAATCTGTCAGAGATGCTGAGGTTATCTGGCAGGGCCTTCATAACTCTTCCAGTTCTTATTGCTCACTTCATTTCTTTCCCTACCACGAGCAGTCCATTTAGACATCTGGTCAACTTTGGATATATAGATGCAGGATCCAGCCACTTGTCACTGCTTTTATCATTTCCACAATGGTCCCAGCCAAATACTCATCATCTCTGGCTCCCACTGTTGAACCAGCCTCCCATGAGCTTTCAGCTTCCAACCTTGCTAACTCTACAGTCTACAGAGGGATGCCTTCAAAACACAACCAAAACTTCATTAAAAACTGCTCTTTTCATGCAAAATACACATGCAGATTCCTGGCTGTGGGCACTCTTTCTGTACTGAGTGGGTTCTTTTCTGTTTTCTCCTTGTGACCCTGTCTCTCATTATAGGCTCAGCCATTCAAACCATACCAGCCTCGTGTCTCTTCTCCCAGCAGCCTGTATGTATTCTTCCCATGGCAGTCATGTGATTCTCTCTCTTTTTCTTTCTCTCTGGGGCTCTGTCTAAATTACTTCATAGCAGAGAATATTTTCTGGCCTTCCATTTGAGATCTCTCTGATCTTAATTCTTTGCTATTCCCTTAGCTTTTATCACCTACTTCTTGATACCTTTGTTTATTTTTATTTATCTTGCTCTATAGACTCCAATAAGTAGGCACTTTGTCAGTTTTAATCTGCATTGTATTCCCAGAACAGTCCTCTGTGTATATTATGATCTCAATAGAGAGCTAATGAATTAAAGATTGAACAAATGAATGAGAATCTATTTTTTAACCTATAATACTTGGCCTATTATAGTCTCAATAATAGTAGACAGTTCTCATTGGAAAATATATATATATATATATATATGTGTGTGTGTGTGTGTGTGTGTGTGTGTGTGTGTGTATGTGTATGTATGGGTATGTGTTCAAAATTGAGGACTCCTGACTCTTGCTTGGATTGCTTGTTTTATAATTTGAAATGAAAAAGATTGGAATGCTTATCATGTTTGCAAGCTGTGAATAAATCGCCTGGCAATCAATGTCTATTTGCTCACATGGACTTCTTGCCATAGCAAACCATTTGTTTGGTTCATAGACAGAAAAGAAGATAAGCATGAAGGGGAGTGGGATATAGGGCAGAGTATATAATGAGTCTCTTCAGTGGCTAGTCAAAATAAACTTTTATTTGCTGGTATTTTGGGAGGGGGATCTCATTTTGAGTTTATTTCACAAGCAAAAAGTCATGAAGAGCTCAGACTACAAAGTAATTTCTGATTCCTGAGGTGGGGGGGGGAACTGCTCACGCAGCTGATGCTCAACCCAGGGAGAGAGTCCTGTGTGCCTGCTGGGTTCCAGTGTGGGCAGGTGGCAGGCAAGCCACAGGACTTACATATCTCCTAGCCCAGGATACTGCAGGCCGCACTTGGTGCCTGGCTGCCCACCAGTGACTACAGCTTCCCCTAAGGGGCCAAGCAGCATGTTTGTTCGTTTTGTCCCAGTGGTTTGAACTAGACTTCAAACAGAGAAGGAAGAGGAAGGATCACGCAGGACAGGATGGCGGCTTTGTCTCATTTTCAGCAGCAAATGACCCACAAGATGAACAAAGCAAATAACAGATGGATACAGACTGAGCGGGCGCAGAACAAGAGACCTAGAGACACAGAAATGCATTTTTAAACTCTGTTGTTGCCTTGTTTTCTTGTAGACATCTCTATGATTCTGTGATCATCTCTTATTGGCACAGTGATCCTGAGCCCATGGGGGCAGGGGTCGGGAGCGGTGACCCATCTTCAAGACTCTGCCCCATGAGTGCAGTAACAGTTGCATGGCTTCCCAGGGCCATAGTCTATTTATCAGATAAATGGGGATTAACTCACCTCTACAGGATTTGTGTGTGTGTGTGTGTGTATGTGTGTGGTGTGTGATGTGTGTGTGTGTGTGTGTGTGTGTGTGTGTGTGTGTGTGTGTGTGTGTGTGTGTGTGTGTGTGAAATCAAACCAACTGATGAAATGGGTAGCCGTGTCTGGTTCTTGGAAAGCATTCAATAACAACGGCTACAATAGGCACAAACCCTGAGAAGAACAGATGAGTTTACTATGAAATGAACACAGTCTAAACTCTGTCTGCCAGCTTCCACAGGCTCCCGGAGCTCTTGGGAGCAGCAAGTGGCTCCACGTAGGAAGGGAACAGATTCTAGGTAGAGTTTTCCCATGAACTGCCTAAGGTGATGTCAAGGGAAAACACAAAATGAGTAAGAACACTGGAATCTTCTTGCCTTAGGCATCTTGTCAAGGCTTTCTTGCCTTACCTGTGAAAAACACAAAACTTTCGCGTTACCTTGCTTTCTAGTTTTGCATGCCTTTCTTGAAGAACCATAATCTCAGCCCCTACAAAATTCTGGATTCTCCCCAAAGTGGTATAATTCAGTCATCTCTAAAATCCTGAAAGGTGAGTGTTAGTATTCGTTCATAATCTAGAAACTAAGAAGCTGAGAGAAAATCAGCATCCCTACAGACAGACAGCAGGGATTGGCAAGGCTGCAGTTTGATCCCAAGCTCCCTATGGCCAACATTAAAAATTCTCCCTACTGTACCCACAAGCATCAAAAGCTCAAAGTAGGCTCTGGAGTCTGCAGGTACGTGTCCACTAACACCCACAGCATCACCATTCACAAGAGCCAGAGCAAGAAACAGCCTAAATTTACATTTCCAGCTGAATGGATCAGCAAGACGTCTTACAGCCATCCAGCAGAAGACCGCTCAGCCTTAAAAGGAACTGGAAATCTGACACAGACTAAAACATGGATGAAATATCAGCACACTGTGCTAAGTGAAAGAAGACAGTCACAAAAGGACAAACAATTCCACAGAGTACGTCTTGAAGAGTTAAATTCATAGAGATGTGCAACAGAATGGTGGTTACTAAGAGGTGGGGCAGAGAAGTGTCTTCATCATTTAACGGGTAAGGGTGATGGGAAAAGGTCTTGGGACAGATTGTGGTAAAGATTGTATAGCTTGTGACATGTACTTAATGCCACTAGGTCATACTGTAATTAATAATTCATACTGCAATATATAAATATATATACATATGTATAAAATTGGAACTAGATATATACTTAGAATTGTTTGAAATGGCAACTTGTTTTTCATTTGTGTTTTACCACAATAAAAAAAAATAACTCTTGCCTAAACTGTAAGGTCTAGGTTAAGAAACAGTTCTTCACTTAAGACATCGTGGGCATTGTACCCACAATGGCAGGATGGCAGGATGGCAGGAAGTCTGAACGTATCTGTTTTAAAAGATCATTTTCCCAAACTTCTTGAAATTTGAGACAAGGCATTCATTTTCAGATTCCTTGACTGTGTGACACACACCCAGATGAGCCATAGCATTCTACAAGCAATCGCTGTGTAGACCCACAAAGTTGTACCCACAGCAGACTCAAAGACAACACACCCATTCACACTATCTTATTCGAACCCCTCACTATCAAATATTTTCACAGGGGAAAAAAAAAATCAGAGAGATGTGTCAGTGGCACTTAAGCAAAACAGGTAGCCAGGCAAGGTCAGCCCAAGTCAATGGTCATTATTAAGGCCCTCACGATCCGATTGGTCCCCAGCCAGGTTTACTATTTAGGCCAGGATCGGTGTGTCTCCAGAGGAAGAATATTTCCTCACACTCCACTTTCTACTCTTTTATCTTCTGTTCAGCTCCTCCCTTCGGTTCAGTATTCTCCCAGATAATTTATTCATTTGCTGATCTATTTGCTCACCATCGGTTGAGGAATTATTTCCCTGCCACAAGTGAGATGCCAGGCAATGAAAACCCACACTTCATCATTCTGCCCTGTGAACATAACCGTCTACTTATGAAGTGCCATGCATTGTGCCACTTCCTGGAAACAAACAAACAAACAAACAAAAACTAGATACGATTCCTTCTGGCTACATAGGAAGAATTCAAAAAAAAAATCTTAGTAAATTAATGCCTTGAAAATGCTCACAGTCTAGTGACAGCAAGCAGTCAGTATCCAGACAAGTGCAAGCAGTGGGAAGGGGTGTTCTGGAGCATCCGTGGGAATCGAGGACATGAAAGACTCAAAATCAAAAGTCTCTCAGAAACCAAGATCAGTGAGCTGAACTGGGCAGGGGAGAGGCAGACAAGGGTTTGCAGGCAGCCGGGGCCGAGTATGAGGGTCTGGAAAGGAGGGAAGGACACGGACAGCAGAGGGTTACTGCTGGGAACACAAAAATAAATGTCCCTAAGTGACTGTAATTTTCTTGACTGGGATGGAAGTGTTTATATGAAATATTACATTAAAAGTCCAGTTCAATTCAAGGTACTCAACTTCACAAGTCAAACTGGGTTTTCCCAATTCTCTCAGGACCTCGCTGCCTCCATCCAGTTGGCAGGTCATGAAATAATTCGTACCAATTCCTACTCGTATCCCATGTGCAAGAGCAGTCACTAGAGTTCTCTTGACCACAATGGAGTAGGCCCACTGCCCTGCAGGAAGAAGAGGCATTTGGTGGCCGCTAGAACCCCCAGCAAAGGTGGGGAGAGAGTAGCTGGAAAAGTGTGCAGATACCCATGATGCCAGTTCACCCACAGCCACTGACGCAAGCAAGCCAAGAAGTGTGGTGAGCAGACAGTTTTGGGACCTGGGATGTTTCTGCATGAGGGCATCACTATGCGGTCCCAGTAACGCAGGGGCAGCCTTACAGATGCAAGAGATCTTTTCTCCCAAAGCAGTTTTGGAAAGTTATGTGTTCCGTCTGAAGAAAGAGGTGTGATTTGAGGAGATTGTCACAAACCAGGAAAGGGCTGAAGGCCTCTAGGGTTTCAGCAGGCGGTCACTCTAAGCTGTCTGTTCTTAGACAGGTTCCTTCGTGTCTGGGCTCACGTCCTGGGAGACTGTCTTTTGAAGGTATGTTTCCAGGCAAGCGTGATAAACCTGTAAAGAGAAGAAAACAAATTATAGACTACTTGGATTTTTTTCCCCAGAAGCCTATATTCAGTTTTCAACTCTCATATACAAAACCCTGGGAGAAAACAGAAAGCCTCCTACAGCAAAAATCCGGGTTAGAGAGCTAAAAGATGAACCTCCGAGAGAAAAAAAAACACAGCCTGTGGAACTTGGGGCTACACCTGAAACGTGATTGAACCATGATTTTCTGTGTTCATGATACTGCTTTCATTTAAAGAAAGCCAGAAGGTATTTTCTGAGCACGTACATTGTGTCAAATGCATTCTCTTAAGATACACTTTTATTTTTAATTGACATAATAATTGGATACATTCTTAGGGTGGAATGTGGGGTTTCAGTGAATGTATACAACATGATCAGGTCACTGGCATATGGTTACCCCAGAAATGTATCATTTCTTTGGGGGAATGTTCAAAATCCTCTCTGATAGCTATTTTTAAATATTCAATAAATTACTGTTAACCGAATTTGACCGACTGCATTTTAGAACATTAGATGTTACTCCTACTCAGAAACTGCTTTCTGATACCAATGAACTATCATCTCTCCATTCCTCCCCCTCCCTCTTCCGTTCTTCTATTTGTTACTTCTTTGAGCCCAGCTATTTACTTTCCATATATCTATGAACATGTGTATTCGCGTTTGTCTTTCCACAACCAACCTATTTCCTTGGACAAAACAGTTTCCATTCTATTCAGCTTGCTGTACAGGACGGAACAAAGGTGACATTTCTAAGCACACAAGCTCAGGTGTCTCTTCCAATGTATGGACCTCAATTTCTTTGGCTATGTGCCCAGTAGTGGGACTTCTGGGTCATAGGGTGGGTTTTGGTTTTTTTGTTGAATGCTTACATTTTCTGACATTCTGTGTGTTCTAAATTTCTTGTTTATTTACATCTGCTTATATGTGCGTGCATGAATGGTGTAAATGTACCGACAAGCTAACACAATCACTTGTCGTGGATTCGGGGTATTGACTTAGAACGGGATGCCCATGACAGAGATAAAGGATGTTATCGTTCACAGCAACAGTGACCTGACTGTCAGTGCTTTATCTCATCCATCTTCCAATCTCAGTTCTCAAAAGACGACCCACAGGACCACGATGCCTACAGATGGTGTAGGGTCGTCTCCAGGACAGAAAGCCCGAGTTAAAGAACTGGAGCCTTTCATGATGGGCAGCCAGCAAGCGTGACTGCTCTCTCTCTCTCTCTCTTGATAACTTTGCAAGGTGTATGCATTCCTTCTCCTTAATCTGGACAGAGACACGGTCTGGAACTTTCAGAGTCGTCAACAATTTTCCATTGATGTTAGAGAGACTCTATGCCTCTCTTCAAAGGCTGCTCACTTTATAAACATTCTTGGAATCCAGACCAAAGGCAGCCATTGCCTCTGCCTGCAAGAAGTGTGGAAATGAGAGACACTCAGAGAATTGTGTTCTGACAAAGACAGTTCCACCTTGGCAAGATGGCGTAGGCATTAGATAGCAGCTTCCTTTATTCTGTACTGCTCCTCAGCCTGCTAGATAAAGTGGGGGCCAGGCCTCAGTTCTCAGGGCTCTTCCTCATCCATGGTCACTTCCTTGGAGAGCTCATTCAAACCCCCGATTTGAATATCTCAAGCCCCATAGCTGTTGTCATGCTGGGATATCCAGTTCTACAGTATGGTACGTTGTACTTTCATATTGCCCCAGGTCTCGGAATTTGATGTCCAGTTGCACTCACGGTGTCTTCTGGAATCTCAAACATGCCGTGCTCTTGATGCTCACCCTCCACATGAAAGCTGCCACTTCCTCTCTCTCACTTCTCAGGCAAGGGCACTGCCACTCAGTGTCTCGGGCCATAAACGTTTCTTCCTTTCATATTCACATCTAATCCTTGAACATGGTTCTCCTCCAAATACATCCTGAATCCCCATGCCCCCAAAATGCAAAGCTCACAGATTTACCCACAGACTGCACATTTTGAAGTATCACTCTTCCACTTAACAAATAAATCAATTCCTGTGTGCCAAGTCAGGGACCAGAACCAGAAACCTTTTCTTTTTTTTAACCTTGCTTTTTGGTTATGTTTTGTTTGTTTTGCAATCTTGGTACTTGAAGACAAGCATAGGACCTTCCTTGTGCCCACCAAAGGCTCTGTGTGGTTCCTACCCTGGAAGAGTGCTTTAGAAACACGGGTTCAGGATCTTACCTGCTATTTCTCTTTCTATTGTGTCTGTTGTGTTGAGATTCTCTTTATTTTGACCAAGTTGATCTTATTACACTGTTTTCAAAACACTTTTTAAAATAAGGATTTAAAATAAGAATTCTATGCTTGCGAAAAAAATCTCATATAATTAGAAAAATAAGAAAACTGTGTTTTGTTCTCCTTGATCTAACTTCTAATTTGACTGTAAAATAATGTTTATATTTTTCAGAGCTTATTTCAATTCTCTACAGAGGCTCTAACATGAAAAACAAAAATCTCAGGTATTTTCAGCTGGTTTTTTTTTTTAAAGCTTCCTTACATTTAGCTTAAATCCTGGCATTTTATTTCACATCCTTACTGCATTGAAATTGTTATTAAAAACCATGCATTTCAGTGGGTCTTTGGACAGCCCGTTGATCACCATTTTACTAAAGCTACCAACTTTCCCTAGGACGCAGTGAGACTAACAGAACTGACACACACAAAAATGTCTCCTGCATGAATCTCCTCACCTTCCCGGTGATTGCACACCTGCTTTCCTTATATGGCAAACAAGGAAGTAACCGTGTTGAAGTTGCTTTTAAACACAGCTTTTCTTCTTAGCCTGTCTAGGTAGCTTCTGTTTTCATATCGGTCTTAATGAAAGCTTTTGGGTTTACAGGATCGAGTTACTTTTCAAAGCAGCGTAAGTAGTTTGACATTTTTGTTTTACACTGCAAGAGAGACTTTCACGGCCTCCAGCTCTGGTCTTGTAACCCTGGAGGTAATTCATTTTTAATCTGTCTGCACAGTGAAAACTGAACCGAATGGGGATTGAGCTGCTCTGCCTGTTCCTGCTACTTCTAGGAAGGAATGAGCTCGTCCAAGGTAAGAGAGCTCTCCCGTTTATCACTCTCGTCTTCGCTGTATGCTCGACAAACTGTCATTTGCTCCAGAAGGCAGACCCACCGTCATTTTTCATCTGATCTGTCTGATGGCTCTCTTGGCACAGAGACACTTTAACAAACTATAGGCAGACTTGGGAATTTCCTCCAGCAAACGTTCTAGGTGCTAGGTAAATAAATACAAAGGTTGCATGGGCATTCTAACGAGGAGAATTAGACAGCCTTCCTACACAATGGGACTTCTGAGTGTCGTTGGGATCGCCACTTGGAAGCTTTTCTGTTCTGTTGTACGACAAGGTCGTCCACTTGGGAGTCATAATATTGAGAATGGAGAAGGATTTTAGAAACAGAAACGCCGAATTTATAAGAGAAACCTTTTTTTAATGGGTACAGATAAGTTTTTGAAATTACATGGCAGGTGCTGAATAGGAGAATAAGCCGGATGATTCAGTACTGCTGAGCAGTTAGACACTGCTGCGGTTTGAGACAAGAGAGCTAATTCCTGTTCACATGGTGTATATATTCCCAATCTGACGAGTATAAACTATAAAGAACATTAATCTTCTAATATAGCTTTGCTCAAGTAAGAAGTGTAAGTCCCATAAGCAGAATGAATGAGACGGCTTTAACGCCCACGTCTTGCTGGTTTTGCCTTAGGTGGTTGTGCCTGGGGCGGTGCAGAGACCTGCTCAGACTGCTTGCTCACGGGACCTCACTGTGCCTGGTGCTCCCAGGAGGTAAGTCACTGGCTATCGCCCTGTTTGAACACTGTTTACACATCAGTTAATGTCCTCAGTGAAAGCGGTTCTCTCTGCAGGGTCATGTGATTAAGTCAGATCAAGAGAGGAACCTGAGTGTCAGAGGATCAAAATTATATTCATGTGTACTTCGAAAACAATTTACTCAAGGAATGGATGCCAAGTTATTTTTAAAAAACTTAACCAAACATCCTTTATTAAATCTAGCAACTTCTCTAATTAATTAATTAATTAGTTAATTAATTATGTTTTTTAATTTTTATTTTTGAGATAGGGTCTCACTGCATAGCTCATTTGGAGCTCACTTTGTAGACCAGGATCTGTCTGCTTCTGCCTCCCCAATGCTGAGACTAAACGGGTGCCAGCCCTCTGCTTCTCCTACTTTAAAGGTTTTCTAGCTGGTTACAGGTGTTACATTCTGTCTGGATAACTGGTAGCCATGGAGATGATATGTTCAAAGTGAAGCAGGCATTTAACATTGATACAGTGTGGTTCTGTTCCATCTGGGACCTGAGATCCGTTGTGAGTCTCTGCTAGGCACTTCAAGAAGGGAAAAACTATAATTCATGCATGGGGCAATTCTTTCATGCATGGGGCAATCCTTTCACAAATCACACGTTCGCAAACTGAGTGGCTCCTGCGCAGCCATTGCAAAGCATGGAAGAAACAGTCCTTGTCTGGTCAGAGTGAAACCATGTATGTGTAGACCAGAAGGGCTACAAACAAGACAGACCAAGTCACAGCCTGTGCCTGAAACAGAGAGCAACGTGGAAAGGATTCACACCAAGAAAAAGAGCCCTTGGCTTTCAGGATTTTAAGTCCCACCCACTGGAAAGAATCTAAATACCAAGCAACGCTTATAAATGCCGACAGCAAGAACCCAGTAGCAAGCTCAAAGGGGAAGGAATGTAGATGCTTGGCTCAGAATGGGGCTATGGCTGTTAGGACCCAAATTCCACCTTCATTGTGTGTGTGGAGCGTTGCCTCACAGGCAGGAAAGCATAAACCAGCTCACTCTCCCTCCACTGCCTCGACTGCTTAGTCCACAAACAAAATTCAAGGCAACTGCGCTCTTTTTGAGTTCAAATAACAAATGCAGAGTTGAGAATATTCAACAAGAAACAAACCCATATGCTCCTTGGACATTGTCTAGAAGACAATATTAGTTTCAGGGCAGAGACAAAAAAAATGATCTAGAATTTACATTTACTCTCTCTCTCTCTCTCTCTGTGTGTGTGTGTGTGTGTGCATGTACCCATTCATGTGTTCACGGAGGCCAGAAGTGGGGATTAGATCACCTGACACTACAGTTAGTTATAGGCAGTTGTAGGTTTCCTGATGTAGGTGCTAGGGATCGCAATTGGGTCCCCTGGAAGAGCAATAAGCATTCTTAGCTGTTGAGTTATCTCTCAAACCCACCAGAACTTATATTTAAATTTATCTTTCCATTCGTAAGTGCTTCTGGGAATTTTCCTTGTAGCTGGCCAAGGGATCAGCAAGTTTCAAGGTCAGATCATTTCAGAGGCCTCTCCAATAATCGATGCAGTCATTAGTGAATCAGCTGTGGCAGACAGCTGTGACCATTAGAGCAAAGAAGGAACAAAGCTTAGGGTACAAGCAAAGTGCTAATGTAGTTTACGCTACCTCTGTTCTTTCTGCAAAGGCTCAACACAACTGGTAGCCATTCCACTGTGGTAGGGAGGATTCTAAGGCCTCGTCCAGCCGCTGTTTGCCTTTGTTACATCATGGAAAGTTGCAGAGTTCGCCATACCCAGGCTAGAGCCACAGATCTGTATAGGTCTGATTGGTAAGCAGGGAACAGCTGTATTTTTGAATGTCAGTTTTAGAAGAACATAACTCCTAGTTGGGGAAAATATAAGGCGTGACTTAGACTCCTAAGGGGCAAGGAAAAGATGTAAGAATTAGTTTGGTTCTTAGTAGACTCCAAACTGGTTTCCATGAGCCCACCACACACACACACACACACACACACACACACACACAGAGAGAGAGAGAGAGAGAGAGAGAGAGAGAGAGAGAGAGAGAGAGAGAGAGAGAGTCCAAGGGCCTCAATTCAATCCTGTCTATGGTCAGTTCTGCTCAGGAACAACTTTGCCTGTCAATAGCATCTGCTCTGCTCTTGTCTTGGCTCCATCTCCCAGCTCTGGGTGCTGCAAGATCAGAGCAGCCTCCTCTCTGCTAGGCCCTACATGTCACAGCCTTCTCTCTGGATGGACCCGAAGGGCTGGGACTTTCTGGAATTCCAGACGCAGTGCAGACTTTAAACCATATTCCCTTTTAACCTCCAAACCTGAGAGAGAGCTCTAAGAGACCTTGAACTAGAAGTCTTGAAGATGCTGAGCTTAAAGTCCTTGAGAGGTCACCTTCCATGAAGTGATGCTGTAATTGATGGGGACCCATCAGCAAACAGAACCAGCTGAGTGCCAGACAGGGAGATGTCAGGTGCCCTGTCCTTTAGAAATCTACGGGAAATGTTTCTCTGGGTTTGCCGACAGATTTACAAAGCATGACAGTCCTAGGAGTCCAGAAAAACAACCCTTCATCCCGAACAAGTAAATTCACAGGAAAGTGTCAACTTTAGGAGCTCAGCCATTTTAAAGATCCACTCAGAAAGTGGGAGAAACTTTAAGACATGAACTTTGAATTTAAAAAAAAAAAACTTTTAAGATTTGACTTTAATATTTAACTAAAAAGAGGCTCCAATTTTGTTCAAAATTTTACTGGCCAACTTCTCCAGTTATCACTCACTCCACCTGACAATCACCACCAGGCATGTGGGGATAGGAGGTACTTGGCATACACTTATCTCACAAAGCACATCAGAGAATGAATGCCTGGCCTGCTACAAAGTGATGCAGATTTGTCTCCTTTCCTTCCTGGTGATTTTTCCCCCTTTTAGAATTTTACCCACCCGTCCGGAGCTGGCGAGAGGTGCGACACACCTGCAAACCTTTTGGCCAAAGGATGTCAACTGCCCTTCATCGAAAACCCTGTCTCCCAAGTAGAAATACTTCAAAATAAGCCGCTGAGCGTCGGCCGACAGAGAAACAGTTCTGACATTGTTCAGATTTCTCCTCAGAGCGTGGTTCTTGCACTGAGGCCAGGTACGGAGTGCTCGATTTCCTAGCTTTGTAGCTGACAGTCCACCAATACCTCTGGCACCCAGCACACATCCTTGGTTGCGGTGCTGCTCTTTTCCCCATCTGAAGGACACGGGAATCACACGTCTCTTTACGGCACTTTGAATGTGTCACTGAAGACAGCTTCTCTAGGGGTGACTGTTTGAATTACTCAAATGTCGCCCACATTAACTGTACATTTCGTCAAGGGCCGAAATGTAGATTTAATCTCCCCCTTTATTCAGTTCACCTTTTTTTTTAAAGCCACACATACAAAGACGTGGCTTATCTTCCATCTAAATGGCTGCTCCTTCTCCCAAGGAGATATAAAATATCCTGACATCCACCTCCTTCAGTCCCTCCAAACTCACCGCTGGGAGATTTCCATGGACCTGTTCATTTACAGACGCTACCGCACAGTTCATGAGATGGTGCACACCTTACTAAGGTCACTCTGAAATACAATAGCCGGTTAGCTCAGGATTGGTCAGTTACAAATGACTGCTGTGTTTATGGATTTGTTTCTCGTGGGCCATTATAGGCGGTGAGCAGACCGTGCAAGTGCAGGTCCGCCAAACGGAAGATTACCCAGTCGATCTGTATTACCTCATGGACCTCTCGGCCTCCATGGATGATGACCTCAACACAATCAAAGAGCTGGGCTCCCGGCTTGCCAAAGAGATGTCTAAATTAACCAGCAACTTTAGACTGGGCTTTGGATCTTTTGTGGAAAAGCCCGTTTCTCCTTTTATGAAAACAACACCAGAGGAAATCACCAACCCTTGCAGGTAAGTGAACTCCTTGGCATCCCTGGGCACTGGTTTCTACAGATGTAATCCACACGCCCGAGCTGCCGTGCCAGGAGCTCATTAACACCCCGGCATTTCTTTCTCAGGTTGGGATCTCAGCAATTCTCTGTGGTCTATGTAGTTTCCAGCTAAGGTGGGGTCATCATAACTTCAACATTCTAGCCCACAGACTCTGCATCAGCTGCCAGGTTTGCAGGTCAGGATGCGGCCAACCAGGTTTCCTGTCTGTGGGCAAGGAGACATTGTCTTTCCCTGTTGGCTACACAGGCAACACATACCAGTCTCTCAGAGATCTTCAGTCTTCCGTGACCACCACTTCCTAGGGCTCTTTCATACGAACCTACGTGCTCTCTGAGTCTTTCCATCAAAATAACAATTTTTGCAGTTTTGTCTGACGCACTTTGGGAAATGTGGCTTTCTCTCACCTCTGAGGGAAGCAGCCTTCACTGCAATTAAACTCAGTAGGAAATGAGGCAGTGACTCTATTACAAAATGCTATAATCAACCATTAAAACCATGTGTTGTGCTGATGGTAGTCAAGGGCAAATGGCTTTGTGATGGCTTACCCATATGGTCAATGCCATGTCCAAAATCAAGTTATTTAAAATTCTTCCCCTGAGAAAGAGCTACGATTTGCTCCATGCCAGCCTCTATGCATATATACTTCATATACATGGCCTTCCTCCAGCTTTATAATGATGGAAGGTAAAAGCTGGTCTTGTGAGTTCTGTACCCAGAGGAAGTGACAAGGGACTTGGAGAGGTCAGCCATTTACCCCCATGACCAAACGAGAATTTATGAGAAAACCTGGTTTGATTCAAAACATTAGCCTGATACTACAATCCTCCCTCTCTTCTCTCTCTCTCTCTCTCTCTCTCTCTCTCTCTCTCTCTCTCTCTCTCTCTCTCTCTCACACACACACACACACACACACCTCTCTCTCTCTCTCTCACACACACACACACACACACACACACACACACACACACGCACGCGCGCACACACACACACACACCCCAATTTCCCAAATGTATGGTAGCATTTAATATTTTAATACATCAAAGGGAGCAGTATCTATAAGAAGGAAATGATGGTATTTCAGTTTAGAAGTTTAGTATAGTTCTCACAAGTTGGGCAGTGGTGGCACAAACCTTTAGTCCCAGCAGAGACAGGTGGATCTCTGAGTTCAATGGCAGCTAGTTTAGCTGGTTTTGCAGAGCAAGTTCCAGGACAGTCAGGGCTATACAGAGAAAGCCTGTTTTGAAGGAGGAGGGGGAAGAGGAGGAGGAGGAGGAGGAGGAGGAGGAGGAGGAGAAGGAGGAGGAGGGACTAATCTAACACAGCCCCAAACAATTTTACTCTTACTGATTCTATTTATTTTTAGGAATTGCATTTGGTTGCAAGCAACAGAGATATTGACTTAAAAAGAGAATTAGTTCTCTCTCCTCCACATAAAGGAGCTGGAGAAGGGCAGTTCAGGACTGGCTCAGCATACCTGGAGAAGGGGCAGCCCAGGGCTGCCTCAATAGCTCCACACCCAGGAATCCAAGGGTTTCCTGCTGTCTGTCTGCCATTATTGGTGCTTGGGTTTTGTCTTCATGGTCCAAGAAGGCTGCTGGGGCACTGATCATATCTTCATTCTAGGAAGTAAGAAAGGAGGAAAGCAGGCAAATCAGTAAAGATCTAATTGGAATGCTCTAAAAAAGCACACAGCAAAAACACTGTTTGATGAGTTTGGTAAATAAGTGCACCCAAATAACCTACACCCCAGACTCGCCTTCCCCTCGGAAGGATTCTTCATGACCTATTAGAGTCAGTTCTGCTTCCTCAGAAGCAACCACCTTCTGATTTCTATTATTTAGGCTGTTTTTGCCAGTTTTGGGTTCTCAAATAGATGAAAGAGGGTGTAGTATGCGCACTTCCTGTCTGGTTTCTTTCTTTCTTTCTTTCTTTCTTTCTTTCTTTCTTTCTTTCTTTCTTTTTCTTCTTTCTTCCTTAAACCTTTGATTGATTGACTCTTTGTGGCTTTTACACAGTGCATCTCGATCTCACCCATCTACCTGTCCCCTTGACTCCACCCTCTATCCCCCCCCCACAATCTCCCCCACAAAAATAAAATGAAGTAAAATTTAAGAGAAAAGAAAAACAAGAATAAATAAATAGATAGATAGATCTTGTTGGACGCTGTAGTGTTGTTACACAGTGAGTCACACAATATACCTTTTAGTCCATATTTACTCTGCTTGTAAGTGCTCATTACAATGAGTCATTGCCCTGGTTCTAGGCCTGGTTTCTGCTACACTGTCAATACTGGGCCCTCACTGGGACTCCTCTTGGATATCCCATCCTTGCCCTCTGTTGTTAAGATCCTGCAACTTTGGGTCTGCAGGACCAGACCCTTTGCATGCTCCAGCAGATCACAGAGGGGTTGGATGTTTAAATGGGTCAACTCCTAGCCCTGGTTCTAGGTCTAGGATGTAGCTGAATTGGTCAACCCACCAGCTCTTCCCAATCCTCACTACTAGGGTGAGTTCTCTAGCACTGCCTCTGGGTAGGTCATCCTTGCAGCAAGGAGTGAAGGGCAGGGCCCGTTCTCCTGCTCTCACTCCTTAGGGCCCACTCACCCACACCTACACCACCAGGGCCAGCTCTATTGTGTTGCCAGGCAAGGTGCAGGGGCCACTCTCCCAAGTGCTGCCTCTGGTAGAAACAGGGCCAGCTCTTGCTCTCTTTACCTCAGGGTCAGCTCTCCCATCTGCCACAGGTGGCAAGGGGTAAGTTAGGGGAGGAAATCTTTCCCTCACCTTGCATACCACATGGCAGACGAGGGACGTGAGGCAAGATTTCTCATTCTCACACTCTCAGAGACAGCTCAACCCTGCCCCCTGCCAACGGGGTCAGCTGTACTGTGCTGCCCAGGCAAGGTGCAGGGACCGCTCTCCCAAGTGCTGCACCTGGTGAGAGAACCGGCCATCTCTCTCCCACTCTCGTGTCCCAGGGGCCAACTCTCCCGCCCGCGGCAGGTGTTGAGTCGGGGGCAAAGGGAGCCTCTCTCTCCCACCCACTCCACTACATGATAGAAAAGTAGAAGGGCCACCTCTCCCATGCTACACCCTCGGGATAGCTACCCTGCTCCTGGTATCTGGCTTTTTTTGTTCAACAAAATGCTTTTACAGGTCTTTATGACTTGGTTGTACATATCAGCAGTCTGCTCCTCTTTAACACACAGCCCTTTATGCCTCTGCTACAGTTTCTTTATTCAGTCATCCATTGATGGATAGTTTGGTTGTCTCCAACTATAACAATAGTCAGCTTGTTCCTATTGGGACAGTGTGAAAACTGTTGGCAGGATCACTTGCATATAAGTCTTTACAAAAATATACTCTTTTGTTTATCTTAAATGCATAGGTAGAATAGATTTGGTGAGCTGTATAATGTTTTCAATTATTTTGAGAAGCTACCAGACTCTTTGTAAAGTAGATGTGCTGCCTTTTATTTTCAAGACCAGGCTTGCAAGCTTTCCACACCATCGTTAGTGAATGACGGAGTTAGTAGCATTAGAAAGACTACATTTTCACTAAAAAGTCAGTCTTTTTAATTAGGCATTCTAATAAGTTTGCAATGCTATCTAGTAATTGGTGTTTATTGATGAATGATGTTGAACATCTTTTCATGTGTTATTTGTCTTAATGTCATATTTTGGTAAAAACCTTCTTAAATCTTTTAACTATTTTAATTTTTTGGTTATCTTATTAACATTGTTTTCTATGGGTTTTTTTTTTTCATTTTTATCTTATGTGTGTATGAGTGGTTTGTATGTCTGTGTTTTATGTGTGTGCAGTGCCCTCAGTGTCCAGAAGGGGGAGTCAGAACCCCTGGAACTGGATGATTCTGAGCATCTATGTGGATGCTGGTAACTGAACCTGGGTCCTCTGCAAGAGCAATAAGTACTCTTAATAATAAGATAATAAGTGCACCAGATCTCATTATGGATGGTTGTGAGCTGTCATGTGGTTGCTGGAAATTGAAATCAGGACCTCTGGAAAAGCAATCAGTGCTCTTAACCACTGAGCCATCTCTCCAGCCCCTCTCCTGCCCCCTCTATGTATTTTGGATACAAGTTCTTTGTCCAATATGTTTCTCAGATGTTCTTAACAGATTGTAGCTTGAATTTTATTTTTCTAACAATGTCTTTTTTTAAGTTTTGATTATCAGCAGATCAATTTTTAATTTTGCAGTTCATATATTTTGTTCTGAGAAATTTGGCTTACTCTCAGGTGGTAAAAATTTCTTCCATATTTTCTTGTAGAAACTTTAAATTTGGTTATTCCGGAACTATTTGTGAAGCAAGACTTTCCACACTGGATTAGCTTGGCGTCTTTGCAAGGAATCGGTTGGCTGTGGGAGTCTGAATATAGACCTTCATTTCTCTTTCACTTATCCCTTGACTTTGGGTTATAGAACAACACACACCTCAGTCTTGCTTACAGCAGCTTTGTCAGAAGAGAAATCAGGAACGTGGGTCCTCCAGTGCAGTCCTTCTCTTGCTGTTTCTGGATCCTTTGCATTTCCATGTATATTTTAGAATCAATTTATCAATGTCTCCAGAAATATATGTTGAGGTTTTGAAAGAGACTGTAATGAAACCATAGATCAGGTAGGATAAAGGGGACCTCTTAAACCTCTTACATCTTCTGGTCATGTCACGTGACATGGATCTCTGCTTCTTTGATTCTTGTTGAATGTTTCTGAGGCCCACTTCACTGTTTCCAATATAAAACCAAAACAAAACCAAACAAAAACACCTCTCACTTTCTCCTGTCTTTCTTTATATTATCTGTTGTTTGAGGTTTGTAAAATCCCAGTTTTTAATAATAACTAACATATTTTGGATATTTATTTTTTCCTGAAACCTTTACAGATTTTCTCTCATTAATTCTTTTCTGCTTTTGTAGACATCTTCTGATATTCTAAGCACACAGTCACATCATCTGTGAGGGACAATGTCTTCTTCAACACCCACTCCTCTGTTTATCTTCTCCTGCCTTACTGTGTTAGCTAGGATCGCTGTTTATCTAGGCCCAGCGGCACAATTTTTAACTGACGTGGTGAGGGAGGACATGACGTGGTGACAGGGCCCTTGCCGTGTCAATGAGCTTTGGAGGAAAGCTTCAAGTTCACCATTGAATATGCCATCAGCTAGTGATGTTTCCAGTTTCATTACAAGGCAAGAAAGGGCCCTCCTGTTCCTGCTTTCAAACATCTCTCCTCTTAGTTATAAATGAATGCTGAATTGTGTTTTCCCAATTTAAGAAGGTTGGCCAGAAATTTTACCCAAAAATCCTACATCTATTTACATAACACAGGTAGTTAAAAGGAAACCCATTCCTCCCCTAAAAGTGGGGGTTCTTCTGTTCCTGGATAGACGGATGCTAGGTGGCTTCTAGCAACACCTGTAACACAGGAAGTGCAGATGTCTAGGGAGAGAGATAATGACTCAAATGCACATTAAAATTGGCAGGTAATAAGTAGAGAGGCATGGCCACTGTTACCAATCCATCTGTAGAGGTAAATTAATACATGCGTTACTGAAAACATTTTGTCTGATATGACAGCATCCCCTCTGCTGCTGGCTTTTTCTCTGGTAGACGAAGAGCTCTGTACCCACCCGAAGCATGTATGTAATTATTTGGCATTTCACACATCTTCCTGCAACAAGCTTCAGTCTAGCCTAATGGAGGGCAGTTCTGTCAGTGCCACCTGTTGCTGTTTCAGTCTGCCTGTCTTGGGCCAGAAAAGATTTAGCCATTTGACATATAATAGGGAAGCAATGAGTTTAGAATGTTATCAGAGAAACTATTAAAATTAACAAAGTTAGATGACTCAGTTAAATTGGGATGCAACACTTTAAACTAGCAATGAAACCGAATCTTTAAAGAAGCTTCTAGAAACATCAAAGTAGTTTGGCTTTTTATTTAGTTCTACGTATACATTGAATTTCAACATTATTTTTGGTTTTTGTTTGTTTGTTTGTTTTGCTTTGTTTGAGTCAGGGTCTCATGTTGTAGCCAAGGCTGGCCTTGAACTTGCCATGGAACACAACTGGTCTTGAAGATAAAACAACCATCATGCCTTAGCCCAAGTAATTGGTGTGAGAAACCATGCTTGGCTTACGTTCAAGTAGTCTTTCATTCATTTAAAGAAATTACAGAGCCTCAAGCAGTATGCTAAGTGTTGAAATACCCGGGGGCCAGGGATCTGGACCCGTTCCACAAGGAACTGAAATTCTTTAGTGGACAGGCACCTTGGAAGACAACACGGGATCCAGAGTTAGCTGCGCATAAAGTCTTGGCTCATAGAATCACTCCTATCAAGGCCTTAGCTGGATCATTGCTCCTCTCAAATCAGGTTTCTTTTTTAGTAAATCAAGAGTCATAGTTCTAATTACACAAAGTGGTTGTAAGGATTAGGTCAGATCACGAATGGAAGCATTGGCTTGACCTTGCTAAATTCTCAATAAATACCAGGTGTCATTTGTAACCATAGACCATGATCTGAGGAGACCAGACCACTGCACAGGGTGTAGTTAGTAGGCATCTAAAAGAAGACTGTGCATTTGCTCTCCTGAAAAACTCTATATTTGCCGGCTAAAGCTGCTTCTTTATTTATTCCTAGCAAAATTTATCATTCAAATTGTAAACCAAAAGTACTTAAAAAAAAAAAACCTGCAACACCGTTTTCCGTTCCCTTCTATCTCGAGCTCTCTAAGTCCCTCTGTCCAGCTAGCATCCCACACGTGTGCACAAGATGAACACGGATGTTTCTTAATCAAGCCCAATCTTCTAATATAGAATAAAATGTTATTAAGTAAGAAGACAATGAAAAGTAAGAGGAAAAGAGCCTGGAAGGGTTCTGCAACACGCAACGGCCTTTGCATTCAGTCTCTTTATCCATATATGGGGATGATATTGATGCTAGAATAATCAAGAGATTGAATGAGCTCAGAACAATAGACATTCAAAATAAGCATCAATTTCCTTTCCCTCGTTAATTCAGTACCTCAGCTCTAGTTATTTCCTTCTAGTTGTCTGCAAACTTTCAAATCCCAGGACTCCTTTACTCCCTTAAAAATAACACCTCTTGGGCAATGAAGATAGCTCAACAGCTAAAAGTATTTGCCATAGGAACCTGATGACCCAAGCTCAAACCCTGGGTTCCATGGTAGGAGAGAATAGATTCCTGAAAATTGTTCTCTGACCTCACTCATGTACATACATAATACAAACACCACACATAAACAGCAATACCAAAAAGATAATGCCTCACCCATGTTTGGTATTGTAAGCTGATAACCCCAGTCCTCAGTTGGTTGAGCCAAGAGGATCCCAAGCGAAAGGTCAAACTGACCTCCAGAGAGAGATTCTGACTAAAATGATGATGATGGTGATGATGATGATGATGGTGATGATGTACCTCCAAGAGAGCTTCAGTTTATGCAGGTTATATATATTAATAGTTACTTTATCGGAATATAATAGAACAAATAAGCATTGGTTTGTTGGTTTAATACAATAAGAAATGATGCATATTATTATAACATGTTTTAAAAAGCAATAACTACATTTTCAAAACAAAAATCAGCAAGTCTTTTGTTATCAAATAGAGTGATAATAGTCTATTTTTTGCAAATTTCTAAAGCAGCTGGTTTAATTGAAGGCAACTGGATTACCACATCCAATTTTCCTTTTAATCTATTGCAGTGTTTTTGATAGAATTCCTCAATGAAAGTCAAACCTCACACGGAAATGTATCTGTCAAAGAACAATCTCCCTGATAGCTATGTCCAATGGCTGTGTCCACTTGTCTGTTCCCACATTAGACTAGGTGACAGTTCCCCATGTAGAATCTGAAGTAGTATCAATGAACCCCTCCTGTTCTGTTGCATTGCAGTTCGTTGGTCTGACTGCACATGAGGGACTCCTGCCACTTGTGAGTTTGCAATGTGAGATTTTGGTCATTTGGAAGCCACAAGTTCACTGAGTTTGCACATCCTCCAGAACCCATGATATCAAAAGGCTTGCTTATTAATATCACCGCCAACCTCATCATGTGTGTCTTGAAGCACCAGAAAACGTTGGGGGTGTTGTCAATCTCTCAGGGAGCAAATGAGCAATTCCTTCAATTCAAATATTCTAGTTTCCTTGAATTTTGCTACTGACAGAAAACGCCAGCATTTACTTTCTTGGAAATGACAGTATTGCTTTGTTCATTTTTAAGAACATGTCTGTCAGATATTCATAGTGGATTAGCTCAGGTTTAGCTGTCAATCATTCCTTTAGGTGAAAATGATGCTCCAGGAAAAAGGGCCAAGTCCGCTGGCTCATGCAAATGCTTCCTTTCTGTATTTCACGGGCTCTATGCAAACTCTCCATGTGTTGAAGAAAAACCATGTATTCAGAGATGCCCCGCCACTGATATCGTTGATGATTTATAATAGTTGACTGTCCTCAGGGACAATCAAGTGAAACTATCATTTCCTTTTACTTAGCCTAGCTAAAGAATTTACTCTATCAAGACACTTGGTAGAGCCTGGCGCGAATGCCTCAACATGGTGGAGGCCCCAGCCCCTCCATTGCTCTCCAACAGGCAGTGAAACATTGCACGCTAAAAAGAAAATGGCAGCTATAAA
The DNA here is from genome assembly GCF_903992535.2 of Arvicola amphibius. NCBI lineage: Eukaryota > Metazoa > Chordata > Mammalia > Rodentia > Cricetidae > Arvicola > Arvicola amphibius. Next base: position 22,458,591 of record NC_052053.1, read on the forward strand.
ATGCTTAAGGAGATTTTTCTGTACTGTGAGTACACAGCATATAGCTTCTTCCTGCAGAGATAAGAAAGCTGTGTGCAAGAAAAAAAAAGACAGGCAAAACGAAGGAAATGGAAGTCATTTCCAATCCTGACAGAGAAAGATAATGTTCTGTATATGTAAGTATCGTCGTATTTTATCAGCACATTTTAAAAATGAACAAAATGTAAGTAGTGCCTCTTCGCCTTGTGTTTCATAATTATCCTGCAATGGAAATGCAAATCCATTGTTGTCTAGGACCTCGGAATGTTCCTTGGCAAGAAGAGCCTCTCCCTTTCTGAAGCTGAGGAAGTAGCATCCAAATGTGCCACTCAGTAGAGGCAGATCTCTGACAACATGAGGGTCTGAGCCGTGACCCACCTCCTTTCCCTGCATGGCCCCTGTCCTTTAACCAGCTGAATGGATAATATTAAATTTTCACTCATTTCCCAAAACCATAGAGTGCTCATAAGATAATAATTCCAATTAGTTCACTAGGGAGATGGCTGCAGTGTGCACCTATGATGCCAGTGTTGGGGAGCTGGAGATGGGGCGATCTCTAGAGGTCCCTAGCCAGCCAGGCTAGCCAAATTGGTAAGCTGCAGGTTCAAGGAGAGATCCTGCCACACACAAAAATAAAATAAAAAATAAGATGGGGAATGATTGACAAAGACACAAAAGTCTACCTCTGGTCTCCACATGTGCACAACACACACACACACACACAACTATCTCCTTATCAGAGTCTCCAATAAGAGGAGACATTCTGAGCAGCAAAGATGCAAATTTCTCATACTAAAGTAAGTTTCCAGTTCTTTTGTTCCAGAAGACGACCCCAGTATGACGCAAACCATTAGCCCCAAATAAAGGATTCAGACTTTCTAAGAATAGTTAGGTCTCAGGGAAAATGCTAAGCCCAATAGAGCTCTCTACTCTTGTGTCATATAATCTTCACAACTTTGGGAACTAGGCAAGGACTCGGAGGCCCAGGAGTGCTGCGTGACCTGCCTACGGTTAGATAAGTGCTTAGTAGGTCTCTTCTAAGATGAGTGCACATCTACTGCCCCACAGCTTCTTCAGACACTGTGGGAGCAATGAGGACACCTAGCAAAAATGGGGATTATTTTAAATATTTGACTTCTTCCTTGCATCACGCTTTAAATACTTCTCCATTTCAGATATGTGTGTGTGTGTGTGTGTTAAGGTATACATCTGAAATATAAAATTAAAAGACAAAGATAAGAGATTAGTATTGTTCAGAGAGCACACAAAATTACAATAAAAATAGCCAATAGAAGAATATGCAATGGATAGAGGTCTGCCGATTGAAAGAGGGCTAAAAATAGAGTGCCAATAAAGATAGACACATGCTGAGTCCTGGTCATTAAAGGAAATGAAAAGTAATGTTCAAATGACATTTCTAGCCAATCAATTCTCTTGCTTTTTCTCATTTCTGTTGTGAAACGGCAATGGCCTCAGACACTGACGTCAGAAACTAATGGGAAGGAGTTTGTTAACATGGGCCAAGGGCAACCCAGCAAACCCCCATCAAAGAAATTCTTAGCAAAGGGATGGCATAACTTATAAGTGGGAACATAAATGGAGGGCTGTATTATTTAGTTACAGAAAGATTATGGCTACTTTACCCAATTGTTCATTTTTGTTATTTTGACAATTTTATTCATGTAAATAATGTGCTGTGATCATATTTACCCTCAGGACCCTCTTTAACTCCTCCTCTTAGTCCTACGGCCCCTTCCTCTTCTCAACTATCTGCCTTCTCCTTTCATGTCGTTTTACTTAGGGTAGGTCTTGTGCAGGTAGCCAGAGCTGCTGTGTCTTCATGATTTCAATGGCCATATCATATCCAGTAGGCAGCATTCATGGGGTACCCAAACTTTATTTTTAATAGACCAACCTTGGAAACAACCATGAAGCAAAAGGCCGAACCAACTGGTATTTCCATATAACAGAACATTACTTCAAAATATAAAGAAGCAAGCCATTAATTCATACATCAGTGTAGGTGAGTCACCTGGTCAGAGAAACCAGAGAGGTAGTCACATGTCACTTTAGTGGTGGAAGCACAGTCTGGGAAATGTGATGTCATAGGTCAAATACCATAGGCTGCACTTACTAAGATAAGACATTGCTACTCAATATAACCCGTTGATGCAATTAAGAAATGCATACGATTCCACCAGATTTTTTAAAATGAATTTCAGCAATAAATGGTGATTAAGCCTAAAGAGACAGCTCACAGCCATTGAAATTCATTCTTATTCCCTTCATGATATGTTTGTATAAACACAAGTTTTCTTCGGTGAACCTTCATGTTTATATTACTTTTATAAAAGAGCATGATTCTAACGTTACCACTAATCAAATCCATTATCTGTCCTCGGGTGCATGTTCATGTGTGAAGAGATCTCTGTAGGAATTGTTACTGCCTCTTCTCAGCCCATCTTTCTGAATGGCTTAGCTTCTACCTGCCAGGGAGATTTCATGTGCGGTCATCACTTCAGTTTCAAAGAAACCTGACGCACAATACTAAGAGAAGAGGATTGCAAATTGAGAGTTAAAAATAAACACCGTGAATCAGAAAGGACATAGAAAACGTGGCCTGGAAATTTACATTTGCTCCTGGGCCAATTAGACCAGATGTCTCCACACGGCTGAAGTAATAGACAAACCTTGTATGTCAGGAGAGCAGAGAACACTGTTGTGTGATATTTTAATCACTATTCTGACAATAAAGTTTGCTTTGAGTCAGAGGGTGGATGGAGTTAGCCATTGGCTGACCAAAATTAACCACAGAGGTTTTGGAGGACTGGGGACAGATAGGAGGCAGGAAGTAGTAAGACAGGATTAAGAGAAGATCTCAGCCTCTTTGAATGGAGGAAGGGAAGAGATAAGGTCACTGGTGGCTTCATCAATCACTTCTCTGATTATTCAGTTTCTTACCCTGCTATCTGATTCCTGATTTTTTATTGATAAAGAGTAATTAGATAAACTCATCAAAACACGGGGAACACAGAGGCAAGTGTAGACCGTAGACCGCAATCCAATCGATGCTCTTGCCATGCTTCCTAGCCCATTGTCTGACAGATTTTAATACTCCCTTTGACTGAGGTGGAACAAAGGGCAGGAGGGACTTTCTGGGACCAGAAACATCTTTTCTGGGGATGGATGTTTCAAGATATTTGAGCTGTGCTGGTCACAGGTAGGCTTCTTAAACTGTCCTGTTCTTACTCTTGGAAACACAGAGACTGAACTGTTTCCTATGCATGTCTACTAACAAAAGGATGACCATCTTCATGGACATCAACATTTTTGTCCCCATGAGATCCCCAGTCAGTTCTGTAACCTTGCTGGTTCTCATCACGTATGGTACTAGGAAGTGGATACCTGCGAGCCTTTGCTTTAGCCAACTGACCAATAAGCACCCTTATTTTGTGTGTATCTCAGTTTAAGGGCATCCAATCTAATTGATATTATTGATTTATTATCATTGAACTGTAATTAATGTCTGAAGAAAGTTTATTTCTATACAAATCCACCTCAGCCTTGCTGCACTTAGGAACATTAGACAGCGTTTCAGTGTTAGTGAAGTCATCAAAGAAAAGCACGAAAGAAATGAAAAATAAACTAGGAGTCACTAAACAGACTACAAAAGGTCACTTGTTTGTGTATATTGTGAGTGCCAGGACTAAAAGAGAAGCAGAGCTTGGCCTTGCTTGTTCTCAACTGGGAATTTGCATAAGGAAATCGACTTCTTTGCTCTCACTGTTCACATCTGTGAATGAGAAAATGATACAAATGCTGGGATATTCAGTCACCTAAGAGGCTGACGCAGGAGGATCGCATGTGTAACACATGCATAGGGAGTTCAAACCCAGCCAACCTGGGTTACTTAGTAAGACCCTATCCCTAACAAAGTCTCACACACACACACACACACACACACACACTGACTCAGTGATTTGGATCCACTTAAGCAAGTCCACGGTGAAGTAGGTGAATTTAAAAAAACACAAAATCTAAAAATAACGAAGATCAAGGTCTACCTCAGATAGTATGTGTAGCTAACGGAAGCCGGACTCTAGTAGATACACCTGCCCTTGGTGTGCTGACGGATCAACCGTTAGCTCTGCAGTACATAGGCCAGGGAACGGAGCATGCTCTACAGCGGTCACCCCATTGTCTAAGACAGCATACCCCACTCTCGCTGGGGCTCCTTCTTGCTATCTCTTTTCTTCTTCATGAAGGGTTAGTAGACCTTAGCTTGCATCTGGAAGACTTGATACAACACAGATTGCTAAACCTATCACTAGCATTTCAACTGAAGATCAGAAGAACCTAGATGGTTCATTTCTACCAGTGATCCTGTAGCTCTCATGTCCAAAGACTTAACTTGGGTCTACGTGATTGGCTCCATTTTTTAAAAGGTAAAGCCCAAAGCTGAGAAGGCTTGCGTAACTTCCCCAGAGTTTTATACACAGCTAGTAACTGGCTTCTGAACACGAGTATAACTGAATCCCCAGTGAGCTCTTCCCATTGACTTTGATGCAGGCTTCACACTACCATGAATGATGTTTCAACCACAGGTTTGCTCCCAGGCAGGTGGGCCATGATGTATTGGAAATATTGTTTCCTAGGTTTATGTCAACTTGACACAAACTAGAGTCATTTCAGAAGAGAAATCTCCAAGTGAGAAAAGCCTCCATCTGGTTGGCCTGTGGGCAAGCCCTGGAGTGCATTTTCTAGCTTAATAATTGACGCTAAATGGCTCTGCTCACTGTATGGGGTGCCACCCCTGGGGTGGTAGTCCTGGGTGCTTTAAGAAAGCAGTCCAAAAAAAAATCCCGAGGATCAAACTTGTAAGTGGCACTCCCCTACTGCCTTTGCATCAGATCCTGCCTAAGGTTCCTGCCTTGAGTTCCTGCCTTGACTTTCCTGGTTGATAGACTACAGGCTGTAAGATGGAACAAACCCTTCCCTTCTCAAGCTGCTTTTGATCTTTGTGTTTTATCACAGCAATAGAAAATCTAAGACAAAAACCAAGAGCTTTGCTGTGGGTTCTGGGCCCACGGTAGACAGGCTTGAGAGTAGAGGAGAAAGGAGACAATTCCTCTCTCCATTGCTCGGGGTTGATTCATGCTTGATATCAAGTTAAGATATCTGACCACAAAGCAACGCGAACTGGTTGTCATCAGGTAAACTTAACTCATCAGGTAGATTTTGGTTTGTAGTCAGTAGAAGGAAGTAATACACGCCCCGGAACAAGGATCTGATGACAGGATCATCAGCAGTCCCAGCTGGAGCCTGCCTATGATACACAGCAGGCTTCAAATCGGTGTTAGCCAATAGAGTCTACATGGGGAAGATGGCAACTTCAACTGGAAGATTCGCTGTCAAGTCATACAGTGAGGCCCTTTAGAAAAGCAATCATCCTTTAAGGAAATGTTCTCAGGATATCAGGTCTACTAACTGCCCTGGACCACACTAAAGAATATTTTTTTATATTCCTTCTGCAGTAGTATTCCCTACTTCTGTTTACCTACGTTTGGATTCAAGCACATTTTACCGCTGACTGATGATGCTGAGCGATTCAATGAAATTGTGAGAAAACAGAAGATTTCTGCAAATATTGACACGCCCGAAGGTGGATTTGACGCAATTATGCAGGCTGCTGTGTGTAAGGTAGGTTGTGGGGGGCAGGGGTGGAGTCAGTGCTCCGTCCTATTAACATAAATTTCATCTCTTATTAACAAATCTGCTTTGGGAAGCTAAGCTAACTGTCTTTCCTTTGATCACCGTACTTCTTCATTTGATCCTTTTCTTAAAATGTGAAACTTCCATTCAGTATTTAATTTAGTCACGTTGAAGGGGGAGAATGTTTCATGTGTATGACATTTGAATAATCAAATAATAATAATAGTAATCAAATAGTCAAAGGAAATTTTGGTTCAAAGAACAGATTAGTTATTTTTTAATCAACTATAGTAGGAAAAAATTAAGGGCAGAATATTAACAAGCAAATTTAAAATGTCTGACTCGGTGTACAGCACACATAATGATGCAACTATTGTATTTTACCTTTCTCATGATGTGGGCCTTGTTCATGCTAGGCAAGCACTATACTAACGCTACTAATGAGCTACCCAACTCTTAGATTTGAGAGGCAGAGTTGCAGTGCATAGTTCAAGATAAAATCTGTTGTTTTGAACTAATAAAGTCAGGATCAGAAGTCACGTTATCTCTGCAGCACTGTCGGGACCCCAGAGTCCTCCTTGACTCTTCGAGAACAATCGTCCTGTCTAGACATTAGTCCATGGTGGGCAATACCAGGAAATGCCAAGGGTGGAAGCTTCTAGAAGGCAGAAGGGTCAGGAGTTAAAGGAGGAAGGAAAGGATAAGGCAGGCTAGGAGAGCCAGGAGGAGTTTTTGCCCAAAGGCTTCCTAGACTAATATTAGTTCTGGGAGATGGCGGCAAAGACACAGATTGCAGACAATCTCTGCTAGTAGGACCCTGGGGCTATCTTCAATCAGCAATTCTTACGCTTGTGTTAGATGTATAATTCTCAGGTGACATCGTTAGAAATGCATACCTAAATGTTGGGTGACATTATAATGAAACAGGCTTACTTTATAACCAGTTTTCATTGCATTTAGCTTGAATTTAGAATGGCTGTGACCTTTTCCACTACCTCCTCTCATTCTCTTTGTCTGATGAATAGAGAGCTGAGCAATAAAGATCAATAACTAGAAGCCAAGATGAACCCAGCATCACTTGTAGTGGAACTATTTTTTTTTTTTTTTTTTTTTTTTGTGATGCAAGGAAACCTGACCGTTGTCTAGGAAAAAGCAAAAGCTATGGGATTTCATCCCTTTACTAAGGCTCAAATTCACTGTAGATAGAAAGGCTTGGGTGGGCTATCCACGCACTGTGAGAAGCTGCACTATCCTCAATTCAGGCCTGCCCTCTCCATACACCCTATGGCGTCCTTCTCGCTCTAGGAAAAGATTGGCTGGCGCAATGACTCGCTCCACCTCCTGGTCTTTGTGAGTGATGCTGATTCTCATTTTGGAATGGACAGCAAGCTAGCCGGCATTGTCATTCCCAATGATGGGCTCTGTCACTTGGACCACAGGAATGAATACTCCATGTCAACCGTCTTGGTATGTAACCCAAGCCTATGTAATGACTCACCTACTTGGTGAATGCGGTGTCTATTTTCGACCTTAGGGGCTAGACATCACTCTCTTCTACCTCACCTGTATACAGGTTCCACACAGAGCTCACATGACCTCCGCTAGGTAGGTGGTGGGCCTGTGTTGAGAGTTTAAATCTGCTAGGCCACAGGTGAACCTAGAACTTCTCTAGCTTCAGAGAGATCCTGAGGCCAGCAAAAGCAGCAGATAGCTCTCTATTCTAAGTCAAAGTGGTCCAGGTCAGACCAGTACCGTGGAAGGCTTTCTGAGCATCGTTAGCTCTCAGTTGTGCCATAACCATGGTGCTCTCTTTGGACAGAGAATCAAGTGGGGTTTGGTTTGTGTTTAATAACACTTAGTTCATTTTCTGTTGTTGAGAAATGCTGGCAACATTTAAAATAAAGAAAAAACTTGACCGTTGTCAAACGAGGTAAAAATTTCAGAGGTCTTTGCTCCAACGGTCTCATCTGATCTTCAACAGGACTCTGTTTCACTGCTGTTTCGAAGAACGGACCATGTAGCTACTGGACTTGTAAATGTTATGCCCTGAACTGGGGAAACTAAATAACCCTTTAGGACACAGTGAGCCCTCTTTGACCTCCACTGGGTCCCAAAGCAGGCAACTTCTCATTTCACCCTTATTCATGATGTCTGTCTTCGTGCACATCTCTATATGGCAATGGGTTCTCTTACGCTGTCTTTCTCGTGGTACCTTCCTCAGAGCCTGGGATGGTTTGTTATCTTTGTTTCCTAAGCTCAGTGCCTACGTCACAGTGGGTGCTGACAGATGTATGGCATGGAAGGAAGAAGCATCACTCTGGGAAAGTCCTTCTGTGCGAATTCAACGCAGTGAGTAGCATGGCTCAGAAAAGGCAAAGGACCCTTCATAGAACACATAGGAAGGAGAAAGGGGAAAACCTGGAATTCCAATGTCAATTGAAGAAAAAGCGATCAAAAGCTATTCTAAGCAAACTCTGCTGAATAACAAATTTAGACGGTTCTTTAACCTAATTCTGAAGTTCAACCTAGATTTTACCCCATTTTTGAACAGTTTTATTCCCCACACATACATGGTCTCTAATCTTAATCTTTCCATTTGAGAATCTCAATGATTATTGCCAATGTTTGTCTTTAACTCAATGGGGTTCCAGTAAATAAGTCCTTTTATCATGAATTTGTCAAATGCTCCATAAAAGAACTCTTGAAAACCAAAAATCATAGAACCAAACAATACGCATTGCTTCATATGACTTTCTCATTTAATAAATGTTTATCTTATTGTTTTGAGTAAATTTCTGCGTAAGTACAGATGCCACGGGCCATTTTCAGTCCCCCTGAGTCCTTTGCCTATTTTTGTGTGCTAAAAGCTAAGTTAGATTCCCAGGGCCACCAAACAGAACCTGCTTCTGGCCTTGAGTTTTCTATAGAATTATAAGCACTCATGCAACAGATCTCATTAAAACATAAAGCAGCATCCTATGTGGGCTGCATGGTATGGTCCAGGCTCCACAAGAAGCAGTAGATAGGTGTGTGCCCATGGAGATGTGGAGCACCCAGCTTTAACTTTAGAGTAAAGCATGCTTAGAGTTTGGACAACTGAAAAGCAAATGACACTAAACCTGTCAGACCAAGGAACAATTCTGTTATCTGGTATCTCTGCTAGTAAAAATCCAAATGTGGGACTGGAGAGATGGCTCAGTGGTTAAGAGCACTGACTGCTCTTCCAGAGGACCCTGGTTCAAGTCCCAGCACCCATATGACAGCTCACAGCTGTCTGTAACTCCAGGGCATCTGACACCCTCACACAGACATAAAGATAGATAGATAGATAGATAGATAGATAGATAGATAGATAGATAGATAGACAGACAGAGATAGATAGATAGATAGATAGATAGATAGATAGATAGATAGATAATAGATAGATAGATAGATAGATAGATAGATAGATAGATAGATAGATAGATGTATGGAAAGTAAAAAATCCAAACTTGACCAAAAAAAAAAGTATTCCCAGCCTGGTTGGGTAATTTAGAGAAAGGAACACCTTTTGCTCGACTTGAACCTTGTACCTAATGACAACCCCAGACAGAAAGACTCTGGCAGTCCTGAGGATGGGAGAATACACCATCTCAATGAACAGAAGGCTTTGTTCTCAGGGCTCCTCCATCTGATGGGCTGCAGCCATAATCCATAGTCCTATCTGCCTCCAGTTGCTCCTTTATGCGTCCTCTTTGTGAATATCCACTTTTGGAGTCATAGGGGAGGCTGATGTGTTTCATGTTTTCTAGACTTGGGAAGTAAATTCATCTGTAAATTTGATAATAGAATAACTTCTTTTGTTTCTAAAAAATTATCTACCTCACTTGAGAATGAATATTGCCACACCAGAAGGACAAACTGTTTTCATTAGTGCTGGGAAAAAAAAAAAAAAAAAAGAGGAACGAGTACCAGATCCCATACCACCAATTTACAACATTGCAAAGGCAATAAAACCAACCCTGAGAACCGGTGTGGGCCTGTCTCAAATCAGACAGCCACAGGAATTATAGTGTATTCTTCAGCTTCCATCCCTTCCTCAGCCTTCATGTGGCCTCACCTAACTCCAGTCAGAGTCACAAGAGCCCCTCTCATACATCCAAACCATACATCACACTCTCCCCGCCCCGCCCCCTAGTCTAACATCCCTACCTGCCGCTGGGGGCTCTTGACGTAGATAATGTGACACATTAGAAGTCTTGAAATAAATCCCAAAGGGTCTTCTTAGGTAGACTGCTTAGCAAACTCCCAGACTTCATTCTTCGGACTTACCTGAGCTTTCAAGACCTGGGATAGTTCCTGAGCTAAGTGGAGAGTAACCGCAATAAAGAGTGTTTCCTTAGCGTGACCTGTGGATATCGACCTTCTCAACTGTGGAAGGAACATTTTAAAACTGCGCCTTCTGTGGTTAAGGTGGTATTTGAAATCTGTGTATCAATTTTAGGAATATCCAACAATTGGTCAACTCATTGAGAAGCTGGTACAAAACAACGTGCTCCTGATCTTCGCTGTAACCCAAGAACAAGTCCACTTGTATGAGGTAAGCCAATAGGCTGGGAGAAATCCCCTCAAGGAGATGTGTGCATCACGAAACGGGAAGGTTAACTCTGTGACTCACCCTTGGAAGGGCTCTTGGATAATCATTAACACATACCAAGCAAACCGAGAACTTGGCAAGGCTCCTTCATCTGCTGTTGGAATTTTAGGTAACAAGCCATGGAGGGCCAGCAGAAAGTTGGGGCACACAAAGTAGAACAATAAAAAGGTTGGAGGTGAAAAAGGGTAAGGGAGAAGGGAGTACCAATGAATGCAGGTGGGGTCACTTAGTGCCATTAAAACAAGCATTTCTTCCGAAAAGGAGTTAAGCAAGAATAGGGACATTATTAAGAGTGTGAGGGCACTGACTAAATATTTGCAAACATGGAAAGACTCCAACAGAAAGTTAGAAGAAAATCAGTTATTAATTTGGGTCATAAAATAATCCCCACCCACCCCCACCCCCAACCCCAAATGTAGTTGTGTTTACCGGACAGGTGTTGGAAAGAGGTACCAGTGTGGAAAGGGGAGTCTTTCATTAGATTTTCATGATGCGTGCTAGCCACCATATAAACTGTAAAGCGCCTGTGCAAACTTAAGATTTCTGTGGTCTCTTTACAACCTAAGAAAAACAAGGTGTCAAAATGCTGCGAACGGAGATAACAGCCAGGGGCCTCTTGGAAAAATGCAGTTTCATAGAAAAGCCGGAACAGCCGAGAAAAATGCAGCCGTTAGACCATGCTTTCTATGCAAAAGGGCTGCTCAGCTACTCCTGAGTTCAGACTCTGATTTCCCACTCCTCTTAAAAGGGCCTCTTCACATGCTTGGTGACTTTGCAGGGGATTCTCCAATTTTTCCCCCCAGAAGGCTTTGATTAAATGTACTCGCTACTCAGAATGGTGCGGTCCACGAACTTGCATCAGATTCTATGGAAAGAATCCAGGAGGAGATGCTATCTTCGTTTTTTCATGAGAGGAGGGTATTGTACTCCGGGAGAGAGAGCCTTGCTAAGGAAGTCCATTGCAATCAGGCTCCATCCTTAAGGCTTTTGTTTCTCGGGTCACCTGATCTGGACGGGTTTTTTTTTTTTTTTTTTTTTTTTTTTTGAAGGCGGCTTAGTATGTGATACCGGTTTCCACTGGTTTTCAGTCGTAGGGTTGCAGTAAAGATATATTTTTGAATGACCTCAGCACAATAGTGGGTCAACCGTGCCTTTGATCCTGAAGGCTAAAGGGAGAGGACCCCAGGGGTTGCAGCGCCTCCTCCCCAGTGGGGCTGTAGTCTAGAAGCTGGAGGGGTAGCTGCCCAGAACTTACTTGCAGAAGGGAGTCTGGGGAATATGATTGATGATCATGAACATAGACTCCCATAATTCATGTTGGTAATAGTCTTTAAGACCCGCAGCTCGTTTAGACGCCTCCCCCAAACCACCATTAAGAAGACAGAGGAGGATGAATAATAACTATGTGGCAAAACAGAATCTGTTGCATTCAGCTTAGTTGCACATGGTTCCCCTGTTGCAAAAGAAACGATCATTTCCAAGGAAAACACCAGTTATAGCCTGCCTCTAATATAACAGCAGGACATTTATTTTGTCTGCCTACTAATCTCATTATGAGGAGAATTTATGTCCTGTCATGATCTGTGGTCTCTGCCATCCGGGCGCCACTAAATTCGAAGGAACATTTTCAAGGAGCCACAGCCCAGCAGCCAGGTCAGCAATCTGCCCTGATGGGTGTCTCCTTGCTCTGTTTTCCTTCTGATGTCCCATCATACCATCTGCATTAGGGGGCCAGGAAACAGCTTGGTCTAAAGATAATGACAGCCACAAGTACTTCCCTGAAGGCTTCGCGTAGCGTGGAAATGCTGATCGCTTGTTTTATTGATAATGAAAACGGAAAATAGACCAGTAATGGCCTGTGTTGCTTTTCCATTTAAACCTCTTAGAACACGCCTTTTGTGTGCTGGAGGCCAGAGCAGGATGATGTGTGGGGTAGCTGTGAAATAAGGAACAAAAGCACCAAAGAATCGTTGAGCAATAAGCCAGCAGTGGGATAAATTAAGTAGTGAGATCTAATGGAAATTCCAGAAGGTAAATTATTTGCCTGAATTATATAATAAGGAGAGTTCCATGCCTGCACAGCCGGCAAGGGATGGGTGAGGTTCAATGGCGGCTCTGTCTTGCAGCAAGAAAGATTTATGTTGCCCACTCATGTAATTCGGGAAAAAATGGCTGTTGTTTCAACCAGCTGGGTAGGATGCTCTGGCCTGCCCAGGTGTGGGGGACTGCTGGGCCCTGTCGTAAGGATCTGAACCAACAATGGAAGGGATTCCGTAAGCAGTTTCCTTTCAGCTCCGGACGACTGCAGTGTGCACCCCAGACTCTAGCAAACAGACAATTAGGAGCAAACTTATTATTATGAATAGTTTCTTGTTTGTCCAATTACAGGGTCCAAAAGATAATGATAGATAATCGGCTGAGCACTAGGTAGTATATTATATCCTAGTACTAAGTACCATTTAAAATGAAGATTTGATTACCCAAGCTAAAAATAAAAAAGAAAGAAAAAAGTTTACACCTCGGTCTGTTGTTTTTAAACACTCACTCAATTTACGTTATGATAGTATCAGTAAATTAAAGTCCAACTGCTTAATTTGCAGTGGCTTTCCTTCCTAGTGAGATACTGAGATAAAGCAATTAAATCAGTAGTTTTACTATATTATCAAATCATGTTATTAATCACTTCATGTTATTTGCAAGGCTTAACAATATCTATATGCAGACAGACACTGCTCGTTTCTTTCCTGGCCACCCAGACCTGAATAATCACACAGAAACTATATTAATTACAACACTGTTTGGCCAAGAGCTTAGGTGTATGCCTAGCTTGCTCTTACATCTTAAATTAACCCATTTCTACTAATCTGTGTATCATCACAAGGCTGTGGTTTACAAGTAAGTTTCTGGCGTCTTCTCCTTCGGCAGCTACATGGTGTCCACCTGACTCCACCTATTCTCTCTCTCTATCTCTAGTCAGATTTCCAGTCTGGCTTTAAACAGCTTTATTCCTTAGTCAATAAAAGCAAACATACACAGAAGGACATCATACATCATCCATATGTTTCCTAAATGTCTACACCTGGCAGGAAGGATGCAATGCGTGGAAACGTAGCGATGGCCGTTACAGGAGCTAGCGTTGGCAGCACGACGCTAATACAATGAGTCCATCTGCAGCAGATGTTTCCAGGTCAACCACTGTTATGGCCACCCTAACTGGTGCCCTGTGGTTACTAGGACAGAGTAACAGGTAGATTAGGTTCTTATGCACTCGGAGGACCCTTTCCCTTAGAGACAAGAAACTCTAGCTACTAGATATTTGAAAAGAATGTATCTTACACATCTTCTTGTTTAGGCCAAGCCTCAGTGATGTTGTTAAATAAATATAAAAATACGGTAAAAGGATCTCTCTTTTTTGTTTTCTAAAATTGAGCCAAATGTTCTTCAGGACGTGAAGTTTGATGTGACAGATGCATATGAAGACAGAGGCTGTCTGAGCACATAGGGCAAGTATAGGGCACCTAACCATTGACAGGATGCTCTGCCACACAAGCTGTCCCCATCTTCTGCCTTCCAACCTGGACCCAGATGGCAACAGAAAGGAAAGCAGAGCCATGCCATCTGTCTTAGGACAGACCTGCTGGAGAAGTTCCACGCATCCCTTCCCACTGGGCCAGTAGGGAAACCCCTGAGCGATTATTCACTGGCACACATTAGATCAAACAGCAAGTCTGACGAGCAGTGGTAACACACTATAAGCCTCGTGCTCTTTCTCACCTCATGGAAACAGCATCCTGTCCATAAGCATCCATGTTTCAGGAATCAGTAACCCCAGTTTTCTTTATCCCCTTCTCCCTTTGGCTATTCACGGTAGCGAAAGAGGTTAGGAGGTGAGGTGAACTAGAGGGAGATTAAATAGAAATTGGACCTCCTTGCTGTTCGTTAGTTGGTTCGATTGTTTTGTTTTCTTCTGATCTCGGTGGAAAAGATCAAAACCATTTCAGTTCAGTGGAAATCCCTTGATCTCTCAGGCCTCAGTATTTGTAAAATAAAAAGATTAGGCCTAATGGCCTCCATTTTTAACAGGCGATGACCAAGGCTGGAGCTGGCCACGCGTTCTGATGATCCACACACAGATAACAAGGTTCTCTAGCTGCACCGTGGCTGATTTTAGGGCCCACTCTAAGAAGTTATTCCCTGTCCTCTCAATCTCATGCTATAATTGGATATTCCAAACTTGGGATTTTTAATGCAAATAAAATCGTCTGGGATAAAAAGCAATTTCACGATTATGTGACATTGCCATGGAGTTAATAAATTGCTCTCGATTCAAGTATAATAGGGAAGATTTTTTATTTCTCCTTAATTGACGGTCTCTGGGAACAAAGCCTGAGGAGAGCCAGCTGCCTACACTTTCCTCATTAACTGAAGCATCACTCAGAGAGGGAGGCTTTGGAAATAAAACTCGTGTCCCCAGATTACTGGCCATCTACCAAATAAGGCTAACTAGTAAATCCCAACCATCAGCAGTCACTGTTAGCTAACACATAGGACTTTTCTCTAAGAATCTAAAGGCTTGTACTTCACAACATTAACCTAGGAGAAAAGGAAGACGCAGGTCTTAAATAGAGTCTTCATGAGATCCCCTGCTAGGTCTTCTCATATAGGCGATCTTGCCACTACACAGTCTAAATGTGTAGGGAGGAAGGGAGAGAGGGAGGGAGGAAGGGAGGAAGGGAGGGAGGGAGAGAGGGAGGGAGGGAGAGAGCGAGGGGGAGGGAGGGAGGGAGAGAGCAAGGGGGGAGGGAGGGAGGGAGGGAGCGAGGGGGGAGGGAGGGAGGGAGAATTTTGCTAATGCATGATGATTTCTTCTGTCAATCAGTGGGTTTTTTTTTTAATCTGTTCATCACCTTTGTTAGAAGAAGTAGCTGATTAGTTGACAATCATGAACTGGTTTCAATGCCAGCAATAGCAAAGCGTAATACCCAGCCTTTTCCTTTGTGTGTGTGGGGGGGGTAAAAACTGAGGCCTGGAGACGGCCTGCAGCAATAACCATGTTAATGGAGAGGGCAACAAGCAGCCCCCAGGAGACTGCACTTTATTTACACTTACTTTATCATTTAATCTCTGTGTGTCGCTACAGACCCCAAACTAGCAAAATAAGTTGACAGAAGATAGACCCAGATAACTAGAGTCTATAGCCTTAACCACTGGGAAAAAGTCACAACTGAGCCCTGAACCCAGGCTGCGGTAGTGGCAGAGCACAGAGACTCCTGAACACTTGATGTGGGAGAGTCTTCTGTTTGTCTTGATTTCATTCATTAATAAAGAAACTGCCTTGGCCAGCCCTTAGGTGGGTGGAGTAGACAGAACAGGAAGAAGGAAGTGAGGTAGATGGCTCAGTTAGATGCCACGCCTCTCCTAAGTTAGCCAGACTGCTGTGTCCCTGCTCAGGGAGACAGATGCGATGAAGCTCCAGCCCAAGATGGACGCACGCTAGAATCTACCTGGTAAGGCACCACTTTGTGGTGCTACACAGATTATTAGATATGGGTTAGTCAAGATGTGAGTAAGAGCCTGAAAATAATGAGCCAGGCAGTGTTTAAAAGAATACAGTTTCTGTGTAATTATTTTGGGGCATAAGCTAGTCAGGAGGCCGAAAGCAGGGCGGCGGGAATGCAGCCCACAGCTCATCACTACAAACACTAGAGCACCAGCCAAATGTCCCTTCCAACGTCAGCTTTAATGTCTCTGTAAAGGCACAGAGTCTGAGAGTGGAGCAGAGCCACTCTTTAAATGACAGTCCTTCAAGGCTGGGCAATTTTTGACCTAGGGCACTTTACCGCTGCTGTTAATTTAGGTGAAGGAGGCAAGGTGAAAAGAGTGCCCCTCTCCATTCTTCCTTGTGGTAGAAAGAGGCTACGTAACCAGCACAATGCCATTGCGCTGCCATCTAAACCCCATCTAAGACACTCATTATCTCTGCTTCCAATAAAGAGAAGCAGTAGGGACGGGGGTCTACAAAGGCTATAGATTTAGTAAGTGCACACAACTTAAGCACACAGAAAAGCAGGGCATACATTGAACGGTGGCATACCCACTGGTAAGTTTCCCTTGATCTAATGATGCCACCACGCTGGTTCATTTGAAGACGGAAAACATCTAGCGTGCAAATGCCCTCTGACTGACACCCCATCTCAGTCTTCCCTCTTCCTTTCCACAAGGTGAGCAGGATCCTGAACTCAGTGTTCATCACCCGTACACTCGTTTGCATGCTACTAAAATACAGGCACATCCGCAACTGATTCTATATTAATGGCATGCCGGCACATTTCATTGTGTGCATGCGATTTCTACTGCTTTCTTCTGAAGAACTGAGCTCAATAACCGACAAGATTTAACAGAGAATAATTGATCTTGGGAAAAGAGGAATTCTAATGGCCTGCATTTGCGGGGGTGGAGGGGCATATTTTTGTTGTAGTCTCATATTGTGTTAAAACACATGTAAGGTATGCATTTTCAGGTTTTAATTCGTGTTTCAGTGCATAGTTCTGTGGTATTAAACACACTGACCTTGCTGTGCTCAGCCGTCTGTGTCTGAGGCTAATCCAGGCAGATGCCGGTAGGGCCAATTGACGCCATCCACGTTTTTCTGTAACTGAGAGCACTGAGCCACGTGCCACAATCCCACACCATGGATGCTGTCGCTGTACCCATCCCTACACTTATATTCTCCACTGAGGGTCCAGCACAGCTCCAAGGGAGGCCCCTAGGTCCCAAGAAACAGGGTCTTCAAAGTTACCGAGTTTGTCCATGTTACCGAGTTTGTCCACGTTACTACCATACTGGAGACTCTCTTGCCGGCAACGCGGTATGGAAGCGTGAAAGCCAAAACAAAGCAGAGCGAAAAAATTAATGCGACATTTGCACAAAAGGGAGGGAGGCAGTGAGGTGATGAGAAGCAGGAATTGAAAATAAAAATCACGCATAAACCAACCCCTCAGACAGAGCTAACTACTGTTGACATTTTAGAATAAGTTTTCCTTCCCCTTTCTTTGCACGTCTTTGCATATTTTAACATAATTGCTATCATACTGTACATATTAAGTATGTTCACATTTTTAAACGAGTTTGTATATTTATCGTCTTAGAAAGGCATAAGAATTAAATTCTATGAAGTTATGCATTAATCACTTTCATTAACAAGAATAACATTAGATGGAAATCAAGGTTGTTCTGTAACATCCTGAGCCTATGGGTTTTTATATTTATAGGTTCTCTGCTGTAAACTAAAAACAAACTGAGCCTCATCTGCCGGCACAGCTCTGTAATACTACTTCAGGTAGCGGCATGGGGGCAGGTCACAAGTTCAAGGCCAGTCTCAGCAACTTTTAAGCACATTCCTCAATATATAAAATAAAAAGAGGGCTTAGATGCAGCCCAGGGGTAGAACACTCACTAGTGTTAATACAGGTCAGTGCTCAGAATTTACAAAAAGAAATAAAATAAAATAAAATAATAATTGTTCCCTCTCACCGTTAGCCCCAGAACTGTGTGGGTATGTCATTTCCCCTCCAGCCTTAATTTTTCACATAGTCTCATGCTTTGTGTTTTGATTCGTTTGGGTTTGGTTTTGGTTCTGCATGATCATATTTTAACTTTCATAAACCCAACTCACTATGTGTAATATCTATTTTCACTTCACTCACCGTGTCCCTTTGCTGAGAACTCCACTGTCTGGGAACACAAGTAACGATGTGGAACTGCCCTCCCTCTGCTTTCTCTGGGTGTTCCTCTGGTTGTAACGGCTACCATGTGCATGTCACTATTGGGATGACTAAATCCCAACAGTGCACACAGGGATCTTGCTTGCCTGTCTTGATGACTTTATGGAGTAGTCTAAGTGGTCCAAGTGTAACTAAGCTTTTTCCGCTTTGCACTGGCTTTTAAACGCTCACTAGAGCATCAACCCAAGGGGGCAAGTTAAACTGATGGCCCACTGGACTCAAAACTTGGGTGTATTATAGATTTTAATCTCATGCACAGTTGTCGGAGAGAACCTATAACGTACTTCATAGGGCCTACTATTAGTTCTAATAGTTGAATATTTTGTTGTTCTTGCAATATTGAATCTTCAGAAAGTAAACAGAAAATCTGTTGAGGGCAATTCCTGAGAAAACAAGCAACAGAAAGACAGTCATTCTGGCTGCCAGTGTCAAAGGTCTCAGCCCACCATGGTGAGGAAGGCAGGGAAAAGTCCCATGTGGTGGGACTGTGTGGAAAGAGCGTTCACATCACAGAAGACCAGGAAGCAAGATGAGGCAGAAACCTGAAGCTGGCTACCACCTTCAGAGGCCCCTCCCTAGTGGCTTGTTTCAGGCAACCAGCTGCTCCACCCACCCTGACATCTAAAGGTTCCACATCCCCCACCAAATACCACCAACAACTATGGAATAAGAGTTCAAAACAGGAGCCTGTAGGAGACATCTAAGATTGAAACTCTAAGTACTCAGCAGGCTCTATTTCCTCTGGAAGACTATTAGTAGGAATCAGATAGTCATCTAAGCCTTGTAAGTCATAAGCACACAGCTGGACCATACTGTGTGAAGATTCATAGGTGTCTGTTATGATAAAAGATTGTGACAAATTATGGTGGTTTGAATAAATATGGCCCCCAAAGACTCTCAGGTGCTTGAATGCTTGGCCCATAGGGAGTGGCACTATTAGGATGTGTGACCTTGTTGGATTAGGTGTGGTCTTGTTGGAGGAAGTATGTCACTTTGGAGGTGGACTTTGAGGTCTCATATACACTTAAGCCATGCCAAGGGTGACAATTCACTTCCTGTTGCCTGTGGATCAAGATGTAGAACTCTCAGCTCCTTCTCCAGCACCATGTCTACCTGCATGCTGAAACTGTAAACCCACCCCAATTAAATGTTTTCCTTTATAAAACATGATAGAAACCCTAAGACACAGGTCAATAGTTGTCCATAGGTCTTAGTTTGCTCATTCAAGTTTTTATGTGCTTTATACTTACCAGATCTAAGCACTGAAGGAGTAGACAATAAAATGCAGATTCTGTCTGTCCCCATGGGCATATGACTCAGATAATTAATAATAATAATAATAATAATAATAATAATAATAATAATAATAATAATCCACGAATAAATAGCCAAGAATGACTTTTAAATGTGCTGCTGAAGGAATGGAAAGGAATAGTGTCGAGCAATATAGAATAATTAAAGGGGGAAACTGAGATCTTCATTGGAGAGGCTCTTCAGAGAGGGCTCCATCCAAGAGATATTGAGACAGCAACCAGAAGGTTGAGAAAGTATCAACAGGAGGTCCATGCAAAAGACCCTAGGGCAGTAAACAAACAAAACTCAGAATATATGAGGAAACAGAATAAAAATGTTCAATAGTCAGTCAACTTGGAGTGACTTGAAGTGGAAGGAGATAGAGAGAGTGAGAGACATTGGAAGCAGGTTCATGGAGAGCAGACATTCACTTCCACCTTTGTGGCAAGGCAGAGATGTCACAAGTATTGGGCAGGCTGAATACTCCATATGACTTATGGATCTATGTCTTAAAATTATAATGTCCTTATTTTCCAAGTCACAGACTATTTTTTACCCATGGTTCTCAATCATTGGTGCTTATTAGAATTGCCTAGACAGCTAAAAAACAGATTCAATGCCCCGGCAGCATCCTGACCTGATTAAACTAACATCTCTGAATGCAGACACTAGGCTTGGTGTCTGCATCTCCTCTGTCTAACCATCCATTCTGTGCCTTACGAATATGGATTCTGATCCAGGATGCCTCCTATGTCCACGCCTCAGCATCTCTGACAAGCTCCAAAGAGATGCTGATGCGGTGAACCATCTACAGCACTTGAAGCGTGGGGGCTCCTGGCTCTGCACAGTCCTTACATGCACTCTGCTTGGCTATCTTCTTGCTCCCCGAATAAACTTCCTTCCAGTCATCCTTCAGAGTTTTATTGCCCGCCCATTGGTTTGCAGAGCACATGGGCTGTCACTGAAATTCATCTCCCTTTCCGTTTTCAAATGGCCTTCTAAAGCTTAGGGACTCAGGACGTGCATTCTGTAGCCAAGGTGTGTCCTCTGTCTCTGAGAGCAGGCCACTAATCTCATTAAGAGGAGCTGTGAAGCATCCTTGGTAACAAATACTCCACACAGCCCCTTTGTTCTCAGAGTCTCCCTTCCCGATGCCTGTTTGTCTCCTCACAGTTTGCACCATGGTCCATTCGTTTTTTCCTTATCACACGGCTGCTTCGGAGCGCTCTATTCAGCGGTGTGCTATGGCTTCAGGCTGACAAGATAATTACATTCTGGGCAGCCTGGGAGAAAGACAGGTAGTGCTCAAAAGTTGCGAGGCCGACTACCTAGTCATTGCTGGTACAGACTTCAAGATCAAGCACCTGATCTAATTAGCACACTCCCATCCTGCCTGCCTGCCTGCCTGTCTGTGGAATGCTGACAATGGAAAGCCCGAAGGCAATGCAGATATCATGCAACCTGGAGACAGACAGTCATGCCACCCTTTTGCCAGAAACAATTACATGTTCTGCTTGGAATCTTGGGTGTCCTGGTAACAGAGTGGAGCCAGAGGGTAAACTTTTGCATAATACCGGGAGCCCTGCATTTACTGATAATGAACCTGAGAAGCAGGGAAATGAAAAGCCCACAAGAATGGAAGTCCCCTAGAGAAGCAAGCCTTCCGGTTGCCTTCGGAATCAGTTATGTCAGCAGGCCCAGGCCCCAGCACGGGAAGAATCATGCTCTTCCACAGAAGCAAGGCTTTACTGACAAAGAGCTGTTTATCTTCGACCAGTACTGGTCTCCTGGGAACTCTCCCACCCCACCCAATCCTTTCATTCCTCCCTACATTTCTTTTTAGATTCAGCCTTTGAGTTTGATGATGATCACTACCATGGATCTTTCTTCTTCTACCCTTTCTGCTCGTAGTGGGTAGGAAAGTGTTTAAGATCCCAGTCGCTAAGCACTCATATCAGGCATTGAGATCTTCACTTTCTAATGAGATGCTCATATTCATTTGCTGCTGGCATTTGTACCCATTCCTCCCACGGCAGCCTGATGTAAGATGGTGAGCATTGGCCTACAGTCACAGTCTGCTTCTACCACTTAGGTCGTGGTGCCTGGGCAAGGCGTTGCCTGCCCAGATTCAACTACGGGTGTAAGTCTAAAAGCAATGAAAGAACCATAGCTCTGTGTTCTGAATCATGTCCTCCAGAAAGATATGTTAGAGATCAAACTCTGTTACCACAGATGTGACCTTATTTG
Source organism: Arvicola amphibius (assembly GCF_903992535.2). Classification (NCBI taxonomy): domain Eukaryota; kingdom Metazoa; phylum Chordata; class Mammalia; order Rodentia; family Cricetidae; genus Arvicola; species Arvicola amphibius. Next base: position 22,480,281 of record NC_052053.1, read on the forward strand.
GATGTAGGCTCATTGGGGGCACAATTAATTACCATAGGTCACACACAGACTCTCAATCTAATATGAACAGTGTCCTTTTATGAAGATGAAACGCAGAGTGTCAAATACTTGAGGCGAGAACATCATGGGACAATGGAGTTAGAGAATGGAGGGATGCCATCTGCAAACCAAGAAATGCTGGGAACCAAACACTAGCAAAAGGCAATGGTGGGCGAGGAACACAGCTCCATGGCAGATCGCTTGCTTAGCATGCACGGGGTAGTGAGTTCAGTTTCCATTAGGGTATGTCTGCATACACATACAGGAGAAGACAGTGAGGAAGGGGTGGGGTAGTAGTGACTCCACTTTTGGTTTTACTCATTGCTCTCTAGCAGTGACATCACACAGTAAAAAGAGCCAGTGGGCACCTGACAAAAGTGGTCTGGCGCCAACAGAGGAGGGTCCAGCTCTGCTTTTTGGTGCAATTTCAAGAAAGTTAGCTGAATCCTCTGAATCTCGTATTTGACATCTATTCAGGGATAATTATAGTCTACAAATAATAGAGTTTCTATGAATAATAAAAGGGACAAAAAGGCATGAATATTGTTCTAGTTATTGTCCCAATGATGTGGGAGGTTCTAGGCACCTATGCCCTATCAACAGCATGAGATCTTTGATTCTGTGCAGGGGTCCAGGTCACCTCCTCCCCAGGCATGCAATCCTCATAACACCAGATGCCCTAGGGTCTGGGAGCTCCAAGGTTGCAGATGTCTGCAAAGTAGGAAATACTTGGTGACATCAGGAGACTTGTAGAGACTCTCCCAACCCCATGGTGAGGCTCCTAGGTTGGTAGCTGCAGTCATGGAGACTTGTCCTGGGGAAGGGGAAGGCATGGGAGCAGGCAGAGGAGGTAGCCATGTGTGCTGAAGTCGGCCTGGTAACGCCTCCCATGACTCATTTCTCATGTAGTGAGATTCAGGTAGTAGCTGCGTATTCCTTAGTACTTGACAGTTCTGAGTTCCTTGCAGAATCAACCACAGTTTAAATGACAACCCAGATGCATACCCTTGACAGCATCAACAGCAACGAAGGTGTTTCTGTACATATGCCTCCAAATAGTCGTGCACGCTATGGCTCTGATCTGTAAATGCCTTGGAGTAGAATTAAATCATACAGTGTGCTGCGTTCAACCCCTGTGGGTCCTGACCACTATACCCTCTCTCCCAGCAGATGAGATCATTGTCAGTTCCTTAAGTTTTGGTCCTTCTAGTACACATGCACTTTAGCAGTCTGTTGTCGTCTTAATTTCTGGTCTAGAGATTTAGGTGTGAAACATTTTGTATATATCTGTTTGCTACTTGCATGTTCTTTTTTTTTTTATTAAGGTATCTTTTCATGGTAATGGGTAAGACTCTTTTACACATTCTAGAGTTAAGCCCTTGATCATTTACATCTCTTACAGATATTTTCCCCCATCTAATGGCTCTCATTTTTTGGGGGGAACAGATTCTTAATTCTAAAATGCTCTTAATTTTTAGAGAAGTCTGTGTTCACAGCAAAACTTAGGAGCAGGTGTATTAACTGCCCATATAGAGCCATGCTGCACAGACGTAGCCTCTCATATTACTGCCCACCTCAGGGTGGGATATTTGTTAGAATAAAAATCCTCACTGTATTAATTCACTGCGATTGCCCCCAAATCCATAGTTTCCATTAAGGTTCATGCTTAGTGTTGTTCATTTTCTAAGCTTTGGCAAATGCATAAGGCAGTGTATCCATTACGGATTATCATACATATTGGACTCACTCCCTAGAAGCCCTCTGTGCTCTGCCTGTTCTTCCCTCCCTCCCTCCTTCTCTATTTCTCTCTCAACCACTGATTTTTTTTTTCTTGTTCTGGGTACTAAATTCAGGGTCTTACACACGGTATGTAAGTGCCCTCCTACTGAGATACTTGCTCACCCTCAGCCACTTTTTTACTGGTTCCATGGTTTTACCATTTCCACATAATATACTTGGGGTAATATAGTATGTATCCTTTTGCATGGTTTTTTCTACTTCATAATACACATTTATAGTCCTTCCATGTTTTTTGCATGACTCAGTCATTCTTTTCTTTTTAGTATGGAATAACAGATCACTGTCAGGATATTAATACATTCGCCTACTGAAATGTAATTTGGTTGCTTCCAGGGCGGGGCAATTATGAATGCAGTTGTCATATCACACACATCTGCTGGGTTTGGGGTGGACAATTTTCAAAGTATTTTAAGTAAATACTAAGGAACTCGAGAGTTGGATTATATGGGCAGAGTGTGGCTTGCTCTGTATGAAACAACCAACTGTTTACCGTGTATAGTTGCTACACCATTTACCACCCCCCAGGAATGAATGAGAGTCCCGTTGCTGGTGAGAATTTGACTTGAGGTCAGTACCACAGACTCCATTCCTTTAGTAGATGTGCGGTGGTACCTCACTGTGGTTTCATTTGTATCTCCCTGAGGGCGTGACATGGAGTGGATTTTCAGGTTCTCCATCACTGCCTGCATCTCTTCTCCGGTGAGGCATCTGGGCGGCTCTTCAGCTCCTTTTAGAAGAAGATTGTTTTCTTGTTGGGTTCTAAGTTGTACTCATGAGTAAGAAGCCTCTGTGTGATGTGTCCTCTGGAAGTGTTCTCCTTCAATCTTGGTTCATCTTCTCATGCTTTTAAACTACCTTTCACACATCAGAATTGTCTTCCTTTACACCTCGCTCATCAATCCCCTTGTGGATCAAATTTTTGGTTTTGTAGCAAAATGTCATCCCCCAAAGCCAAGGCCATCTAGATAGTCTCCTCTCCCTTCTTTTATGTGCTATGGTTTTTCATATTTCAAGTAAGTTTGTGATCCAGTTGGAGTTAAATTTTCTGGAAGGGGTAATGCATGTACGTGTCTAGACTCTGTGTCGGGGGGATGTGCAGTTGTCTCAGTACCATTTGCTAAGAAGACTAATTTTGTTTCGTTCAATGTTCTTGCTCTTTGGGAAAGATTCATTGATTTGATTTATGTCAGCTGGTTTCTGGGCTTTCTATTCTGTTTCATTGATCTATTTATTGAAACCATATGTTTTGAGTATTGTAGCTTTTTAGTAAGTCTTGGATATAGCTTCCTTTCTCAATTTTAGTTGGCTATTCTGGGCCTTTTGATACTTTGTATAGACTTTAGCATCCATTTGCTGAGAGCTACAAAATAACTTGTTTGTACTTTGATGGAGATTACATCAGATCTATAGACTTCCTTTGCTTCCTTTGAAGTCTTACTTATCACTCTTCTCACAGGTAGTGATTTTTGTGTTCTACTTAAGACATTTCTTTTAACCTTAAACCCATGAAGACTGTGGTGGCCTATGTGAGACTATCTCCACAGGTTCATGTACTTGACTGCTTGGTCCCCAGTTGGTGGCACTATTTAAGGGGGCTTAGGAGGTGTGGTCTTGCTAGAGGAAGTTTGCCACTGAATGGGAGGGGGCTTTGAGAGATTAGGGCTTTGCTCTCAGTTTATTCTCTTTCTCCTGCTCTAAGATGTGAGCTCTCAGCTACAGCTTTGCTGTCACACCTGCCTGCTGCCATGCCTCCCTGCCATGATGGTGTCTCTAGCACCTTAAGCCCAAGTCAACCCTTCCTTCTCTAAGTTGCCTTGGCCATGGTGTTTTGTCCCGGCCGTAGAAAAAGTAACAAAGACAAAGACCTCTCCTCTAGATTCTATAGTGACAGGTACAAAGCTTTTGTCACACCTTTGAAGGCGGTGCAGTCATGATTGGCAGCACACAGGGGAGGGCCCTAGAGACTGGTTATATTTAGCCTCAAGGTTATCACGGTAGCTATACTTGCTTACTTTTAAACACCCATTGACCTGTATGCTTATTGTGTATAAGCTACATATATGTATTATAGAAAGAAAGATATGGATTGGGGATAATACTAATAGGAAAATGAGAGTAAAAATAGATAAGGAAGTAAGAAAAATTTGGTGCGATCACATAAAATATTTGTGAGCAGATTAGATATGAGCCAACATTCTGGTAAATGCATTTCCATGAACTATATTTCACAAATATATTTTAAGATCAGAAACACTGAAGCAGGTTATGAATGTAATGCTAGATACACAATGCTGAGCTGAAACAGTGCTGAGTGTAAGATGAAGTCATGGTGTGGGTGACACCTTAGGACATCTGCATAGAAAGGAGCGAGCAAACGCAGAGCCCAAAGGGCTGTTCTGAGCACTGCATTTTGTAAATTGTTTATGAAAACTTCCAGTCAGCTTGTGAAAACTTGGCTTCGGATTTCCACCACCTAACAAGAGACATGAGTAGTGTTGTCCCTGGAAAATGATTGCCCGTGAGGTCAGAGGTGATGAAGAGTCTTTGAGACCGTAGCAGAAATACTATAAGAGGAGGCTGTAGAGATCTAGGCTTGAAGCCGGGACTACATAGAGTAGATCTGGGCTGGAGTCACCATCAGGCAAAAACCAAATCAAGATGGCCTGAAAGAGGACAGTCAATACTAAACACCCACCTAAAAGTCAGCGGTGCTCTTGGGAGTTCAACAGAAAGTATACCAGAGTAGAAATGGACAGCCTGCAGGGAGCTTTTGCTAGCGAGCAGAATGCTAAGAGCCTTCCCAAAGCACAGGAATGCTCACCAAGGTGCTCAGCCAGAGTGTGTCAGAGGGGAAAGTCACTCTTGTCAGTCCGCAGGTGACATGGGTGGGATCATATACATTCCTCTGCTCTTAGCAAGTGTGCCTACCTAAAACGGGTCTGACAGCCAGGCATTGAGCACCACTGAGCGTGGAGTTGCTCTCTGAAGAGGAGGTCAGGGTGCGGGTGCGCATTTGCGCACCGTGACCTCTGATGCCTGCCGACTGAATGACCGAACCTTTCCACTTGCAAACATACTGTTAAATAAACCAGTCACCATTTTTTTTTTTTGAGAGGGAAGTAGAGGGAACAAGTAACTAAGAAAATCCAGGTGATCCAAAAGAGCAAGCAAGCTCAGGAACTCCTGGGAGGTAGAGCAGGGGGACCCGAGAGCATCTATAATTAGGATAATCCACAGAAGACTAAGAGAGCCAGCATTCATGCCCACACGTGGGACCTTGCATTTCTAATCAGTTCACGTGCCATCATGTTGATGTCCTTCTGACGCCAGGGGTCAACGTCATCTGTCTGAGTCACAGGGCTGTAGTTTGCCAGCATGCACGAAAAGCAGCACTTTTTCTAACTTTAAATGTGTTTAATCACAACTTACAGCACCACTTAAGCTGAAGGAAAGGCGTTTGCTCTATCTTTACAGTGATCACAATACTGTGAAGATTTAAAGTATGCTTTTACCCCGTGTTGGGGAAACTAAGCCAAGCTGTCATGTTTTTAGTTAATTATTTGAAATAGTTTGGGGGAAAAAAATCAGCATTCAAAAATTAATGAATAGTTTTCCTCTATATAATTGTCAGTGTCATCCCTGGCTACTGCTACTGGCTGCCAGCTCCTTTGTACCCTGGCTCTAGTGGCAATCAGCAAGTACGATTAACATTAGCCACTTGTCCTAATAGCCAAATGCCAAATGTCATACCGCATGCAGGATTGTAATTAGGCATTAGGAAGCGGAGGGGATCCGCATTATTAGCCAAGAATTAACCCCAAATTCAGAGCCACTTGAACCGGTGCTTGCAAAACTACAACAGCTCATCTGAGGGATGCTAAGATGTCCTTCAAGTTCCATGCCCAGCTAATGACCCTGAAATTCCTTTTCCAAAGGACCTAAACCTTTCTTTGTCAGGAACAAAGGTTTCCACAGCTTTCTCTTCTAAGATCAGGCAATTCCACACACATTCTGGCTCTGCTTTGAGTGGAATTCGAGTTCCTGTTTAGGTATTTGCTATTAACCACAGCCTCCTGTTTCTCGGCCCTTTTGATATGTGTTTCTATGAAGAGGTAAGCCAGCGAAGCAGGGCCTTCCTCCATTTTCACAAGCTTTCCCTTACTCTGAGACCTGGAAGGGGCCTTCTCGAATATGATGTGATTGGAAGGAGTAAGATGAGGTATGCCACCTGCCATTGATCCCCTCGACCCCCTCAATACAAAAAGATATAGGCAAAAAGTGGCACATCTCAGAGTTCAGACTCCAGCAACGTTGAACACTTACAGGAGTAAGTGGATTGTTGCAAAACTGAAGCCCATGATTCTCATACTAGAGGTGGAGAGAGCTAACATTTCCCCAGGGGCACCCCTTTGACAGCTCCCTGGGGTCACCAGGTCCTTTGCATTCTGACATTGAACTCTTTACAATTCCTCTGCTTCTCCCCGCTGGGCCCGACTTCTTATAGTCACTATTGTAATTAATTATAATTATTCTAATTGAGTTTTGTGTATTTCTTAAACCACTTCAATCATCTTTGGAATAAGATGGTGTCTTAGTTAGGGTCATTATTGCTATGATGAAACACCATGACCAAAAGCAACTTGGGAGGACTGGGCTATAGGCAGCCTGTTAATGAGTAATTGGTAGACGAGGGCCCAGCCCATTGTGGGTGGTGCCTACCTGTGGTTGGTGGTCCTGGGATCTTTTAAATTTCTTTTCTTAATTTTTGCTTTATTTTGTTTAAAATTTATATGTGTGTGTGTGTGTGTGTGTGTGTGTGTGTCAAAACTTGTTGTGTAGGCCAAGCTGACCTCAAAACTCCCACTTTGGCCCCCCAGGGTCACAAAATCCCAGGTATTTTCTACCATGCTTGACTTCTCTGTGGATTATGGAAGACTTTGATGATAGTAGAATTGTAGTTAATATTGAAAGTATAACTTTAAAAAGTATTTCTTTAAAAAAATAGCACCGGTGTATTCTTGAAAGTCTCTGTTGAAGAGAAGGCAGGGATGGACAGCAAATGCTTCAGAAATCCTTCCCTTCTGGGGTTGTGGAGATGGCTCCATCGGTAAAGCACTGGTTCTGCAAGCTTGAGAAACTGGATTCAGAGCCCCAGAACCAACCAACAAACGAGCAAACCAACCAACAGAGAGGGTTATGAGCAACCACAGGTACCTATAATTGCAGGACTTGGGAAGCAAAAGCAAAGGTTCCCGGAGCTTGCTAGCTAGCCAACATAGCCAACTAGACAAGCTCAAATTCCAATAATAGAGCCTGTCTCAAAATATCAGGTGAAAAGGATTGGGGAGATAGCTCATGAAGATCGGGGTTCAGATTCCTAGAATCCACAGAAAAGCTGGGTGAACATTAAAAGCTTGCTTTTAATCCTAGTAGAGTGAGAGAATTATTGAATCACTCTGGGTATCGAAACTAATCAAACGACAACCCCTGGGTTCAATGAGAGAGCCTGACTCTGTTTATAAGATGGATAATGGTTTAGAAAGATTTCTAACATCAAGCCCAAGCCTACACACACACACACACACACACACACACACACACACACACTTTTTATTTGAAAATAAAGTTTTATAACATAAAACTTAAAAAAAGAGAACAGTCATGTGGCTAGACAGCTTGCTCCCAGCAATACCTTATCTCTTGGCCGTGCTCCTTGCCTAGGCTGTTGATGAGCCCATGTGGAAGTCCTCCCCAGGTGGAAGGGACATCTCATGACAGTCAATGTAAGTGGAGAATGCCGACCTCTTAGGATTGGTTCTAAGCAATTATGATGCAGGAAGGCTCAACCCCACCCAACTCTTGGACTATTCTGACTCACTGTAGGTTTGCCGATTACAGATAGAAGTGGGGCATTAATAGCTAGCATGCAAGCGTTCACTCCCTTTCTCTACTAACTGATTGCTCATTAAGAGCTCTAGACCTAATGACTTGAAGCAACCCGATTCCTTCCTTGCTCCTGTGTGCACCAAAAATTTGGTTTCTGCAACAATGGGGAAAGAAAGAGGAGACGTTTGTGGAGGCCTGCCCAAAACTTCTGGAAAAAATGAAGTTATATAAATCTTATTAGGACGTGATATAAATCACAGCTGTGGAGTATGGCAAACCTAGTCCCTGGATTTCTCCAGTGGCATCTTAGATCTACTGGGAGCCTGCTTTCCTGAGGCAAGTTAAAGAGAGGGGATCACAGACAGCAAAAATGAACTCTGCCCTTCACATGTCTATTGTTAATAGCAATCAACATTGATTGGTTCCCTGTTCTTTTGTTGTTGTTTGCAGAACTATGCAAAACTCATCCCTGGGGCGACCGTGGGACTGCTTCAGAAAGACTCTGGGAACGTTCTCCAGTTGATCATCTCTGCCTATGAAGTATGCTATCTCACTTTGCGAGCAGGTGGCTTCCTTTTCAGCATGCCATTGGCATCTAGACACTAAGATGTAGGTAGTGAAACACACTTTCATTTGTTTGTAGGAGGACTGCGCATCCAGAGAAAATCCCTCTGCATTCATGCAGCTAAAATATACATTTCTACTTACTTCACCCATCTTCCCAAATGGAGCAGCAGGTAGAACAACCAAGTCCTGACCCCAACTGAGGCTGTTGTAGAATAGTGGCCAGCAGAAGCGTGGCCTCCGGCAAAACCTGAATACAACCAAAAAGACTTGGAGTTGTGATGGAACTCCTCTCTGCTAAAACAAACAAACAGCATAAATTGCCAGCGAGTAATAGTTAAGTGTTGAACCAACTCCATAGGTTCAAGGAGAGCAGATCAAACACAAACAAAACTACAAGGCCTGACCCCAAACCAAAATACCAAGCCCTCCTTGTATCAAGTTTCCTATTCTGTGTCTCCAGAGGAGTGAGGGCCCCATCTGAGCTTCTTTCCCTGTTGCTCTGGTAAGAAATTCCGAGAAGAACAGCTTACGGGAGAAAGGCTTGGTTTGGGCTCACAGTTTCTGGTTGGAGTCCATCACAGTTAAAGCAGTCGGGCCAGGAGCTTGGGGAAGCAAAGTGAGACAGGCTCTCCTCTGACACACGCCACATATCACATGGTAGATTTCAAGCTCCAGGAGCCTGGGCTTCCCACTGTAACCTGGAACTCGGAGCTGAAATGAACCATTTGTCCCCTAGGTTGTTTTTTTTTTTGTTTTTTGTTTTTTGTTTTTTTTTTTTTTTTTTTTTTTTTTTTGGTTTTTCGAGACAGGGTTTCTCTGTAGCTTTGGAGCCTGTCCTGGAATTAGCTCTTGTAGACCAGGCTGGTCTCGAACTCACAGAGATCCGCCTGCCTCTGCCTCCCGAGTGCTGGGATTAAAGGCGTGCGCCACCACCGCCCGGCCTAGGTTGTTTTTTTTTTTAATCACTGTTTTTATCACAGAAACAGGGAAGGACACAAGACAGACACAGATTGATCGATCTATTTATTTATTTAATTTGCATTGACTTGTGAAATCATACTGAGGACAGAATTCCCCTCCTCGACAAAGGCATTCAGATGAGGTGGCTGTGTTTTCTTTGTCCCCTTTGTCTAACTCAGTTGGTCAACACTAGGTTGCCACTGCTGTTTTTATTTTGGCCCTAAATACCATTTTTCCTTCCTGACCGAAAAATTAATAACAATAACAACAACAACAACAACAATAATAATCCAATTTGGACAGGCATAAAAACTTTTAGAGATCAGTAACCCTCTAGTCTTTCTTCAAAGAGTATTTACCTAATAATGAATGAATTAAATTCTCCAAATTTTTGATGTTTGAAAATTGCACATTCATGACCCATATGTCATGACATACACTAATACTGGGTGTCTGCCAAGCCAGTGTTCCTTGGTTAAATAAGAGACCAGAGTTTCCTGACTCAGATTCCTTTCACAGACATCCCATGAAGAGAAACATACCTCCCGTGTGATTTTGACATCATCCCACCGATTCCGAAACTTGTGCAACAAGGAGGAAGGCAAGCTGGCCCTTCACAAAAATGTCGTTTTTTCAGAGAATGAAATACAGTTCTATCCACTAAAACTGTCCAATGTTGGGGATTTTCCTTCCTAGCAATGCTCAGATATTGCTGTTTTCTTAGCGCTCATCAAAAATTAATCACCATGTCAGCTCATCCTTAAAATTCTTCCAGACAGGAAAAACTGTCAACAAAACTCACAGAAACACCCCTCCCCCATCCTCATGCACTAATTAAAGTTCTAATGTGTAGAATCAAAAAGAATCACAAAGCAATCCTCCCCTGGATTATAACGCATTTCATTTTCTTTAACTTTATTCTCTCAAAAGTGTTGACTGCTATAACCACTTCAAAGAAATGAGGCAAACGAGGAAACAGGGGATTGTCAAAAATGTTTACCCACCCTGTCAGCCAAGCCCCTCCACGCCCCAACTCGCTCTGTTCCAGGGTATGTCTCACTTTGCATTCCCAAACTGCGCACAGAATTTACAAGGTAGCTAAGATCAAGTCATTACACATTTGAATGGAATCTTGGGTTGTTATTGATTGCCTCAAAAACACCAAGGCTTGGGGCTGGAGAGATGGCTCTGGGGTTAGTATCACTGGCTACTCTTGCAGAGAATCTGGGTTTGACTCCCAACATGGCATTCCACAACCATCTATAACTCCAGTTCCTGGGGGATCTGATGCCCTTTTCTGGCCCCCACTGGCACCAGGCACACACACAGTACACAGGCATACATACAGGCAAAACAAAACACATGTATATAAAAGACAACACCAAGAAGCACCTGTCACTCTGCTGAGTTACATTATCCTGGAGTTCTTGTTGGAGCAGTGTGATCTATGAGGTGACGTGTGCAAGAAATTGTGACACTTGTCTAAACTTATTACCTTTTTACTCTGTTGTTCTTAAATATATTTGAAAAAGACTTTTGAATAGAGGAAACTATAGACTGAATATCTTCTTCATTATATAAAGAATATATTAAGAGAAAGCAAAGGGCTTCTGATTGACTTCTAGCAAGGCAGAAGCAATTTGTGGCTACAAACATCAGTTAAGTATTCTTAAATGCCATTTTGATATAAAAAATCTTAAAACAGGTTGTGCACTTGCTCACCTATTCACTAACTTCCTTCCTTTCCTTATTACACACTAAAGGCAACTAAAGTGTCAGTGGTCCCAGGGTCGGCTCCTCTACTGGAATTTGACCTCTAGCAAGAAATTCTTTTGTGTTCTTTGCTCAGCCTTGTAGGAGATGCTTAAAAAAATTAATGAGTGAAATGATGAGAAATATAAATTAGCATTTATATTCTTTCCTTGGGAAATGCGTGTTAATAATATTCCCAGTCAAATTTGCACACTAGTACTCAATTATTCCAATGCTGAGGTTCTCCTCACTTTCGTTAGACAATGCTACCCATTAGTCCTTATTATTGTCACCAGCACACGCATTCCTCTTTCCTTACATAGTTTCTGATTCCCTCTGCCACTCTCTCCAGCACAACTTCTCCCTAATTCTTCATGAGTCTCATATAAGTATGCTCTGGATGGCTGGGGTGATAGCTTGTTCAAAAAAGAGCTCACCTTGCAAGCGTGAGCACTAATGTTAGATCCCCAGAACTCATAGAGAAATGCTGGGAAAGAAGGTACCCACTTGCAATCCCATTCTTGTCAGGGCAGAGACAGGCAGGTTCCTGGAGTTGGCTGGATAGCCAGCCTGGCCAACTTGGTGAGCATGAGGCCAACGAGAGACTCAGACTAAAAAGACAAGGTGGATGGTCTCTGAGGAGCAACACCTGACTTGTCCTGTGGCTTCCGCACACACGTGTACAAATGTGCACTATTGCACACACATACACACACATACCAGATTTTGGAAGAAGTAGAATTACCTTTCTGTGCAGTTGGCAAACTTATACTTCAGAAAAAAATGAAGCCAAATGTGTTTTTATAAAGTCAAAAATGAGGGAAGGGGATATAGCTCAATGGTAGAGTACTTACCAACACATTCAACCACTAGTATCATAGGCAAATAGACAGACAAACAGACAGACAGACAGACAAGATAGATGATACATGCCAACAGTAAATTAGGTATGAATGCAAAATCTTTCGAATGAATTGAAATATAACTCAACTCAATACTATAAGTGTTTTTATTGTTTGATAGTTTGGTTTTGTCAAGAAATAGAAAAGGCAAGTTGAGAATCTTTCAGAACAGAAATCCAGTCTTGATCTGCCAAGATCTGTCTTGAAATTCAAGGCACAATAATCCTCCCAAATAGCTTCAAAGTGCAATTCTCACACCATGCTTTAACAGCCTGGAAATATGGAGGGCTGGAGGGTGTAACTCAGTAGTGAGTGCTGGGGAGGGTTGGGGGGGGTAACTCAGTAGTGATTGCTGGCAGGGCTGGAGGGTGTAACTCAGTAGTGAGTCCTGGGGAGGGCTGGAAGGTGTAACTCAGTAGTGAGTCTTGGGGAGGGCTGGAGGGTGTAACTCAGTAGTGAGTCCTGGGGAAGCTGGAGGGTGTAACTCAGTAGTGAGCGCTGGGGAGGGCTGGAGAGTGTAACTCAGTAGTGAGCGCTGGGGTGGCAGGCCACAGGCCCTATGTTTGATCTGCAGCCTGGCAAGAAAAGAAATATAGATCCATTTCGTAATTACTGAAGTCTTTACACCACCCTATGCCAGGTGCCTATCATGGTGCAGTCTTCGTCCACAATTGAGATTACTGCCCCTTTTGAGCTACATGCATCTTTGCTACTTTAAGCATTGTGTAGTTGCTGTAAAACATGCTTAGAATTTTTGAACTGTGATTCAACACTGAGACAAAAAGTTGCTACATATGCAGAAATGTGCCCGACAAGCAGCAGGCTGTAAATTTGTTATCAGGGAAGCAACTGTTCATTGTTGGTGGGGGATGGACGTGATTCTTCTCTCCTCACCAAGCAGTAGGGGCTGCTCTGTGAGAAGTAAGAAGCAGCAATGCATTCAAGTAAAGCATACCATTGTAATAGTTTACTACTGGTACATAAGCAAAATAATTATTTTTTTGAAACCAAGCTGTGCAACTTAGGTCAGGAGAATTTCCTGAATTCCCCAGAATGGATAAAACAGCTTTCAGGCAATAATTGACTGTCACATGTCTGTCACACGCGGTGCAAAACCCCCTTCAGATATGTTTTCATAGCTCAATTACCATAAGATAGTGTATCTTGACATTGATGATGTCTGAGAAATATATATATGTGTATATATAAAACATATTTGTATATATATATATATCACATTCTTACTTGATTAATGAAGTGATGAATTTTATATCAACTTAGTTTTATTAATGTATAGTTGTTTATCCTTGTGTGTATGATGTGTGAACATGCGTGAGCACACTTACACGTGCCCCAGCACGCATGCAGGTGTGGTTCTCACCTTTCACTTTGTTGCAGACAGGGTCTCTTGTTAATTCACTGCTACATATACCAGTAAGCCTCCAAGGCTTCTTGTGTCTCTACCTGCCATCTCATCGGAGACTCCAGGCTACAGGCTTGCAGTCCGGAGTCCCTCCTTACATGGTTCTGAGACTTGAACTCAGACCCTCACACTTCCGCAGCAAGAAGCTTTTCCCATGGAGCCATTTCCCTAGTTATATCTTTTGTCCTTTAATGAGCACGATTTTGTTTCTTCTTCGGGTTGTATTTATTTTTGCTTCAGGCTTCATTTAACCCTTTCTTGTCCACACTGAAGGAACTGCGGTCTGAGGTGGAACTGGAGGTATTGGGAGACACAGAAGGACTCAGTCTGTCTTTCACAGCTGTCTGTAACAATGGCATCCTCTTCCCCAACCAGAAGAAATGCTCCCACATGAAAGTTGGGGATACGGTAAGTAGACACCCAGCAGATCTTTAGAAATACTATTCAGATGGGTCAGACGCTAGCCCAGCTTGCTAAAGCTGGACTCCTTGGGAAATTTTCAATCCTTTCCTACTAAATGCTTTTGGCAAAGCCAGTCTCAAATCCTACAAGCTGCTGGGTGGAGGGAGCAGATAACCAGCGTTTCCTTTTCCAGGCATCCTTCAATGTGACCGTGAGCATATCCAGTTGCGAGAAGAGAAGCCGAAGCCTTATCATAAAGCCCGTGGGGCTGGGGGACACCCTGGAAATCCTCGTCACCGCAGAATGTGACTGCCACTGCCAGAGGGAAGTAGAAGTAAACAGTTCTAAATGCCACAATGGGAACGGCTCCTTCCAGTGTGGGGTGTGCGCCTGCAACCCCGGCCACATGGGCCCTCACTGTGAGTGCGGCGAAGACACAGTGAGCATGGACTCCTGCAAGGAGGCCCCGGGACAACCCTCGTGCAGCGGAAGAGGTGATTGCTATTGTGGGCAGTGCATCTGCCACTTATCGCCCTATGGGAGCATCTACGGACCTTACTGCCAGTGTGACAACTTCTCCTGTCTGCGACACAAAGGCCTGCTCTGTGGAGGTAGGGTGTGGCTCAGCACCTCTCACACAGCAGCTGTGGAAGGGGTTTTCACCTTTCTTTCCTCCTCCCGTTCCTGGGCTTAGTGGTTGTTCAGTAAATATTTGCCGATGGCTTCAGTGGGTGAATCCTTAGACTTGGCATACCTGGGTTATCTCTTGCATTTGCTGCCTGTCTAACTTTCCTTTGGGGGTCAGTTGAGCTTATATTTACATTATAAACTGACTATGATCTGAATCCCACTGTCTGCCAGACTTTTCTAGAATAAGTTCTGGGTCTGACCCTATTCTTATATCTTTTACGTTGAAAAAAAAACTGAAGAAGAAGAAGTAGTAGTAGTAGTAGTAGTTAACAGAGACTATCAAAAGAACGAACCAAGGAAAAGGCCCAGAAATGCAAAGTAGATTTAAGGGCCTTCACTTATTATACATCCCTCTCTCCCACCCTCCCTCTCTCTTTTTCTCTTTCTCCCCACTCTCTCCCCTCTTCCCTACTTCCCTTTCCCCTCCCTCCATATTTAGATTCCCAGTCCTCCTGTCTCAGGCTTCCAAGCACTGGGATTACAGTGACTGTATCATACCTAGCCATGAATACTCGCCAAACATACCAAGTTAGGGACTGGACCAAGTAAAGCCAGGCAAGCACACACGTGAGAAAGCCTTGAAATGAATGAAAGGCAAAAATAGCTTGGAATTTCTTGAAACTTTCAAGAAAGGTTTAAAATGTAAATATCTATGCTCTTATTTCTCTTGTAGATACAGAAACACAGTAAGAACACACTACAGAGGCCAGGTGTGGTGGTGCACACACGCCTTTAGTACCAGCACTTAGAGGCAGAAATAGTCAGACCTCTGTGAGTTCAAGTCTAGCCTGGTCTACACTATGAGTTTCAGACCAGCCAAGACTTCATAGCAAGACTCCCATCTCTCTCAAAATAAACAAACTAACGACAAAAAGAATTGACTATAGACGTTGGAAAGGTGGCTTTGTGATTAAGAGGACATACTCTTCTTTAGGGGACCTGAATTTGGTTCCCAGGGCTCTTGATAGATGGCTTTTAATTATAACTCCCATTCCATGGGCTCTGATGCCCTCTTCTGGCCTCCATGAACACCCGCACACGTGTGGCATTCACTGATATATATATATATATATATATATACACACATATATATGTATGTATATGTATGTATGTATGTATATATACATATATATGTATATATGTATATTTGTATATTTGTATATATATGTATTTGTATATATATTTGTATATATTTGTATTTATTTGTAATAACAATAAAGTTTTAGGGCTTCAACAGTTAGCACAATCAGAGGACCTATGTTCAATTCCTAGCACCCACGTCAGGTGACTCACAGCTGCCTGTAACTCCAGCTCCAGAGGGTCACAGGTAGCCTCTGCGGCACCTGTACTTGTGTGCACAGATACATATGTACAAATAATGAAAGCAAGCAGTAGAAAAGGAGCCTTTTAAAAAGAGGGGGGAAAAGATGCTACATCAAATACAATTCAAAATTATTCTGATACACGTATTTAATTATAACCTATGTCTGGCAGGAGCTGCAGCTATGTTGACACGGTTTTAAATTTGAAGTTTTAACTGGCTCTTGATTAAACTTAGACACCCTGGTTATTCCATGATGTAAGCAGATGTCTCAACAAAATGGAACATCATCTTTACAGAAAACTAAGCAAGTCTTATTTCCAAATCAATGTCAGAAACAGAGAAAAGACTAATTTTCTCAGGGCTCAGGAGGTTGAAGTGGGAGAATCAGAAGCTGAAGATAATGAGACAAATAAATAACACAAGCAAACAAAAATCAAAGAAGGAAAATGAAAAGAAAGAAATAAAGGAAAGAAAGAAGGAAGGAAGGACAGAAGGAAAAGAAGTAACAAATGAAGGAGTAAGGAAGAAAGGCTCAAAGAATTCCAAGTGTTTTTGAAAACCACATGAAAGCATTTACCCTGAAGAAGATATATTTCCCTCCCCTTTTCTTTCAAAGTTTCACTTTCTGATTCCAGTGTGTGTGTGTGTGTGTGTGTGTGTGTGTGTATACAAACCCATATCAGTTATCTGTCTGTCTATCTGTCTGTCTGTCTGTCTGTCTATCTATCTATCCATCTATCCATTTATCCATCTATCCATCATCTATCCATCTATCCATCTATCTATTTTACTGGGTTTTGGCAGGACACAACCTGTAGGTGACAAGAAGCTAGCCAACGTCAAAGCCATCCTCACACAGTAGGAAGGATACATTTGGCAGGCACTCACACGGACTTTTTAGTAAAATGCGTGTTCAAAACACATGGAAATCATTTTCAGAGCCCCAACTGTAACATAATCTAATCTAATCTAATGAGGATAGTGACCCTCCCAATATTCCAGTACGAAATCCTGCATTTAAAGATCTAAAAACAACAGGAATTGCTGGCGCATGCTCTACAACACAGTGTCCCCATCCCTATTGATTTCTTTTTAAAAACTGTGTGCAGGGCATCAGGAATACACTCAAAAGAGTTTACTCAATCTATACACTGTATAGTTAGGGAGATCAGACAATAATGACATTCATCAAATCAGATGCAGGAATTGCGAGAAGTTCTCTTTAGGAAACAAGATTTCTTTAGCTGCACTCAGAAACCTCGACCAGTGCCAAGTTCCTTCACACTTGAGTGCCTTCTCCTCTAAGAGGCACAGGAAAGTGAAAACAAGTATTCAAATCCAGCCAGGATTGGCGGGACAGCCTCCCTGTGTCCAGGACTGGGCACAGCACAGGGATGGAGGCTCTCACTCCCTGTGACCAGATGCTGTCCTCTCAGCCGTGATAGCCTGAAGTCACCAGATATGCCACTCACAAGTTGCATAGATCTCACTTACGCCATCAGTAATCGACTTGACAGCGCGCTGCTTCTCTGAAAAGCTTTTATCATGGCACGCTTTGTCTTACAGTGTCTTTCATCCATCTCGGAGCACTCAGAGATAGAAGGCTCCATTGATTCTGCTTATCCTTGCCCAAATTCCATTAGTCTATTTTGATTCTAAGGGAATGGGAGCTTTATCAGGCAAACGGCATTAGAGAAGGAACTCCTTGTGATTATGCACTGAGAGTTATTTTTCAGGGGCATTCTGGAATGATCTACCGCTCTGAAAAGAGCATCTAGATCTTGGGTTATTATCTTGCTTATACAAGAGACCAAAAGGCGGTGCTGTGGTGGCGAGAGCTGGTACTGCAGTCATTTGTTGCCCAAGGACCTCAACTGGCACCCTCAGTGACCTAGATGATAATCCCGAAAGCCCAGTGGAATAGAGGTTTCTACGTTCTGAAAGGCATATTTTATATTTTTGCTGTGGCGGTCTTTTTTTTTTTTATGTTCCGGGAAGGGTTTTCTAAACTGCCAAGGAATTCTTGTATGCAGAGGTGTAGTGGGCAGCCTCAGGGCATCTGGAAAGGTATATTTATGCCCCGTGCTGATTTTCAGAATAAATTACAGCCCAGAGAGTTTCTCCTTTTCGTAGCTGTCTCCTCTTTCCTGGGGAAGAGGGAAGGAACAATATCGGACACAGAGAATACACACACACATCCCAGGGGCATTCGGAACCCAGCTTTGAAAGCTCTGTGGTTTAGCCAGCATATGATGGACTCTGCTGTTGTCCATCTCTTAAGGCCCATGGACACAGCTAGAAATGTAACCAACTATTAGAACCCAGCCTGCAAGAAAAAAGTCAGTCCATGTCCCATAGTGAACTTGCCGGCATCTTCTACAAGGGGAAGCATGCACCATCTATTTATTCTTACTTTGTTTCTAATAAAAGTATAGAACTTTGATGATTGGTTTTGCCCGCAAGTTCTTCCTCCTAGACAGCTTTTAGGAACCTTCTTCTGAGCAGCCCCTGTGGAGCTCGGTTATGGGCCAGGTACCACTGTAAACACGGGCATGGACTAACTTAGGTAAATGCACATTTTGCTGGAAGAGCAAAACTTTCTGCTCCACATTGCCTGTATCTGTGCCATGTTTTTTTCTTTTCTGGAGGCTTGTAAACAAATACTATTTGTTTGGAGCACCAAATGCTTGGTTTAGCATCCTTGGCAAGCTCTCAGAACTCCATGGGAAGGATACGTACCTGAAACACACTATTTGCCAGTTCAGACTGGTTCATAAACCGTTCTGCGGTCTGATCCAGAACGGGCTTTTGGATGCCACAACCATTTGCACTATCAGCTCTGCCTTGTGAATGTACTATGATTGATGGGCACATTTCCACCGCCTCCCATCGTTCTCGGTCTCGAAATGCAACTCCCTTCTAAATAGCTTTGTCCACCAGTGTCCCTGGCTTCTCCTCCTGCCATCTGAGTCTGCCCTGGGCTTCTGCAGCAGCCATGCTCCCACCGCCCTCCTCCTCTCAGCCTTCCCTGTGAGGAGCATTTCTTCTGCTCAGGTTTTGCAGGCTGATGGGTTCCGGAGCTTTCCATGCTCCGCCTGTTTGCCTTAGATGACCTGATTTTCACAACTGCCTCACCTGAAGCCTTTCCCTAATGGATCCCAAGCCCCTTCCTCCAGGCTCATCTATTTTCAACTGCCTACTAAGATATCCAACAGTCCTCTCTCTCCCAAACTCCACAGAGCCATAGAGAATCACTGTCCAACCTACCCAAAGCTACTTTCCTGTTTCAGAACCATTCAGTCACCCAACAAGTGATCTGGGCATGCCAAGTATTGGAGTGTGGCAGTAACCAGGAACCAGCTTCCAAGTCATGGAGCCATGCCACCAGCTGGCTATCCAGCCCGTTGGCCTAGCAAGGACTCCATCTCTTCTTCTTCATGCTGTACTGTTTGTTATCTGTCATGCCCTGCTCTGAGCATTCCAGCTGACATTGCTTGTCCCTTCTTCACTGTTCTCAGGCATGGTCCCATGATTCTGCCTCTGCTTCTGCAAGACATTGCAACTGCCTTTCCTGCCTCTCATTTGACCTCTCTGTGGGGTTAGGGTGTGTCTACACACATACCTGTCTGTTTGGGTCACTGCCTTACAGAAAATTTTGTAACCCTCTGGGAAAATACTCCTTTGCTGTGAAGCTTCTCATTGTCTCACTTCTGACATTTCATGGACTTTCCCAGCTTCCATTTGCCACACCCATCTGCACGATTGGCGCTGGCCCGTGAAACTGCTCTGGTTATCGTACACATCTCCATCTCCACCACTGGCTATCATCCTCTCTCTGAAACGTACGCAACTGCCTTCTTCTAACTCTTCTTAGCCTCCAAAATCAGCTCAAGCATCACTTTCTCTGAAGCCTTCCCAAAGCCCTATTTAGTTTAGAAACTCTCTGGCACTGCATCGTAGACTCAGCCGGCTGTATTATCCTTAGCACTGGTAGTAATAGGTCACCAGCCTCCCACGTGAGAGCATAAATTTAGTAACCTTGTGCAATTGAATTCTGCATCCTTGTTGCCAGATACAGGACTGGAACAATAGTTGACTCTTCGTTTCCATTACCGGCCACGAACAAGAGCTAAAAGTCAGTCTAAACGTTGGTGAATGAAATTAGGCTTGTTGCAGATAACCCACTGGGAAGAGGGGGACCCCTCTCAATTGCTTTCCATCTTTTCTAGAACCAGGGATATCTACCAGGGATAGGGAGATTCAGTGATGAGCGAGGGATCTCTCTAAGTCCTTTCCAGAGGGAGGTGGTTCTGCTCCTGCTATTACCTGGGCTGACTCCATTCTGTGCATGGGAGGTCTGTTACATTGTCACATTTTCTTATCCAATAAAATCGGAGTACATACTCAGAATCTGTTGAATAATGAGTTTTTTAGTGCTTAGTATCTACCAATGGGATAGCTAACCAGGGGATATAAAACTAGAACTTTCCATCTGACCACAACCACTGTGGAAGTAGATTTTTTTTTATCCCTGTGCTTTCTGAGGATTTTTCGGTTATTCACCTTGGGTGATATAGAACTGTGGTTCTCAGCCTTCCTAATGCGGGCAGCCCTTTAATGCAGGTCCTCAAGTTGTGGTGATCCCAACGACAAAATTATTCTGTTGCTACTCCATAACTCTAGTTTTGATGTTATGAATTATAATGCAAATGTGATATGCAATGATATCTGATATGCGACACCCATGGGGGTTATAACCCACAGGTTGAGAACCACGGACATAGAAGGATGGGTGTTATTTCAGGTCTGTCCTTCATCTCCATCCTAAAACTCAACAATTTGCCCAAGAGCTCCAATGGGCTTGTCGGCATGATCTCATTTTGACTAGTTATTTATTCTGTTTGCTGTGATTTTCAGCTAGGAAACAAATTAGTAAATACACATGGCCAACAAAGCGCCTAACTATCATCTTTCTGTCTTTCTATCATCCATCTATCCATTATCCGTCCATCTATCCATCTGTCTGTCCATCCATCCATCAGTCTATCATCTATTTATATACCTGTCTATCCATCCATCCATCCATACATACATACATACATATATGCATCTATCCATCCATGCATCTATTGCTTCTGTCTCTCTCTTTGCCTCTTTCTCTTCCCATCCCCTCCAACCTTTCCTAGTGTTTAAAGGTAAGGAGAAAAGATATTCCCCATCCTGGAAGTGACTCGGGTCATAAGCAGCACAGTGCGCATGTTATGTTTGTATTACAGATAATGGGGACTGTGACTGTGGCGAATGTGTGTGCCGGGAAGGCTGGACCGGCGAGTACTGCAACTGTACAACCAGCAGGGACTCATGCGCATCCGAGGACGGAGTGCTGTGCAGTGGACGTGGGGACTGCATCTGTGGCAAGTGTGTCTGCAGGAACCCTGGAGCCTCAGGACCCACCTGTGAACGCTGTCCCACCTGTGGCGACCCTTGTAACTCTAAGCGGTAACGTCTCTACTCTATTCTCTTCTGTGGCAAGGTTTCCGCAGAAGTTTAAATGACATTTGGTAAACTCTGGGTTTGGTCTCCATCCAGCCTCCATCAAAACTCATAGCCCAAGGGCCACTGTGGTCCTCATCCTGGAAGGTCAGCCTCTCACCTGCCTCTTGTCCTGATTATCCAAAACCACAATGCCAGGTTTCTGCTAAAGATGGGGATGAGATGCGGGGTGGAGCTGATGTCCCTTACTGACAGCATCAGATGGCCTCTCAGTTGAATGCCCCGGAGATATCCTGCTGACACCCACAGGTGGTCAGTTCCTTTTCTGAGGAAACTGGACAAACTTCTTATCTAGAGACTTGAAGCTGACCTAGCAAAAGTGGTTCCCATTCTGGTAAGACCGTAGGAGGCAGAAGCAGAAAGACAATCTTAGCTTTCACTTCTCTCCTTATGGTACACTTTGGCACTTCTGCGTATCATTATACATATATATTGTGGTTTCAGTTTTACACTATTACAACAATAATGATAACTCAATACACCCATATTTTTTTCTATTAAAACTGATTTCTGGTTAGCAGCTTCACTTTACAGAATTGGAACAAATCTGGTAGGACTCCTCAAGCAGGTCTCCGAATGGCTTGTGAGGTCACAGTGTACCAGGTTAGCAGCAAACAGGATTAAGTACTTTCATTTCATACTTTCATTAACTGATTCCTGGGATGGTGGCATTTGTATGTGTGATATAAACAAGGAGGAAAATCAATTTCCCCCAGTGGTTACCCCACCAAGAAGGTGTCAAGATTTCCCTGTCACTGTCCCTGGCAACCTGAGCCACATGCCAAGCAGGGAGCTTGATTCAAATGTCAGGTGCAGTTCAGTGACTGAGTGACTGCCTAGCACGCAGGAGTCTCTGGGTTCAAATCTCAGCGTAACCACCACAAAAAAAAGTTAAGATTTTTTTTATTCCTTTTCTCTTCCATCTTCTTTATCAATGTGAGTTAGTCTTTTATTAGGGTTGCAAGATGCAAAATTAACTGTTTCCAGTTGGTTTTTACTCTTTACTCTTTTGGGGAGCCCACCATGCAGCTCCCCAAAAAATACAGAGGCTTATTCTTTCTTATGAATGCCTGGCCTTAGCTTGGCTTGTTTCTAGCCAGATTTTCTTAAATTATCTTGTCTACCTTTTGCTTTGGGGCTTTTGTCTTTCTCTATTCTGTATACCTTTCTTTACTTCTTACTCCATGGTTTACTGGGTTAGCTGGGTGGCTGGCCCTCTCCTTCTCCTTTTTCTCATTCCTCGAATTCTCTCTTCCCAGATTTCTCTTTCTATTTATTCTTTCTGCCTGCCAGCCTTGCCTATCCTTTCTTCTGCCTAGCTATTGGCCATTCAGCTCTTTATTAGATCAATTGGGTGTTTTATCCAGGCAAAGTAATACAGCTCACAGTTAAATAAATGCAACATAAAAGAATGCAACACATCTTTGCATCATTAAACAGATATTCCACAGCATAAACAAATAACACATCTTCAGCTAATATTCTATAACCATTACCGAGGTTGTTCCAATTTGGGAATCAGCATCTTGATGTTAGTTTTGAGAAGAGTCTATTCTTCCTTTTTCTCAGGCATGTGTTCATTTAACTAACATTACAAACATGGTGCATGCCAAAAATAGTGACAAGTCATAGGCATGCAGTTAACAGTTATGGTTTCTACATTTCATATGTGCTAACGGCCTAATGGAAAGATGGACTTTGTTTTACACGTGTATATGAATGTAGTGGGGGCACATGTTTGCATGTGTATGGTACACATGTGTTGGTGCATGTGTGGTGGTTGAAATTACCTGGCATGAGTGAGAAGGAAACACAACATGCAACAAACTCACTTAGGAGTTTATTAGAGGGGGGGCGTGTACAGGCCAGAGAAAGTCACTGTGCAGAGAAAGAAAAAGGTGGCATGTCTAACTTTTAAAAGCTGCCTAGCACATGTGCACAGGGGGTTGACGTGGCTATGCCATATGCAGATGACAGGGCTCATGCATGCTTGCAAGCGCTTAGCTGAGTCATACATGGATGATATAATCCACACTACATGTGGGTCACATGGGGCCCTTTAACATCCCCGGGGCCCATTAAGTCTGCACATGCATGGTCTCTAGAACCTGGAAGTATTAGCCTTATTGTGGCTGAAATCATTACAATTCCACCCTTTTATTTATTATAAAATTTAGGAAGTTTGGGTCTTTAATTGGTGGGAATGGGGCATCTTAAGGTCTCTTGTGACTCCTTCCTGCTGATTTTGTGGGTGTCAGAGAGTACAGATGCTTGACCACATTCTGGGGTGGCTGATGACGTTTGTGTTTTTACCAGGCTCTGTAGAACAGGCTGGCTGGCAGCCTGGACCTCACAAGATGCTGGAAAGGCAGAAAATTATGTCTGGAAAAAAATTTTAGATCCCAGTGATTAAGGGAGGAGAATTCCAAGATGGAAGATAGAGGGGTTTTTCTTTGGCGGGGGGGGGGGGGTGGAGGAGGGAATTTTCCAAGAGATCCTGAAACCAGGAATGATAAGGGAAGAATTAAATGATACTTATTCTGGGTGAGTCTGATCCATTTAAATAGGTCCAATTGGCTCCCTGGCGCTTATGAAAAAAAAGTTTGAAAAGAAATAAATTTTAGACATATTAAATGTTTAAAATTACAATGGTATAGTGTTGGAATAGAAGATGGTAGGGAGGAGGGAGGAAAAGTAGGGGGAATTATTAGAAAGGGGAATTATTAGACCCCTTAATGTTTTACTTGAAGCAAATCTTAAGGCACTTGTTCTCCTTAGCATCATGGTATTACCTTACCATCCAGGAGACAGTGCTGCAGTCAGTGATAAACCTGTTATGTTAAAGTCTGTTTTGTGAATCTGGAGCTGCGAATGTCCCCAAACTCATTATTGTTCCTTACCACCTGGGTTTTTGGTAATTCTCATACCTCTGGTTCTATGTTTAATGATGGTCCCTGTAATAATAGCTGAGTGGTTAACTGGAAATTTAGGCATGACATTGGAGATACAAAGAAGTTGGTAAAGCAGATAGGAGAAAGAGGAAGGAGGAGAGTATATGGAGTTTTTGGCACAGGAGACTGAGTACTGTGATGAGACTTATTTTTCTTGAACTGGAGCTGATCTTGCTGTCCTCTGGAACTTACGGGAACAGGGCCCTGTTTGTGTAGTGAGGATTTGCGGGCAGGCCTGCTTTTCATCCCGCTCAGCTCCCGGCCACCAGCTAGCATAGCTCCCAAATAACAACACACAAATTGTATTCTTTTAAATACTGCATGGCCCATTATTTTCAGCCTCTTACATCTTGACTAACCCATATCTAATAATCTTTGTAGCACCACGAATGGTGTCTTACCTGGAAAGATTCAGCATGTCTGAACTGGCAGCTGGCTCCATCGCATCTCTCTCCCTGAGGAGAGGCATGGTGGTCTGTCCAGAGAGAAGAGGTGAGGCACGGCAGTCTGCCCCAGAGAGGAGAGGCAGGGCAACTGTCTGAGCCATCTACCTCACTTCCTTTTTCCTGTTCTGTCTACTCCACCTACCTAAGGGCTGGCCAAGGCAGTTTCTTTATTAAAACAGAAGACCTTCCCACATCATATTTGAGTTGCCATATACAAGGGGGTATCTTGAGCTGGAAGAGTAAAAGGTTTAAAATGAGACAGGTGGATCCAATGAGAGAGTCCCTCCAGCTTGGCAGCTGTGGGAGTTACAAGAATTACGTTAAAGGGGCCCTGCCGTTTAAGGGAAAGGGATAAAGGGCATTGGTCTGGGGGAGAGACTAGTACCTGATCTCCTATTTTAATTGGTGGTGGGCATGAACTGGCACACGGTTGAGGTAATGAGTAGTCAGTAAAATCCCATAATAGGGAGTGAAGATGGGATAAACAGCAGAGTAAGCAGGTGATCAAGAAAGGGAGAGGTTTTGGGTATGAGGTTAGGGGTTAAAACCGACTGCCCATACATGATTCAAAGGGCAAGATGGAAAGGGGGCTTGTGAAGAGAGCCCTAAGCCTAAGAAGGGCCAGAGGCAAAAGTTTTACCCAGTCAAAATGAAGCTCCTGTGACATCTTAACAAGAACATTTGAAGAGGGACCACTGAAGAGCTAATGAGTGGGAGGTCTTGAACCAGGCAATAGGTTAGGTTTTTTAACAGCAAGTATAGGGTTGTTTAAGGGAAAAGAGGTGGGGCGAAGTAAGTTTTTTCTTAGAAGTTCAGAGATAAGAGGCTTAAGTGCCCTAAGGCTCTGGAGAGAGAGGGGTACTGAGCTTGGGTAATATATTTAGTAGAATCTTATAATTGGATAACAATGGGGAAATGGTGTTTAGCAACAGAGGAGTTTGGGGTGTCCTAGACTTGGGGGTTCACCTGAGAGGCTGATAGAGTAAAAGACATTGGAGCTGGGAGTTTGGGAGGCTAGGAGGAGGAGGAGTAAGGGAGTTGCTGGCAAGTCTGGGCAAGGTGAATGGAAGGAGCAAATAAAATGGAAGCTCCTACTTTTGCTAAAAAATCTCTTCCCATAAGAAGTACCAGGCAGGTTGGCATGACTAAAAATGAATGAGTGAGATAAATACCCTTAAAACACAGTTAAGTGATGGAGTCTGCTGAGGTAGATAAGGCTGTCCCCCTACCCCAACAATAGGGAAACTAGAATTCTCTCAGTACCGAGTATGTGGCTCCAGTGTCCAAGAGAAAGAAGATGGGCCATACTCATACGGTGATGTTTACCCGTGGCTCCCTGTTAAAGATGACGGTTGTGGTCGGGTCAAAGGAGCCCAGGCAGCCTCACTCATCCATGGCCAGACCTAGAAGGTCAATTTAGAAATTTCCTGGGTTTGATGTCTCTATGCCACTATATGCACAAGGACAATCAACTGCCCAATGTCCTTCCTTATGGCATCTTGGACAAGGTCTCGCAGAATCAAGATGAGGATTAGGGCATGCTCAGGCCCAATGACCAGTTCTACCATATTTGAAACACAGGCTTGGTGGTTTTCGAGCCCTGGTAGGCAAGGGAGCAGCAGGGACAGCATGGATTGGGTGGTCTGTTGCCTTGGTCAGCAGAAGGCTGAGTCATATGTGGGAGATGTAATCCACACCATACGTGGGTCATGCGGGGCCATTTATCATTCCTGGAGAGCCATTAGGCACTTTTGCCTGAGGACTTGTCTGCACATACATGGCCCCTAGAACCTGGAAATATCAGTCTTTTTGTGGTTGAAATCATTATAGTGGTATTGTTGAAATCATTATAGTGGTATTGCAGGCAAGAAGTTGCTTGGCATCAGATGTCATCCTTGATCACATCTCCCCCTTTGTTTATTGAAGTGAGGTCTGTGAACCCAGAGTTTTCCAATTCCAGATAATCTGGCTAGCCAGTTTGCCACAGCTCCCCTGTTCTGCCTCTGGAGTGCTGGGATTACAGGTGGCAGCCACACTTGCCTGGATTTTATGTGGACTCTGGGGATCTGAACTCTGGTCCTTATACTTGCGTGCCAAGCTCCTTATCCACTGAGCCAGTCCCAATCCCTATTTCTTTTTCAAGTAATTAACAGAGACATGTGGGCTGCAGTCACAGTGGGGCTGTAGAGGATGCTGGGGATAGGCAAGATGTCTGGGGCAATCACAGTGAGACACACAAAGGCGGTTAAAGGGTCTCTACAGTGTGCTCCAGGTCCCCACCAAGCTTGCCCAGAAATACTCAAAACACAAAAGCAGCTTTAAGACCAATATTGTGCTCTCACTCCCACATGGTTGCTGACCCAAGCAACAGTTCTCAACCAGTGGGTCTCGAATCCCAATGGGAGTCACATATCAGACATCCTGTTTATCAGATATTTACATTAAGATTCATAACAGAAAAAGTGCAGTTATGAAGTTAACAGTGAAATAATTTTATGGTTGGGTGTCCTCACAAAGGAAATACAGCTTCAGCTGACATCCCATGGGCATGAGCATTAAGTCCTTTGAAGACCACCCATACCCCAGCCATGTGTATACACACAGAACTTCTGCAGATTTGTCCTACTGCAAACTGAATCTATTTGTAAAGTTATTTGTAGGACAAGATACATTCTAGGCTTACATATTACTTTAGTCTATAGACATTTTTAAGTAGTGGATTTCCTTGTAAGAATACAAGGAAATATACTTTCTAAAAGCAGTGATCTTTTTTTAGAAGCCTGAATTAATGAAGATCCAGGCTATAATCCTAAGCTTTAGAAACACACTACCAAGATTTATACTTATTCAAAAAGAGCAACCTAAAATTGAATTTTAGAATAATCCTATTTGACATGTATTAAGAGCACCCATCACCCTTAGAATTCTTTCTGAGATATGGATCATTTGGGTTAAGAAAGTTAAGATATGGATCATAACTTTGCCTAGATTCTAGTCATATTTACAGATATAAACTCTCCCTTATGTCAAAATATGAAACAAAAACATAGCTAAAACACTGAAGTATTTTTTCTTAGCCAATCAGGAGCCATCACTATAGAACAGACGATGTCATCAAGGCTGACTCAGGGAGCTCGGAGTATGGAATAGGAGTCAGAACAATTTCGCATTCTCCTAGAAGTCACCCAACTCTTTCTGAAAGAGGTCAATCTCACCATTGAGAAGAATAAAGCAGCATGTCGGCTGCATGCCTGTTCTCCACCCATATGAACTGATGAACTCTGTTGTCCCCTCAGGAGCTGCATTGAATGCTACCTGTCTGCAGACGGCCAGGACCAAGAGTGCATGGAGCAGTGCCAAGCCGCCGGCGCCACCATCAGTGAGGAAGGTGCTCCTTGTCTTAAATCTATAGCTCTTGAGAGGCAGAAACTGTGGGAGTCAAGGGACCCCCAGGATCATGACTTCATTTGTACCAGGAGCTACGTGCTGAGCTTCTCTGTCCCCTTTTGAAGGATAAATGCATTTTCTAAAGAAATAATGGCACAAGAAACAAACAATTTAAAGTCACGGCTATTCTATCAGCCTTCAGTCCTGTTAGGGAGTTCACCCCTGCTTGACGGGGGTGCCTAGTGAATTCTACAAGGCTGTGTTTTCCAAACTAGTAAGAAGGAAAGTGGAAGAAATGACTCTTAACTGCCACTGACAGCCTGAAATTTTCCTATATCACAGGTCTGCCTTTTTTCAAGATGAGATAAAACCTGCCCTAACGGTTTACCTGACTGCACTTTACAGACCCTGGAAGTATTCTGCTCAGGAGCTAGCTGGATTTTGTCTACCCCTCTATTGTCCCTCCTAGTGATTTTATTTCCTCCCAGCCACGGGTATTAAATTACCATCCTCCCAGGCATGGGTATTACATCACCATCCCCCCCATCCCTCTTGACTTATCCTCCAAATTCAAGAAGTCCCTCTTCTAACTGCTAAGCGAGCTGGGCTTCTGCTTTCTGTCATGTTTAATTATTTAAAATGAGGATCTAGTGGCAAAATTTCATCCCAAATATTTAATGCTCCTGCATGTTAGATGAGCAGGAGAATAGAGCAGGAGAAAAGACATTTAAAAAGGGATGTGGGAACTTTACAACAGAGATGGCCGACTCTTCCTTAAAGAACAGCTAGGACCATCTGGGCTCAGAGCATCTCAAACTGCATTAGATTGCTACACTGGCATGGCTCTGTGTGTTTTAGAGGTGTGGCTGGGATGTATCTCAGGTGAAAGGGATCAATCAGAGGATAACATATGGCTTGTAGGATACATGTATTGAATAGATGGAGTTAGAATATGGAAATGAATGTATTTCCAAAATAGAATATATAGAGACGTATTCTTAAGTGCTATGTTTCAAAATTGTAGTGATGCTACAGTTGAACTACTGGGTGTGGCAGGGCCTGATGAGTGCTCATAAAACCCCTCATCTGTGCTTTTCTGGTGACCAAGGATAAGTCTGCCAAATAGCAGCGAGTGGAATGAGATGCTGTGTGCTTTGTCTGACACCAAAGGTGAGACACGTAAAAGCACCGAGGAAAAGGAGCGTTTGCGGCGTCTCCACACCAGTAACTAGCATGCATCTCAGAGCATCCTCCAGGCTCACGCCCCAGCAGCGGGGGTATTCACCAGCTGTCCCTGGGAGATGAGTAAAAGTTGCAGAAAATGCCTGCCAATGACTGGGAGTCAATTCACCAGCAACATGGGACATGCAGGGTTCTGAAAAGGAAATGAAGCAGCGGCTCGCCAGCCACAGGTGTGAAGAGGGCAGTCGCTGTGATTGGCAAAGATGCTCGTGTTGGGGAGAAAGACGAGCTTACGTGGCTTTTAGAACATTTGTGTTCTTTGGGTTTGACCGACGTCTCCTTAAGAGAGGAGGATAGTACTGTTTCTTACTTGGAAAATGAAAGCAGCCAGTGGATTATTAACCCACTCTAAGAACTAATCTGGACAAATTTGAGTCAACACGAGATTTGGCCAAGTGTGAGATAAAAGACACCTTTTCAATTGCCTCCTTACAAATTGTTTTGAACTTCTAGCCCACTGATGTCATTGTCACACTAGGTCGCTGTCACACTAGTTTGAATAAATGACCTCCCATCTGCTCATCTAAGGGTCTCTTAGCCCCGCTTTTCCTCTGAGGATGTGGAGTAGACAGACCTACTGTCTAACTCCCATGAATTTACCCATTGTGCGTCTGTGCCCTGGGTGGGCACATCTAACATTCATTCTGTTTTATTGAAGGAGTCGTGCTTCTTAGTTTACCTCACTATTCAGACACTCAGATCCTTGTTACTCAGAGCTTGTTCCACCAGATACTATCTCTGAAAGGTTCACGAAATAAAGCACCCACAGTCATACACATTTTAGAAATGTACTCACAATCAGTCAATGTATTCATATACATTCTGGAAATAGGAAACTAAGGATCCCAGAGCTTTGCAAGTCTTCAAAATTGCTATTTTAAATTAAATATGGGTGTGGGTCTCCAAAAGGGCCAGGAGAGGTACCCATGTAAAAGAGATTTCCAAATTTATCTCAAATGGAGAACCACTCCTCCTCAACACACACTGTGACCACCTTTGGGAAACCGTTTACTTCCAGAACTGCTAACTGATCCCAGAGCTGATGTCTTAAAACACAAGGTTGTGAGTCAATACAGATATTTATGTTTTCTACATTCTTTGGATCTGCCTCTCCACCCCCACCCCCACTTACATGGTTTCCTTCCTTCATTAAACATGATTTCCCAGGCTGCCTGAGATCTTATTTTCCCTGTATTATTCAGTGGCAGTAATTCAGGTCTCACAAAGAAGGGGAAAGAGAAAAGAAAGAAAGGGCCATTTTCTATGAACAAAAGAAAACCTTAGCAGCTAATTATGCAAATCTTTCATTGCACATCCAATCATACTATTTCAACACCCAAACACTGCAAAACGAGGCACATTTAGCCTGCAAAAGTCAGGAAAAGGAACGCTGGAGTAATTAAAGCACAAGGGGGGAGTTGTGAATCAAAGGTCAGGTCTGCAGTTCCATTAAAACCTAAATAATCTTGGCCAAGCAAAGGAAGCCTCCCAATGCTTCAATGCGGCCATTTGAAAGAAAATAGAGAAGTGGGATTAATATTACTGACGTGAGGATGCTAAACCAGCCACATACGTTCAGCCTGAAAGCTTGGTGTCCCATTCAGTTCCAAAGAGGGATGTGAGCTCTCACTGCTGCAGCAAAGGCTGAAGAAAGAAAATGCTCCAAAATGCAAAAAACACTCCAAGACTTCATGAATCTTAGTTATTGGAGTGGAAGTTAAGCACTGGGGAGGTCAAAGTCATATAAAGAGAACCAAAGTATGACTTGAATGAGGGTACCTGCTATTTACCATCAAACACATGAAATAACACAGGCCGAGTTGCCCAGGGCTCCCCAAATCTCTTCATCCAAGACATCTTATTAGAATGTTTATTCTAATAAGTCTAATAACCACCTAATGCCCGAGTCCTGTGCATATCGCAGTCTCTCCCATTAGAACACCCAAGCTGGGTCCCCAGACCCAGGTGAATCAGATTGTTATATGCATATGAGAATGATCTAACATGAAAATTTGCATAAAATTTCTTAATATGGATATGTACATAAAGAGATGCTTCTAATGAGTTCAAAACCAGTTTAGGCCATGTAAATCTATTGTATAAAAATCTCATTTAGAATGGTGAATTTCTGATTTACTGGTCCCTGCTGTCATGAATGATAAAAGGCTTATCAGTCACAGGGGTTTCTCTTAAATTTAAATGCAAAGACAACAAACAATGACAACTTAATATTTCTATATTTTATAGCTAGCATTTTTGTGCCCTAAATAGCCCTAAATAGGCTTTTTATTTTTCTTGTAAGAATGCACATGCATGCACATGTGCACACACACATACACACAAATTCTATCAACTCTTTAGAAACTTAAGCTGCTGGGTGGTGGTATCACAGCTTTAGTCCTAGCACTCGGGAGGCAGAGGCAGGTGGATCTCTGAGTTCAAGGCCAGCCTGGTCTACACAGCAAGTTCCAGGACAGCCAAGACTAAACAGAGAAAACCTGTTTTGGAAAAAGAAAAAATTCTTAAGCTAATGGGGAAAATCACACTCTAGGAGAGTAGGCCCAAGATTACCTGGGACAGTTTGATTTTCATAGTCTGTCTTTATATACTATTATTGGAGCATATGTCTTAGAAGTTTAGATTCAGAGCAAATGTTATCTTAATTACAGATTTCATGAAAAACTTAATAGTTTTATCAAGAATTTCCAAATTATAGTAAGAATTGTAAAACTAATCTGTTTGCTTTAATTCAGAAATACTAGAGGAATTTGACAGAGTAGCTGGGCCATCAGAATTTTTGATGTGTGAACTAAGAGTTTTACATTTTTATCACCACAAAAAAATTTTATTACTAATTATCATGAAATTCACTTTCTAACTCTTAAATTAGCTTCATAAGGAAAAACATTCAATTTGGAAAACCATTTGAGGAAGATCTCACCTTCTTCTTAGGAAAGAGGCATACTGTGTGTCGGAGAGCCTGGGTTCCTTTTCATCTGAGGCTCCCCTTTATCCTGCGGGTCTCCGAGATACAGAACCCCTCTGCCTCGGCTTCCTGATATTAATTTCTTCTCACCATGTGACAAATGCCAAGCCAGCAATTCAGGCTACACCACTGAGAAGCCCTCCTGCTAGTATCGGCGTCCATGTGCACTGAGCAGAGTGTCATCTAGCTGACCTCCCAGATGCTCTGAGCAGAGAGAAACACACTGCCCCCCCCCCCCGCCATTATCATCATCATGGCTGTTCTACCCCCAGGCAGCTGTGGGCACCTGCCCTGTGCTGTTTTCGCTCGATTGAGGTCTGCTTCCGTCAGACAAAGGGAATTCTGATCCTCAGTCCTGACTGACCACATCTGGAGCTGTTCTTCTGGAACAGAAGCAAAACCAAAGATCTCACTTGGTGGGGAAAAAATCCTATGCTTCTCAGTTCCCATCCGGCAGAACTGAAAACCCTAATTTGCATACTGAAAAACCCAATACTGTTTTGCTTTAAAAATGATCTCTCTTGAAATCTCATTTGCCCTAATGAATGACTCTTTCACCTGCAGACTTTTCAAAGGATACTTCTGTTTCCTGCTCTCTACAAGGAGAAAATGAATGTCTTATTACATTCCTAATAACCACAGACAATGAGGGGAAAGCCGTCATTCACAGCATCAATGAAAAAGGTGGGTAGCTTGGGTTCCATTGTCAATGTCAAGTGATACTACCTTTAGAGGCATCCAGAAAGTCACTTCAGGTAGCTTGCCAGGAAAAAGACATTTCAAGTTTGGGGTGAAGTGCTTCTCCCAAGGTTGAAAGCTCCTTCACTAAAATCTTTGTGTCACTGAGTCTTTTATGAAGATGAGGTAATATGAAACCTTTCATTGCCACAAGCATCACCTCCTGGACAGCTAGCTGCTGGCCCTGAGGAGAGGTGGGCCAAGGGAAAAAAAAAAAAAAGACAAAACAGGTTTGCCTTTCTGAAAAAAAAAAATCTAGCAGGAAGGAGTAACAGATTCTAAAACCAAGTTTAAGCGGTGGTTCAAAAACTGTTTTGTTGTGCAATCACCACTTGGTGCTTGTGGGATCTTCTTGCCTCTCCAAGCCTCTATTCCCTCATCTGTAAAATGGAGATAATAGTGGCGCCATCTTTGAAAAGATACCTCAAGGAATAAATGGAACAGTGAATGTAAAATATGTGCCAGAAGAGGTTTCCCGGCAATGGTTCGTTAAAAGAGACTGTTGGATCAGGAAAGACACAGGCAGCAAGTCAGGGTGTGACTATAGATGCCTAAGTGTCAGGACACCTCTAATGGAGAATGAGGCAGGAGGTTTGCTTAGAGTTTGAGGCAGCCTCGACTGAGTGATGTCAGATCAGGGCAGCCAAGAGCCCATTGTTTCTGTGCTTCTGTAGATTGTCAATCATTGTCAACACGTGGAATCAGTTTCCAATGCTCCCCTAGAAATTCCATCTCCAGCTAAGTTTATAGCCCATAGAAAGGGAAGCAGTGGAGAACATATCTTTAAGAAGCTTTCAAATTGTGCGTGTATCAGACTCCCCTGTTTATCCGAAAGGCTGTTATCCTGAGTCAGCAGGCCTGTGTGCGCATTCCAACAATCCAACTTAGCACAGATGGTTCAGGCGCTTTTGAAGCCACTGTGCTAACAAACCCTGGCGGCGTTCTTAGACATGCACAGGTGACTCACATTTTCTGTCTTCAGCAATGACCTACCCCTCCCTAAAATGTCCCAGAGAAATGACAGCTGTGTTAAGTGACTTCCTCAGGCTGGGGTTTGGAGCCTAAGGTCCGACCCAGACAACAGTAGCACACACAGGGTGTAAAGCGGATGGGGTTTGTTGTGTGGGCTTGCTTTTCAATGCACTGAGAGAATGTTAAGTCCTGATCTTGAAATCAAAGCTATCAAACTGATTATCACACTAAAGGTTGAAAAGAAACCAAATACCTGCAAAGTAGGTTTAAACCTCATGTTACAATCAAGAAAAATGGTCAGAGAAATGTCACATTATGTGCCAATGGATCAAGGGGTCAGGCACAGTCTGTGAAACGTGGGGATGACCATGGACATGGCACTGATGCTTGTGAGGGCCAGGATGCTCCCGGCACATTTCTGAGAAATATAAACACGAAATGCATTTTGCAGTCAGTTAAGGAAGCAGGGCGAGTCACACTGTGCAATACCAAGTTATTTCATAAAACTAAAAAGCCTTGTCTCCTCATTACGAGCTTTATACAGTTACAATTACAAACCCCCATCGCTGCGTTTGTAATTGTGGTAGTGATTTTAGCATGTTAGCCTGAAATCAAAACCACCCCTTAAAAGTATTAATTCGAGTGGGAAATCACATCCCGAAAAACAACGCAACTTCCTGAAGAAGGTCTTGCTTTCATGTGTGGGTTTCTGTAGAACAAGTAATAGAAACCCAGAGACAGACATTGGGGTTCAATCTGAAAACCAAAAAAAGCAAAGCACTCAAGCCATTAGAGAAGTCTTACCTCTACCAGGGCTGGGCGACTGCAAACTCAGCAGATCAGAGCCTCTCTCCTCCCGTTTTACATTCCCTCTAGTGCTGGGACTAAAGGCATGTGACTCCCTAGTACTGGGATTAAACGTGTGAGCCACCTCCTCCTGGATTTGTTTCTGCATTGATTTTGTGTAGCCCAGGGTGGCCTTGAGCTCACAGACATCCATCTGCTCTGTCTCCCAAATCCTGGAGTTAAAAAGTACGGGGTTTCTTGAACTCTTAAAAGAGAGAGAGCAGGCTGTCCCTGAACAGCGAGGACACTTTCAGCAGTGGAGATTTTAGACTGCACAGACATGAACTGAAGGAGAAGAGTGGGTTCCAGCCAGGCTGCTGAGGCCCGAACAAGTATCCAGTGTCAGATTCGTGAGCAAGACACCAACGCCAAACCCCAGGGTCAGCTGGTAAAGAACTCCTCCGGAAAGAAGGTCTTCAGAACGCTTCCAGGGAAGATACTGAAGTTGCAGCAAGACCTAATGGACCACTTCTTACAGTTGACTAGCCTGTGGGTACAGAACCTCTCCCCAGAAGACCAGTAAAGCACACAAGCCTCTCGGAAGCGGGAAAAGAGGATGGGCTACCTACTGTCCCAGGCAGGCAGCCTCATAGGGTCTGAGGTCACAAAGAAACTGAAGTTTAAAGAACCTCTCCCTCTCTCCGACTCTAGATGTGACATCGACCAACCCTGTTCCAGGCTGGGTGGTTTTAAAGCCGCCTTTGTCAGGCATGTCCTGTCCAAACGTGGTACTGGCATCTGCGGTCTTTCCCGCGCCAACTTCCAGAGCTATGAGGCCTATCAGAGAGACAAATTCCACACAGATTAAAACCCCCTGGGCTACTCAACCTTGGTACCAGCGAGAACGAGCTTTGCTTTGACCCGATAAAAGAGAGGTTGTGTCCATGTGGCATGAACCTCAGGGACGAGGGCCTGCTGCAGTACTCCAACCGGCAAGGACAGCCCTTCCTTCAGAAAGCGCTCACCATCTTCTCGACCCACGACTGCAGGGCACCTACACCTCTTGCTTCAGAAAATGTGGTGGTTCTCGATGGCCCCTGCTCAGGCTTATATATCTTCGCTGGCCATGGTTCTGTGTGACACAGGTGTTGCCTTTCTGATCCCTACACTCCGCTACAGGTTTCTGGGCTTGACTGGCTTGATTTTCTTTTTTTTTTTCTTTCGCTCCTCCCTCCCCCGTGTCTTCAGCTGATAAATGCTGTCTCGTTACTGAACTCTTGTTCGTTTTTTAATTCTTTACACAGTGTGAGAAGCGCACCAATATGCCATCCGTCAGAGGACACACAGATGTCTGGAGCCTTTCTATTGTAGTGTCTT
This sequence comes from Arvicola amphibius, assembly GCF_903992535.2. Taxonomy (NCBI): domain Eukaryota; kingdom Metazoa; phylum Chordata; class Mammalia; order Rodentia; family Cricetidae; genus Arvicola; species Arvicola amphibius. The sequence goes on from NC_052053.1 coordinate 22,516,464, forward strand.
ATTTATCCCCTAGTCTTCTGTAGTAAGCAGAAGAGAAGGAAAAACAATCTCCCTGAGATTTCACAAGATCTCCTGACAGGTCCAAGGATACCTCAAATGTTCCATTCCTGGGCAGGCCTGGTGCTTCCAGAAGCCCCAAGGTGTCAGGAGTTCCTTCCTCCCTAAGCTGAGACCTGTGGCTCTCAAGTTAGAAACTAGGATGAGAAAGAAGGTCAAATGAAAAGCAGGAAAAAAAAGCAAGGAGAGGTTAATGTTTCCCAGTGTCCTCTGAGCAAGCTGAAAGGGAGCTGGTCCAGCACGCTTGCTGCTGCTGAGGATGCAGGCACAGCATTGCATCCCTCATCTTCCTTCTGTATCTGGACAGAGCAGTGGTCCTCAACCTCCCTAACACTGCAGCCTTTTAACACAGTTCCTCATGTTGTGGTGACCCCACCCCAAACACACAATTGTTTTGTTGCTACTTCGTAAAGGTAATTTTGCTACTGTTAGGAAACATAATGTAAACATCTGTGTTTTCCCATAGTCTTAGACTACCCCTGGGAAGGGGTTGGACCCACAGGTTGAGAATCACTGAGACAGCATGTCAGAGCCTAGAAGTCGTATCAGATGAAAATAAAATGACAGCCAACCCTTCTTTGCTGGAAGACGCCAGTCACTGCAGGTGGTACGCCTGCAAACTGGGCTTGGACAATCCAGACCTTTGCCTTCTGGGAGACAGAAAAGGGAGAAGAATGCACCTGTTGTCACTGTCCCTGTGTTTATGGGGCCCTTACTAACCCCCATGTCACTCATGTTTCTTATGTGCTGATTCACTGTCTTCAACAGCCCTATGAGGTGGGTACTAGTGTTATTTTTGACCTACAGGCGAGAAAACTGAGGCATGGAAACAAGGGTACTGCTAGGTCTTGCAGTAATTCATCCCAGAACGCCTTGCCTGGGGAACTCTGACAGCCCGGCTTAGAACCCAGGCTCTTAACCACTGTGCTACACTGCCTCCCACTGGCTGCACAACTGTATTACATACCTGACCCTAAATAATGTTGTTAGCATTGTCCAATAGGACGGTCAGGCAAGCTCTGGATGAAATGTGATGTTTTCTAGAAGCCTCATTAAAAAGTCAAAAAGAAAATCGGTGAAGTTAGTTTTCTTTACCTTTGAGTCAAAAATATTCTCATTTCAACATGGAAATCAACATAACCAAGCCACACCTTCTCCTCATTGACTCCCTGCTTGAGCATCCTCCTGATTCTCTCTCCAGCTGCAGGTCCTCACAAACTGTGTCCTGCTGTGAACAGGGGCAATGTGAACATTTCTCAACCAAAGATATAGCTGGCTCCATATATTTTCCCAGGGACACAGCCATGCTTCGTTTGCTGGCTACAGTACATCCCTTAGCCCTTGGTACTATCGTAAGCAGGCCATTCAATTCTGCTTGTTTCTTCACAATGTACTTCCATGGTTTTCCACCCAGAAAAAGTGTATGAGACTAGGCATCATGCTGCTAGGGGGTCATTGAGATTCGGGTCTGAAAAGTCATGTGATCAGTCCTTGGTGTTCAACTCTCCATTATTAACTATCTAAGAGTGACATTTTGAAGACTTGACTAAGCAGGGTTCACATACTGTCCCCCATATACTGTCGGGTGTGGCCTCTCTTCCTGTGGTGGGATATGGATATTTAATGGTCATTTGATATGGACTTTCTTCCCAGGAAAGCAAAAGAAGGGCTTAATTATAATGTTCCATTAAGAGATTTATCATCTTGCTGGCACATTGCAAGGGTCGTCAGTCATCTTACTGGCAATGGAGGAAGTCATCTTACTGGCAATATAACTGCAAAACTACATTATACCATCCATCGAGCCAAAATAAAATTTCATAAAATCTTCAAGTTGAGAATATCTGATTCCCTACACTTCCCTGCTCGTAAGAGTGACTTAGATACGATTAATAATATATAACCTGTGGTATTACCTGAGACCCACTGAAACAATATCTTGGGGAGGGGTCTAGGAGGCTGTGGTTTTGATAAGCAAGACTACCTCAACATGTTGCTGTCATCGGGGCGATCGAGGGAGTGCTGTGCTTTATTTCACAGATGAGGTCAAGGGACTCAAGGATTGAATCCATACAGATGAGACATCAGATGAGAACTGAACCTACCCTCTTCTAGTCTAGGAAATCAGCATTGCACAAAACAGAAAGCTATGATTATCTTCTGTCTTTACAGGGGGAAGGGGCAAGGATCCCACAGTAAAGGGGAATCTTTTCTGTTCTGGAGGTGGAGCCTGAACCTTTGCACATGCTAAGCAAGTGTTCCACACTCCCAGTCCTCGGTTTGTGAGACACGGTCTCACTGTGAAGCTCAAGTTGGCCTTCAACGTGTTCTGTATCTGCCTGCTGAGTTCTGGGATTGCAGGCACGAGCAACCTGGTGGGACTAATAATTCTTAATGTAATTCTGAGACTGTTCATGATTCAATGAACTCCTTGACAAGACTGTCACTCTGCTGGATAAAAGTTCTAAAGTCAACCGTCCGATCTAGTCACCTCTCTGTATCTGCAGGAGATTGGGTCTGGAGCCTCCTGTGAGAAAGATACTAAAGCCTGTGAATACTGAAGGCCTTTCTACTAGCATAGAATTTACATGTCTTTCCACATACCTGAAATCTAGGTTGCTTGCAAAATGTAATGCAGGGTTTGAGATGTAACTAAGCTGGAAGAGTGTTTCTCTGTCACAGATGATGCTCTGGGTTCAATCCCCAGCACTGTATAAAACTAGGCATAGTATGGCACACCTGTGGTCCCAGTACTGGGGAGGGAAAGGCAGGAGGTTCAGGTGTTCAAGGTCATCCTTGGCTGTAGAGTTTGAGGCTAGCCTGGGAACCAAGAGATGTTAAAAAAGAAGAAAGGAAGGAAGACAGGAGGGAGAGGAAGAAAAAAGGAAGGAAAGAAGGAGGGAGGGAGGGAGGAAGGAAGGGAGGGAGGGAGGAAGGAAGGGAGGGAGGGAGGGAAGAAAGAAAAAAAGAAAGAAAGAAGATTGAAAGCCAATACAATGTGTCTGCTATTGAATATACATTACACTTACCATTTAGAGAGCAACAACAAGGGGAAAGACAGGGCGTGTCCGATAAAGACATATTTTCAATCCATAGTTTGTTGAATCTGTGCATTCAAAACCAAGGATATGGAAGGCTGGTTATAAATTCATTTTTGAATTGTTTTGAAACTTTTATTCCACTGAGACTGAATACAAACCTCTCTTTAAAACAAGTCGCTCAGTTTTAGAAAAAAAATTCAACAGAACTCTCCCTCTCCTGTGGAAAATACATGACTAGAAAACCCAGTGAGAAAGGTCTTTCTGTTCCATGAGATAGGGTGTAGCTTAGAGAGAGAAGAATTGTACAATTTGTTCAGAGCTGCACTGAAATGAGGGGTGAGGTAAATCTTCTTCCAGCGAAACACTCATTGTCACAGCTTCTAAAGATTATTCCATCTGCTCCCACAGATTGCCCCAAACCTCCAAACATCCCCATGATCATGTTGGGAGTGTCGCTGGCTATCCTGCTCATCGGAGTCGTCCTACTGTGCATTTGGAAGTTGCTGGTGTCATTGCACGATCGGAAGGAAGTCGCTAAGTTCGAAGCAGAACGATCAAAGGCCAAATGGCAAACGGTAGGTGAACTCGGGACACCTGAAAATGATGGGGGACTTAGCCTTGCCCTGTAGAAAAGAAGAGGTCAGTTGTCCATGACCACCCTCTGTGTAGCCCCAACAGCGTTCATTTCTCTCTTGCTTAGCGAGCAGAAGAGCCCATTGTCTGGATCCGGTTGTCCTCACGACACCCGGTGTCTCAGTGTGGTGGGCTTGTAACACCTGGGGAGTCTCATGAATCTCCTACTATGGTGGCTTAGGGCTGTTGTGGAAGCAACCTCATTAAATAAAGCCTAGGTTCTATAGCTAAACTTTTCTGCAAATTGATTATATGCCAGCTAATGGGATAATGTTAATGGAGACTGTGACCGTTCATGCCAATTTCCATGGAAATACTTGTTGCTGATATCATGGGCCACAAAGCAACACTGACAAGCCTTTTTAAACACCAAGCTGTTTTTCCCAAATAACATAAAATTTAAGTAGCTACATGAAATAAACTCCTAAATATATGTATTCAATGATATAATTTAAATGCCTTCTCAGTAGGCAAACAGAAAACAGGACTACAATTTTCAGTGTTGCATTTCCACAGGAAGAGATAATTACATTTCTAGAGACCCCTGGAAACAATTTCATGGTTTTAATTTCATCTCTCAATCTCTAATGGTGTGTCTAGCTATCTCATAGCAATTATCTTACATCACTGATTCCAAAAACAGCGAACTCGCTGGAGAAAACACAAGCAAACACAATGTGCCTTTGGGTTCATCTGCCTAAATAAATTGGTGGCAACACTATTTCCCCTATATTGCTCTCCTCGGTTCTGAAAGAAAATAGAATTTTCCATTCTTGATAATGAACATTTATATTGGGCGGGATGATTTCAAACTAATCATAATGTACATCTCAGGAAAAAAAGCTAATAAAAATTTTATCTACCTTATCTTTTGAGTAGAAATGCTTTGGTTATAATGAACAAATGTGATCTACGGACCCGGTTTGAGTCCTGACTTGGAAGGGTCCAGATGTAAGATTATATTTTTAAGACAACTGAGGAAAGTTTGATACACTCTGGATACTAGAATGAGAGCAAGGATGTATGTTTGGTTTGATCAGATTTCACAAAGGCCTGGTGACTTCCTGAGTGCACAGTCTGTGGTTTTTAGCGAGGAAGCTGAAGTGTGTAGGAGTAAGAAATGAGGACAGGTGTTGTATTTAAAAGAATTCAGCCAAAAGTTCAGGTCTCCCCAAAGTCTTAGTACAGGTAGAGTTGAGCCCCCATCATGAATGTGTTCTAAGAACAGCCTTCGGTTGAAGCGTCTGGGAATAATGAGGTGGGTATTCTGATTCTGCCAGCAAGCCCTTGGCTGTTTTGTGATGCGCGTCTACTAACCAGCATATTTTAATGCTCTCCGACGCGGGCGTGAGTGCTGACAAATGATTAATATCTTTAGAATAACGTTTTAATTAACAGTTAATTTCCCCCAAAACATGAATTGTTCTCCCTCAGGAAGCTAAACATGACTGAAATTCAAATGCCTAAATTTAGCTGTTTCTTCATCTAAAATGGGACAAAACCACATATTAGACAGATAAAAAGCATAAATGGAAAATATTATTTCCCTGTTAAATTGAGTTTCTTTGAATAACAAATGTCCGATGTTCCTGACTAGATGATGACCAGGTAATAATTATTCATTCACATGCAAAAGAGGTTTGATTTAATATTCATCCCTAATTTCACTACCACATCCTCCTCCTGGGACAAATGTATGCTTGGCGCATACACTTGAAGGTCTTCAGTTTAATTCAGTTTTTTAATCTAAAACCTATTTCTTCTCAAGGGGTGAACTTAACTAATCCTTAAAAAGCAGGACAGAAAAAACAGTGTGGTCACCTGACCCATTGAGCTCCTTGGCCTCTTAAGGGGACAGAGTTGAAGACACATCTTGGCTCTTGCCCCTGAAACATTTTGTCAGGACTATAAAGAAAGGTTATCTTTTACTACATTTAAAAAAAAAAAACTCAGCATTTTTCTTCTGAAAATACAAATGGAAGACACTTAAATTCATCTTTGATTAGACAGTTTTTACCCTGGATAACAAGTGGACTTGTGACAGAAAAAAAAAGTTCCACCTGCCATTTCTTGCAGCCATGGATTGACTTTGTTCTCTCCTAAGCAAATCGGGTCTGCAGGTCACAGTTAGGCAGTCGCTAAGAAAGCTGTGAGCCATGATGGAGCCTTCTTGTTGCCGCTTTTGTTCAAGCCTGAAAAATGTGTCACTGGCTGCGCAGAATCCAGGCTTAGGCCAGGGCCTCCACGTTCTGGAGAAACTCGGCCTGGCCACCTTACACACTTAGAGAGAACCAGCCTTGTCTAAGCGTGTACATTCCCCCACCATAGAGCAGGCCTTAAGCCTGAGGTTCAACTGGACATCCCATAAAGGGAGGTCAATAATAAATATGGCACTGGCCATCTCCGTACCTGCTGACAAAACCCAACCCTAGCATGCTCTCCTGAGCTCTGATCAGCGTCTAGGTCAGTACACACCTCCTTCCCCACCTCTACAGTGCTGTGAACCTTTTCTTCTCTGGGTTCCGTATCTCCCTTGCCTTCCTACTAGGATGGAATCTTAGTCCATTGACCCTACACAAGGGACCCCCGACCTATTCCAGACTTGAGTAAATGAAGTAGTTTAAACAGAAACAAAAATTTCAAAAAAGTAAATTGTTAATTATCTACAAAATAACATTGAGTCATCCCCTTAAGAGTACTTTAAAATCTCTTTTGTGGGGTTACAGAGTGCCTCAGTGGGTAAAGTTTGCAAGAAAGAAGACATGAGTTCATATACCCAACACCCTTGTAAAAGTCAGACCCTCAACTCAAATCTGCAACCCTAGTGCTGGAGGACTTGGAAACAGGCAAAATCCTAGGGCTCACTGGCCAGTCAGTCTAGCCAAAATGGTAAGCTCCACAGCACTGAGAGACTGTCTCAAAGCAGGGGGGGGGAAAGGGAGTAGAAGACGACACCCAGCACTGACCTCTTGCCGCCTATACACATGCCACACATACCTGCACACACATGTATAGCACGCATGCACATGCACACATTCACAATTCTACTTCATGAGGGAAGTAGGTGCATTTTAATATGATTGACAGTTAAGGGGTGGGGCCTACAAACAGGTACCTGGTCCTCCAGAGATCTAAGCTGGCTCAGATCACAGCCAATTTATTTATATCCTATTCCCTAATCTCCCCATCTCTCTTCTGTCCAGGCTTCAGCCTGCATCCCCACCCGCAGCTCATGCTATCCAACTTTGTCTCTTCAACTGACTTCTTTGTCAACTAATTTCTCGTCCTTAAACTTCATAAAACGTCTTCTGAATGTTATTGCATTCTATACCTACCTGAGACCACACAAGTTTCTCTGAATCTTTAAGAGTTCTTAATTCATATGGCAGCTGGATTAACTATCCAGCCTGACTTTAGGAGTAGAGACAGTACAGCAACCCGGCTTTTACCCGCCATGAACTCTAGCCACGGAACTACCTCTACTTACCCTCAATACAGAGATGGCATCTGACTCTCTGAAGTCATATGACCAAAGGCAACATAGCACTTGGTCAAAGGTTGGGACACTGGCTCTCAGTAGGACAGAAGCAGCTTCACGGATGGTTCCCACTCAGAGGAGGCACGGCCGTTGACAAGGCAGGTAAACTCAGAAAAGATATTTCTGTTTCGTTCAGTTCTTCGGAGTGCAAATATGATTTTGCTTTGTCAAGTTGTAGATAAAATTCCTTCCTCTGGGGAGTTGTAAGCTAAATATACTTTCCTCCTAAAGCCCCATGATAAACCAGGCACAGTTTATTCTGCAGGATCACTGAGTGTACTGGGCTTCTTCACAGAGTACAGGAGTGGGTGACTATGAGCGTGTTGGTGTTCCTTACACAAACAGCCCTGGAGATTACTAGCCTGCCAGTCTAGCCAAATTGGTGAGCTCCAGGCTAAGCGAGAGACTCTGTTTCAAAACATAAGGCAGAGGGTCAGGAAGAATGGCTTTGAGGGTAATGGAGCTTGTGACCAAGCCTGCTGGACTCAATTTGATTCTCAGGACCTACATGATAGGAGGTGAGAAATGGCTTTCAAGGTACCCTCTGACCTCCACAGGTATCCTCTGACCTCCACAGGTACCCTCTGACCTCCACAAGAGAGGCACATGAATGCCCCTCTTCTAAGTAATTAAGTACAATAAATTAAAAATAATACATTTTAGAAGTATGCATGTGCCACACTAAAAACTAAAATAAAGGTGAATAAAATTAAAATTTATCAAAAATCATTCAAATAACTTCCAAGATTGCGCTTGACACTCCAATTCGAACTATAATGTAAACGTTTGGAGATATATTAAAGTGGTATAATAACAAAATGTATCTTCTTTTTTTTTGAACCCTTTTTCCCCCTGTCCTTTAGGGAACCAATCCGCTGTACAGAGGATCCACCAGTACTTTTAAGAATGTGACCTACAAACACAGGGAAAAGCACAAGCCTGGCTTTTCCATAGATGGGTAAACAGACCTACTTCGGCCAGGGAAAGTCAACTTCACCAATGTTAAAGGTTAATGCACTGTTTGGTTTGCCTTTCTTTGTGGCTTCCAAAGCAGGTTGACTTAAGATAATACTAGGTCATTTGGAGATCAGTCATTCTCAGCATGGAGGTGAGCCACTGTTGGCAGGTTCAAAATAATCAAGAGAAGAATATCCTAAGTGAAGAGGTGAATTCAAGATCGCTTGAAGAATATGACCCCTGTTGCATTGATGCATCAAAAAAAATCATCAAAATGGTTCATGGGGACTTGATTTGAATTTGAAAAATGTTCAGAATTATAATCTCATTTGCTTCCTGAATCCAGCTACCTAAAACCTTTGTCTCCACAAAGTCACCAAGTCCTTATGGTTCTATTCTGTACCCACACTGGCTGCTTTTTCTAAACATGCAGAAAAATCTCCCATTTCCTAGAGGATTTTTTTTTTCTTTTTTGGTTTGGTTTGTTAGTTTTGGTTTTGGGTTTTTTGAGACAGGGTTTCTCTACAAAGTCCTGGCTGTTCTGGAATTGACCAGGCTGACCTTGAATTCACTAAGATCTGCCTGCCTCTGCCTCCAGAGTACTGGGATTAAAGGTGTACCACATCATTCTAGGCAATTTTTTTTAAGTGTGAGAAATGAGATTCTGCTTTCTCATCTACAGAAAGAATGTAGTTCTTCCAGTAATATCCTAAGTGAAAGATTGAAAATTAAATGTTAGTAATGCCTTAGATTTGTACTCTTACAAGTTATTTACACAAACAAGTGTTTTGTTTCACAGGTGAGGAAGGAGTAATTTATAAATTATGTTGCTAGTAAGACTGAAGATAGGGGTCTGATATTCTCTGTTTCCCTCTTGTCCCCAAGTTTCCCGCCATTATCCCATATTTCCTAATTATTTCACCCAGTTTCACAGTCTTCAAAACTCCACCCTTGTCATATGAAAGTATCCATTTAAAAATAACTCAAAGTGGTTAGCTTATCAAAAGAAGTTTCAGGACTATAAAAGGAACCTTGGGCAATAGAATAAAAGGTCACGTCACGTGACTTTACATCCAGCGTGTCCCTCATGGAGTCTAGGCTTCCCACAGGACATTGCCATCCCGTCCACACCACCCAGCATTCACAGTGCAGCTTTCACGGGCCGGATGTGTCATCCATGGGCTCTAAAAAGTAAAACCACTTACAAAATCTACACCGGCAGTCAGCAATCCAGTAGCAGACTGGAGAGGAAACCGCTGGAGGCTTTTCATTTCTTCTGGTTACTGCTGCATTGCAAAGCACTTTGCTCTCGCTAGATCTCCACAGAGAAGCTGAGAGCATAGGCAGAAGAGCTGGGGACAGACTCTCCACCTTCTAATTCCAAGCCTTTGCTCTCCCCACTGCCTGAGACTCTTTTGTCAGTAAAATGATAGGCGGCTTGTGCTAGTTATGGCATAACTATCTTAGTCTGAAAGTGTACTGACACGAAACAAATAGCACTTAGGTCCCTCGAATGAGGGCCAGCTGCTGTATTTTTGCGCCGCGTGGATAGTCACGTGACTGGATAGTCACGTGAAGCCATTCGCTGGGCGAGCAGCTTCTTAGGAGTGGCAGCTTCATGGTTATCCACTGGATTGTCAACTTAGTCTCAAAGTTCCTTCACTCCTCCCGGATATGTCTGTACACGTTTTGATTGTCTGGAGTCTTTCTTTTCTGGATTTTTAAATAACTCAGGTAAATCAGTCAGTTGGGGGGTACACAGCTACACTTAAAAGAAAAAACTGAATGAATCTCCTTGGATCCCTGAATGATCCAATAATTGACACTCCCAATAATACGGCAGCACTGCCCCCATTACACGGGGCTGTGTGTGCTATTTTTGCGTTACTGCTGAAATGAGATTTTAGAACATAGATGTTTCTTTCATGTGTGTATTAGGAAGAATTTGTTCTTTCCCTAAATACCGTTTTGACCTGAGGCAGGACCTTGGAAAGGCCAAAACATTGACAGTAGTCCTTCTGTTCACTGAAGAGTTATGTTACATGAAGATGAGATGGTTGTTTTTTTAAGTGGTTTTATTGTATTTTGCATTGGCATAAATAAACATAATTTAAACAGTGAACCTTGGTTGGATGATAATGCCTTTTATTTACTTGCTATGGAACCCTCTTCTTAACATTTCTGGATCTTTCTGTGACTTACTCTGACGTACATTGCTGATTTCAGTCAAGGGCCAAGAAGAAGAACAGAACATTATCCCACACTGGGCAAAATCTAGTTCTTAAGGATTGGTGTTATGGGCTCAAATATTTCCCTTGAGTACTGTCCCAAGAATCTTAGAGTGTGACCATACAAGTACAGATCTAATCGTTAAATAGAGAACTAAGTTTTAGTGGGGTTATAGTGTGGAGCACTAATCCAACATGACTGTTGTCCTTTATAAGAGGGGAGAGGACAAAGATGTACACAGATACACTGTGACACAGGAAAGGACTGTCACCCATAAACCACGAAGGCTTGATGTTTACTCAGGGTGCAGAAGAAGTTTTGCAACCCAAAAGCAAGAAAATGTGAGGCTTCACCATGGCCATGACTCCCTTACCAAGGTGGTTGGGCTGAGAAGTTCTGACTCTAAGTGAGATACTGTATGTAGCTACTACTGAACGGTGTTAGTGGTTGAGTGGACCCACACATTGGACCAACACATTGATTCCTTTGCGTTGCAGCATACAGGGGGCTGGATGCTGCCCTCTGTATCGGTAACCTACCATGCAAAATCTCTCTGCACGAAGAAAAGGCTGGGGAACCTGATTTTCTCTTCTTTCCCACTTGGTTGCACAGCTAGCAATTCAGAAATCTTCCATCCCATGAGCTTTCCCATAGCTATGACCTCGGGTGACCTGGCAACCAAAGGCACAGATCTGGACACTTCTTTTGATGTCATTGATAACTACAAGATTTAACAACCCCCATAGAGGATCTTGTTACCCTTGAAATGTGATCTGACCTTTGTAGTTTCCAAAAATGAGTTCTGGGAAGGGATTTACTGCTCAGATAATATCTGCTGGGTTAAGTCTAAAATGTATTGACATTTGTGGTTTGAGTACCAGTTGATTTCATTCCGGGTCAATAGCTGCAGGTACTGCCGTGAAATGCCATTGGTTGTCAATAACTGACCAGGTGAAAAGTCATGTCCATTTCTTTCATCCAGTTGCCTTCACTCCGTCAATATAAGGAAGTGTGTAGACAGAAACACACATGCATTTCTTTCTTATTTTAATAGGTGTATCTTATCAGCATCAAATAGCTTGTGTGGTTAATAAATTTGGAGAGCAGCTATTGTTCTAAGTACAGTAATTACTATATGCTAACTCCCTGAGAGCTTGCGAGGGCTCTGTAGAGTGGTATTATCTCTCATCTTAAATATGAGGAAGCTGAGACATCTAGAAAGGATTGATGAAATGTCCAAGGTAAAAAAGCCTGTCACTCACTAACTGCTAAGGACAGATTTTAATCAGCAGTACACGGCTGTAGCAGAGCAGACTCCAAGCCAAACTCAATCCCCGGCAATAAGTCTTGAGACAACTGAGCATATTAAGTGGAGAATTGGGCATAGGAACAGTACTTGAGTTCTTAGCAGTTAAGGAAGTAGAAAAGGAAGAGTTGGTACGTGGAAAACATGGGGTTTGTTGGCACACACTGAAGATAGTCTCTTGTCTGCTCATGGTGCTACACCCATTAACAGAAATGGGTTAATCAAGATGTGAAAGTTAGCCAGTAAGAGGCTAGAGCTAATGGACCAGGCAGTGTTTAAATGAATACAATTTGTGTGTTGTTATTTCCGGGGCTAAGCTAGCCATGCAGGAGCCAGGTGGGACGAAAAGCAGGCCTGATCGCCTCATCACTACACAAATAGACAAGGCAGGGACCCTATCTCTGTGTTTTATCTGAAGAAATAATAAAATATTTTAGATGTCTTGAGAAATCCATAGCAGGCACTCTCCTGGGAGCTGGAAATATGTCCAAAGGATGTGGTTTTGAGTTACTCAAAACTGCTTTGGTGTATCAGTAATGTCTCTATAGACAGATATTGAAGCCTAGGTGAGAAGAACCTCGGTGGAGCCTGGCTGGACTGTAAGAGTCTTCACTGGAGGTAAGTATTTGATATCTAGAATACATACTTTTCAACACTGTGCCTTCTGTATCATACATTCTAGGTCATAGTATTGATGTATTGATAATCTACTGTCACTAGTATTGTGGAAACATGATGAATCATGTTATTTTTAATGTCTGAAAGGATTGCTTTTCCTCTGCTCCTGGGAAGAGGAAGCTTAGAAAGTTAAGGGGGTTTTCTCAGAATTACTGAGTTTATACTTGACAAAGGTGGGGCCGGGACCTGAATAGGCCTGGCTGCAGAGTCCTCTTCAGCCCCGTGTCATTCCAACATCCCTGAAGGTGGGACACACACACCACACACCACACCACCCACACCCACACACACCACACACACCACACACACACACACTCAGACCCCTTGCTTTGCCCCTCCCATGCATGAGGAAGGTGTTACCTTAAGCTGCTCTGTGGGCCTTGGCTCAGGTAATTCTTCCAGGCGCAGTAATGGATTTACAGTGAGAGCAAACTTGATGTAGTCTCAAAGCCCACCTCCAGTACCACTCTTCCTGTGGCGAAACCACATCTCCCACACCTCCCCCAAACAGTGCCACTAACAGGGAACAAAGCCTTCAAATACCAGAGCCTAAGGGGGACACTGTTCATTCAACCACCACACATGGCAGGAACCTAGCCTCAGAAGCAAAAACTCTCAATCCACATAGTGTTTTCTGTAAATGCTGCCGTTTTATGTTCAATTAGGTAGAATTGGCTATCGGAGGCGTCCCTGCCTACACCATTGTCCCTGAGGGTCTCCACTGCTGCCCTGAGGGCTTCCCTGATCTCTTTGCCAATGGAAACATGTTCCAGCATGGAGAATCTGACCTGCTTAACATGAGAAGTTGAAAGGAAAAGTTAGCAAAGTATACAACGTATCCAGGACAGCATGTTCCTCATTGCTGGCTGATGGATCAGACAAGGCAGACAGGGATGGGTTGCAAGAAGGGGAAGGAGAGGGGTATTGATAATAAATGTAGCCAGAAAAGCATGATAAGAATCACATCTTAAGATCTTCGATACAAGTCATTCCAAAGCCCTTGTTTTTAATCTCTCTTGCTTTGTGTCCCCAAAGTTACTGGAGACAGGAACAGAAATGGACCTTTTTGAAATTTTTTTAATTGTCATGTACTAATTTCTTTTAAAAGATCCTGCTTTCCTTTTGCTGATATGTCTGCAGCTATGGGTATGCTCAGGCGTTAGAAGAGGCTTGCTTCCAGTCTTCTATGCTACAGCGAGAAGAAGGTCTGCTCTGACCCTAGAGACAGCAGTGAAATTGCCAAGGTGACTCACCTCAACAGCTCCAGAAGCTGATTAAAGATGAGGTGACCATCCACAGGCTTGTGGTGGTCCATCCCATGGCTCGCTGCCAGGAAAACACCTGTGTCCGTGGAAGGGAAAGCACATGAGCGTGAGAAGGTGAGGGTGTGGCCGAAGCTCCAGTGTCTGCTGAGGGGACTCAGGCAAGACGGTACAGATCCTGTGTATCAGGAGACATGGTGAACCCAAGAGATTGACCACCACATATATCCCATACAACCTGTACCTATAGGTGAAGCAGAATATGTCCAAAACCAAGCAGGTTCTCATAAACACATCTACACGCTGAAGGAAGACAGGGATTACAAGAAGCTCTTGGTTGACTAGGCCAAGCCATGAAGGCTTAAGACTAAGGAAGCATGCAAGCCCATGAGGAATCCTCCAGGCCAAGAGACAGGAGAGCATCAAGACTCTGCCCAAGTCAGAAGAGTCAAGAAATTAAGTTCCCTCCTTGTGTCTGTACACAGTGCCCTCAATGACAGATCATGTGAGTTGGCCATTAAAATAAGACAAGACTTTGATGGGGAGAGAGAGGTCTCAGGAGATGGGGAGTCTGGAAAGATGGCTCAGTGGGTAAAACACGTGCCATACAAACATAAGAATCAGAGTTCCAAGGCTAGTTGGGGATACAGGCCATCTGTAATCCCAGCATTCTAGAAGTAGAGCCAAGGCCTCCCCAGAACAAGCTGGCTAAACAGAAACACCAGATCAATGAGAGATTCTGCTTTAGCATACAAGGTGAAGAGCAACCAAGGAGGACACCTGATATCAGCTTCAGGCCTCCACATGCACATATATGTGCCCATACATGTCAACACACATGCACACACACCACACTCATGTATACATAGAATTAAATAAAAAATAAAAGATCGTTTAAGTCCACATTGTGTAAAACTCATGAATTCAGGTATAATCACCTTCATGAAATGTCTTACAAGATTTCTGAAGCATTCTAATACTACCAATAAACTTAATAGTTACCTTATCATTTCTATGATTAACAAATATTTTCTTATTAAAATTTTTCACGTCTCTTGTTTATTCATCTTCTTCTGTAACGAATGACTAGCATATACTACCTTCCCATGGATTATTATTGGCTTTATAAACTTTACAGTGGGATGATAAAAGTTTAAATTAAGTAGGTGGTTAAACGTACTTTTTGCTTACTCTCCATATATTAAATATCCATTTCATCAATTCAAGAAGTGTGTCATATTTTAGAACCTTTTTATGAAGAAGATAGAATTGGAGAGAACAGATATAAACAGCAAAAGATTGGAAACATTGAGCATAATACAAGATATGAACTTGTTATCAAAACAAAAAAGAAAACATACAATGTTTTTCTCTGAAGCTTCCTTGATCTTGGTCACACTGTATTCAGTCACTGTTTGATATAATCAAATCTAATATTCATTTAAGAGATAACCAACTCATACGTTAATAAAAGTCTATGATTCATTCAAAACCTGCATTGGTCTCAGTTACTGAACAACACAAGAAAAGCACACATATAATTTTTATGCTGTGGTTGTAAGGCAACTTCCTCATCATACAGAGAGTCCTTTAATATCCTAGGCCTGAAAGGATCTGGCAACTGGCTGTGAATGTTGAATTGTGTCTTAGTGTCACATACTGAAAGGGTCACAAAGGAAAAATAGCAACCCTATGGATACCTGGCTCTATGTTCTGTCTCCAGCAACTCTCAGCGTTGCCATGAGAAGTATATGGCATATTAAAGCCTTTGGCATAATAGACTCAAAGTGTTAGCTGCATCCATTATTCGAGTGCATCCTATGGTCACCCTGATTTTAAAAAGGCAGAAACCTAAGGTTGGGGGATTGGGAAATGAGGAAGAGGGGGGCTAAAACCAAAGACAGATATCAGGAAAAGAATGTGAAGATGGTGAGAGAGCACTGCCTTGGAAGTTCTTGCATACTGTGGGAGGCTTCAGCCCTTCTAGGCATCATAATAATGGACGCTGACCACACAATTCAGGGTGAATGTTTAAAATATCTCATTCAAACCCACTGGCTACTGATGCTTAGAAAGGTTAGGGACGTTAAGGGCGGACAGATAGAGTATGAAGAAAGACAAAGGAAAAACAATTTACAGCAATGTTTCTCAACTTGGTGTTTATAGACCCTTGGAGGTCTTAGCTCAGTGCTAACAGCAATTGCACAACCACGTATCTTACTCAGTCCTTTCCCTGGCTAGTCTTTCCAGAGGGACAGCCCACAAAACAAATCACAAACACAGGCTCTTCTGAGAAATAGGATAGTGTTCAGAAAATTGTGAGGGGGGCCCAGTAAAGGAATGTAGGACATGAGGACCTACAGACAAATTTAATAATACCAATGGAAATCACACCACCACCGCTATTTATGAAAATAAAGAACACAAGGGACAGAGTTCAGACTTGTTTTTTCAAGAAATGCAAGCATGAGAGTCAGGACCAGTTCAGATTTGGGTGTATCCCTTCTAGAAAGTAATCACTTTTACTGACAAACAGTGACTCACCTGAACGGAATGCATGAGTCAAAACCCAGAAAGATTTAGCAAAAAGAGATGCATAGGCATTCATTGGGTCACACAGGTGAGTCACACAGCCCTACATGGAATTCAGTTAAAGGCCAAGGACCAGGGGAATGCCAGAAGGTGGAGCATTTCTATCACACCGACAGGCTGGAGTGGTTTAGAAAATACAGTCAAGCTTGCATCTTAATTTTAGCACAGCGGACCTTGATCCAGGCCACAGAATAGAGACACACCAACCTTAGATTTGGAAATAAAATTTCTCAGAAAGTAAAAGGTCAACTGAAATGCAGGTGGAAATGCAGAGATTTGGGAACCCACAGACAGCAGTGAGGCAACTAAGATAGGGCCCTGATAGAACATTCAAGAAAGACCAGTGATGTTCTTTTTGGCTGTTTAGACTGAGGAGAAGGGACCAATGGTGAACCAGTGGTCTTCATGGGGCGTAGGAAAGGGGACGAAGATGAAGGCAAGACTTGAACTGAAATTTTGTACAGGAATAAAGAATTTGTTGGTTATACAAAAATTAATAAAGAAATTTTTGCCATATTAGCAAGAAGCATTTGAATGGCTCACGGATGCAGAAGCAGTATTTGACAAAAATGCAATAACCACTCCCCCAAAAATCTCTCAGCCAACTAGAAATAATGTGGGGCATGGGTCTAGAGGATCTCCCTAAGCCGATAGAAATCTACTAAAAACCTCCAATTAAGTTATTGGTAAAAGGCCAGGTGCCTGTGTTAGGTCATGAACGCAAAAATGAATATCCATGTTTAACAATTCCCATACAGCATAGGTTCTGTACTAAAGGTTCTAACCAATGTGATCAGGCTGAGGATTCAAAGAAATCTACGAAAATGCTATAAGGAAAAAAAGGAGTTGATTTAGAAAGATTGGATGATATAAGATTCACATATATATAATCAATTGTGTTTCTATATACTGGAGACAAATAATTGAAAACTGAAAATTTGAAAAACAAAGCTATTCACAATGGCATCAATAAAGAAGTCTATAAATAGATCTGATAAAAGATATGGAAAAAAGGTGGATATTAAAATGCCAAGGGATTAAAACAAGCCATTTGCCTTGACAGCCCAGCACTCAACTGAGGAAGGTAGATCACAAGTTGGGGGCCAGCCTTGGCTACATGATGAGAGCCTTTCTCAAACACACACACACACACACACACACACACACACCAGACAAAACCAAACCAACAGCAACAAAAAACTTAGAAAAGAACCACCCTCACACACAACTTTATGTCCATCTTATTAGCCCACTGAGTCCAGTTTATATTTTCCATACATACTTGTGTATGCAGCCACTGACTGTGTGTGGCTGGCCTATTAAACACAGCCCTTAAAGAAAACCAACTCTTCCTCCCTAGCTGCCATCACTATCAATAGCTTCTGAGTTAGGAATTGGAACTGAAGATTGTTGGTGGAAGATATAAAATAACCCCACACGAGTTCAGAATTACAAATAAGAAAGTTATTTATTTAGGGGAGACTCAAGATCACTGTCCTAGATCACAGTCCTCTGCACAAATGGGAAACAGGAACAGAGTCTAGCAGCCAGGAGGGAGAGCTAGAAGCAAGAGAGTGAGGGCAGTGCTTTACAGTTGCTTTTATAGTATAAGAGACCATGCCCAGCTATTGGCTGAAGAAGTTGAAGGAGCTCCCACAGCACCTCCCTCTTTTGTTTAAATAAAACAGTTCTAACCCCAATACAAAACTATATACACTAGGAATAGATATCAAGTATAAGATTAGAATTACAACCAGCATAAACAATATTAAGCAAGGAACATGTGCTAAATGTTTTAACAAACATTCTATCCTAAGAAATCTAACTCTTGTATTGGAAATGGCTTGGCTAGATCATAAAAGGATGATAACTATAACTATATAATCTTCAACCCCATTGAAGGACTGAGAAGGGAGATAATATTACTTGAGTAGGCAGGAAATACAATCAAGCAGCTTCCAAATTGTGCAGTAGATGACAGAGACAACTGGTTGCCTGATCAATCACCCAAAATCTCATTTGCAATGTTGAAGCAGCCAACTTTGGTTAAGGCCTAGAGTAACTGACAGACTATTTTCAGAGGCAGGAAAATTTTTCAAAACTGTCTTACCCTGTCTTGGCAAGATTTCATAGTCTTTTTTTTGTATCCTGCTTGTCCAGTTCAGACATCATGTACTTTGTCAGTGGTTGAGACATGGGCAGTTTCCTACCCAAAGGCCAGTTGTGCCAAGAAGAAAACAAACTCTAAGTGGAGTGTCTTTGGTGTTCAACACTCTTGGGAATAGATTGGTGCTGTCAGGAGCACTCGTGTCTCATGTCAACACAATCCTAAGTTATTTAAATGTCATGTTCTACAGATCTTTGAAGTGGTTAAAGGTTACCTATCTATGCAGAATACAATCTCTATGTATCTAAATAACCTAATTAGTCTGACTAAAAGTATAACAAATATGAATGACTATTGATCTATAATAGTTAATACCTATAAAACTTAACAATTAAAACTTCATATCAGAATATTAAACAATATTCAAACAACTGTGCAGTAAAGGAGGACAATGACCTCAAAATGTAAACAATGTATAAATATCCTAAACAGAAGTAAAAATATATAATGCAATATAATAAATATTTCCTTAAAATGTTAAATGTCAAAAGTACATGATCCTGTCCCGCTACTCATTTGTATTTGCTAACCCCAAACAGTTTTCCCCAGAAGGATTTATACAAGACTGTTCATAGCAGCTGTGTTTGTAATCACCCAAAACTAAGCAGCAGTCCAAATGTCCATTAGCAGAGGAACTCATAAACAATATGTAGTATACACAAACTCTATTAACTAATCTACTTGTTGTGTTCACCCTCTGAACCCATACTTCTAGGCAGAGGTTCTCAACCTTCCTAATTCAGTTCTTTTAATTTAATACAGTTCTTCATGGTGTGGTGACCCCCAACCATAAGATTATTTTCATTGCTACTTTCCAACTGTAATTTTGCTACTGCTATGAATCATAATGTAAACATCTGTGTTTTTCCATGGTCGTAGGGGACCCCTGATGTGGGATCCCTCTCTGTATGCTGTGAATACCACTGGTTAATTAAGAAACAGTCTTAGTCCTGTGAAGGGCAGAATAGAGGTAGGTGGGAAAAACTAAACAGAATGCTGGGAGAAAAAAAGGCAGAGTCAGGAGAAGCCATGTAGCCCCGCCGGAGAGAGATGCTAGAACTTTACCCAATAAGCCACAGCCTTGTGGTGAAACACAAATTAATGGAGATGAGTTCATTTAAAAGTTAGCCAGAAATATGCTTAAGCTATTGGCCAAACAGTATTACAAATAATATGGTTTCTGTGTGATTATTTTGGGGCTGAGCAGCTGGGAACAAACAAGCAAGCTCCTACTACAGACCCCATGAAAGGGGTATTGGACCCCAAAGGGGTCACAACTTACATGTTGAGAACCACTGCTCTTACGTATTGAGCCTAGAATCTTGCAAATTCTAGGCATTTGTTCTACTGAAAATATGCCAACCCTTTTAAAAGTTTTCCTTTTATGAGCTAGGCTTCATGAGGCAACCACACTTACCTGGAACTCTCTGTAGCCCAGACAGACCTTGAACCTGGGATCCTCCTATCTCATTGTCCCACACTGGCAGGGTCATAGGTCAACACCATCCAGCTGAGAACAAGTCATTGATGTAACAGCATGACCATCTCTCAAAATACCCTGAGTGAAGCATACCAGACAAAAAGGGCATGTGTTACATGAATGTATTCACATACAATTCTAGAAACAAGTTAATCTATACTGACAAAATTGCTTGATATTTGGCTGAAGGCCACTGTGGTAGGGAGGAGTGTGAAAAAAAAAAAGCTTACTAGAAAAACTGTCAGAGATGGTGAACATGTTACTGTCTTGGTGGTGGTAATGATTTCATGGATGTAAATGCATGTCACAAGTTTGCAAAACAATAATTTATTGTTTAAATGAGAATGTATGGTTTAAATGTATAGTTTATTACTGTGCCATCGATAATGCCACAACAAGGGCTCGTGTCGTTTTAAATTCCACTAAAAACAAGTTCATTTTTTTTAACTTAATAGGTCAGTCTTTTTTTGCAAAAACTGAGATTGCTGCCTCTATATTAGCAAACTGTTTTTCTCATGTCAAATGCAAATAATGCCTTAATGCAGAATGGCTGTATTGTATTGACTGACAACAAAGGGAAAAATTAAGTCATATTCATGGATCCCTGGTCCCTCAGCCATCCACACCTCTTCTTACAAAATACACACATTTGACAACACTGGGATTCCTGTTGAGAACAAGGGAAAAGGTTTAATTAACATTATAAAAAACATACTCCTCAGGAGGAGGCCTTGGAGACATAGCACCATAAAACAGGTTTGCAGAATTCTCAGCTCTCTGCTCACCCAGCTTTGAAGATCTCCAAAAGCTACAGTCAACTTTATATTTAACCAGGACACATGAAGAGCTTTTGTGTACAAGTCTCTAAAATGATCTCCTGTATATCCATTCCATGCCCTTTACTTTGAACCTTAGCATCTTGGATTGTTTAGAATAAAACTTCACTGAGTCTCCAGCCTTTGGAGCAAGCAAGATGGGACAAGCACAGACACACCACAGCTTCTTCAGCCTGGATACTCAAAGATGAATCTCCCTCAAATTAAACAGCTGTGACTGGACTGCAGGAGGACCAGCTTGTGCTTAACATTTGACTCAGAATTTTTTTCTCATCTTACAGTGATACTGCAAGGCAGATGTTCATTGTTCCATATGTAAAAGATGAAAACTCAGTCTTGATACATGATTTGACCCAAGCTGTACCATAAGATATATGTTTAGGAAGATAGTATGACATTTCCTGCCTACTATCTCTGTCTACCTTCTCTCTCTCCCCTTTCTGGCTCCTTCCATGAACAAACACAACAGACTCCACTTCCATTTGGGAGCCACTTCATACAACCAAAAGACCCCAGTCCCTACGTTTTATTAGTTTTATTTAAAAGGAACATAAGTAATTACAGAAGAGATCTTATATATGCTTTCTTCAATATTAAATAGGAGAAAATGTCAAAATTACTATAAATCCATGACTAGATGTCAATCAAATTCATTCCCTCGCTTTCCATTTATGGAGTCTACAGGGTAAAAGGGGAACCAACTGAAGAACCAAAATTCCTCCATTTTGTCCTCCGCCTCCATCTTGTGTCTTGTGTAACCTATTTCCCATAAAACATTCCAGTCCTCAGAAATGACTAAGGGCAAAAGTAACAGGGTAGCCACCTGGAAAGTACAGATAACTATAGAATCTCCCCACCCGAAGGTCAGCTGATTAAAGAAAAAAAAACTTGACAAGCATTAGGCGAGGTTTGAAAATAAAATTTGTGAAAAGTCCCTAGATATGAACCAATCAGGACGGAACCCATCACCCCAAACCTTGCTAATGTAACTTTTCTGGGTTTTGCCTTTAAATAGGGCTTTCTAGAAAGGTGGGGTACCTCCTCTCGCTGCTGTGTTGATGAGGTCCCTGTCAGCTTGAACACATGTACACAATAAATCTTGCTTTTGCATTTCAGTGAGTTGGTCTCTCTGGTGGTCTTTTGGGGTCCCCACGGACTGGGCATCTGACAATGTCCTGGAAGCATTGCTTCGTACAGTGGAGTTCCTGGAGTCAGGCAGCAGCCTGCTTCTCAGTGGCCACGCATCTGCTATAGCTTTCTATGCACTGTCCTGCCCTCTCTAACACCTCATACTCTGGGAGGTTCCTTGCTGATTCCATTTCTTTTCCATGCTCTAAGCATTAGCTCCTACAAGTCCCTACCGAGACCCCAACACAGTTCATGCTAACCAGCCCATTAGCATCCATCACCTTCAGAGCTTAGAAAAGGGTACTGATGCCTGATGCTTGCTGCTATCAGACTACTCTCTGAATCAGAATCCCTGTGGCAGAGGGGCTGAGTGCTGGCAAGGTTTAGGAGTGTTGGAGCCCACAAGGCTATACAGTAAATGTACAGCTAACAGACCAATAGACTAATCCACAGGAAGTGTATATGCACCTGTCCACATGGAACAACCCATTTTGCAGAGCTGCGGGAACACTTGTCTTTTGGAAAAGTCAAATCTGTAAAAACCTTGTGAGGTCATGATTCTCCCTTCAAAATTGGATTCATTCCCAAAACACCTCTGCAATGTAACTTCTCCTACATGGGCAACAGAATGATCTTTCCAGTCCCCCACACCACGGGGCCTTAGAGCAATAACATTCATTCTTCGTTCTAACAGTCAAATTTACATAGAGTCAATCTCACAAAATTACTTCCTAACACACCAAATAGAAATTTCTAAAAAAAAAAGTCATTGAGTATGAAGGTAGCATGCCTCACCCTTGCTAAGAAATAAATCTGGGTGTCCCCAAAGCTGAAAAAAAAAGAGAGAGAGATTGAGTGAGGAGAATAGGTGAGTCCAGGCTTCAAGACATTTAGTAATTTTATCTAATGTTTTGGAATATCAGGTATTTCCCCTTGGATGCTGACTCTTTCCTGGGTGGTGTCACCTGTTCCAGAGTGCTGCTTTGTCAAGTTCTACCTGCCCTTTTGGTGATTGATATGCATATTATCATTATCTTTGCCTATGGAATTTTTTCAATTATTTCTGTAAAAACTAAAAACCTTGTGGAGATTACCCCTTCTTCTTCTTCTTCTTCTTCTTCTTCTTCTTCTTCTTCTTCTTCTTCTTCTTCTTCTTCTTCTTCTTCTTCTTCTTCTTCTTCTTCTTCCCCTTCCCCTTCCCCTTCTCCTTCTCCTTCCTCTTCTTCCTCTTCCTCTCTGCTTCTTTGTGCAAAGGGATAAAGAACATGTAGCGGTAACGTACGTGAGTTGATTTATTCCATTTACCCTCAGATCCAATTAGCCATTTTTCACCTGCCATAGCGAATCTTTCTGGACCCTGAGCGGTTTAATGGGCATAACCCCAAAGCAAACCTCAATACAGGAGCTCTGCACACCTCTGGTCACAGGAAGAAGCTCTACCGCACCCGTGTGAGCTTCAGTGTCATAATGGTAGGCAGGCACTGTCTGGAACGGGTCACCTTTTGCATTCATAATTACAATCCTTTCACTTCCTCTGTGTGTCTCTGCAGCCAGGCTGTGGGAAGGCAGGAAGCAGGGGGAGGCTTGGCAAGCACACAAGATGCCCTGTGTACAACCAATCAAGACAGAGGAGACGCCTGAAACTCCTGATCAAGTGGAACTTTTTTTCTGGTTGAGCACCACATCATGGGAATGCTGTTAATTGAATTAAATTGATATAAATTGCTGTTTGGGCTATGGTAAAAAGCTCATTTATTAATTCCCTGTTAAAACTGGCCCTCTGCCCAATAAATTTTCACCTCTGAGTGCTTCAGCAATTGCGGGCATTATGGAAGCACCACAGTACTGCTAAATCATAGCACAAAATAATAGTTTGACCACACTCTACAGTGTGATCAAACTATTGGGAGAGAACATATCAAACATCAAAATATTGGGAGAGAACAGTTACATGTATTAAATAGGTTACAAAAATCTGTGCCTTATATAAATGAATGTTTTATCTTATCTATATAGAGTTCTCATTTACTGGAAGATTGTGATATGAAATTAATGGGGATAAGGTAACAAAATGCCATGGGATCTCTTCCAGTGTCCTTATCAGAAAATAAGTGTAACGTTGTGTTTCATGGTGTCACTGCCGTGTTACTTAATCACAGTTACTTTCACCAGGGCTCAGTCTTTGCCAAGTTGTAAAGGACTTCCATGGACTGCTTTATACACTAGATACTCCGTTACTACCATTTTACAGAAAGGAGACGAAGGCTGGATAAGGTGCAAAGACTGATCCCAGAGCAGATTCCCACTTAGAGCCTTAAACTTCTAACCACCCAGAAGGCTCAGTATACACAAAGCCTTATTCAGCTGAGCCCTCTCTGAATGGCTGCTGTTGAGATGAAAGAGGGGTGGTTTTTGTCTGATGATGTTTTTATTCTCTCTGCCCTGTAAGACATCCAACAATATTCACTCTGTAATTCCCCAAACGTTCCTTTGTTAACTTTAAGTAACAGTAACTTGTAATAAAAACAACCTCTCGAACTGCTGTGACATCACTGTGACCACTGTTCCTGTTTTAGTCTCTGAGGTGAGCCAAGAACACAGGCATTGCTGTTGTTATTATAATTTTGAAGGTAATTAACTGGAGTTAAACAACTTTGCTGAGTCACTGGGCTAGTAAGTGATAAGCAAGGACCCAAAACTAACCATCTTTCCCTGGAGTCCCCTCTGCCTGTCCACATTGGTCCATTTGTGATCATAAAGCCATGTCTTTCAAAGTCCCAACACAACCTTCCTCTTGCTAACTCCTTCCACTGGCCCCTGTGCTCTCCCGGACTGAGTGACATCAGGCTGGAGAAAGCTGATGTCTACCTTCTCCCTGCCTGTACCTGAGCACAGAACAGGGGCCGGAAAGCACAGGAGCCACTATAAATGCCCTATATCACGTCTAGCGAGTCCCTTACCCCCACCTACATTTCCCCAGCAATGCTCTCTCTGTCCCTATGGAAGTCAACCTCACCCACTGTCCCTCCCCACTACTTCACAGCACTTACCAAGCAGAAGCTAGAAGCTGGCCAATGGATAACTCTCAACTATGCAGCTCACACACTTAGCCCTGCGGACAACCCTTCCCTCATTCCCTCCTATATGGGATATACTGTTTTCTTCCTAGGAAGCAAATCCCTTACTTTTTGTTATGGGAATTTCTGACTTCTCGAGATCATTATTTTGAATTTTTATTGATTTCTCCCTGTCTGGATGATCCTTCCCATCATTTGGACATGCTTCCCAACCCAATTTGGCCAAAGCTTGCTGGCTCTGTTATGATATAGCTCCTCCTTACTATGAGGGCCTAGAAGTTAGTGCTACTATTTCCATGACGACTGACATTAATCACTGCTGGTGGCAACAGAACAAACAAGGCCTTACCCTAGAACAAGTCACTGGGCAGGGGCTATGGATAGGACAGGTTCCCCCAGATAAAGCTTCCATCTGTAATTCTTCACTGTGTGCCCACATTATCATGCAGGATCAATACTTGTTCCCACAAAATGACACTTGGTGGGAAGGCTCCATAGGTCTTACCCCTTGTGTGCTTATTGAAGTCCTAAACCAGACCAGGAGATATTGTGTACTAGTCAAGCTCATTCTGAGAATAACCTATCACACTGATCAGGAGTTCCTAGACCTCACAGCTATGGAGACATAAGAGAGAGCCTATGACAGCCCTCAACCTTAGCCTACTTTTAGGCGCTAGCCTGGAGGGATTGGGCATAAGAATCTCAGTACTAGTAACCCACACACTTCAGGTTCCAAACAGTTTTACCAAGTTTCTAATGACTTCAAATACTATAGTCTTTTAAAACTCATCCTTTCTCCCCTTCTTGTCTTCCTTCCCTCCTTCTCCCCTGATCCCACACTTTCTCCCTCTCTCTCCTTTCTTTCTTTCCTCCTTTCTTTTGATCCCTTCTTTGACAATGGTGGCCGGGGCCTAGGCCTGGTGTTTCCAGGCTCTTGGCCTCACTCAAGAATGAAATAAAAACCCACACAGATTGGAAAGTGGTAAGGAAGCTTTTGTTCAGAGCAAAGCAATGGAACATATTGGAAAGGATACAGTGCAGAGATTGACAGCAAGCCACACAGTGAAGACTCCAGGGCCAGAGTTACTACCTGGCGTGTCTTTTTGTGGCATCTAAAAAGAATGAGGAGCTGTTTACTGGGATGGTGAGCATTATGCTTAGAGGATAATTTACTGTGTTGAAAAGACTTGTAAAAACAAAGTTGTTTTTAACTTGTAAGCCGTTAGGAAGCTGCTGTTATCTTAAAAGTACCCTGGCAGCTAACTCGCCCAAGATGGACGACTTCCGGTACAGTTGAGCTATTCTTAAAAACTGCTGATGGTTGTAGCATCTTTCACTGCCTCAGCTATTCTTACAAGGAAATGGGGTCACAAGACTCACACGATAACTATAAAGTTCTGCCTTTGTATGAACCCCTTGTTTGCTTGGATGGTGGAGGCATTTGCAGGACATCTGTCATGAAACCAAGCTTTGCCTGCACCTAAACAGGGCATGAGTTAACCTGGCTCCCCAAAATTGTAACTTTGTGATTTTTACCTTTAAATTTCTTGGATTAACAATAGTCATGGCCTTACCTAGAGAACTCTCTGATTGGGTCCTGGCCAGGCTTTTTGTTGTTGTTTTTGTTTTGATAAAATAAAGCCTCCATTTTACTAAAATTATCGAGTCAGACTAGTTGACTAATTGAATGGATCCAGACTCATAACTTACTAAGGGAGGTAGTTTGAGGGGTTCTCTAGTTTGAGTGAAAGACTGGGTGACATAAAAATTTTTTCAATGTGCATGTTCCTTCCCATAATTCATCTTATTTTAATTATATGCATGCCCAAGTGTGCACAGTCATAAAATGGTAAATAGGAGAGTCTCCCTAAAAGCTCAACTTGAAGACAGTTTTGGCTTATTGCACATGAACTCAGATCTGGTTTGGTCCAGTTTGGTTCAGAGGACTGTGCAACCAAATTGTTCTAAGTTTGTTGTTAGGGGGAGGAGAAACCCATCCCATTGTTCAGAGTGGTGTGATTCTATATCCTATGGGCAGGTAAGGTCTTAGGCTGCAGGGTGCATTACTATTATTATAAAGGGGGTGAATAATGGGGTGCCAGGATGCTAAGCTCCACTCTATGCATATTTGCCTCAGCGGAAGCTTTTAAAGTGCTTATTAAATGCCGGGAAGTGTGGGATTCAGGAGACTCAGAGAGAAGTACAGTACAGTTCTTCAAGATATGGTCAGGTGAGACATAGAAGTAGACAGCTAGCCCAAAGCCAAAAGAATAAGACAGATGAACACAGGACCACAGGGGCAGGGTCCTGCCCAGGATGCTAATAGTGGGGGCGAGAGACATCCCCATTGACCCACCATTCTGTAGTCTTTCTCAGAGTTTGAGTCTGCTCTTCTGACTGTTTCCTCCCCACACAGTCACAGCTCCCAAGTGTAATGATTTCAGCCACATAAGGCTGGTACTTCCCGGTTCTGGAGCCATGCACGTGGAGACGGGCCCTGGGCATGGAGGTACCTGAATGTTAAAAGGCCCTGTGTGACCCACATGCATATATGTGTGGTTACGTCCACAATGACTCAGCTAAGCCCTGGCCCACATGCATGGTTACATCCATGATTAATCAGCTAAGCCCCTGTGCACATCACCTGCGTATGACGTAGTCACACCAACCTCCTGTGTGCATGTGCTAGGCAGCTTTTAAAAAGCTGGACATGCCATCTTCCTCTCTCTGCAGACCGATTCCCCAGGCCTGTACATGCCCCCCCCCACCATGTTGCATGTTTCCTTCTCACTCAAGCCAGGTAATTTCACCAGGGATGAGTATTCACAACAGGTTAGACTGTGCTATGCACTTCCTTCCATTAGCTCATTTAATACGTTCTGAACATGACCCCACAACCAGATGCTTTTCTCCCCATTCTACAGACAAAGGTTTAGGGAAAGCTAGTCACAGTGCTGGCAGGTGGTGATGGTGATGCACGCCTTTAATCCCAACACTCAGGAAGCAGAAGCAGGTGGATCTCTGTGAGTTCAAGGGCAGCCTGGTCTACAGGAGCTAGTTCCAGGATAGAATCCAAAGCTACAGAGAAAACCTGTCTTGAAAAACAACAACAACAAACCAACCTGAAATGGAAGTCTAGAATAAGCAGAATCATTCCTCCCTCAAGGACTAAAAATTCCACCACGGATCTCTGCCTCTAAGCCATAGTAACTTTCTGGGAAGACATGAAGAAAACGGTAGCTATTCTTGAGTCTCTAATGGCAAATAGGATATGTGGTGTCACGGGCCAGGAAGCTGTCCTCACCTCTCTTCATTACTCTAATTGCTCTGAGGATGAAATATGACTTGTTTCCCTTCCCTTTCCCTCCTCCTTGTCAGAGCTCTGCCACTTTATTTTATTTTATTTTTTTGGTTTTTTTTTTTTTTCGAGACAGGGTTTCTCTGTGGCTTTGGAGCCTGTCCTGGAACTAGCTCTTGTAGACCAGGCTGGTCTCGAACTCACAGAGATCCGCCTGCCTCTGCCTCCCGAGTGCTGGGATTAAAGGCGTGCGCCACCACCGCCCGGCTTCTGCCACTTTAGAATATTCTCTGCATGGATCAGAAAAGGCTCCCCGGCCTCATTATACAGAGGCTAAAGTTGAGATCCCAGCTAGTAGAAGACCTGACTTCCTAGGGTTGCCCTACTTCCTAGGGTGCCCCGTGGCTGTCCTTTGTTCTAGCCTGGCACACAACCTCTCGTATAAGCACTTCCTTCTAACCTTTGTCTCTTACAACTTCCTGTCCCAGCCATGGCTTCTTCCCACCACCCGTCCATCACCCATGCATGGTGTGACCTACAGAGCCCACTCCACATCCTCCTGTCTCTCTCCCCTTTATTCCCACTGCCCTGCTTCTCTCCAGAGATTAACATCTGTAACCAACGCTGTTACCTAATTAGGCCACCTGGATTGCACCTGCCTGCCACAGTGGATGCCAGGCAACTTAATCAGGACCGAATCTTCCCACTATAGGCAATAGTCCCACAGCAATGTGCTTCTGAGGTCAATGGAGAGAAAAGTCACTGTTGCTGGCTGCAGACTGTGTGGTCTGCTGGGCTCACAACATGCCTTTTTTCTTCTTTTTTCGCACATTATCAGGCATAGATACTGACTTCTGCATACACTGACTTGCTATGGATTAGAGGGACACACTGGGACATCTCTCCTGTTGCTCTCCTGTTGCTCTCCAGTTGCCTCTTACGCCTTCAGTTTTCTTCCCAGAGGACAACCAGACAGTACCTCATCTTTCCTTAAGCCACACACCTGACGCCTCCAGCCCCAGGCTCTCTCCATGGCAGAAGCGCACAGATCTGCTAGTTCCCAGAGTTCCACCGGAGAGCTGCCCAGACTCCTGTAAGGCCGAGCCCCTGTCTCACTCTGGCCTTCACTCCTGGCTATCAGTTCCAGGCAGAGGCGTGTTTACTGAGTCAGGCACTGTGCTACCTGTACTTGTAAGTTTTGCAATCGACAAAATACGTAAGAAACACAGGTCCTCCAAGATCATATCACCTGTTCTCCTTTCCCCAGCAGGTTCCCTCTTGCTGTCCTCTAATTCCAAGGTCTTGCTTAGGGTGGGTCTTGTTAATCCTGCTCCCTTGTGGGTTGAGTGCTTCCAGTGCAGTTAAGGCTGGTTATCTAAGTGGGAAGGGGAGCAGTTAGAAAGACTGCCTATGGTCAGGGTTTGGGGACTTGGTGTCTTGTATCTGTTTGTCGTTGTTTTATCTCTACTCATCTGGGGAGTAAGTTTTGCGGAGTTAAAGAGTAACGGAGATCCAGTCACCCACCTCTCTGGCTGGGTTTCTCAGTTCTACACTGAGATATTTTATTAGATAAAGATGCTCTAAAGAAGCAGAAGTCTAGGGTTATTTCTAAGTCAGGATAAAGCTAGATAGTGGAGATGCCTTCTAGTTACTCTCGGGCAATGTTGGAGACCAGGTAGGGCCCCCTAGGTGTCTCCTGTGTTCAGGGGCGTTCCAGGTCTGAGTTCACCAGACAGATCTTTTTATTCATCTGCCGCCCCCCAAACCCTTGCAAATCCGGAGGTTTCTTCTCCGGAAGAGGATCAGCTCGCTCACCCTCCGAGGGGGTGGGGGAGAGAGCAAACCCGAGTGAGAGAAGGTTGAGTACGGGTGGAGCAGGAAGGGCAACCACGGGACCTCCTCAGCCCTGCCTTCTTCGAACCCCAAAGGCAGGAGTGTTTGGGACTCCTCGGGGCCAGGTCCCTCTTCCTCCTCCCTCCCCAAGGCCCCGTGGGCAGGGCGGGGAAAGCTCGGCTATTTGTGTCTCCACGCCCAGAGCCAAAAGTATTCCTACTGTGGCGACAAGGGAGGCGAGTTCATCTCCAGGGCTCCTAGGTGGCGTAGTCCTCAAGAAGGGTGGAAGCTGCTCTTGCCTCCTGCACCGAAGTCCAGTGCAGGGGACACGATCGTGGCCACCTAGAGTGCCTGATGGTGCAATGGTTAGCAATGCTGCAGCTTCTTTGGATGCAGCAGCTGCTGCTGCTGCTGGGTGCCCACCCGGGCAGCGCCCAGGATTTAACTCTCACCCCGGAACCGGCCCTCGAGTGGCTAGGTGAGTGTCCCCAGAGCTGGAGTTGGGGCAAATTGGCACTCGGGAGTCAGGGGCGGGAAACGGATAGGGGTTGAGCAAGACGTACAAGTTTGTACTGTGGTCGCTAGTGTACTGTCCCGGGGCAGAAGGGACAGACCCAATCCGTATGGTCCCTTCGGCACTCCTATTGGCCTCCCAATTAGGGCGCGGCGAGAGGCAGGATCTCTGGGCGAGCGAGTCACAGGGAAGGGTGGAAATAGCTTCAAAATGCAAGCTGTGAAGGTCACCTTTTAGATAAAGCTGACGAGGAGCTGTCTAAATTTCTTTCCCTACCAAAGCGAGTATTTGGCTCGCCCTTGTACGACATCGTGTGTGCGACAGATGACCCCCAAACAGGCCTGTCTGCTCCGCCCCCTGGGCAGGCGGGGCACCGCGTTTCATCTCTCAGTGGGTTCGGCCGCCTTGAGGTTTGTACAGACAGACACAAACTACCTTCTGCTCCTCGGTTTCTCTAGGCTGAACAATGGATCTATAATATTCATGGGACCACTGAAAATTAAGTTGTACAGCCCAAAACACGTACACAAACTGATAAATTCAGCCTAAGTTTGAGCACCAACCACAGACAGTATGACTTGCCAGTGAACATGGAGGGAAACCCAAGGAAAGATCAATGCCTTCAGGGACCAGCTCAGGAGCCAGTCTCAGAGATGTGGAAGATGTGTCCTAGAAGGCGTGACTGTGTGGTGATAGAAGGCGATTATGTGACCTTAAACCAGTCGGAGCGTCCTGGCAGCTCCCACCCCCTCTGCCCTAGGAATACATTTGGAATAGAGGCATAAAGCAAGATGTAATCCAGATCTCTGTTCTTTTATTTTCCTTTCGATATATACACACATTTCTTTTTCAAAAGAGAATTTTTTTTCTGGGTTGTACTTCCTAGCACTCTCTAGGGGCTTTATGCCCACCATGACTAAATCACACCAACACTCCCGCAGCCCCAAGTTGGAAATGCTCTTCAAACATTGTTCAACTGAGTAGAACTCCCTCTCAGCACGCGCGTGCACAAACACATACATCCTGCATTTGGCTGCTTTGCATCTCAGCATCCGAATCTTGGGCTTAGATGGTAGGTCTCTCTTGTGAGAAAGACAAGTTGGGAACGAGCCACATATGGCCTATCTGGGGATCCTCCAGTCAGGGTCAGCACCCACCGTGAGCTAATCCTTTCTATATTTGGCAGACCCAAATCCTGGCCTGAGATAGTGGCTAATGACAAGGGCACTTTGAAAATAAGAATCGCCAATTCTAGGAGCTGCCTGCAAATCTGAAGTTCAGCGTTATGGGCAGAAAGATTGTCCCAGTGCAGGCACTGCAGTGGGTACGCTAAAGGTACAGGCATTCTGCACTCACTGCCATCCAGGTTCCCTTCCAGACCCTATCACCTGCACCAGCAGAACTGCAAGTGAATTGTAGGCAGATGTGACTCGATCTTTTATTAGCGAAGAAGGAAGAACAAAATATCAGTATTCTGGCAGAAACCTGAAAGAGTGTCTACGTCTGTCTTGGGGTTTCTATTGTTGGGCTAACCATCATGAGAAAAAACAACTTGGGGAAGAAAGGGCTTATTTCACCTCATAGATAACAGTCCATCATGGAAGGAAGTTAGGGCAGGAGCTCAAGCAAGGCAGGATCCTGGAAACAGGAGCTGATGCACAGGCCACGGAAGAGTGCTGCTTACTGGATTGCTCCCCGTTGCTTGCTCAGCCAAGGTGAGGGAGGCACCACCAGCAGTAAGCTGGGCCCTCCACAGAGTGGCATGTGGTGCCAGCCTGTGGCCTGCTTTTTCAGCTGAGATTACCTCTGCACAAATGACTCTCATCTGTGTCAAGTTGACATAAAACTAGCCAGACCAGCTGAAGTTCATACTCAAGTGCAGGAGCTAAGGAACAGCTGCAATGTACTTAGCCAAACATGTTTTGGAACGCCTCCCTTTCTCCTTGCTTCAGCTCCATGTTGATTTGCCTTTAGCCATGATTGGCATCCATCTAGCAAATGAAAACACAAATCGTTTTAGTTACATACTCATTAAGAGTGGGTTTATAGCGGCTGTACATAACAGGTTACATGCTCGCTAGTGTTCTGTGCATTCCAAGCACATACCAGCCCCGAGAGGCAAACGGTACTCTGTTGTACTGACTTGTCAATCAAAAATCAGTCAGTGTGTCGTATGGCAGTAGAGTCCATCGAGTTTCAGATTCCAGACTGAATTCAACCCCTGGGTATGATATCTGTACCTCGGTTTCCTCCTTTGTAAAACATAGCATCCCAAAATGGCGTGTATCCTCCTTTAATTGTAGGATCGTCATGGCACGTTCTTCCCCTGGCCGGTCCAGGCTGTTCTGGAAGTTCGGCCACCCTACATCCATCATTTCCTGTTCTCAGCACTGCACTTGGCAGATCGTGTCCTCCACTTCCATGCTGACTAAACCAAATGGCCTTTTGTGGTTGACTTCCCCTCACTGAGCCCTATCGTGTGCTAAAATTTGATAACAGCACTGTTCTGGTTAGTTTTCTCTTGCTATGAAGAAACCCTCTGACCAAAAGCAACTTGGGAAGGAAAAGGGTCTACACACAAGTCCCAATCCATTGTTGAGGGAAGTTAAGGCAGGACCTCAGAGAATGAACCATGGGGGAACACTGCTAGCTAGATCTCTGGCTGACTGGGGCTCACATTCATGCCTAGATAGCCTCATATGGCCCAGGACCACCTGCCTGGGAAGTACTATATCCCCTTATGGCCTGGGCCCTCCTTCATTAATTAGCAGTCAAGAAAATGCCTCATGCCCACAGACTAACCCAACAAACTCAACGGAAACGCTTTTGCCAGGTGATTCTAGGCTGCATTGTGTTGTCAAGTTGACCTACTATACTGGGAGGGCAAAAGGAGAATAAAGAGGGAGTCGAGCATCCCGAGGAAGGACAGGCAAAGTCTTTGCTAAAGGAAATTAACCAAGTGGGCATAAACACATTTTGAATCTACCCTGAAAGTTAAAAGCCGTAGCTGTGAAGTGGCCCTGGTCAGAGCAGAGTGGGAGAATTCCCTTCGTGGTACCCGCTCCCCAGATGCACAAATCCATCAGGCAAGGGTGCTTCTTCTGAACAATCAGTGCCAAGAAAAATGAGCATATGGCAACTCTGGGGTCATTATCTTCACCTTGAGCCCTGTCTAAAGCAAAGACAGTGGAACAAGGTGGGCGGCAGGAAGGGGGTGAGCAATGGCTGAAGGCCTCCCTGGTTTCTGTCTGATAAATGGCGTGTGCTCTTTCCCTGTGCAGTTTGGGGCCCCTCAGAAAGCAATCCCTGAGGTGTGCATTTCTTGCAGTGCAGATTGTCTGTTTGGTGGGTAGTTCTAGGAAGCATGGTAAGGGGGAGAAGAAATGAGCAGGGAAGGGAAGAAACCCACTATGGGCAACTGAGGTTCAATTCCACAGTGAGAAGACCCACTTAGAAGTCTCAGTGGGCCCACACAGGGACAGAAAACTGTGGCATTTTCCACTAACACATATCCATCCGTGCGTGTGTGTGTGTGTGTGTGTGTGTGTGTGTGTGTGTGCTGTCATTGTCATCCCCCACCCCCCGTTGATTGTCATTCCTGAGACGTTGATTCTTGGGTGTTTCTGGTCTTCCTGAAACACCATCTCTGTTGGTGCGTAGGTCTTGTCTGCAGATGAACAAGCACCAGGTTAGTAGATGTGAGCACAGAGCCAGCAGCAGCAGCTCCACGCCCCTGTATTGGGGAAATAAAACCAGGAGGGATAGACACTGTCTCCAAGAAGGCAAGACGCCAGAAACAGACACAGAAACACAAACAACCAGGAAAAGAGCAGTGGGTGGCAGGACAACAAGCCATGAGGAGAGCGCTGAAGGAATGCAGAGCAGGGACTGGCTGAGGAGCCAGCAGCCCACCAAAGGGGCTCCTGTCTTCCTAAGGAATAAGTAGGGGGTCGGCACATGAAGAAAGGGAGATACGGTATTGTGTCGTGTTTTATGTGAAAGCCCCAGAGCCCTGCACCAGCCACTGTCAAAGTTCAGTGAGTTGACAGCTCCTGGTGAGGCCTTACATTTGTGAGGAAAGAGGCCTGTTAAGGTCGCTGAGGCAAAGGGTGAGGCTCATCGTTAGTGTCCCGGAATCGTATGGAAACCCAAGAAATACTGGCCACTGGAATGAAGCACTCCCCTGCAGCCCAGCAAAGGCATTATCTGGAAAGTTAAGGTTGAGCTAAGTCAGTTCTAACAAGGAGCATCTAGTGTGGAATTTAAAGATGTGTGTGTGTGTGCATATATATATATATATTGGTTACTTTTTTATTTAACAATGAGTAAGTGAAAGGAGGTTGGAGAAGTTCATGAAGGGGGTGGGGTAGCAGACACGGAAAGTCCCATTTGGGAAATATAACCATTCTGGGTACCGGCGCCAAATATGTGTAGCTCCCACAGCTTCCTGGGAAGATGTGGTTGTGGGAGTAGTCATGAAAATGAACAGTAAGTGAGAAAAGAGATTTGAAGCAGAAATCAAGAAACCAACTGGCCAGAGTAATACTAGAGCCAAAGTCAAGAGTGTTGTGTTCACGGACATACTTCATACTATAATGCACAATACATATGAGATTTATGTATAACTAGATGTTTCATTTGAAAGATGCCCTTGCCCAATAGATCATACTGTTTTCTCTACTCTATACCATTGCATTGAATCTGTCATAGTGATTATGATACTAAATTCATTCCTATGTTAGAAGGCACAGCCACCAGTAGGCAAAGCACTGGGCTAGAGACTTGGTGTATCTGTGTGGAAGGTAAAGATTTTCAGATGAAGAGAACAGAGAGGAGCCTGCTTTTGCCAGAGTCATGGTGCACGTGAGGAAAAGTGGTTCAGGGCAGTAGGCCCCAGTAGAGGAAGAGAAGAGAGACAGCCACCTGGGAGAGCTCTCCGGAGAGGAGGCTGAGCGCCTCATCCTGGAGGCAGTGGTGGGGAAGAGTTATGACTATGATGTTCTCCCTTAGCACCGTTTCTGATACCTATAGAAATGCTCTCTTTACTGATCCTAGTAGTTTCCCACACTGGAGAGGACTCTGTGCCCATTTCTATGCCTCACTTTGAATCTCATTACACCGAGGTAGGCCACAGCAATCTATACCTTTCTAAGGGGGATGCTAGGTTAAGCAGCTTGCATCTCCAGGACTTAGAGAGCAGGGAGGGCTTCAGACCAACCGTGCATACATTGATTCAAAGTGTTGGGTGTGTCTCTGCGACCCCATGGCCTAGTCCAGTCTTTCTCCTACTCTGTACTTGGATCATGAAAATAAATTAATGGGTCTTCGTACTATCTGCAGCTCCTTGCTTTCAAATCCCACATGCACAAGTGAATATTTTTGTAAAGCAAAAATGTGCGAACTTGTTGATTTATACACCATTCTAGCAAACTCCTATGTCCTTAGGCAAAATGCCATTCTCCTAACCTGGAGATTGGGAGTTTAAACAAAAGCATGACCAGACAGACTGCCTTCCCTGGCCATATGTCACTCCAACCTCCTGGACCTCATTTCTCTCATCTCTGCCCAGCATCTTCAGCATCTCTCTCTTCATCTTTATCTTGTCAGACCTCCTGTGATTGGCTCTTTACCTCACTCACTTATTTTGCACAGTAACATAGATTTCCTGTTTGCCTGGTCCTTTTAACTCTTTGTCATTGTTTCAAATCTCGTCTCCCATTGTTCATTGTCATAGTATCAGATGCCACCCATGCAGGTTCCAAGCCAACAACTAGAAAGGTTAAGTTGCATGGGGAGTCCAGTCGTCCATGTGGTGACTCTTCTTTGACCTGACAATTCCCATATTTGTGTCGGATGTCCTGAAGCAGCATTGCGATGGTGCTATGTCCTTCTGAACTCAGCCCCATCCATTTGAGGGACAGATTTGAGACATCTGTGGACTGTTCCTTCCTTATGCCTTCAGAAACTCTCCTTGAAAGCTTTTTAGGAGAAAAAGAGCCGGCAAATAGCTTATAAGCATATATAAGTCATAGCTTGAACTGATTGAAATGAAAAGAAATATTATAATTTATATTATATATAAATTAAATTATAATTTTGAATAAACAAACCAAAGAGTACCTCAGAAATATTAGATTACCTATATTAGCTCTATGACATAAAGCCACTCAAAAAAATGAGCTCTGGTCACTTTCTGCTTTCATGAGTGGTCACATGACTTGTTAATTTATGTTACTTCCCAGACTACTGTTGTTCCAAAGGAATAGGTCATTACTGTTGTTGAAAATTTGCAAGGATGAAAATAAACAGGAAATTCAAAGAGATTATGTAACTATTATGTAACTATGAACATTGTTTTTTGTTTTTCACTGTCCTGACATCCAAAATTAAGATTTGTTTTCACTTGTATTGATGTTTCCAAAGTGTTGCAGATGACCAAGAGTATCCCCCGTGAGGAACCTATGATGCTAGGTTGAACCTTATTTTGCAGATGGGGAATCCAAGGCCAAGTCTCTTTTAGTCTCAAGCGTGTGTTCTGTAGCCTACCAGTCTTTTCTCCGTGGCACTGACTTAGCTCAAAGAAGACTGGGGAAGGATTCATGGGCATGTACCCAATGTAGTTTCTTGGAGTCCCGAGTTCAGAAGGGCCTCCAGCATACACTTTAATGCTCTGTAGTTCGGAGGTCTTAATCAATTTTATCTTTGAGTTTATGTGCGTTATATAAGTCTGATGGACAGGGGAGAACAAGCCAGAGGATCAGGATTCAATCCACCTGGCTTTTCTTCTCTGGGGTGGGTTCTTGACTACTTCCTCCCTGGTACATGCCCACAACAACTGCTATTTTCCACTTGGAATGACAAACATACAGCCCGGGGCCTGAGCGTGGACTGCTCGCTGGCCAGCACCTTCATCACATACCCTAAGAAGACTAAGTGGGAGCTGATTACCTATGTCCGATCTAGATACTAAATGTGTGTCAAGGAGTATTAAGGGATAAAGGGTAATCTTTGTGGGCCTGTCGGAAGGAGAGCTATTTCTCTTTTGTTAGCCAGGGATGCCTGTTCTTGTTTTGCATGGGAGTCTGCAAATAATCTAATAAGGAAGATGATGTATTAATTGCCCTTCTGCTGCTGTGGTATAACACCACAGCCAAAGGCAACGTAAGGAAAACAGAGTTCATTTGGTTTCAATGACAAGGGAGGTTTGGCAGCAGGAAGCTGAGAGATCACATCTTCAACTTCAAACACAAAGGCAAGACAGCAAACTGGAAGTGGGACAAAGCAACACATTGTCAAATCCATTGCCCAATAGCAGGTCTCCTCCAGCAAGGCCACAGCGCCTGCCAACAGTGTCATCCAGGCTTCTGTACACCTGAGTCTATGAGGGACATTTTTTATTTAAACTATCACAGATGGAGACCATCACCGTTTGAATTGGGCCCTCAACCCCCAATCATGTGGTAGAGTCCAAAGCCCCCAGCACCTCAGAACAAGAGCTTATTCAGGAAAAAAAACTGTTTTCTCAAAGGGAGACAAGTTCAAGTGAGTTAGTTAGCATGGCCCTAACCTTATGCAGTGGTGTACTCCTGGTAAGGGGAATTCAGGGTAAAAAAAAAACTGCATAGAAAACAGAGAGCTGAAGAAACTCACGAAGACATGGCAGATCTACTGCAATGACAGGGCTTCCTTCCCTCCCAGTCTCAGGAAAACCCAACCCTGCCCTGCTTGACCTCACCCTTCAGCCTCCAGAGTCAGGAGAAAATACATTTCTGGTGTTGACGCCACTCTGTTTGTGTTAGGAATATTTTCTAAGATGGCACAAAGAAATCCAATCAAACCAGATAAACCAAATTAAAATGCTCATGTTTAATAAATGTTGCACTCTTGTAGTGGGGAGCTGCGGGCCGGCTGCCTTCCACCACCCAGCTCCCGGCCGTCGGCTAGCTTATGCCCCAAAATAACAACACACAAATTGTGTTCTTTTAAATACTGCCTGGCCCATTATTTTCAGCCTCTTACTCACATCTTGACTAACCCATATCGAATAATCTGTGTAACACCACAAAGTGGTGTCTTACCAGGAAAGATTCAGCATGTCTGTCCTGGTGGCTGGCTCCATCACATCTCTCTCCCTGAGCAGAGGCATGGCAGTCTGTCTAACTCAGGAGAGGCGTGGCATCTGACTGAGCCATCTACCTCACTTCCTTCTTCCTGTTGTCTACTCCACCCACCTAAGGGCCGGTCTATCAGATGGGCCAGGCAGTTTCTTTATTAATTATCCAATGAAATCATCAGATAGATAGAAGACACACCTACATCATTTCCCCTTTTTCTGTTTAAACAAAAAAGAAAAGCTTTCACTTTAACATAGTAAAATTACATATAACAAAATAGTTATCAAGTAAGAATTACAGTTACAATATTTATATCTACTTTATCTTTTATCATAACTAAGGAAAACTATAACTATCTATTTATTCTTCAACTCCATCAAAGACTCCAGAAGGATATATTACCTAGGTGAACAAGAAGTAAGCTACTTCCAAAACTCTAGAAATCATAGAGACATCTTGCTACCTGGACAGTCACCCAAAGTTCTTTTGTACCATTGGGGCATCCATCTTCAGCCTTCAGGTCCATAGTTTCCAGCAGACATTTCCACGAAGCAGGAAATTTCGAAGGCAGTTCAGTCACTTTCTGCTGTGTCCTGCAGAATGTCTCACAGACTCTTTCATGAATCAGGAACCCCAAAGAATCATCTCACATTTAGGCAAGTTCAGCAGTCCTCTCTCTGTGGGTTCTTTGTGTCCAGTTTCTGCAACAGTCCAGGCAAGAGCAGTTTCTTGTGCAAATTGCTATCAATCTCCATAAGGAGCCTCTTCGATGCCCATCTTCCTCTTGAAGTAGATTGGTGCTGCCAGGAACAGACGTGTCTCATTGTCATGAAAAGTCCTAAGCTATTAAAACATTTAAATGCGATATTCTGTAGTCTTTGAAAGATATGAAGAATGCCTATGTAACTTAAAATATCTCTATATAGCTAGAAAATCTAACTAACATAACTATAGGTTTTAATATTATTGATAACTATCCATTAACAACCTATATACATTACATTTTTAAATGAACTACACAATCACAATACATTAATCAGTATCAGAAATACACATACATATAACAAAATTTACCTTAAATTTAAATCACTAAAGCAAAATCCATATCAATGCAAATTATTCATCTCCATATCATATCCCCCTTTAAATGTAAAAAAAAACATTTATAAACAATATTTGGGAACATGGGCGCAGTTATTTCTCTCCAAACTGCTTCCTGCTGAATGGGGGCGCTGTTAATCAGATCTTCATGGTGTAACGTGTGCCAGGTTCATCTCAGTCATCAGTTGGGTGAAGTAATTTTCTGAAGGTGTTCACTGCAACCTTTCAGGAGGGCGTGGTCTATCATACCATATTGGGATAGATGCAATCCATAGGGTCTTATTTTCTGTAAAAACAAAAGAAGAATCTCTTTTCCAAAGTATTATATCCTTAGATCCAAATTCTGAAGTCAAGGTATTTTCAAAATACCTATGTTGTATTAGTTCAGCAGCATTTACAAACAAATATCTATTAGCAGCTGTTGCTTCTTCCTCAGCATTCAAACAATTCAAAGAGAGCATAATAGCACACAGTATCAAGGTTCTCCGTATATTTTCCATCTTTGTGCAGTTTTGTTTTAACCTCTATTTCGTTTATTTTTACTTTTACTTTTTGAGACAGGTTCTCTGTATATCATTGTCCTGGAATAACTCTGTAGATTAGGCTGTCCTTGAACTCTCAGAAATCCACTTGCCTCTACTTCCCAAATGCTGGGATTAAAGGTGTATGCTACCACACCTTGAACTCACAGAGATCAGTCTGTCTCTGCCTGCCAGGCATTGGGATTAAAGGTGTGTCCTGCCACACCTTGAAGTCACAGAGGTCAATCTATTTCTGCCTCCCAAGTGTTGGGATTAAAGGTGTATACTACCACACCCAACTCCTTTCTTTCTTCCTTTTTTACCCTAAGAACTTTAACCTTTAGCATGCATATATTTTTAACACAGTATAAATCATTTAGAGGTTTTCTTTGTTTTTAAATCTCTCTTTAGTGTATCTCTCTCTCTCTCTTTTTCTGACCACACGAGTCTTTAATTTACCAAGCAATATAAGTAGGATTAAAGCCGTGGCTTTGACAGCTAGATCCAGCCCATTCCTCAGCTTTCTGCGATTCCACCCTTGTGGCTGAGGTACGGGCTGTAGCCATGTTTATCACCACAACTCTGTGGCGGTTCAAGGTCCCTGCCAGCAAGCAAGCTGCAACAGTGTCAAACAACAATCAAAAGCTCCATAGTCAGGACCGCCTGCTTGAAAGAGTCAGAGTTTGCCCTGGCAGGATGGCCCAGAAATCTGGCATTTTAAAACAGCACAGCTTTTTTCCTGCTATGGCTGAAAACTGAAAAACACACGTTCAGACCCGAGAAATTGCTGCTACCAATAAGCCATGCTTTACTCTATTCTTTCCCAAGCTTTCTCAAGCTTTCTGTGGATTCAGTTATCCACGTTGAGCGCCATTCTGTAGTGGGGAGCTGCGGGCCGGCTGCCTTCCACCACCCAGCTCCCGGCCGTCGGCTAGCTTATGCCCCAAAATAACAACACACAAATTGTGTTCTTTTAAATACTGCCTGGCCCATTATTTTCAGCCTCTTACTCACATCTTGACTAACCCATATCGAATAATCTGTGTAACACCACAAAGTGGTGTCTTACCAGGAAAGATTCAGCATGTCTGTCCTGGTGGCTGGCTCCATCACATCTCTCTCCCTGAGCAGAGGCATGGCAGTCTGTCTAACTCAGGAGAGGCGTGGCATCTGACTGAGCCATCTACCTCACTTCCTT
The DNA here is from genome assembly GCF_903992535.2 of Arvicola amphibius. NCBI lineage: Eukaryota > Metazoa > Chordata > Mammalia > Rodentia > Cricetidae > Arvicola > Arvicola amphibius. Next base: position 22,558,024 of record NC_052053.1, read on the forward strand.
CTTCCTGTTCTGTCTACTCCACCCACCTAAGGGCCGGTCTATCAGATGGGCCAGGCAGTTTCTTTATTAATTATCCAATGAAATCATCAGATAGATAGAAGACACACCTACATCACACTCTCGGGTGGCCAGGGGAGCATGGCAAGGGGGGGCGGGATCCATGAAAACCCAAAAACCACGTGTTCTTCTTTCCAGCACAAGCATAAATAGCGTGGGGGAATGGTCCTGACCCTCCCCGGGGAGGGGTCACTGCTTGGCAGGCTGGGAGTTAGAGTCCAAGGCAGGGCAGCTGCCAGGCCAGGGGCTTCCATTCATCCCAGACTTCTTGGATATAAGGGTGTGACTTTTGACCAAAGAGTTTGTGGCAACTAATACAGATACAAACAACCCTCCCCCATGTTACATTGTATTTGCCTTCTAAACACCTACCTCAAGTTTACATTAATTTTGAAGCAGGCACATTCTAAAGGTATATTATTAGTCAGGTCAGTATAAACTCTTCTGCCTTTAGAGAGGTCATTTGCATTTCCCAAGTTGGGGTTTTTTGTTTTTTGTTTTTTGTTTTTTCTCCGTTGACAGTGAAGCTGTTTTCTGTTTGCTTGCTAGGTTCAGTCTGTATCATTTCCCCCAGGGCTTTAATATTCAGGCATTTGGGCAGGAAGTTTAACGATCCTACTGTGTCCTGCTGTAACTTGCCCTTGTAAGCATGCTCCCTGGTGACTAAGATGTGTAGTTTCAACACAGGCTGTAAGAAGATAACAGAGCCATGGTGAATAATGATTTCTTACCCCAGTGATGTCTGCTGGATACTTTCCTTTTAGATGATGGCAAGATGACGCAGGAATAGGTTGAAAATGGAAGGGAAGAAACATGTTCCTAGCTCAGTTTTAAATCTTATTTGTAAGATATAGAATTATGACGAAGAGCCTGGCTGGGGGCTTGGAGAGAGGAGGGAGAATGGTCCAGGCTGGCTGAGACTGTCAAAAGCAGCCTAAATGGTTACCGCACCTGCAGGGGTTGATAACAGGCAATTTGAAGCCTCACAGAGTGTACCCAGTGGAGCTGATTAAGCTGGGTTTTGGTTTCCCCACTTGTGACAAAGGGCATTGTGTGCCTTCTGGGACCTGGACTGGTGATTTGGGGAGATTAGAGAGAAAGGGGACAAGAACACATAAAAGATTTAGCAAGAGGGGACCCATGGGCCTGGGGAGGTGGTGATTATTCAGGTTTACAAGCAGCTGGGGAATAAAGACACCTTGAATCAAGGACGATGCTAGGTCAGGGAAGGAAGGAAGTGCTGAGGGAGGAGGAGCTGAGAGAGAAAGAGTGTTGTGGCTTGGGGTTTCTATTTTGTTTTATTTGTTTGCTTTCTGCACTTAAATAACTTGTTAGTTGATTTAAAAAGGCAGTTGACAGGACCCCAAGGGCTGTTAAAAAGTTTACATAACACTCAGGCAATTTGAGATGAAATGTGCACTTATGTGCAGAGAGGCGTGGCAAAGACCGTCTCCCTTGACCTTCTCTTGGGTATCCACATCCATTCTGTGGAGAACCAGGCAGGGGTCCTGGCTGTGAGCACAGGCCGTTCCTCACTTCTGGATTCCAAAGTCATGTGGAAGAGAAACAGACTTCTCTACCCCAGAGCTACGTGGAGTTTGGTTCAACAGCTTACAACCCCCTTCCTGCTACAGAATCACAAGCATGAGGCTGGGTCTGAATCCCTGCGCTCACTAGGATGCAGACAAACCCAAATACTGGAGGTCGATACAGCAATAATACATCTCCGGAGAGAAGATGCCCACCTCCAGACTAGCTACAGGGTCATGCTTTTCCCATTTATCTCCACACCCTTCAGTACTCAAAGATAGTGTCAGAGAGGCTGGGGGATGGGTTAACAGGTATGATGTTCAAACGTGAGGGACTGGAGTTCGAGTCCCCACATGAAAGAAACAAGGTGTCGTTGCATGTGTCCTTGTAACTCCAGCACTGGGGAAGTAGAGTGGGAAGAAACAGAAGGATCTCTGGGGCTTGTTGGCTTCCAACCTAGCTCTAGGTCAACCAGAGACCCCATCTCAAAGGGGATATAGTTGAGAACGGCAAAGCAGGGCACCCAACTTCTTTGGCCTCCATTAATACCTCAGACACAAGTGCTCATGCATATACCACACATATAGATCATCACACACGCACGCACGCATGCACACACACGTGCTCGCACACACACATACACATGCATGCGCGCACACACGCACAAAATAAACTGACTCAAAGAGAAGATGCAGGCCCGCATTTGAGGCCAGTGGGTGATGCTTGGGTGGATGGAGTCAAAGAGACTTCAAGCCTGGGGAACTGGGAAAGGAGATTGACACTGGGCACAGTTCAGAAGCTATGACTTCTTAGTAGTTTGTCTTAAGCATTGCACTTGGTGTGAACTGTGAACTTGAACTTGCCGTGCACTCTCCAGACATAGAGCAGCACAGAGGCCAACTTCCTTATGGAATTGCCTGCTGTATATAGAGAGACCTTTGTGTGCCTAAAATGCCACCATAGCATGGGATTTTTTTTAGAACTCTGTTTTGTTGTTGCAAGCGGTGTTTGCTAAAAGTGTTGATGATGCCATTCAGAGAATTAGCAGTTCAAAGCTTGTCCTGGCCATGCTATGTCTTCATGCAGCGGTTTCTAAGAGAAGAGCTGTCTAATCCAGGAGACACTAAAGACAGGTAGAATTAGAAAGCCCTCAAGAGACACTTCCTACAGGTGCCTCTAGTTGGCGCAAGAAGGATTCAATTCTACTTTAACTCTTGTTATGGCGCAGTGGTCTTGACAGGGTTCATTTTCTCTGATGGTTAAAGAATTAAAAGGCAGGAATAATCTACGCTGTTAGAGGTTACAGCTGAGATATTCTCAAGCATGGGCATCAGTCGGTGAAGGAAGACTTTACTGATAGATGAGAGAACACACACAGAAAGACCCTCCTCAACGCAGACAGGGGACTCAGAAATTGAAGTCCAACTCCCCCCTTTTTTTTAAGTCTTTGAAGGCAGGGTCTTCCTCCCCTAATTTAGGATTGGCCAGTTTGAAGAGAGATAAGATGACTGATAGGTTCTCAGCTGTTGTGTAAACACGCCCCCACACAGCTTTGAACTTGCTAGGTCCATCCATCAGCAGCCAGAGAAAAAGCCCAAAGGCCTTTGTTTTACAATGACAAGCTTTAGTCTCAGGTCAAGAGGGTGAACCAGCCATTTTGGGAGCTCACCATCTTTTTTTGGCACCTAGTCCTGGTCCCTCTCCCTGTCTCTCTGCCTATCAGGGAGACAGTCCAATTCCTACTCCCTCACTCAGACCTCAAGGAGTTGGGAGACATCTGCTAGCCATTTGAATACATGAAGTCAAAAATCTTAGCCAGTACAAGTACATGTTGATGCGAAAACCACAGTTCTCATCATAAAGGGAATAAGAGACAGTTTATTCTGGAGCTATTTTGAGTGGCCATGACCTGGGAACACAGATTTAGGGTTATGGCAAATCCCACCAGTTTCCCAGCTTTGTTTCTTGTTTGTTTGTTTTTGGTTTATCTATTTATTAGTTTTATAGAAAAAAGAAAATCATAAATCAAGGAAGGTTTAAAATACATCGGTGGGCACACTAGAGAAGCAGATGGGAGGAGCGCTTCTAAAGCCTCAAGATGTTCTCTGATGACTTAGCTGTAGGGTCGGTGGACACTAGCGTTAATGGCTTCTAAGAGGTTTTTATTTGTTATAACAAGGTGTTAGCTCAGATACAGAATGGGGCTATGGATGGCTGTTCCATAAGGCTAGAACTAGCCCAAGATAAAGTAACTAGCCTCGGAACCTACAAAATCCCAATCTCTACAGTACTGAGATTCCAATCGGCTATCAGTCTCGGCAGACACAGCCTCCTCCCCGGGGTTGTTTTGTTCACAGCCAGACACAGCTTCTTTTCAGGAAGTTCTGTTCACCTTTCTAGAATCCTCACATAGTGTTCAGCTTTTTGTTGCTGTATGAAATAGCCAATATTGTGAGTTATAAAGACGTTAGTTTAATTAAGTTCATGGCTCTAGAGGTTCAACAGCATGGAGCCAGCGTCAGCTCAGCTCTAGCAAGAAACTCACTGCAGGTAGCATCACAATGGCAGAAGTATGAGTAGGGAGCAGGCAAGACAGGAAATTGGGGATGGGGGTGTTCAGTTTTACTGGGAGTGATTAGTTTTACTTTTTTTGTTGTCTATGGTGATTGAAAATTTTGCTGGGTATAGTAGTCTGGGCTGGCGTCCGTAGTATCTTAATGTCTGTATAATGCAATACCTTCTGGCTTTCATTATTTCCATTGAGAAGCCATGTGTAATTCTGATAGGTTTGTCTTTATATGATACTTGACCTCTTTCCTTTGCAGTTCTTAATATTCTTTTTTCTGAATGTTTAATATTTTGATTATTATGTGGCAAGGGGATTTTTTTTATCCAGTCTATTTGGTGTTCTGTAAGCTTCTTGTATCCTCATAGGTATATCTTTCTTTAGGTTGGGAAAGTTTTCTTCTATGATTTGTTGAATATATTTTTTGTACTTTTGAGTCAGACTTCTCCTTCTTCTATTCCTATTATCCTTAGGTTTGGTCTTTTTATGGTGTCCCATATTTCCTGGATATTTTGTACTAAGCTTTTGTTAGATTTAATGTTTTCTTTGATCAATAAGTCTATTTCCTCTAGTATATCTTCAGTGCTTGAGATTCTTTCTTCCATCTCTTGTATTCTGCTGTTTATGCTTGCACTTGTGATTCCTGATCATTTTCTCGTATTTTCCATTTCCATAATTCCCCCTGGCTTGTTTTTTCTTTATTGTCTCTTTTGGTTTTCAAATCTTGAATCATTTCTTTCATCTCTTTGATTGCTTTTTCTTGGTTTTCTTTAGGGGATTTGTTGATTTCTTCCAATTGCTTGTCTTTTCCTCCATTTCTTTGAGGGAATTTTTCATTTTCTCTTTAAGGGCCTCAAACATTCTCTTAAAGTTATTTATAGGTCATTTTCTTCTGCTTAATGTATATTGAGGTGTTCAAGTCTTGCTGTTGTAGAACCCCTAGTTTTTATTGCTGTTGTGTTGCTCTTTGTGGTGTTGAATTTGCTCTTACCTTGTCTACCCATCTTTTCCTCTGATTGGTGTAGTTGGGGTTGTGTCTCTGGTGATCAATCTTCCAAGTGTCAGTGGATCCTAGGCTCAGATGGTTGCTCCTCATTGCAGCCAGGGCCATGGTTCCAGTCACTGTAGGGGTCACTTGCTGTTCCTGGAGGTCACTTGATGCTCCTGAGTGTCACTCTGCAATTCTGGGGGTCATTTGGGTCTGCTACTACAGAGGTCGCTGGCTTGGGTCTGCTTCTGTGAAGGTTCCTGGCTTGCCAACATCTCCTATCCAGCTATGCTGTCATCGCCCAAAGGCTAACTATTGTCATCATCTCTGAGCTGTGTCCAGGGCATCCAATCTCTTTGCAGGATCCCTTGGTTGGCCACCAGTGTATCTATGGACTCAGTCCCCTGCTATTATGAACACTGAACACCATGTGACAAACAGAGGCAACTGTCTAGAACCAGTACACACCTGTGGTTACAAATATCAGGCCCCTAGTCAGAATTTCGTGGGTGAAAATATGAGGACTGTGATCCTTTGATATTCAAGACCAAAATGATGCCATTTACCTCTGGTTTCCACTGCATTGGACTTCTGTTAGGTAAACTTAAGTTTGGCCTTGAGTTACAATCACCTTCAGCCCTGGCACTCACTCCTGAGGGCAACACTCTGACTTAGATGCCTTCCATCAGCAGGTTCCCAACAGTTCAGTCACTGCATGCTTGCTCTTGGAAATTTCGAGTTCATGTTCTTCTTTCTAAATGCTTTGACAGGATATGCAAAAATAAACCACAGTGGAATACTGTCCTCAGTAAATTTTGAACTTGTATCCTAAGGCAAAGGGAATTTGGAAGAGAAACAGGGAATGAATGGTTCAATTAGATTAGTTGTCCTAGCTGACTCTGAAGGTCATGGGTCTGGGTTTACGGGTGAATCTTGTCTCCTCTGCTAAACTCAGGTTCCACCTAGGGCTGTTCAGCTTATCTTCCCTGGAAGGTGGGCAAGCACATGTATCCACATGCTCCCTACCTACATGGAAGGGAGTCCCATCTGCTTCCTACTGACAGCGTGGGGGGCTCTGTTAAGTGTCTTTTTGTGTGGTCTATCTTCTTTGTCCTGGATTTATTTTAATTACTTATTGTCACAGGCTCGTTTTGAGTGTGACTGTAGTCATGTTTCTTCAGTGCTGATGGTCTTCCTTCATTATACTAGCTAGGGCAATTCTCCAAGATCCCAGAACACACAGTTTGATAGTTTTCAGGGACAGAGAGACTAAAAATTCTTGGCCTCCAGGCCCATCCCTCCCACATGGCTGGCACCAATGAGTGCTTTTGGAATGAGTAAGTGAATGAAGGGCCACCTGCAGTCATGAAAAAAGTATCTTTTTTTTTTTTTTTTTTTTTTTTTTTTTTTTTTTTTTTTTTTGGTTTTTCGAGACAGGGTTTCCCTGTAGTTTCTAGAGCCTGTCCTGGAGCTAGCTCTTGTAGACCAGGCTGGCCTCGAACTCAGAGATCCGCCTGCCTCTGCCTCCCGAGTGCTGGGATTAAAGGCGTGCGCCACCACCGCCCGGCAAAAAAGTATCTTAAGATGAACAGTTGATCAAGCCAGGGTTCCTGCTCCCTGCTTAGAAACTCAGAAGGGAAAAGCAGGTACTATTTTACCTGTGCTTTAAAGAATGTTAATTAGCTTGTAGGTTCCTTCTAATAATCCATACTTCTCCTTCACCCAAGTTTATAATTAGGAAGGGAAGAACGTAACACTTCCCTGCAAAGATATTTAGTAATTCAGGCAATACTTCATTAATCATTTAGTCGCTGTTCAGGCAGAACTGATGCCCTTGACATATATAATCAATCTTGATTCCTCCCACACTTGATTTCCATCCTCCCTGAAATCCAGCAACTGCACACATTAAGGATTAGTGGCCTTTTTCCACACTGCAGAAATTTTAGGGACAAGTAAGATGTGCACACAGTAGCAACTCTAACAATGATGCTTACAGAGTGTCTCCTCATGGTCCACTGGGAGATTGTTCGTTGTTTGTGAATTCAAGGAAATTGAGGGTGTTGGGTGCCAGGTGTGGTAGCTCACACCTGAGATCCCAGTGTGTGAGAGAGGCTGGAGCAGAAGGAGGAAACCTAGGACCAGCCTACAAAGCAGCAAGACCGTGCCACTCATAAAGGGATGGTAGACAGACACAGAGACATGAAATATTAGGATCAGATTCTGTTGTGACTTGATGGGAAAGTGGCTCAAATCGTTTGTTAGCTTGGTTTATTGGGAGGCAGCACATTTATTCATGCCTACTCATTTAAGATATATACTGATTCACTTTCCCAAAACAGCATCCTAAAGGAAGCTGAAACAGAACCGGCATGGCTCCTGGAGATCACCAGCATGGAGCAGGCTTATCTGGTTGTATTTTATGCTTTGGGGAAGATTTTGGTGATTACTGGTGTGATTGCACCATACCTGATTCTGCCACTCTTTTTCCTTAAAAATGTATTAATTTGGAAACTTAAAACATTATTTTTTTCACCTTAAATCCTGGTGATGTGCAATTTCTTGGACCATTTATTTAACCTGCCACCAATATACTACTTGTTCATGTCACAAATCTTTCTTTTTCTCAGTCTTTTAAGTATATACTTTGCAATGAAGGAGGTGTGGAAGAACAAAACATGAGTAGTCTTAATAGTAATAATGGTACATGAACTTGAAAAAGTGAGACTAGGATTTTTAAAATCTGGGTTTTTTTTGTTGCTGTTTTATTTATTTATTTTTTGCTTATACAGAGAAACCCTATAGCTCTGACTGTCCTGGAACTCGTTCTGTAGACCAGGCTGGTCTTGAACTCACAGAGATTCATTTACCTCTGCCTCCAGAGTGCTGGAATTAAAAGAGTGCACCACCACCACCACCCAGCCAAATCTGGTTCTTTGAAGAGTGTGATTCCTCCATAAAGGATGATAGCAGATCCCAGGGTCATTTTGCTCCACTGTGTGTGGTTAAAACAAAAGTGAAAATAAACCTTCATGATAATGTTGAAAAATAAGAAAGTCTTTGGCAGATGCCCAGAGTAGAACTTCATAAAGCCCAGCCAGACGTACAGGTCTCCAGAGTGCTCTGTCACTCAAAATCAAGAAGTCTGAGGAAGGCTACTGAGTCATGCTTACTGGCCCCTTCTCACTTACCCTGGTAGTTTTGCATGGCATATTTACTAGACTGCCCTTCACATCCTATGAGATTCATATGATACACAGTTCCAATTCAAAACAGAGAAAGAGAGGCTCCCAGAGATCCAGCCATCAGTCCACAGATACACAGCTGGTCTGTGGAGGGGGGGGAGGGAGTTCACCTGTGTCTAGAGCTCTTACCCACAATCCAATCACCCAATGTACCCATCTCAGACGCATAAATTGAGGCCCAGTTCGTGGACATCAGGGCTGAATACACTGGAATATGCACGTTAGATAGAAACTAAGCCACAGGTTGATCATAGTAAAATAATTATCCCTTATTGAAAAATTAATGGGACTTGGAGTGGGCTAGAAAGCAATTAGCAGATTACAGCAGAAATTAAGGCTACCGTGCTGCCCAGGCGTGAGAAGGTGAAAAGAGGAGTTGGAGGGAAGGTTAATTACTGAAGTTCATATCACACTGATGAGAGGTGGATTTGATTTTGAATGACTGGTACTAATAACCACCCAGATGTGGCTTTCATTAGGAAGACAAACTTCCAGATCGAGATGAAATCTCCCGAAAACCATCATTCCCCCACCCCACCTCAGCCCCTCGACACTCCCTTCTCTTCTGCTCTGATGTGAGGTCATCAAAGCATCTTTCTGACAACTTATTTAACTCCTCAAACTCCTAGCTATGAGCAAGGTTATCAATTATTAGAGGTACGGCTTTCACTAATACACAGAATTTTTTTTTTAACAGAGTCTTAAGTGATTTGGGTTACTAGAAATCAACTCTTAGCCAGGTCGGTTTTGGAGGAAACCAAAAGGATTCCCTCCAAAAGGAGACCCTGCTCTTCATTCTCCTGTGTTGGGAGGCTCATCTGCGTGGTTCCAAATCTCTCAGAGGCTCCCCCTGACTCTGCCCACGGTTGCTCTATGACCCTCACTCCCCTAAACCCAGCCATTTTAAGGAATGCGATAAGGTCCCTTCAGAATTCTAAGGAATAAATGAGAAGTAAACCGTACTCTGGGAGCCTAGTTCAGGGGAGGACAAAAGAACTCGTGGGTGTGAACAGATGTTCTGAGATAGAGCCGCTTTGGCTGCCCTGCGCTTTAAGCAGCAGCTGCTGGCATGTCCAGTCAGCATCACGCACTTACTGAATTGAGACTACAGAACCAAGACAGCATCATCATCAGGAGAGGGCCTGTGAGGAAATGCGTGCCCAGGGATGGCGTAGGTGACGTCCAGGCCAGTGGGCAGTGGACACGGCTTCTCTGGCTGGATCCCTACCAGCTTTTTCACAGGAAACTGGCCAAGGGGATATTCTATCTTGTCCTGTTCTATCTCGTTCTTCTCTACCGCTGCCTCTGTATCCCATGCCTCTAAGCATCATGCATTCTCTTGATGGCACCATCATGCTCTCTAGGCTACTCGTGATAAGAACAGCAGACGTTGGCACCTTCGCATTCTCGATGGATCTAGACAGAAAGCCATCTGCAGAAGCCTTAAGTTCTCACCAGTACTGAATCCTCTATCAGACAGCTGCGGAGAAGGGCCCCTGTTACCTTGTGGGCCTCTGCATGAACATAAGTCTAGAGGTTTCCATCTCAATGGCTCTTGCCTGAGCCGCCCTGTTCCAAATACTGAGAAGTTTGTCTGAAGACAAATAGATTATGGCCACACCCTGGACACCCAATGTCCCTCCCACTGGTCCCTTGCACCATTATTCTATGTTCAAGCGTTATAAGAACTTGGATTGCCAGGAAACCCTGTTCATCCATGCCCAGGGACCTCTTAGGTCAATGGTCTCTCATGATTGCCAATAAAGACTGATCTGCTTGCCAGAACACTATTTTGTGTAAATTAAGCCAGTGGACCTCGTCCCCCAACTGCTAAATGAGTGGCAGCTGTGACTTATCACAGCGCAGATACACTCACTGGGATCATCACAGCCCTAGCTAATTACACACGAAAATTGTATACCGCATTTTCATTTATTCTGTTACAGATAAAGGAATTTTCATTATCCAGAGCGAGAGCCTCAAGACGTGCATTCAGGCAGGTAGATCTGTCCTGACCCTGGAGAACTGCAAGCAGCCAAATGAGTACATGCTGTGGAAATGGGTTTCAAACAGCCATCTCTTTAATGTGGGAGGCAGTGGCTGCCTCGGCCTGAATCTATCTAATACAGAAGAACCATTAGGCCTTTATGAATGTGACTCCACCCTCATTTCCTTGAGATGGCACTGTAACAGGAAGATGATCATGGGCCCACTCCAGTACAAGGTCCAGGTCCAACATGGCAACACGGTGGTGGCATCATGGAAACAGACCCATAAGTGGACCACCTACATGTCAGGTGGTGAAAACATCTGTGAGCATCTTCACAGAGGTAAGAGTAGGTGTATAGAATATGTAGATAGTATTTCGTGTGTGTGTGTGTGTGTGTGTGTGTGTTATAAGGACCTCATAGAGCCTGCCATGTTGAGAATTCTGGGAAATTTCCATCACTTCCTTGCTTATAGTAAAAGGATTCTTGGAATCTTGGAATGGATGTGCTAAGTCTGCTAAAGAGACAACAATCTCAGACTCTAAAGGTACTGAAAGAAAAATTGAACTAGCTTTGGGAATCAGTACAAAGGAGCAGAACTAACAAGAAGGAGAAGAGGGACAGACAGAAGGGAAGGTACGGAAAGGGAAGGCTTTCGCGCTGATGCATAAAAGCACCTACCCTTGTGCCCTGCACTTCTCCCATTGCAGAAGCGCAATGGTGGGCCCTGTGGTGGGCGACGGGGGTGTCTCTGGGGCCTTCAGAGACCTTCTTACCCTGGCTGTCGTCCGTGTGACAGTCATGCTACAAGGCGCAGGAAGATAAATGGCGCACTGTTGTCAAGGGTTATTTGTTGCGTACCAAGCATGGATTGTGGGGAGGCATGATTTATAGGGGGGCTTTCATTTTCTACAGTTCTGTTACTTTTTGGCATTTTTAAACAGAAAAAGAATGGAAGCCACAAAAATAAAGCTCCACGGCAAAATGCTGACACCAGGCTCTGTCACCCCCCCAACCCCCCGCCCCAGTTCTACTCATTTGTTCACTCATCCCTCCGTCTGGCACACATTTTACCTGGTGTACAGAGACCAGGCAGGTCCAGTCCTTCTCCTCAGGGTGCTTGGTAAGATTAAAAATTCTAAGACACTGTACCAGTCGTTAGAAGTGCATCAGGGAAGTCCTAAGTCCTAGGGCAGGACTTTCTGGTGCTAATGCAGCTGAGTGAGGGAACGAAGAGTTGGTGCCAAGCCTAAGACATTTGCTGGACTTACTACAATAGAGCAAGAGTTTTATCAGCATGCTAGCAACCCCATAACTCTCAGGAAGAACTTGATGCTTATTTTATGTCAGCATTTTAGGTCTCTATCCCTACTGACAATGCACACAGTAGCCCATGCTTCTGAGTAGGAAAACAAGGGGCTGAAAGAGATAAAAGCCTGGGTCCCGAAATCCTCTAATTCTTATAAAAACCCGGTCGTGAGCCATGAACTCAGTCCAGCCCCTGCCAGTTGTGAGACGGTAGAAATCGCCATAGATGACCCTCTTGTGTGAGACCTGATGACCTCCTAGAGTATGGCGTGGATAACCCCTGCCTTGGAAATCACCTGCTGAATTGTGGATGGTTCGGTTGGTTGCTGCTATGGCCAGCGATGGTGGAGTTTTGCAATATTCCGAGCAAGCAGTCAGCAGAAGTGCATGGCCATCTTGATGAGAACAGAAAGTAGAAACTGGTCAGGTGGGTTGGGGTTCTGAGAATGTCTTTGCTGGAGGCCTGGGAGGACAGAAAAGTGATGATTGCTGTTCCCCCTTTCATCTTCTGAAGGAGCACTGTGAGGCTGCGGGTTTCTGACTGACAGACTCAGAGGACGCAACCGGGCCCATTGGTTCATCTCCCTCCTCAGACCTCAGCTCCGTGTCTTCCATAAGTCCCTTAAAAGGCCCGGACTGTCAGCTGGGTGGTCCCTGCTTTCCTGGGAGCCCTTCCTGCTAAATTTACAGGTGTCCCCCTCCCCCAAGCCTTCAGCTGAGAATCTATAATAAATATTTCCAAGACTCGCTCTCTGGAGCCCCTGGATTTCATGCTTTGAATCCGTGAGACAGACACTGTCTGGGAGCACCGGCTCAAAGCAGCTCTGCAGCCCCAGGATGAATAGATGAATCCTTCTTTCTTTCGCCTTCCCCAGCCTATGCATCCTAGTACCTCGGGGATCTCTCTGGCCACTTGCAGCTAGGATGCATTAGTATACAAATGACCATAGCTAGATACTCAAGTGAGAGTCCTGTGACCCTCCCTACCCCCTTTCTTCTATCAGGGAATGACAACAGTCCACAGGCCCAGACATGATGACGCTTGAGCAGCAGATCTGATGACGATGGCCGCTGTTTTGCTTAGAGGGCTGTGCTCTACAGCATCGGCCTCCTGTCGGGAGGCTGCGAATACTTTAAAAGAGAAAAAACTCCATTACACTTTTTCTTTTCACTCATTCACAAGTTTGCACGCTACTGCGAGGCGTAGCTGTGGGAGACAAATGGCTAGATACACACAGGAGCAAACCATTCGCCTCCGCTTCTGCAGGCCTGGTGTGTCTGCACATGCTATCTGGTGAGGCCGCAAGGCTCACAGAACTTTTAACACGTGCCTGCCAGAGGGGGTTTTTCAACCAATAAAAATACACTAACAGAAGACACGTCCCAAAGAAGAAAGCGACGCTGTATTTGACTGTGATTTTTTTTCTCTCTCCTAGATTTATATACAATCAAAGGGAATGCCCACGGGATGCCCTGTGTGTTTCCCTTCCAGTACAACCATCAGTGGCACCATGAGTGTACCCGGGAAGGGCGGAAAGAAAACCTGCTGTGGTGTGCCACTACAAGCCGATACGAACAAGATGAGAAATGGGGATTCTGCCCTGATCCTAGTAAGACTAAATGTGTCTCCCTGTGTCGTGAATGAATCAAGGATGATTGGAAGCGTATCTGTAGTGAAAGCAGACGCTGGGATTGATGGGTTGATGTCTGTCTGAACAAGTGCTCTGATTCCATCCATCTAGATTTTGATTTGAGCTTTGTTTTTGGCTTGAAGAGACAATTCTAATTCACAGTCCTGTCTCCGCTCGACATTCAAAAGATGCTAACTAGCCTTTCTTCATTACGCTTGGTGCATATAGATGATTTAACTGGAATCAAATTAGAATAGTCTGTGATCTCGCCAGTGCCAGCTCCCCAGCAGAATGCTTCCAAATAACCAGAATGCAGATAAACCCCGGCCCGTCTTTCAGTCTACGGCCTCCTAGGAGCTTCTACAATGTCTCCACATCTAGACTGCTTGTCTTGCCTAGTGTCAAGTCCTGACATCAGCCGGCCCCTTGATGATCTTCCTGTCGCATCGCCTTTGCCCTCCCTTGGTCATCAACAACGAGCTCTGTCTCTCTCTCATCTTGACTTCTCACTTTTTCAATCCTTCTGCCGCAGCCTCCAAACCTTTCCTCAAGTTCTTAGTCTAAGTTTCAAGTTTCAGCTGTCATGTCCGACCTCTTGTTTGTCAGGTGCTGCTTAATTATTATTTCTTATTTAGCTAGAAGATTTTCTATTGTTTCTGAGCTTGGAGAAACTGTTGTACCTTATGTTTTTTTGTTTCCTGTGTCCTTCACGTTGGCTCCCAAGACTCAGAGAATGTCCCACTTTCTCTTTTTTCCATGCCTGCCTCCCTTCCAGGAAGACACTAAATCGCTGCACTTTTGACAAATGCTCAGGTGATTCTGATGCACATAACCCTTTAGCAGGGAGTTCACAGCATGCAAGTTATTTGGGGCTGTCTCTATGTACCTATACACCAGGATGTGATACAACTGGTATCACAGCAGGAACCAAGCATCCCAAGTGAAGACCTTAGTGTGTATGAAGCTCCGTTCTTCACGTGGGACTGAAGACTAACCATATGTTAGTTTGTTTTCTGTGGCATTGCTATAAAGCACCATAACCAAAATGCAACTTGGAGCCCAAAGGGCCTTTTTGGCTCAGAGTCCCAACCTCAGTCCATCATGAAGAGAAGTCAAGGCAGGAACCTGGAGGTGGAGCTAAAGCAGAGGCCACAGAGCAACGCTGTTTACTGCTCTGTTCTTCACAGCTTGCTCAGTTTCCTTTTATATACGACCCAGGAGACCCTGCCCAGGGATGTCTCTACTGACAATGGGCAGGGCCCTCCCACATCAATCATTAATCAAGAAAACGTCCCACAGACTTGTCCGCAGGCCACACTAATGGAGGCATTTTTCTCAATTAAGGTTCCCTCTTGCCAGATGACCAAAACTTGTGTCAAGTTGACAGATTCTCCAGCACAGTTTTCTTAAGTTTCTGAGAATTTTGTCACCATTCACGGTCTCTTGTAGCCAATTTCAGCTTTGTCCCTTGGAAGATGGGTTTTCTTGGGCTCAGGGCTTTGACACTCCCCAGACTCTTTATTCGGCTTCCTACAGCTCAAGAGCTTCCTCAGCCCCCTCCCCCCCCCCAATTCCTGCTCCTCCGACCTTCTCCACAGCAGCAGAGCATGTTTATATGGTGTTAAATTACAGCTCTGTTTTCCTCCCTTCCTTATTACTTTTGGTTTCTGGTGGCCAACATAACTCAAAATGATGTGTCAAGGAATGAAATTTGAGTGCGCTGACCGTCCTTTCTGTGAGTCAACAAATAGACAGATCAGAGAGAAACAAAATAAAGATTCACACTTCTGCATCTTATCTAATTTCACAAGGAATATTTTTTAAAATTTCCACGTGTGGGATGATGGCTGCCTTTAATAAAAGTTGATTTTAAGGGAGCGAAATTTAAACTTAACACATACATGGCCAAACACACTAGCCCTGAGAGTGTAGTTAAACAGTGTCAGGAATAAACATAATAAACAGGACTCACACTGGTTTGCTCAGAGGCGAGTCTAGGCCATGTCAGCTCTCTCTGGGCTGTATGCCTTACACAGCCAGACAATTACACGTAGAGATACTTTTGGAATTCTATCCTCTGAAACAGTGGTTCTCAACCTTCCTAATTCTGTAATTCTTTAACACAGTTCCTCGTTTTGTGACCCTTAACCATAAAATTATTTTCATTGCTACTTCGTAACTGTAGTTTTGCTACTGTTATAAACTGTAATGTACAGATCTATGTTTTCTGATGGTCTTAGGTGGCCCCTCCCCAAAGGGTTGTAACCCACAGGTTAAGAGCTGTTCCTCAGGGCTGGAGAGATGGCTCAGCAGTGAAGAGCACTAGCTGCTCTTCCAGAGTTCCTGAGTTCAATTCCCGGCAACCACATGGTGGCTCACAGCCATTTGTAATGAGATCTGGTGCCCTCTTCTGGCCTGCAGGAACACATGCAGGCAGAACACTGTATATAGAATAAATAAATCTTAAAAAAGAACACAAAAAATGCTGATAGCTTTATCAGTAACTTGAATGACAGAACAGAATACACTGGAACTAACTGCAATTGTCAACCCCACCAGAGTCTCTAAAAATGTGTTATGTCTTTCTTCATTAATAAAAAACAAAAATACATGCTTCAAAGAACATACCAAGACACTGAAAAGAATGGTTTAATGCTTGTCTAGCATGTTAGAGGTCCCAAGTTCTATCCCCAGAACCCTTACCTCAAAAGATCTCCTGCAAATGGGAGGAAATATTTATAAATACTTTGCCCTCTAAGAATATTATAAATAGAATATAAAAAGAATTTTTATTTTGTGCAATCCAGTGAGTTCCCAGGGGGTGGTACTGCCGACAGTGGGCTAGACCCTTGTCTTAGTTACTGTTTTATTGCTGCAAAGAGATACCATGACCCTGGAAACTTAGAAAAGAAGTCATTTAATTGAGGGATTGCTTACCATTTCAGAAGGTGAGTGTTGTTGGATTTTCTTTACTCTAGCCCCAAATTGGAATGCCAAAATGTTGTAATGCTGTATTTTTTTTACTCTGAATCTTTTGGCTCTTTACTCTTTTGGGGAGCCTATGTTGACAGAGGTTTCTGTCCCACCTGGTCCCACAGTCATTCAATCCCAAAGAAACACACAGAAGCCTATATTAATTATAAACTGGTTGGCCTATTAGCTCAGGCTTCTTATTAACTAACTCTTACATGTTAAATTAACCCATAATTCTTACCTGTGTTAGCCACATGGCTTGGTACCTTTTATCAGTGAGGCATTCTCATCTTGCATCCTCTGCATCTGGGTAACGACTGCAGACTAAGCCTGTCCTCTCCCAGAATTCTCCTATTCTGGTCACCCTGCCTATACTTCCTGCCTTGCTACTGGCCAGTCAGCATTTTATTAAACCAATACAAGTGACAAATCTTCATAAGGTACAAGACTATTGTCTCACAGTAGGCCTGCCACCCACCTCCCAAATACTCACAGATTAACTTGTTATATACATAAGGAGAAATTCTCAATAGGAGGGATGGCAAGAACAGCATAGGTCCAAGGAAACAGAGTGTGTAATGGGAGAAAATGAGAAGAAACTGATCCAATGGCTGTGACATCATACATCTAAAGTTATCTACCATGTTTTCTACCTGGTGCATGCACTTATATAAGGGTCTAATATTAAAGACAACAGAAAACAAAGTCATCACCAAACATCATTTAAGCACGGGGAAAGGGAAGGAGGAAGATAAAGGGAAATGTTTAGAAATCACTTTGCTGGGGTGGAGAGGTCCTCACTGAATCCTTTATCATTACCTTTGGGTAAAATGATAGGCCTTCTCTGAGATGGACAATATACTGGGTTTAGACCTTAGATTGGCCATATTCACCTAGTGTGACCACTGAGACCATGAAAGATAGAAAAGTGTATAGGATTTGGCATGTCAAGGAATTTTGTAGCATGTTGTTTTAAAAAAGGCTGATTCCCTGTTCTCAGCCTCAGGCCTGATGTGGGGCTCAGGATCACACATTAAAACCTATTCTTCTTTGTAAAGCAGATGTTACATGAAGCAAGCACTAGGAAACACTGTCTTTAAGGAAAAAAATTCAAAGCCCTTCCTAAGGAAGGCATATCTGAGTGGCCTGTAACTACTTTAGGATGACAAATTGGCAGAGGTTAATCCTGGGGACAAAGCAGCTGCCTCTCACTCATGATATGAAGGAAGACCTGACAGTAAGTCTATATTTATAATACAGATCACAGTTGTGTGTGTGTGACATAAAAACGTGTCACTGCAAATGATCTGGGTTCTGTGTTTGTCAAGAGTTGGTCTTGCTCTTTCAATATGACCTCTTTTCTGAACCTTGTCAAATTATACATATTAAATAGTTGCAATGAGGGCTTTGCAAGTGGTAGAATGGGGTAAGTTAGATTTTACTTGGGTGTAGACTATCTGTGATGATTTCTAATGTTATATAAGAGAGAAACTTCAGTCAACACTTGCAGCAGACATCCATACCTCTCCCAACAAGTCAACTCATTTGCCATTCACATTTGTTTAACTAAAATGTTAGAACTCATGGTTCTATGCAGGTAGCCCCAGGTGATGTCTGTAGGCAAAAGTTTCTATTCTGCCTGCCAGTTCCGAAATAATCAACAGAGACTTAATATTAATTATAAATGCTTGGCCAATAGCTTAGGCTTATCACTAATTAGCTCTTACAACTTAAATTAGTTCATTTCTATTAATCTACATTTTGCCACATGGCTTTTTCTCTATCCCATTTTATGTATCCAACTCATTTTGCATCTGGCTGGCAACCCTTTGACTCTGCCCTTCTCCTTCCCAGCATTCTTGGTTTGGTTCATCTGCCTAACCTTATTCTGTTCATATATTGGCCAGTCAGCTTGTTTATTAAGCTGATCACAATGACAAATCTTTACTGTCTACAAAGGGATTATTTCCCAGCAGTTGCCTGCTTCTCTGTATGGGCTGTGTTACTCTACACATCTCACTTGATAGTTGTCAATCAACTTTCATGGTGGCAAATGCCTTTAACCCCAGAGCTCAGGAGGCAGAGGCAGATGGATCTCCATGAGTTCGAGGCCAATCTGGTCTACAAGAGCTAGTTCCAGGACAGGCTCCAAAGCTACAGAGAAACTCTGTCTTGAAAAACCAAAAAGAAGGAAAGAAAGGAAGGAAGGAGGGAGGGAAGGAGGGAGGGAGGGAGGGAGGGAAGGAAGGAAGGAAGAAAGAAAGAAAGAAAGAAAGAAAGAAAGAAAGAAAGAAAGAAAGAAAGCTGTCAGTCAACTTTCATGGTTTCAGCAGTCACACCAGATGAACATGGCTAATCAAAAGTCTAAAGCTAGTGTGCTGTCCATCTCAGGGAAGGCCTACCTTCTTTCTACCTAAAGGCAATGGTGAAGAATCCCATCTCAATGATAAAGGATTTCATCTCAATGAGGACATTCTATCCACCCCAGCAAAGTGATTTCTAAAAATTTCCTTCTCTCCTCTCCCTCCCTTGAATGCTCTTTGGTGATGACCTTGTTTTCTATCTTCTCTAGTACTGAACCCTTTTATAAGTACATGTATCAGCCGGGAAATACTGTAGACATCTTTGGATGTATAATAATTTACTAACTTCCAATTACCTAATTTGGTTCTGGCAATGTGTGCAGTAACTAGACATGAAATTAAACCTTCCAAGTTCCTCAAGAGAATTATCAAACTATTTTAGGGAAAAAATAACACACAGAAAGATTTCATTGTCAGGTAAGTTTGAAGTATATTGAGTTACTATTAAGCAGGTTTCCTAACCACAAGACTCTTCGGGTCTTCACTGTGGTAGTAACGTGATGTACTCCCAGAATAGGCATTATGAACTGAGTTTGAGTTCTAGAATTAGTTAACCTTGGGGCTTGGTTTAGAATTTTAGCAAAAGCACCCAAATAAGCCTTTGTTTTCTGTCATTTCAATAAAATTCACATTTCAGATCCACACTTCATACTCTGTCGAATTTACTTTTAAACTATGAAATCTTTGACTAGTGTCTTACAGATGAATTTTGCTTCTATTCCTCTTCTCTGAAAGAACTACTTAGAATTAGTATCATCATCCCTATATATACCTGATGGAAATGTGTTTATTTTTCACATGTGTATCTGCTTACCACTTTCACTCCATTTTGGCAATTTGGTATTAGAGGAGAAAGGTTTCTTGAGCAGCATTAAGGGTTATCCCAAATTAATATTTAATTCCCATGTTTAACATGCACTTCTAACACTTGCTTATTAAAGAATCAACATATTATTTTCACAAATACTTCAGTTCCATTTCTTTCTTTCAAAACTAGTTTCTCTTGGGCTGGAGAGATGGCTCAGTGGTTAAGAGCATTGCCTGCTCTTCCAAAGGTCCTGAGTTCAATTCCCGGCAACCACATGGTGGCTCACAACCATCTGTAATGAGGTCTGGTGCCCTCTTCTGACCTGCAGGCATACATGCAGACAGAATATTGTATACATAATAAGTAAATAAATAAATATTTTTTAAAAAACTAGTTTCTCTTATTCCTTGAAGGTATCAGAGATTCTTTACTGGTCATTTCTTGGGTTACCTTAAGTAAAATTTGAAAGAGTTTAACCATAAACTATCAGTAGAACAGCGATGCATATCTCATATAAAGACCTAGTCAAGGCATTGAAGTTTTAGAGGTTGTGATCTGGAGTCATATTATTTAAACTCATCTTAGAAATACTTGATATCACTAACAGCACATAGAACACTGTTGAGTTTCTAATGAACTTTGTTTTCAGCCTCCACAGCGGTATTCTGTGACGCCGTGTGGCACAAGGACTTCAATTCACGCGTTTGCTACCAGTTCAACCTGCTTTCATCTCTCTCGTGGAATGAGGCACATTCTTCATGTCAGATGCAAGGAGGCTCTTTATTAAGTATTACAGATGAAGACGAGGAAAACTTCATATGGAGTAAGTATGGGAATGATGCGTATTGAAGTTGATGCAATAAAATGGCTATTGTGAACAATTCTATCCTCGGATGCAAAATATGTATGTGTATGTATGTATGTATATATATATGTATATATATACATATATATATGTGTATGTATATATATATATATATATATATATCCTCAAAAATGTTTTTCTCTTTTTAATAGAGCCCAAATTCTAATTCTGAATTTTTAAAGCAATTTATTCAGTGTGTGTGTTTCTATGTGCACACAGGCACATGTCAGAGGACAATCTTACAGGAGTCAATTCTCTGCTTCCAAGGGGTGGGTTCTGGGGATCAAACTCAGGTTGTCAGGCTTAGTGGCAAGTGACCTTTTACTCACTAAAGCCATCTCACCCCCATTCTGATCCTGAATTTTATTTATTTATTTATTTATTTATTAATTTGATTTTGAGACACAGTTTCTCTGCATAGTCCTGGCTGTCCAGGGACTCACTCTGCAGACTAGGTTGACCTTGAACTCAGAGATCCACTGCCCCTGGTGCTGCTGCTATTAAAGGTGAGCACCACCACAGTTCTGGATTTTCATATAAACGCTATGTCATTCTCTTTGGCACCTACTCATGTCTTAGTTTTCCCCTTGGGGAAGAGAATTTGAAGCTATAGTGTGTGACCTAGGTGAGCTACAACCTCTTGCAAGTGGGTCAGAGGAGCTCCTAAAGTTAAGAACCAATTCTTGTCGTCTGTAGAACTTAGACATTCGATTCCATTGGTAAATAATTAAATAGTCTATTTGTTAATAGTGTATCCATCATTCATGGTGGGCAGGCCCATCACCAAACCTTTGGTAAATACCAAAACTTTAATATTCGTGGGAAAATAAAAAGAAACACCCGCATGCTAACTAACAGTATAAAACTATAATATTTCAAAGTACCAGCAGGGATGAGAATGGGGGGAACAGTTTTACTTTGTTTCCATGACATTTGTTGTCTTTCCTTTAGGGCCCTTCATTCAGACAAAATTAAAATTTGCAGCTTTGACAAAGAAAATAATCATATAGGCACTCAATATTATAGAGCTAAAGATTATTAAAAGACATTCCAACATAGACCTTAAGATACAGGGTCAAAACAAAATATATAAGTGGCCATTACTAGTATGCCTTGGGTCCTGGAATGTACTGTTTGGGGAGACAGCTTTTGTATAGTGTCTCAGACTACTATCTTTAAGGCATGACTTGAGACATCAGTAAATCAGATTTTATGGAAATATCCTTCTAGATAAACTATGTGTTATTTTTATCTGATCCAAGAATGGGATATGGAAAATGCCATGGGATTTTTATCTTCATTTCTAGTAACACTTATTTTATTAAACATCACATGGACCTTTAGCCAGTAAACAGAAACAAAGAAACCAAGATGAAATACAAGTTGTGTTTATCAAGGAAAAACAGTCAAGGAATCGTTAGGGAAATGCGCCAACAGTATTTTCACTGGGTCCCAGACAAGCCCCCAAGTTGTCAGTACTGATAAGTGCAGAGGCACAGATACACACCATCCCCCACATCAGCCTGAAGGGCTTCCTGTCTATTAGAAACCTCTATTGACGAACAAAGCTTGTTGCTCGGTGGGTGAAAAAAAAATTAAGAGTATACCAACATGAAGCAGAGTTAGAGATTTATTAAATGACATTTTTAACATGATCTTAAACACAGAAGTTACTAGAGAAGTGCTCAGGAAAGAATGAGGCAGACCCTAACATGGGTATCAGCTTCTCAAGAGTCTGTCTAGGTGTTTTTAGAATGACAGTTGTAGAATTTTGGTGGCCTCAAGTTACATCTCTAAAGGTTGCTCAGAAATCATTCCTCCCTCATCTTTTAGCATTTCTCAGAGACGTAGTTTAAACTAATGTTGAAGGAGGGCACCGCTTGTTCATCCCGGCCACCCAGAACCAAAATAGCCACACAGAAACTATACTAATTGAAATACTGCTTGGCCCATTAGCTCTAGCTTCTTATTGGCTAACTCTTACATCTTAATTTAACCCATTTCTATTAATCTGAGTATCACCACGTGGCAGTGGCTTAATGGACCTCTCACACCAAACCAATGTTAAAAATGAAAGAATTTTCTTCTAAACAAAGTTATCAGGTAATGGATGAAGGGTATTGCTTAGATTTTGGAGTGGGAGAGGAATGTGAAAAACTCGAAGTTATAATAATTTAGGCTAACATAAGCACAATATGTTTCTTATCTTGGCCAAGATAACTTTAGGAAAATCATATATTGTCTCTGTAAGCAATATTGACCCTATCGGTGGCCAGTGACCCCTAAAGTTTCCTGAATGCATCAGCAGGACAGGTAAGCCAGACCGGGGATGAAAGGTCTATTTTTTTTTTCTTGCTTCCCTTTCATGTGCCAATAATATTTCATATCTCTCTACCCTGCCTCAAGCAGAATTGTGACAATGAGCCAGGACTTATGCTTCCTCTGTCATCCAACCCTCCTCTTCCTCTTTTTAGATCAAATTCATTTGTGTGCCTTTAAGGTGATTTGGGACCAGACAAGGTAGCCCAATGGGTAGAGGTGCTTGTGCACAAACCTGATGACATCAGTTCAATCCTCAGCCGGAGAAAACCAGTTCCTGAGATGACATCAGTTCAACCCTCAGGTCCCACAGTGAGGCCGGAGAGAACCAGTTCCTGAGAGCTGCCCTTAGCCTGCACACACTCACCATTGCATCCCTGTACCTCCACACACTATTAATAATCTTTTAATTTGACAATTAATTTGGAAACATTAAGAACTATCAAACTAGTTAATTGTATTGAGTTTCTGACATAATTTTTTCTCCAATTTTACTTCATCTGTAATTTTAGAATTTGAAATTCAACCATATAGAAAGAAAAGCAAATGGAAAAAATAACCCACATCCGCCATACTTCTACAATTCAGCATTAACCTTGTCTTGCAAAATCAAGTAAATACATGTGTTCTGAATACGTTCTAGTTTGCTCCTAGTGCTGTAATGAACACATTGACCAAGAGCCACTTGGGAAAAGAAAGGTTTATTGGTTTATTTCTTTATACACTTCCAGATAATAGTCATAGCTGAAGGATGTCAGGGCAGGAACTCAAGACAGGCACTAGCACAGGCAGTGGAGGAATCCTGCTTACTGGTTCTGCTTAGCCTGCCTTCATGTACCACGGAGGACCAGCTGCCCAGGGCTAGCACCAGCAACAGTGGGCTGTGTCCTCCCACATCAATCATTAATCAAGACAATGCCCCACCATCTTACCTACAGGCCACCCTGATGGAAAAATTTTCTCAGTTGAGAGTCCCTCTTTCCAGATGACTCTACCTTGTGTCAAGTTGGTTACCACAATAAACGAATAAAACCTAACCAGTGATATCCATAGAGATTGGTACTGTATAAAACCCAAGGCGCTGTTATGCAGTACTTAGATGCAAAGAGAGAGACAGATATCTGTGTTTGAATTCTCCCACGACCACCTACTGGCAGGGCTGCTCAAGAAGTAATTTAGCCTCTTGGCATGTCAGTTTTCCCCTCTATTGAGTGGAAATAATGATATTAGCTTCTCGGTATTGTGCATTGCATCTTATAATGCAGGGGAAGACTTAGGAAAGTGTCTGGCATGCATAACAAATGGTGTGGGTTCACCAATTGACAGCTATGCACACCATTTTATAATCTGTTTATTCAGCTTACCTGCGTGTGTTCATGTCTATAAAGGTGAATATATAGTTCTGCGTTGTGTGTGTGTGTGTGTGCGTGTGTGCGTGTGTGCGTGCGTGTGTGTGCTACATGTGTGGCTTGTGTTTAAGAGTATGCAGATGCGTGTGTTCCAGCACACACACAGTTGGAGAGTGGAACAAAACGTCAGAAGTTTTTCTGTATTACTCCCTGCTTTATTCACAGGTTCGGCTAGGCTAGCTAGGCCAGTGAGCTCCTGGAGTCTTCCTGTATTTCCCCCTAATGTTGAGGTTACAGGCATTCCGGTGACATCCAGCTTTTCAATGAGGGTGTTTGGAATTTGAACTTGGGCACTCATGCTTGCAGAGTGAGAACTCTTACCCCTGAGCCATCCTTCCAGCCCTACATCTTGTTACTCCGTTTTGTTACACAGAAACAATTTGTTGCATTGTAGTGTAGCTTTGTAGTAACATATTAATCTGCCATTGGAAGAGGCAGATAAAATTGTTTTGACATTTGTTTGTTGCTGTGCCAGCCATTCCCACATAAACCTTCACGCAGGGTCCCAGTTCCTGTTTTCTGTGTTTATGGAATGAGATTCACTGGACGGAAGAAGCAGACTTACAGCACTGCAAAGTCAGAGAGTCCTCCCAGAAGGCCTATGATAAATGGATGCACGCTCCCTTCCCTGCAACAGCTCGGCAGTGGGGAGTTATCATCCAAACTAATTTGAGTGAATCTTATTGGAGTAAAATACCAATTTCCAAAATCATTGCTAATGTGCAACGGGTCTTATGCGAAAGCTTGCACGCCATTTATGAATTACGGGTGTTATCTGTCTCAACTGCCACAGTCTCTCAGGGGAGAATTTGGTACCTATTCATCAAGCCTGAATAGCAATTTTAAAAAATAAGATCTGTCACTGGATTTTATTTAAACATTCCAAGTCTATAATTAGGCTTCGGGGATTGTTTGGGGAAATAGAAGTCTATTCATAAAGACAGAAACTGTCCCAACCAAAGGATTTTGAGGGATGCTCGTCACTGGTGAATGGATTGTGAGACAGAGAATTATGTAGGCTGTCACAAATGACAAGAAACAGTCAAAGGAATTTCATTCCCAGTTTGTATTTATGTGTTAAGGGTAAATTCTGTTACAAAAGTGAATAGACTGGTAGGGTTTTTTGTTTGTTTGTTTTATTTGTTTTGTTTGTTTTTTGTGTGTGAATGAATTGCAAACTTCATGATGTTTTCATGCATTTTAGTAAACAAAATTGCACAGTTTGGGGCATGTACGGAGTAATTCCAAAAATAGTTTAATATTTGAATTAGGTTATTGAAAATACCACTTAGCACTTTGCCTGGGTGTAGAATATGGAAATCTCTCCCTGTCTTGTCAGGGAAGTGCCCCAATCCACCCCTCATCTTCATAGGAAGGCTAACTGATTTAATCCAACAGTACTACTAAAGCGGGAAGCAGATGGACATCAAGAAGAGACTGAGTATAATACTACAAAAACTTGGACATGTTCATGTGCAATATGTTCTATTTAGTGATAAAGCACCTTCTATGTGTTTTTTTCCCCAGTGTCTGGCTTCCTTAGGCTTCCACTCTGATATTGAAATGTCCAGTTGTTGAGGAAGTAGCAGATTTATATGAACACACTGAGTCCTTATCCTGGTGATCCTACCCTATGGTCCAAACTGAGGAGCTTAATAACAGTTCTGAAACTACAGAAAGGAGGGAAGCCCAGACAGTCACTCTCTGTAGGACCTGCCTAGAATCTCTGGCTAGGTCCCTGCATTGAGAGAGAGAGAAAGAGACACACAGAGAGAAACACACAGAGACAGGAGATAAGAACACAGAGAAAGACAAACAGAAAGATACAGACAGAAACAAAGACAGAGGGACAAAGAGACAGACACACAGATAGAGATAAAGAGAGAAAAGGAGGAGGAGGAAAAGAAGCGAGTTATTCTGGAGCACATGAACGGAAGAAAATGGTACTCTTTTTGAAAGAAGAAATGTCAAAATGGCAATATCTAAGACAGTCACAATTAACCATTTTCACTAAAAGTCATTGACATGGCTGTTCCCCCCACCCCAATTTTATTGTACAGTGTAGTACGTGTTCATACTAGCAAAATGGTCTTCAACTTAGGCGCACTAAAAGAAAACTATAATTATACAACTTCTCCAGGCACCTTTTTCTGTGCAAGCATGTCAGCCAATGTTTATTTACAGTATCCATTGCACAGACATGGTCAGATTACCCGGTGAGTTACTGCAGGACCATGGTTAGAAGCAGGGACCACAGAACTGCAAAACCCTCTTCCTAAGTATGCCGAGCCCTGGCCTGGGTCCCCGCTGCTAAGGCCTCCAGAACACTGGGCTCTTACACTATGATGCTTCTCTTCAGACAGCGCCCAGCAGCTCAGCTGGGCTTCAGCTCACCTAAGTGTGTGAGTGCACTTGCTTCCATCCACTCCCTGGGGGCAGCCCTGGACATCTCCACCTCCACCATCCAAAGCTGGAAGCGTGTGAGCTGGGGGACATGGGAGAGCCTCGCACAGACCAGAGCTGGCCATTGCTCCTTGCTGTCAGAAGCTTCCGTGTGGCTGCTTTGTCACACTGAAGCCCCAGCATGAGGGTCATAACACCTGGTTTTGTTGTAGTATGGCATTACCTATGGCTTTATGACCCAAAGAAATAGCAATTCAAGAAAGCAGCAGAGTGCTGGGTTTGACTTTCACTATGTTCTGTCTGTTCTTTCTGTACAAATGCCATGGTTTTCTTTTCAGGGCAGCTGAGCAGGGAAGCAGTGGAGGTGTGGACTGGTTTGAATCAGCTGGATGAAAAAGCTGGCTGGCAGTGGTCTGATGGCACAGCGCTCAGCTACCTGAACTGGAGCCCAGGTACCCGCAGCATCTTATTTACCTTCAACGTGCCGGGGTATGTTGCAGACTTAAACATAGCATTCTGCAAGTGGTTAATAATCTTTCCCTTGGGTCAGGGTGTTCTATGCTCTCCACGCAAGCCTGAAGTTCTCGGTTCTCTTGCCTTAACCTCTCAAGTGCTGGGATATAGGTGTATGCCCCACACCTGGTAGTTTATAAATATTGGTTTACCCTTACTGACTTGCAGAAGGCAGAAGTCAGAAAATAATCTATTTAGCTAGCATTGCAGCAGAACTGGGGTCAGAGATAGACTGCTGTTTTCAAAATAGCAACAAATTGCAAAATAGTCCCCTACTCTAAAACAACAGAAGTGTCTCTTTAGCTATCTTTGGAGAATCAATCAGTTCATGGTCATGCCTGGACTTGAACTTGGAAATCACAGATAATCATAGCAAATGTCCTATAGGGGGCGCTAAGCTAGGCACCATAAGGGCCAACTTTAAGGGACTGGGGCGTTAAGGCTAACTTTAGGGCAATCTTTAAGGGCAAACGTCTGTACTGAAGCTACATTTCCATGCTATTAATTTTCAGAGATAAGTGATCGGCCATTTGTTGAGTATCGCTGTGGAACACTGAAACCTCCCTCAACCGCCTGGAGGAGCAGGGACTGTGAGTCTGCCTTGCCTTATATATGCAAGCGGCACCTAAACGACACTGCTCACGAAACACCTGGTGAGTGTTCCTTCCGTCTTCTTCGGTTGTTCACATGCCCACTCCATGCCTTAGAATTTCTCTATTTTTGCCACTAATTGGGACTTAGCAAAATTGGGTTTACAGTTATATAAATAAAAATGTATAAATGGCATCTTAAACATGTTAGTTGTTAAGAAAGAGGTGGCTTTTAAAAAATGGCTGGCGGGATGGCTCAGCGGTGGAGAGCACTGGCTGCTCTTCCAGAGGTCCTGAGTCCAATTCCCAGCACCCACCCGGAGGTTCACAACCATCTATAGTGGGATCTGATGCTCTCTTCTGGCATATAGTCATACATGCAGATAGGGGACTCATATACATAAAATAAATAAATCTTTTTTAAAAACGTGTAAACGATCCCTGCCATCCTGAAGCACCACGGCTGCAACCAATGCATTTCCGCAGAGCTACAACAACACAGCACGAGGCGGGCAAGCACTTCTTTCTTCCTTTCTTTTAAAAGACCTTCACTCTTCATCGTTCCACAGGAGAAAGCCAGAGTTTGCTTTCTTTCGTAGTTTTAAAGTTTAATTTCTGGGATTCCTCGCACTTAACGATGAAGGGAAATAACTTAGTAGTACCTTTTCTTAGGCTGGCTTTCTGTTGCTGACTTTTTAACTTACTAACCACATATAACTGTGGAGTACGATGTGCTTTGAGCCCTATGTGTGTTGTGCAATGATCAGTGTACCCATTGCTTCAGATATGATCCTTTCTCTGCGGTTGGACCATTCAAAGGCCTCTCTTCTGGCCATTTGAACGTTCCAATGCACTGTTGAAACTCTGGTTACCTGGTGTGCCTCAGAAGCAAGGCCGTTCATCCTGACTCCAGCCCTCCACTACAGCACTTCTGGGGTTCCCACCAGAGTTCACGTTTCATATGGTAACACACTTCCCCCACTAAAATAACGAGCAAACCTCAGGTTATAAGTAAGACTCAGCTAATACCTAGTTATAATCTAATCTAATCTAATCTCTTAGATATATATGTAAATCCGATTCTGTCATTCTCACTGTTTTTTATTAATAGGCATGTATGAGTGTGTGCACTATGTATGTGTTGATGGTGTCCAGTGTATGTATAAGGCATACGCATGTGATGTATGTGCACATGTGTCTGGGTGTGAATATCCGTGTGAACGTACTGAGTCCAGAGAACATCAGCACCATTTATTGAAAAGACTTTTCTTTCTCCAGTCCATGTTCTTATACTCGTAAGAATTTTGTCTGTTTATTTCGTTTTGTTTTTCGAGACAAGGTTTCTCTGTGTAGTCCTGGCTATCCTGGAACTTTTTTTTTTTTTTTTTTGTAGACCAGGCTGGACTTGAGCTCACAGAGATCCACCTGCCTCTGCCTCCAAAGTCCTGGTATTAAAGACGTGCACCACTACCCAGCTGTTTTTATGACTTTTGTTGAAGATCATTTGCTGCAATGCATAAGCTCACTTCCCAGATCTCTATCCTGTTCCACTGGTCAGTGTGTCTGTCTTTATGCCAATCCTGTATTCTTTTGAATACTAAAGTTTCATAACATGTTCCAAAGTCAAATAATCTAACCCCTTCCATTTTATTCTCTTTGCCTAGCGTGGTTTTGACTACTTGAGGGATTTATGATTCCAGATAAAATTGAGTCTCAACCCTTTGAGTTTTGTGAAGAACATCATTTGATTTTCTGATTGGAATTATACTGATTATACAAGCCACTTTAGGTAGTGTGAGCATTTAACAGTGTTGATTCTTACAATCCACGCACGATGAATATATTCCTATTTTTTTACATTCTCTCTAATATTTTTCATTAATGCTTTACAAATGTCATTGCAGAGATTTTTCAACTCTAGTTAAATTTTTTTCTTATTCTTTTTGTAGTTACTATAAATATACAAATATCAAATTATATTATATATAATAACATAATATATAAAATTTATAATTATATAATATACAATGACTATATTATACAAAAGATATAAATTCTAAGTTTATAAGTGGTATAGCTCTATATCAGATAATTCACTGTTAGTATATAGGGACAGTCTTGAACTTGATGTGCTGTACCCTGCAACTTTGAGTTCGTTAACTATTTCTTCTAGTTTTTTTGTGGGGTTGGGGAGGATCTCTGTGTGAGAGGATGGCATCCACACAGTGATAGCTTGTTTCCTCTTTTCTTGTTTCTGACTTTTTTTTTTATTGCATTGTGCTGGAAAACAATTGATGTGATCTCAATTTCCATCCATTTGTTGAGACTTGTCTTGTGGCCAGGCACATTGTCTGTCATGGAGAATAATTTATGTTGCTGAGGGTAAACGTGACTTGGCAGCTGTTGGGATGCTCTATAGATGTCTATAGGGCCATTTGGCTGGGGTGCAATTGGACTCCACAGTTGCCTGGTTGGCTTTACCATGTGGATAGTCTATATGCTACTAAATATGAGGGGCAACTTCCCAGTTACTGCTGTATTGGGTTTCTCTATTCCTTTAAGTTCAGTAATATTTGCCTTATGTATTTTTCAAGTTTAATGAGCTCTTTAAAGTAGCTGCTTTACCTGGGTGATGATGGTGCGTGCCTTTAATCACAGCAGGCAGAGGCAGAGGCAGGTGGACCTCTGTGAATTTGAGGCCAGTCTGGTCTACAAAGAGAGTTCCAGGACAGTAGGGATGTTACACAGAGAAACCCTCTGAAAAACAAAAACAATAACAATAAAAAGAAGAGGAAGAGGAAAAGGAGGAGGAGGAGGAGAAAGAAGAAGAAGAAGAAGAAGAAGAAGAAGAAGAAGAAGAAGAAGAAGAAGAAGAAGAGGAGGAGGAGGAGGAGGAGGAGGAGGAGGAGGAGGAGGAGGAGGAGGAGGAGGAGGAGGAGGAGGAGGAAGAGGAGAAGGAGGAAGAAGAGGAGGAGGAGGAGGAAGTAGTTGTTGTTTTCAATTCTATGGGAGCTCTCCCAGACTGATTTCTAGCCAGTCTGCTTCTAGAACCTTCTTTTAAGTCGTAGATGCAGGCACGGTTTCCTGAAAATTCACAATACTTATTGTCGTGCTGCAGGATCTGGCCATCAAAAGACTGTCTGGTCATTCTGTCTTCCCTAATCCGGCTTTGCTTGTGTCCTTCTTCCTAGAAATGCTAACCTGGATACTTGTTTTTCTCACATCCAGTATGTCAGCACCAGATAGTGCCTAGGTCCAGTTTGCTAAGAACTTGGTATTGATACAATGCTACTATTGCAGTATTAGAGGGCAGCCCAAACCATGTTTTTCCTAAATCCAGTTAGCGTGTGTTCAAAAAAAAAAAGAATGAATGAATGAATGAATGAATGAAAAAGAAAAGAAAAATAAACAAACAAAAAACCTAAGAGAGCATCTAGAGAGAGAGAGAGAAGTCTGTCCCCTCAAGCCTTCCCGGGAGCCAGGGTAGACCCGAGTACATCATCCACTGACTGACTTACTAACTCACTGGCAGACGTCAAAGGAAAAAGGAACTGGGCAGAGTCATCAGGAAAGGACCTATGTCATGCCTATGGCCACGAGGCTGTGCTCTAATTCAAACCCCCATGCTCTCTATTCACTCCCTGCTCTCTCGCAGGTGGCGTCCTGATCCCCCCTGCCTTGCCTCCCGAAATTGGAAGGCAGGTATTGGGTACAGGAAACTTCCTGGCCAAAGGCAAGGCTCAGCCCACAGTCTCTAGCTCTCTGGCTGGAGGTGCAGGGCTCTGCCTAGCGCCGGGTCTCACATCGAAGACAACACTTAATTCTGTCTTCCTCCCCTAAGTAAGAGGGGTCTGTGCTGTGGTGCTTGCGGGTGCAGAAGCGATGAAAGGGACCACGACACAGGGCCATTTCCTTCCTGCTTTCCTCAATGGTTTCTCATTTCCTTAGATGGGAAGGGGCCGCTATAGCACCTTGTCTGCTCTTCTTGGCTCTTCTGCAAGAAGTCTGGTGAGAACCAAGAGAGAAGTTTTCTTCTTTACGGTTGGAGAGTGGAGACTGAACCCTTAGCTGGTGCGTTAGACAAGCAGTCTTCCAGCCCTTAACCCATCTCACTCAGTCTCTGGGGTCCTCCCACTGTCCCCATTTTAGAAACTCCTCTTTGAACGTTTTTCTTACATTGAGAGTGAAGTTTAGAATAGCATTGTTTGTTTGTTTGGGTTGATAACCACTGACAATATCTAAATGTTCCAACATTCTCTGATTGTGATTCTAATTGGTGTCAGAGCTCTAAAAGCAATTTTGAAAGAGTGAACTGTTTCTCAAAAAGTAATGGCATCATACCTAACTGAACTGGTTCCCAAGGGAGACACTCACTACCAATTAATAAAATACCCTCCAAATGCAATCACCAATCTGGGACAAGCTACCCCTCCTCCCTCCACAAATCAGAGTGGAAACCTGACCTGTGCGTCACCACCTTCTCAAGTCTAAAGCTTCCTGACAAGTGACCCTGGGGAACCTAATCTAGAGTTCACATCCAGTGTGACAGACAGCACGGATACTACAGTGACCTCGAGGGAACAATAGTGAAACATCATCATCCTTGTTCTAAAAGAAGTAAACAGAGTTTTAGTCTGTTTTAACCCGAGGATAAGAGTCTGCTCTGTCTACCTACTACCTACCTTTCCTATATAAAATCCTTAGAATACCATTTAAATTATGGTCCATAACCAATTCCATTCTCTCTCTCTCTCTCTCTCTCTCTCTCTCTCTCTCTCTCTTTCTCTCTCTCTCCCTCTGTCTCTCTCTGTCTCTCTCTGTCTCTGTCTCTCTCTCTCTCGTGTATGTGTGTTGGCTGTATGTATGCATGTGTACTGTCTATGTGACCAATGCTTGTATAGCCCAGAAAAGGGCTCCATATCCTCTAGAACAGGAGCTACAGATGATTGTAAGTTACCCTGTGGGTGCTAAGAATCAATTTTATGTTTTACTTACTAAAAGTAAGCATACTAATGACAATTTGCATAAAAGGTGTTAAATAATATTGGAAGCAATTGTGCAAATGATGTTCTCTGTGCTAATTTATAAAGAAAACGACTCTTGGACATACCACGCCACTCACTGTGATCCTGACTGGATACCCTTCAATCGTAACTGCTACAAACTTCAGAAAGAAGAAAGGACCTGGCAAGAGGCCCTTCACTCTTGCCAGACTAATGACAGCATGCTGATGGATGTGACGTCATTAGCAGAGCTGGAGTTCCTTATAAACCTCCTTGGGGATGGTAAGCACCAAAGACCTTTGATTCAAGGCCTGTGAAATAACATGTCTCTAGTTTTTAATTTGAGTTTAAAGAAATTTTAAACTATTTAAAAGTGATTAGTATATTACTATATATTTATGGTGTGTATATAGTACATATATTATATGTTTGTGGTATGTATATAGTATATATATTATATATCTGTTGTGTGTATATATTATATATTATATATTATATATTTATGGTGTGTATGTAGTATATATATGTATTATATTTATGGTGTGTATATAGTATATAGTATATAGTTATGGGATGTATATAGCATATATATTATATATTTATGGTGTGTATACAGTATATATGTAAATAGATATGGAATGTATATTCATAAATATATATTCAGAATTTCTAAAAAAAATTCCAGAAATCCATAAGTCATATTCAGAAGCTAAGTAATGTTTTCACATTTGCCAAATAAATTAGATACATTTTTTTAAATCTTAAGAGGTAACAACTGACCATGGGTGGCAGGGTCCAACTCCCATTGGTGCACATACAACTGCTGGAGTCCAGCTCCAGATGAGGGCAGGGTCTGAAGATAAATGGATGTAAGAGCAGTGGCAGGGGGATTCAAACACAGGACACTTCTTAGTTTCATTTTAGGAGAGATGGACAGGGAGGATGCACATCCCTAGTGAAGATGCAGGTCCCAGCAGGGGATGTAAGGAGTGGACGAGGGAGGAAGGGAGCCAGGCTATGATGGGCAGGAGAATCTTGCACCCCGA
Organism: Arvicola amphibius; assembly: GCF_903992535.2. Lineage (NCBI taxonomy): Eukaryota > Metazoa > Chordata > Mammalia > Rodentia > Cricetidae > Arvicola > Arvicola amphibius. Next base: position 22,591,629 of record NC_052053.1, read on the forward strand.
CTGACTGGCAGCCAGAGTGCTTCTTAATTTATACAGAATTTAGTAAGCAGGGATACATTCGTGTTATTCCAAAACAGAGATCACATCACTTTTGGTTTTGGACATTGTTTAGCTTCCTTTTGATCATCTGTTACTCATCATTAATAAACTATGACAGAGCAGAGTTATCACTGCCAATCATTTTCCTTCGTTTTGTTAAAATATTTATTTATTTATTTATTATGTATACAATATTCTGTCTGCATTTATTTATTTATTTATTATGTATACAATATTCTGTCTGCATGTATGCCTGCAGGCCAGAAGAGGGCACCAGACCTCACTACAGATGGTTGTGAGCTACCATGTGGTTGCTGGGAATTGAACTCAGGACCTTTGGAAGAGCTGTCAGTGCTCTTAACCACTGAACCATCTCTCCAGCCCTTCCCTCAAGTTTTGACTTGATCTTTGATAAACATTGGTAATCACTAATAAAGAGTTATCTTTTATAATCATTCTTACTCATTAACCCCATGACCCAGTTTTTAAGAATCTAGAGGCATATGGCAGCCTGTTCTCAGGCTACGAGGACACTAGACCAAAACAAAGTCTCCAAGCTAGTCTGGGCATATTACCATGTCCCAAGTAGTGTGCTATTAACTCTTCATGGTTAGAGTGCCCCAAAAATATCCTCAGGCCAAACTTGCTGCAGTTATTATTTGAATTCTGACATAATACAATGTTTACATTATAGCATTTGTCTTTATGTTTAATCTTGGCATTCTGTTGTTCCTTGGCCATATGACACCACAGTGGCTCTGCATGTGCTAACTTTTCTAAGAAAGGGAAGTCCTGACATCTTATTCTTTTATTGTCTTTCTCCATCATTCTTTGCCCAACAATATGTCTCTGGGTAGCGCAGAAGTAACTGTAGCTAATCTCACTTTGTTCCTGTATATGTCACATAACCACCTTGGTATATAGTAGGAAGAGGTTTGCAGTCTGATCTGTGGCCAACTCCTCTAGCCCACCAACAGTCAATTCTCTTGACAGTTTTGAGTTTACTTTGTTTTGAGTATCTTGTTTCAAGAATATCACATAGCCTCATAAAGAGACCTCTGGCTTCTTTATGTGTTGTCACAACCTCCAGGGCATAAGAAAGACCTTCAAGTAGATAAAGATATCTCTATAAAGCAGGGGTAATAGTATGTTCAGGACTGTCCGGGGGAAGCTTAGAAGCAGCATTCCTAGGACAAGGCATAAATGAGTCACAAGAAATTTTCCACCAATCCACTATCCCCAAATTGTGCAAATATTAAAAGTCTCCCCAGGTTGCAACAGGTGGAGATGAAAAGCACAGGTGGCACGGTGGCCACCATGTGGCTCGGCTTTGCTGGATCGTTGTCAATCCGCTGTGCTGGCTTTATGACTTTTGCTGTTCCCATCAGATATGGCTGTGCCATACAACCCATACACTGAAGGCTCTGGAAAATTTATGGAAGACAGAACAGGAAGATTGTGAGAGCCAGATGACCAGGAAGCCTGCTGTGAGATAGCATCTCCTAGACATAATAGGGAAGTGGCACCCATGAGAGCTTAACAATGCAGTTGACTAAGCAAGACCTGCATAATGACAGCGCCATTGACATGCCAACGTAGATAAGGGAAATCTCACAGGACCCTACCCCTAGAAGAAGAGTTACAGACAATTAAGCTACAGAGAGAGGAAGAGCCAGTTCTCTCTGGGGACAAGCCCCCAGATAGGTTATTCAATCCCAAGTAGTCAGCCCTAAACACACATACATGCGAGCAACACTAACTGGACAATAGATTATGTGCATATAGATGTAGCAAAATGAGTAAAGAAGAAGGGATCATGAATTTGAGAGGGGTGCAGTGGGACACAGAATGGAGAAGGAAGAGAGGGGGTAGAAGTTATGTAAGCATAGTACCCACACGTTAAAGTCTCAAAACAATTAAAAATTTAAATTTAAAAATATCATAAGGAGTAGACATCATACCAGTCATTCCTTGCCAGGTGGTGGTGGCTCATGCCTTTAATCCCAGCACTTGGGAAGCAGAGACAGGAGGATCTCTGTAAGTTCAAGGCCAGCCAGGTCTACAGAGTGAGTTTCAGGACAGGCAGGGATACACACAGGGAAACCCTGTCTCAAAAAAAAAAAAAAAAAAAAAAAAAAAAACAGGAAAAAAAAAGGAAGGGAGGGAAGGAGGGAGGAAGAGGAAGGGAAGGGGAAAAAGGAAAGGAAAGGAAAGAGAAGAATATTAAGAACATCAAAGAAAAGAAAAAAGTCAATCCTTAGACTTTCTATGCAAACTCTAAAGCTGTAAATCAGCTTTATGGCCACTGGCTAGCCACAGTGTGCTATGCTCTCATAAAGGGAATTACTTCAGTAAATAATTTAAATAACTTCTTTTGGCTTGGTGTTTTTCAGGCTGTGTGTTACACTCAGAGGTTCCAGGCTCCTGGGCCTCCCATCTTCAATTCTTCAGAGCAAGCCAGGCCCCACCCACCCTTGTCCTGTGACATACATTAGCCATGAAGTATTCCCAAAAACCCTAGAAATTATTGATTTCATTTTTCAGTGTTTAAAAACAACAACAAAAAAGAACCCTCAGCTCTATGTGGTGACCTTTGAGATGTTAGGTTTTAGTTTGCAAACACAAATACTTCTATGTGCTTTTCCCTAATCCTTCGCATTTGGGATTAAAAGAATCCTGCAGTGTCCCCTGTATCAACAAGGACACTTGAGCATCTCTCTGAGCATCTCTCTGCTACCTAGCCTTTCTCACTGCATCCCGACTGTGAGGCTTTGTTTGTTTTTCCAGCAACCCACTGTTCTGTGTTAACGCCTGGGAGAGCTTCTGCTTGTTTTATTGTTTTGGGCTGAGGCGGAGGGAGAGCAGAAAAACATCCAAGTTACACTACGGTGAAGAGTTCTGTTGTTGGTGATGTTTTTAATGTTCCCCTTTCAAAATCCAATTAACCTCTTCATTTTTCCTTTTCTCTAGACAAAAAACTAGACATTTTAGGTCACTTTGAACGTAGAGGAGGGGCTAGAGTCCTGGACTTGCTCTGGCCAGTGCTCACTTTGGCTTTAGCTCACATTGGAAGGCCTAAGTTGAGCAAACCTGGATATTAGGGGGGAAAGAGGCCTAGAGAGGTATTTCATAGTGAGATTCAAACAAGATTTATCCCACAAAGAACTAAAGACTCACACATTAAAGGGTATATCTTACTGATAGCCTAGTGAGCCATAAAAATAAACATAGAATACCTTACAAATAATTTACATTTATTTCTTACAGGAAATGCATCAGAAACGTGGATTGGTTTGAGTAGCAATAGAACTCCAGTCTCCTTTAGATGGTCCACTGGCTCCTCTGTTGTCTTCACTAACTGGCAACCTCTTGAGCCTCTGATTTTTCCCAAGAGAAGCCAATTGTGCGTCGCAGCAGAGCAAGCTGTAAGTTGGTTCATTTGATCCGTTTTGTGGCTCCGACACTGAGAACCACACAGGCCAGGGTCTTGTGTCATAGTAGAGACTGAGAGAAGCAGTGCCTGCTCCTCACAGGGCTGCCTTATACACGGTAAGGCTACGTTTGTTACTCTGAGGAAAGAGGGGCAAAGCTTCAGACAGGACATGGGAGGGACGGCTTTTTGAACAGATGATGTTTAAGCTGTGACTTCAAAAAAAAAAAAAAAGCCCTTACACAACAGACAAAAACAGTTCTAAGAAGAGCACAAAGGTAAACAAAGGCTTGCCCTCTTCAGTTACCAAACAAAGGAACTGATAGATGGGAGACAAGGGAAATACAAAAATCCTGGCTGGTATACCAAGGTATAGGAGCCATCAGAGTGCTTCAGGGGTAACAGAGGGAAAACATGACTTGAAAAAACTGTGGTCATAGCATACAGAATGGTTTGAAGAGGACAGAATAGCAGAGAAACAATTGGGTGGCTGTTCCATGGGTAGCCTAGGGTGGAGGCTGTGCAGAGGAGAGGAGGAGAGGGGAGAGAAGAGGAAAGGGAGGGGAGGGGAGGGGAGGGGAGGGAAGGAGAG